>NC_077231.1:93555343-94238961 GCF_027887165.1 Monodelphis domestica
ATGGATAGATGGATGGGGGCGATAAATTGAATATAATCTTAAAGGGAAAGCACTAGTATTAAATATTTGTTTCTTTCTTCATGGGTCTAAATTTCCTAAGGCCAAGTTATTTTACTTTTGCCTTTGTATTCCCAGACAATCACAGAGCTTATATGGCATATAGTATGTGCTTACTAAATATTGCTGATTGAATGATTGTGTATAAAGCTGAAAAGGGTTCTGGTCTCTGGACCTATAATGACTCATAAACCCACATGACTCTGAGTGACAGAGTGGGTTAAGCTATCTACTGTCTAGAATACTCTCCTTTCTCCCCTTCAACAACTGTTTTCTCAGGCTTCCTTCAAGATTCAGCTCAAATCTCACCCTTTGTAGGGGTCTTACCCATTCTCCCTTTCCCAGTCCCTTCCCTCTAAAATTGTCTTCTATAAGAATTATATATACCCTGTATGTTCTTAGTTATTTGCATGTATTTTCCCCCTATTAGCTATGAGCTAGCAACTAGGTGGCACAGTGGATAAAGTATTGGGCTTGGAATCAGGAAGACATCTTCACGAGTTCAAATCCAGCCTCAGATACTTATTAATTATGTGACCCCAGGCAAGTCAATGGACCTCATTTATCTTGGTTTCTTCATCTGTCAAATAAGCTGCAGAAGGAAATGGCAAACCACTCAAGTATCTGTGCCAAGAAAACCCCAAATGGACTCAGGAAAAGTCAGACATGATTGCAACAACTGAACAACAAATAGAAATGTCAGCCCTTATTATGATTAACAGATTAATTAATTCCTTTAAAAACCTATATTAAGTACTTAATCAAAGCCAGGCACCAGACAGTCAGATGTGGATAACCTGCCTACATTCTGTGTTGAAGACAGTAGTACCTGCATGGCTCAGATGATGGATCCATCAAAAACTATCCAACTATCTAATTGTTAAAAGCAGTAGTAATATATCAGACCTCCCAGAGATGCAAAACACACAGATCATTCTTACAAGTCTACCTGCTAAGTCATCCCTGTCAACATCATGGTTAACAATTGACACACAGCTGTGAACTGGTCCAACCATTATGGAAAACAATTTGGAAAAAAGGAAGAAAGTGACTAAAATGTTTATACTTTTTGACCCAGATATTCCATGCATGGATATATATATACTACAAGGAGGTTCAAGATAGAGAGAGAAAGGTCCCGTATATACCAAAATATTTATAAGCATTTTTCAGAACAATAAAAACCTGGACATAGAGTCAATGCTCATAGATTGAAAGATAGCTAAACAAAATGTGCTTCAAGGCTGTAATGGAATATGACTATGCTGTAAGAAATAATGAATGTGATGAATTCAGAGATGCATAAGAAGACTTTCATGAAATGATGCAAAAAAGAACTGAGAAAATAATACACTAAAGTGACCACAAAAATGTAAGGAGAAAGAACAGCAACAAAATAATTAAACTGGAATGCTATAAAATTATAATGGCCAGGCTTGGTTCCAAAGTTGAGCCATCTCTATACCATCTTTTTAAAAAATCCCTTCATCTTCTCTCTTAGAATCAATATTGTGTGTATTGCTGATGGAGTTGTGAATTGACCCAACCATTCTGGAGGGCAATTTTGATCTATGCCCAAAATGCACTAAAAGACTGTCTGCCCTTTGATCCAGCCATACCACTGCTGGGTCTGTACCCCAACGACATAATAAGGAAAAAGTCCTGTACAAGAATATTCATAGCTGCGCTCTTTGTGGTAGCCAAAAATTGGAAAATGAGGGGATGCCCATCAATTGGGGAATGGCTGAACACATTGTGGTATATGTTGGTGATGGGATATTATTGTGCAAAAAGGAATAATAAAGTGGAGGAATTCCATGTGAACTGGAATGACCTCCAGGAAGTGATGCAGAGCGAGAGGAGCAGGACCAGGAAAACATTGTACACAGAGACTGATACACTGTGGTACAACTGAATGTAATGGACTTCTCTACTAACAGCAATGCAATGATCCAGGACAATCCAGAGGAACTTATGAGAAAGATGCTCTCCACATCCAGAGGAAGAACTGTGGGAGCAGAAACACAGAAGAAGAACAACTGCTTGATCACATGGTTCGTTGGGGATATGATTGGGGATGTAGACTAAATGATCAGCCTAATGCAAATATCAATAATATGGAAATAGGTCTTGATCAATGACACATGTAAAACCCAATGGAATTGCTCGTGGGCTATGGGAGGGAGTGGGAAGAGGGGAGGGAAAGAACATGATTCTTGTTATCAAGGAAAAATAGTCTAAATTAATTAATTAAATAAAAATTTTCAAATCACACACACACAAAAACAATCAATATCGTATACTGATTTCAAGGCGGAAGAGCAAGAAGGGGTGGGCAATGGAGGCTAAGTGACTTACCCAGGAGCACACAGTTAAGAAGTATCTGAGGCCAGATTTGAACCCAGGAACCTTCTGTCTCTAGGCCTGGCTCTCAATCCACTGAGCTACCCAGCTGCCCCCTCTTTTATATTCTTTATTATGGGGATAGGAGTGACGCACTGGGAAGAAGAGGGAAGAAACATAAAAGATATATAAAAAAGTAATTAGTAACCATTTTAAAAAAACGATATCAGGTTGTCTTTTATTTGCTTGGAATTTGAGGGGAAAGTTAGAATAATTTATTCCTCTCTTACTTGGGTCCAAAATATTTCCTAGGAATCATGAAAGTGGTCCCCAATGGGCTATGAACTGAGGAGGACCCTTTCTATTTATTAATGAACCAGAACCCCCTTAATTTAAATGTAATGATTTCCTGGGAAAGAAGGAACAGGGGAATCCCTTAATTGACCTTAACAATAGGCAGATCTCAGGATGTTCAATCTAACAAATAGTGCATCACCCCCAGAGTCAGTCTTGGACCCTAACAAGGAGGGAGGGACATGACTCAAAGCAGTGATTGATGTGAGATACACTACCAGTAGGTGGGGCTTTAACACAAAGAGCCTCTGGGGTCTTTCCTTTTCACTTGAATGCAGGAGCAAAGGCTTGGCCCCATCCTTCCTGGATGACCAGAAGCTTTATGGCTCTCCAAGAGGGAGATGGCACTCTCTTCTATTTGGTGGTCAGAAGACCAGAAGCTTTCTGCCTCTGTGATCTCTTTTCTCTCTTTTTCTTCTGGGGAATGAACTCTTGAAATTCCAGAAATAAGCCTGGCCTCAAAAAGTTATGAGAAGAGAATGAAAATTCAAAACCAGACCCTCAGAATTCAGAGGTGGGGTTCTTTCACCCCAAGAGTCTCCCTGCTGCCTTCTTTGCTAATTGGTCACTCTTGGCTTCCTTCCTGTAGTGGATGTTTCAGCCAAGCTGACCGACCCCCTGCTCCCCTTTGTACAGGACATCCTCTCTCTCATACCTGGCCTTTTTACTGGGCAATCTCCCATGCCAAGAAAGCACCCCTTCCTCACCACCACCTCTTATAATCTCTATCGTCCCTTGAGATTCAGCTCCAGAGACACCTCTCCTACTCAAAACCTTTCCCAGTATTTCCAGCTTTTAGTCCTAATGGAGTGGAAATGGAGAGAACCCTGTCTCTACTCAGAACTGGGATCAAACTTCACATCTGATACTCACTACCTGTGTGACTATGGGCAAGTCCTTAACCTGATTCTGAACCTCAGTTTCCTCATCTGTGAAATATGGTTGTTTGACTGGATGGCCTCTGGATTCCTTTCTAGCTTTATATATCTATGACTCACCCCCTCCTGAAACCCAAGTCTACTGACTTTGCGTGAATTTATAATCAAGATATCTGTGTTCATGATATTTCTTTCCATTAGAATATAAGATCCAAGAGGCAGTTAGGTGGCAAGGTAGAATAAAGCGCCAGGCCTGGAGTTGAAAGGTCCTGACATTTCCTAGCTGCATGATCCTGGGCATGTCACTAGCCCTTGTTCTTCTGTCTTCTTTTTTGTTTAACCCTGACCACCCTACACCAAGATAAACTCAGAATGGGCGAATGACTTGAATATAAAGAAGGAAACTATAAGTAAATTAGGTGAATACAGAATAGTATACATGTCAGACCTTTGGGAAGGGAAAGATTTTTAAACCAAGCAAGACTTAGAAAGAGTCACAAAATGCAAAATAAATTATTTTTACTACATCAAATTAAAAAGGGTTTGTACAAACAAAACCAATGTAACTAAAATTAGAAGGAAAGCAACAAATTGGGAAACAATCTTCATAACAATAACCTCTGACAAAGGTCTAATGACTCAAATCTATAAAGAGCTAAACCAGTTGTACAAAAAATCAAGCCATTCTCCAATTGAAAAATGGGTAAGGGACACGAATAGGCAATTTTCAGTTAAAGAAATCAAGACTATTAATAAGCACATGAAAAAATGTTCTAGATCTCTTATAATCAGAGAGATGCAAATCAAAACAACTCTGAGGTATCACCTCACACCTAGCAGATTGTTCAACATGACAGCTATGGAAAGTAATGAATGCTGGAGAGGGATGTGGCAAAGTAGGGACATTAATTCATTGCTGGTGGAGTTGTGAACTGATCCAACCATTCTGGAGGGCAATTTGGAACTATGCCCAAAGGGTGACAAAAGAATGTCTACCATTTGATCCATCCATAGCACTGCTGGGTCTGTACCCCAAAGAGATAATAAGGGAAAATACCTGTACAAGAATGTTCATAGCTGCGCTCTTTGTGGTGGCCAAAAACTGGAAAATAAGGGGATGCCCTTCAATTGGGGAATGGCTGAACAAATTGTGGTATATGTTGGTAATGGAATACTATTGTGCTAAGAGGAATAATAAAGTGGAGGGATTCCATGGAGACTGGAACAACCTCCAGGAAGTGATGCAGAGCGAGAGGAGCAGAACCAGGAGAACATTGTACACAGAGACTGACACATTGTGGTACATGAGAACGTAATGGACTTCTCCAGTAATGGCTTTACAATGTCCCTGAAAAACCTGCAGAGATCTACGAGAAAAAAAAAAAAAACATCCTCAAGCAGAGGACAAACTGTGGGAGTAAAAACACTGAGGAAAAGCAACTGCCTGACTACAGGGGTTGAGGGGACATGACAGAGGAGAGATGCTAAATGAGCGCCCTAATGCAAATACCAACAACACGGAAATGGGTTCAGAGCAAGGACCCATGTGAAACCCAGATGAATCGCCCGTTGGCTAGGGAAGGAGTGGCGGGGGAGGGTGGGGGGGGGGAGGAAAAGAAAATGATCTGTTTCCAATGAGCAATGTATGAAAATGACCAAATAAAATAATGTTTTAAAAACTAAAAAAAAAATTAATACTGAGTATCGGTTCCAAGGCAGAAGAATGGTAAGAGTGAAGCAATGGGGGTTAAGTGACTTGCCCAGGGTCACACAGCTAGGAAGTATCCAAAGTCTCCTGTTTCTAGATTTGGCTCTCAATCCACTGAGCCATCTAGCTGCCTCCACCTTTCTGTCTTAAGACTTGCTGCTAAGACAGAATATAAAGGTTTTAAGGGAGAGTGGGGAATATAAGCTCCCTAAATATAGGAACTTTTATTTTTGTTTACCCATTATTAGTAAGTACAATTCCTTACACATATGTGCTTGGGTTTTTTTTTTTCTTTTAAACCCTTACCTTCCATCTTAGAATCAATACTATGCATTGGTTCTAAGGCAGAAAAGCAGCAAGGGCTGGGCAACAGGGGTTAAGTGACTTGTCACACAGCTAGGAAGTGTCTGAGATCAGATTTGAACCCAGCACCTCCTGTCTCTAGGTCTGGCTCTCAATCCACTGAGCCACCCTGCCACCCTGCCACCCCCCCCCCATATATGTACTTGTTAACCACTTTCAGTTTCAAACTTTTCAGTTTCCCCATCTGTAATGCCAAGCAATTGAATTCTGTCCCCTTAGAACCCTTCTACTTTAAATCTAAAGTTCCATGTAAATGAATGAATAATGAATGGATTCTTTGAGATAATTCACAAACAGCAAATGAGGGGAGAGAAAATGCCTTTGGACCAAGTCCTTTCTCCCCACCCCCAAACAATTCCCCTTGGGCCTGAAAGGGTAGTCTCCTGCTCCTGTGCCCTCCCCAACCCTTCCTAGACTATTCACACCCCAGGTCCTAGGGGAAGTCAGATAGTATCTAATCTGCCTGGCTGTAGGTCTGGGGAACACTCCTGTGGGGCTCAGTTTACAGAGCCTGGCCTTGGAGCTGTGTGGGAAGAATCTGGCTCCTTTGCTTTGGGACTGATGTTCTGTTGTCCTGAAATGATGGAGGCAGCCTCCTCCTCCGCAGACCTTGAGTGACTCCCTCCATGGCTGGCATGCATGGGAATCCAATGGCCCTTCTCCAGCTTTGTGCCTCGCTGAATACCTGGGACAGGAAAGAGTGAAACCTAAATCCCCTCCAAGGAGCAAACATTCCTGGGCTTTCTTTGCAGTTTGGCAGATAAGACACTTCAAAAGCCCTCTTTGAAGCTGGGAAGATTTGAGACTTTTTACCCTCTCCCTCTCCCCTTTCCCTGGAGGCTGGATCCTGGGTGGGGGGAGAGCTCCATGACTAACCAAGTACCAACCTGGCTCGCCAACACCCATATTGAACAATGTCTATACATTGTACTGTGGGGATGAAGCCCAGAGAGAAACCTGGCCCATCCCAGTGTGCGTCTCTCGTGGCAGGTTGTTTGGCAGGTAGGAAAGGAGGTCTGGTGCCAGCAAGAACACACACACAGAGTCAGGAGGCAGGAAGAAAACCTTTGGGGAGTGAAGAGATTGTCTTGTCCAGCAAGAGAGCCTTTCCTACTGTATTCGGGCTCAGCATTCCCATGCACATGCAATGATAACCAGCATTACTGATAGAAAACTTGAAATTTTAGGTCGTTTTTGCCTTTTATTCTTCAATATGTTGTTCTTCCGCCATGTCCAGGTCTTCATGTCCCACTTTGGGGCGCTCTTGACAAAGATTCTGAGATGCTTTGCCATTTCCTTCTCTGGCTCATCTGATGGGCAAGGAAGCTGAGATTTTACAGATGAGGACATATTTGGTCCTTCTTACAGCCCTAGGAAGGAGGGACTTTTATTATCCCCATTTTACTGATGAGGTTGATATCACTGTCATTTTACAGAAAAGTCTTGAGATTTGAACTCAGCTCTCTTGGCTCTTCAAATAGCGCATCATGACACACAGTCTCCTCTACACAGTGGCAGCTAGGTAACTCTATGGATAGAACTCCAACCTTGGAATCAAGAAGCCCTGAATTCAAATCCAGCCCTAGATTCTTAGTTGTTATATGATTCTGGGCAAGTCACATCTTTTATTTCCTCATCTGTAAAATGGGAATAATAATAGTGCATACCTCTCAAGGATATTATGAGAATCAAATAAGATAATAATTGTGAAGCACTTGGGATACTGCCTGGCACATGGAAAATACCAAATAAATGTTCGTTTTTATCATCATTACTCAGGACAAAGCATAGGAGCATAGAATGGAAAAGGATCACAGAGGTCATCTAGTCTAACCCACTTATTTTACAGATAAGGAAATTGAAGTCAAGTGACTTGCCCAAAACCACAGTTAGTAAGTTGCAAAGTGGAGTCCAAGAATCATAGGTCTAGGACAAAAAAGAACTTCGGAGCCACCAGATCTAACCAACTCATTTTAAAGATGAGAAAACTACAGGCTAAGAGACAGAAAGGAGGATCAGTGGAATAGATTTGGGGTAAATGACCTCAGCAAGACAGTCCATGATAAGCCCAAAGATCCCAGCTTTGGGGATAAAAGTCCCTTAATTGACAAAAACTGCTAGGGAAATTGGAAGACCATATGGGAGAGATTAGGTTTAGATCAACACCTCACACCCTACACCAAGATAAATTCAGAATGTGTGAATGACTTGAATATAATAAAGGAAACTATAAGTAAATTAGGTGAATATAGTTTACCTGTCAGATCTATGGGAAAGGAAAGATTTTAAGACCAAGCAAGAATTAGAAAAAAATCACAAAATGTAAAATAAATAAATTTGATTACATTAAATTTAAAGGGTTTTATACAAACAAAACCAATGCAATCAAAATTAGAAGGGAAGCAAAAATTGGGGAAAAAATCTTTATAACAGAAACCTCTGACAAAGGTCTAATTACTCAACTAAATCAATTGTACAAAAAATCAAGCCATTCCCCAATTGATAAATGGGCAAGGGAAATGAATAGGCAGTTTTCAGATAAAGAAATCAAAACTATCAATAAGCACATGAAAAAGTGTTCTAAATCTCTTATAATTAGAGAAATGCAAATCAAGACAACTCTGAGGTACCACTTCACACCTAGCAGATTGGCTAACATGACAGCTATGAAAAGTAATGAATGCTGGAGGGGATGTGGCAGAGTAGGGACATTAATACATTGCTGGTGGAGTTGTGAATTGATCTAACCATTCTGGAAGGCAATTTGGAACTATGCCCAAAGGGCGATAAAAGACTGTCTACCTTTTGATCCACCCACAGCACTGCTGGGTTTGTACCCCAAAGAGATCACAAGGAAAAAGACTTCTACAAAAATATTTATAGCTACATGATTTGTGTTGGCAACAAATTGGAAAATAAGGGGATGCCCTTCGATTAGGGAATGGATGAACAAATTGCGGTATCTGTTGGTGATGGAATATTATTGTGCTCAAAGGAATAATGAACTGGAAGAATCCCATATGAACTGGAATGACCTCCGGGAAGTGATGCAGAGTGAAAGGAGCAGAACCAGGAGAACATTGTACACATAGACTGTTACACTGTGGTACAATCGAATGTAATGGACTTCTCTACTAACAGCAATGCAATGATCCAGGATAATTCTGAGGGACTTATGAGAAAGATGCTCTCCACATCCAGAGAAAGAACTGTGGGAGCAGAAATGCAGAAGAAAAACAACTGCTTGATCATATGGGTCTATGGGGATATGATTGGGGATGGAGACTCTAAACAATCACCCTTGTGCAAATATTAATAATATGGAAATAGGGCTTGATCAATGACACATGTAAAACCCAATGGAATTGCTCATTGGCTATGAAGAGGGAGGGAGGATGAGAAGGAAAGAATATGAATCATGTAACCATGGAAAAATATTCTAAATTAATTAAATAAAAAATTTAATTGAAAAGAAATAAAAGCTTGAGGGCTCTTTGTATCAATTTTAAAAAGTAAAGATGAGAAAACTGAGTCTAGAGAAATGGTTTGCCCAAGAAAGCAAGGGTAGTAAGCATGAGTAGGGGAATTTGAGCCTAGAGAGCAGCTAGTGTAATAATTAAAATTATGAAGCTAATAGTAGCTTAATAACTTTATTAAATCAAAAGAGGAGGAGGAGAAGGAGGAGGAGTAAAGAGAGGGAAAGATAGGAAAGAGGTAGAGAGTTACTAAGCTTTCTAATCTATTGGCCTCCATGATGAGCCTGTCGCTGAACTCCAACAAAGGTTCCTTCAGCTCTCCATGATCCAGCCAGAAAACCCCAAAGACCACCTCTTCACCACTTATAAGCTCTCACCCACTAGCTCTCACACATCACATCTCAGGAACCAATCAGAATTCCTTCATTTGCCTAAGCTGCCCAAGGGGGAAGTGCCTGTGGAATCAGTTTCCCATCTCATTTGTTCCTTGGTTCTTTAACTTACTTTCTCTGAGAGTTTATCTATACCTAAATTTACTCAGTGGTCTTTGACCTCCAGCTCACTGAAAGATGACGTTAAAAAAGACAACAAAATGAAGAGAGAAATTTGCTTCTGATAATAGGTAACATCCCCCACCTCCACACACAACTATATGCCTGTCTTCATCTAGAGCGCTCTCTCTCTCTCTCTCTCTCTCTCTCTCTCTCTCTATCTATCTATCTATCTATATATATATATATATATATATTATATTTACACTTATATATCTATATGCCTCAATAGCCACCTAAGCCTATATGTGTGCATATACCTAAATATATGTGTGTATACTATACATCTGTATATGTATAAACATATGTGTTGTGTGTGTTGTGTAGGAGCTTATTTGTATCCATATTGTTTCCCCCCCTTGAGGACAGACATGGTTTTATTCTTTGTCTTTATGTCCCCAGCACCTAGGACAGTGCCTGGAACACAGTAAGTGATTGATGAACATTTATTAAATAAAATGGAATTTTTAAAAATCTTGTCTCCCCTTTTCTGTTTGTTTCGGTTTTTACATCATCTTCCAGGGACTATCCCAACCCTCAACAGCAGCCACCTGTACTGCAGAGCCCAGTGCAAACTACCCCCACAATGTCTGGAGGAAAAGGAGGTTGAATGAAAGCAAAAGACAAAGATTCAGGTCTGGCACATTTCCTGGGACAGATTCCAAGGAGAGGGCTGAATCAGACCAAAGCATCCTTTTTTGCCTTGATCCTCCTTCCTTCTGTTGTCTGCTGGACATTTTGGTGCAGGATGATTTAAGGGGCATCTCTTCCTGTTGGACTTAACGAAGAATCCAAAGCTTTATGATAAATAATGCAATTAGCTTCTCCTGGTGATTTGGGAGGATGTATCATCAAAGGCAGAACAGGCTGGGTTCATTTCTTCCATTTCCTCTCTTGCCTCAATCTCCACAGGTCGTGGCAGTGTGGTTTAAGACAAAGAACACTGCCTTTGCCATCAAAGTTCAGTTCAAATCTCAGCTTTGCTGAACACCATCCAGTGACTGAACAAGCAACTTACCCTGTCTTGTTAAATGATTCCACCTCTCAGCTTTCTCATCTTTTAAATTACAGGACTGTAATTCATATCCCTAATATCCTTTCTGGCTCAAAAACTAGTCCTAAACGTATGACCTATGAACTTGCCACCTTGGGCAAATTTACTAAAAACAATGGGCTCAGTTGCTCCTCTATAAAATGGGGTTCCACTAAATGATGTTCAAGGTCTCTTCTAACTCTATATTGATGCTCTGATGGTTTATGTTTTCATTCTTCTAAAAATAAATTTTTTAAACCCTTACCTTCTGTTTTAGATTCAATACTGTATATTGGTTCCAAGGCAAAAGAGTGGTCAGGGCTAGGCCATGGGGGTTAAGTGACTGGTCACCCAGCTAGGAAGTGTCTAAGGCTAGATTTGAATCCAGGACCTCCTGTTGGTAGGCCTGGCTCTCAATCCACTGAGCCACTCAGCTGCCACCTGAGTTTTCATTCTTGAAGGACTCCACACATTTCTTTTCTCTTCTTTTTCCATCTCTTTCCATGCCCCAGGTCAGACTGGACTTTAAAGGAATGACTGCTAAAGGTAGGATTTTAGCTGGGATTTGAAGGAATCCAGGAGGCAGAGGTGAAGATGGAGTGTTCTAGGTATAGGAGAGAGCCAGTGAATGCTTGTAATTGGGAAATGGAGTATCATGTTTTCAGAACAACCAGGAGAGCAGAGGCGCCAGATCAAAGAGTACATGGAGAGTAAGGTGCTTAAGAAGACTGAAAAGATAGGAAGGAGAATAACGAATAAAAAGGACTTTAAAAACCAAATAGAGAAAAATAATTTTGATCCTGGAGGCAGTAGGGAACCATTGAAGTTTATTGAACAAAGAGGAGACATGGTCAGGTCTATGCCTTAGGAAAATCAAAAGATAGTGAGTTCTCAATCTCTGCTGATATACAAGAAGAAATTGGATGACTGGGGAAGCTGGGTAGCTCAGTGGATTGAGAGCCAGGCTTAGAGATGGGAGGTCCTAGACATTTTCCAGCTGTGTGACCCTGGGCAAGTCACTTTACCCCCATAGCCTAGCCCTTACTGCTCTTCTGCCTTGGAACCAATACTTAGTATTGATTCTAAGGTGGAAGGTAGGGGTTTAAAAAAAAAAGAAATCAGATGACTAATCATCAGAGATATTGCCAATTGGAGTTCGTGCTTCAGGTAGGGGTTAAAACTAATAATTGATAAGGTCCCTTCTAACTCCAGTATTCTATGAAATCATTCATTTCCAGTCTCACTTCCAATCTTTTGCACTATAAAATATTTCCTATTTGCCCAAGTAAATTGCTGTGCATAAGTCACAGCGTATTTATGTTGTACAGGACAGTGTGGGGAGATAGAAAATAAATGGTAAATGGAATCCTTGCCATTGGGAAGTGTATAATCTGGTGGAGATGTTCGAGCAAAAGTCGGAGGATCTGGGTTCAAATCTGGACTCTGAAACTTACCATCTGTATATAGGACCTTGGTTAGGCAAGTCACTTCACCCACAGCTTCCATAGTTGTAAAATGTTAAGATTGGTAAATGGTCAGCAAGCCTTCACACCCTTCCAGTTCTAGACGTATGAACATCCGGACATTAGGAAGAAGGGCAGAAACAAATAAAGCATCCAAAAGACTTTGAGGTAGCTCTAAGACTTTGGGGACACACTGTACATCTCTGCATTCAGGCCGGAGAAAGCCAATCTGAATTAGGAAAACCATAAACAGTTGCTAAAGAAATGTAATTTCGCTTTCTTTCACATCATAATTATAGCCCACATTTATGGAGGGTTTACAAAGTGGTTTACACAAAACCCTGTGGGAATGCAGAAGTGTAATATTTCCCCCATTTTAAAGATGAGGAAGCTAAAACTCCAAAAAATTCCTGGACCTGCTCACAGTCCCAGAGCTAAGTGTTGGAGCTGGTATTCAGACTCTGCTCTTCTGACTCCAAATTTAAATGATCTCACCATTCACTCTGGAGCTCTGCTAGGAAGAAGCTCTCCCTATTATGGAATCAAATCCCAGGCTCCCACATGGCAGGCAGAGACATTCACCAGGGTGTGAACCAGGAAATACCTGGAGTGACAGAAGATAAGAGCTGGCAGGGCTGCCAAGGAGAGGGTGGAAGAGGGGGCAGTGGAGGGGAGAGGGATGTACTTGAATGAATAGATAACAACTGTCTGTACTTGGCATATGACTTGTGTGCAACTTGGGTGTTACTAAAGTGTTGGAGAAAGAAACCACTCCTGGTCCAGTCTTATTTACATTTTTGTACTGATGATTGCGAAGCTTCCTCCTTCTATCAATAAATCAACTGGCACTTCTTCCTTTTTTTTAAACCCTTCCCTTCCATCTCAGAATCAATTGTGTATTGGTTCCAAGGCAGAAGAGCAGTAAGGGCTAGGCTATCGGGGTAAAGTGACTTGTCCAGGGTCACACGGCTAGGAAGTATATGGGTCTAGAGTTGAACCCAAGACCTCTCATCTCTAAGTCTGGCTCTCTATTCACTGAACCACCTAGCTGCCCCTTCTGGCATTTCTTAAATAGCAACTATGTGCTAGATTCTGGGAATTCAGAGACAAAAATGAAACAATTCTTGTCTTCAAGGAATGTATATTCTATTGGGTATAAATATTAGGTATAGGGATGGAGTATGCTGGCAAAGGTTTCACAATCAACTTGGGACACATTTTTAAGTTATATCTGCATTATTGATATTTTCTCCATTGTTTTCTTAAATCTAAAGCATAAATGGGCAGCTAAGTGGCTCAGTGAATAGAGTGCCAGGCTTGGATTCAAGAAAACCCAAGTTCAAATAAAGCTGTAAGCACTTACTAGCTGTATGACTCTGACCAAATCACTTCACCCTGTTTGCCTCAGTTTTCTCGTTTGTAAAATGAGCTGGAGAAGGAAATGGCGAACCACTCCAGGATCTTTGCCAAGAAAACCCCAAAGGGGCCGCTGAAGGGGTCACCGAGAGTGTGTGTTTCAGACACTGCCGAAAATGACCAAAAAGACAATGAAGAGAGGCAGAGTGCAGTCCCTGATCTGGAGTTTGCTGACTTCTAAGATGTCAATGCTCACACTGAGGATTGGGCAATCAGCTCTCAGAGGGTTCCGGCATACCCCAGGCAGGGACTAGACCTGTGATTGCATTGGGACAGGGAACTGCCAGGTAAAGAAACTCACTCTGCCAAAGTAGGTTCCCTCCTATGTGCCATACGGTCTTTCTTTAATCCCTCACTTTCCATCTTAGAATAAATAGTAAGTATCAGTTCCATGGCAGAAGAGCAGTAAGGGCTAGGCAATGGGGGTTAAGTGAATTGCCCAGGGTCACACAGCTGGGAAGTGTCTGAGGCCAGATTTGAACCCAGGACCTCCTGACTCCAGGTCTAAATTGGAATACCACTGATTGACCGCTTCAGGGTCCATTTTGGAATTTGAACAGTGAGGAAGGCTATGACAAACTAGTCAAAGCAAGTGAGGCAATATTAAAAACAATGAGGGAGTGCTCAGACAGGCAAGGGACTTGGACAAAATTCAAGAAACTGAGGCAAGAGAGTGGAGAAACTCCTTCTACATTCATGAACAGGCTTGTTGGAATGGGAGAACGGTGTATAGACCTGGACAGAATGAAAGAACAGGACGTACATCAATTTATAAAGAACACTCATGCAATAGTTAAGAACCAAGACCTCATTCATTCTTTTCAGCCATAGCTAACTCTTTGGGGTGCCATTTTGGATTTTCTTAGCAAAAATACTAAAGTGGTTTTTCATTTCCTTCTTTAGCTCACCTTACAGATGAGGAAACCAAGGCCAACAAGATTAGTGACTCGTCCAGGGTCACACAGCTAATATGTGTCTGAGGTCAAAGTTGAACTCAGGACTTCCTAATTCTAAGCCTTCTTAAAAATGCAAACTCTAAGGGCAGCAAGGTAGCCCAGTGGATAAAGCACTGGGTCTGA
Organism: Monodelphis domestica; assembly: GCF_027887165.1. Classification (NCBI taxonomy): domain Eukaryota; kingdom Metazoa; phylum Chordata; class Mammalia; order Didelphimorphia; family Didelphidae; genus Monodelphis; species Monodelphis domestica. The sequence goes on from NC_077231.1 coordinate 93,570,065, forward strand.
GGTCAAGAGGATCTGGGTTCAAATCTGACCTTAGCTCTAGGGCCAGTCACTTAACCCTGAATGGTGCTTTTCCATCTTAGAACTGATCTTCAGACAGAAGGCAAGGGTTTTAGAGCAATGCACATTCTAAAAGAAATTTGGGTCACATCACTTAGACAGCAAAGTTAAATATGAACCGAGATGAGTAGGTGGCTCTTCCGATCCTTTTTAGCCTCTCCCTCCATCAGGCTTGGGGAGGAGGGATGGGGGAGGGACCCAGTTCTCCCAGGTTGAAGGATGGAGGCTGGGAGGGAACTGCTCAGGGACAGGGAAAGGGCCAGAGCTGAGATCTGAAAGGCCATGACCTTCTTAAGGTCTAGGACCTCAGACTTGTTAGTGAACTCTTCTCTGCCTTTGAGAAGCAGTAAAGCAGAGAAGATAGAGATCTGGCCCTTGATTCAGGAAGAACTGGGTTCGAATCCTACCTCTGAAACCTGCCACCCTACACAAGTGAACCATTCTGTGCCTTCCTCATTCAAAGAATGGAGTTGAAGTCAGTTATCTTTAAGGTCCCTTCTAGTTCTTAATCCTATGATCCTCAAACCAAACCTTAAGATTGACAAATTTTTTTAAATGAAAATCATTTAATTAATTTAGACTGTTTTTCCATAGTTACATGATTCATGTTCTTTCCCTCCCCTCCTCCCTCCCCCCTCCCAGAACCAATGAGCAATTCCACTGGTTTCACATGTAAGATTTATAAATTTTAAAAAATTTCCCATTCATGACAATTCTCTGAATTAGATAGTATTGGTAGTAGATAGTACAAAACAACTGAACTAGTGGGGTATTATTGGCCCGTTTTACAGATGAGAAAATTGAGGCTCAGTAAAGTTCGATTTGCAAAGTGATTCATGTCATAACTGAGATCCAAATCCAGCTAGCAAACCTCATTGCTACAATAGTCAAAAGAGCTCTGAATGTGGAGTTAGTCACCATGGTTTATAGCTGTGTGACTTTAGTCAAGACACTTCCCTGTTGGCAGTTGCCAATTTTGATAACACTCTTCATGATAGCAAAGAACTTGAACCAAAATCGACCCATCCATTGGAAAATGACTGAACAAATCATGGTATATAAGTGGAATGGAATATCCATACAATTGTAGTAAGGCCAAAGAGGCAGCCTTCAGAGAAACTTGGGGAGATTTGAATGAACTGATGTAAACTGAGGGAAATAGAACGCCGTTGCAAAAATCAAGCACAAGAAAACAACGTTAAAGCACTTAAGCTCTGTCCAGTGCAATGACCCATGCTGACTCCAAAAGATAGGGAAACATAGCCTTCTCTTTCAGCAGGGAGGTGGAGGGCTGTAGGTGTGGAATGGGGCATACACCATCAGACAAGATATTGAGGTATTTTGTTTAACTGTCCTCCTTTCATAAGACCAGAGGCTTAGAGCTAGACGGGAACTCAGAAGCTATTTAATCCAAACCTCTCATTTTACCAGAAATGCTGATTATATATCTGTGATGAGGGAAAGTGCTAGGTGGACAGGGGCTGGGGAATTGAGAAGGATGTTTTTTAAAGGCATCAATAATTCATTCCTTCATTCATAAATATTTATTAAGCACCTACTATGTGCTGGACATTGTGCTCAGTATTGGGGATTCAAAGAAAGGCAAAAGACAATCTCCATCCTCAAGAAGCTATAATCAGATGGGGGGAGACAAGGAGCACACAAATATATCCAGAGGAAACTATACACAGGAGAAATAGAGAATAATAAAAAGAGGGGATGCCCTGGAATTAAGAGGGTTGAGGGAGACTTCCCGTAAAAGGTGGGATTTTAGGTAGGGCTTAGAGGAAGCAGAAGAGAGAGTGTTCTAGGCATGAGGGAAAGTCAGAGAAAATGTCCTGAACTGGATCAAAGGTTCTTAACCTGGATTTGTGAATAGATTTCAGGGAGTCGTGGACTTGGAGGAGGGAAAATAAGTTCTTTATTTTCACTAACTTTGGGATTCTTTTGTAATCTTCTGTATTTTGTGTCCTCCACTTAAAGGCATGATTCTGAGAAGGCATCCACCAGCTCCTCCAGATTTCTTGCCAAAGGGTTTCATGATAAAATAAGAGTTAAGAACTCTTGAACTAGCTGACCCTGATGGGTCCCTTGCAGCTCTAGAACCTATATGCTCTGAAGAGAGTCAATATCAACCCCAGTTCTCCCAAGCTGGAGCCTGGCTCTGTAGGTTCAGCATCATAATGATGCCTCTCCAGCTTGTAGATGTGAAAAACATGGCAGCTCACAAGACTCCAAGAAAGGGGGAGGTGTGTGGCCGAGAAAGATAATTATTGCTAGAAAATAACAACCTGTTGGGTTTCTTGAGTCAATGCCCTTGTCCTTCATGCCACAAATGTTTTGGGGAGGTTACTTTTTTTCTCCTAAGGCCCATTCAGATTCAGATAACTCAGGAAAACCTGAGTGGCTAGGAGGCTTATCAGTAAAATACCAAAAGGATGAAATGTTGGCTCTGTACTTTCCTATCTTGAGCTAGCCGCCAAGAAATGATAGCACCCTGAAGCATCTTCAGATGCTATCCAGTGGGGCTTAGAGGAAAATGAAGGTCTGCTTTGAGCTTGGGGGAGATGGATGGCAGGAGGAATGCGGGTGTTGGATGGCCTCATGAGGGATGGGAAGCTGTGAAGATGGGAAAAGGCTTCTGGCTTTTTAGACTATGCAGTGGAAGGATTCTAATGCCCTAGAAGTGGGGATTAGAGCCTTTGGGGGAGGTTCTAGCTCACCTCTGAGGCTCCTGCTAGCTCTTTTTTTAAAACCTTTACTCTGTCTAAGAATCAATACTATGTATTGATTCCAAGGCAGAAAAGCAGTAAGTGCTAGACAATAGGAGTTAAGTGACTTGTCTAAATTCACACAGCTACGAAATGACTGAGGCCAAACTTGAACCCAGGACCTCCCATCCCTATGCCTGGCTCTCAATCCCACTGAGTCACCTAGTGACTCTCCTGCTATCCCCCACCCCCAACCCCATCCTTGCCCTTAAAAACTTACAGTCTGGAGGTAGCCAGGTGGCACGGTGGAATGAGATCCAGGGCTCAAGTAGAAAAAACCTGGGTTCAAATCTGACCTCAGATACTTCCTAGCTATGTGACCCTGGACAAGTGACTTCACCCTGTTTGCCTAACCTTTGCCCTTCTGTCTTAGAATTGTTACTAAGGCAGAAAGTAAAGGTTAAAAAAAAAATAAAGCTCATAGTCTGCTTCTCTGGACGAGACATTATTTACAGATCAGTTAATGATACAGGGAAGACAAAGGAGATATATCCAAGGGCTATCAGAATATTTGGAGAGGGAGGGAGCTGGGAAGACTCATGAAAGATGGAGCCCGTGGGCTGAGCCTTGAAGAAAGCGAGGGAATTCAACCAAGAAGATAGATGAGAAGGGAGTGCTTCTACACACTTTCCATTAATGTCATCAGGCTTAGAGAATGTGTCCATCCTAGACTGACTCCTTTTGGCCCCTCTGCTTACCTCTGAGCCTCTTCTCCTCCCCAAGATTGGATCCTAGAGAAGAGAAATGAATAGAAATATTTACTGATATCCAGCATGTAATCGGGTCCTTCCTTACCATCCACACAATGCATTCTATTGTCAGTTAAAAGTGATTTAAAAAAAAAAAAACATTTGCCATTTCAAATTATCTGCAAGACATTTTCAAGAGACCATAAATCTATTGCTGGAAGGGGCCTCAGAGGCCATCTAGTTCAACACCTTCATCTTTCAGATAAGGAAACCAAGGTCCAGAGAAGCTGACGTAGATCCAAGAACTGGAACTAGAAGGAATGCCTCATGGAAGAGCCTAGAAGCCATCTCCTCCAACACTCTCATTTTATAGCTGAGGAAACTGAGGCTCTCAGAGGTCAGGGACTTACCCAAGGTCACACAAGTAGGGCACATCTCAGTCTGGAACTTCGGTATTCTACTTGCAGAATCAATGCTCATTCCACTGTGCCACGTTGGATGATCACATAACCAAAGTGGGTTGGATTTAATTCCAACTTAACTAGTTCCAAACTCAGGGTTCCTTCCACAACACAATATAATCTTCTCTTTTCCTTCATAAATGAACTCTGTTGAGTGGGGGGCTCTGTAATTTGGGGAGAATATAGAAGGGAAGAGCAATGAGGGAAATGGTTGAGATGCTAGATAAGAGGATGAATTGGAAAGTGGCAGATCCTGTTTTCAGGTGTCTCTTTTTTTTAACCCTTACCTTCTCTCTTCTTATATTAAGTATTGATTCTAAGACAAAAGAGCACCAAGGACTAGGCAATGTGGGTTAAGTGACTTGACTTTCCCAGGGTCACACCGCTAGGAAGTATCTGAATCCAAATTTGAACCCAGGACTTCCCATCTCTAGACCTGGCCCTCTGAGTCACCCAGCCACCCAGATTACTGTCTAATGAGGAAAACATTGACATACCAAGTACCTAAAAGGAGGTGAAAGGGAATCTTAGAGGGGAACTTTCTTACCTAGAGACACCTGGAGAGATCTCCTGACGAAGGTGGCACCTGTGCTGAGACTTAAAAGGGAGCCAGAGAATCTAAAAGGGGGATGTGAGGAGGAAAAGCATTCCAGGCAGGAAGAGCAGAACACTGCTGCAAAGAAACTTAAAACATGGAACATCAGAATTAGGAGGGATATTATAGCAGCTCTTTTAGAGTGGCAAAGAATTGGAAAATGAGGGGATGCCCTTTGATTGGGGACTGGCTGAACAAGTTGTGGTCTCTGATGGTGATGGAATACTATTGTGCTGTAAGGAAGGATGAACAGGAGGAATTCAGAAAGACCTACATGACCTGATGCAGAGTGAAACAAGCAGAACTGGATTCACAATAACAGCAAAACTGGACAATGATTATCTGTGAAAACTTGGCTCCTCTCAGCAATGCAATGGTCTGGGACAATCCTGACACTCATGATGGGGAGAGCTGTCCACCTCCAGAGAAAGAACTGCTGGAGTCCTCTTTCACATCAGTGTATTTTTGGTTTTATTTGGGGGGGTTGGTTATGTATGAGTGTGCTCTTACAACAATGACCAGTGTGGAAGTAGATTTTGCATGACAATAAATAAAAATAAAGAAGTAGGAGAAATACCAGAACATGGAATACTATATCTGGAAAGGACATTTAAATGTAGAAAGATAAAGCTGAAAGTGACCACAGGCCGGGAATGTCCAAGCTAGAAGGGACAAAGGTCAGAACTGGAGGGGCCTTAGAACAGAGAAGGTCAGAGCTGGAGGAGCCTTAGAACAGGGGATGTCAGAACTGGGGAGGACTTTAGAAAAGGAGATGTCAGGGGACAGCTGGGTAGCTCAGTAGATGGAGAGCCAGGCCTAGAGATGGGAGGTCCTGGGTTCAACTCTGGCCTCAGACACTTCCCAGCTGTGTGACCCTGGGCAAGTCACTTAACCTCCATTGCCTAGCCCTTAGTGCTCTTTTGGAGCCAATACACAATATTTATTCTAAGATGGAAGGTAAGGGTTTAAAAAAAGGGGGGAATGTCAGAGTTGGGGGGTCCTTAGAACAAGGGATGTCAGAGTTGGGGAGGAACTTAGAAAAGGGAATGTTAAAATAGGGGGGAGCATTAGAACAGGGAATGTCTAAGCTGAGGTAGTGAAGAGGGGGAGAAGGAATCGTGAAGTCCCTCTGGTCCCATTTTACACAAGAGAACACTGAGGCCCCAAGAGAAATGACCCGTTTGAGAGTCTACCCGCCAGAAATAAAGGGCACTGTGTTTTCTTCCCACCCCCATCCCAAGAGAAAGTTCAGGAATAAGCAGGAATTTTTCTCTGAAGATAGGATTCTGAGATGGGGAGCAGGGAGGGGAAAGGAGGGCCCTGCCTCTATTTGGACAAGGGTCTTTCCCTCTCTCCTGTTTCTTGTTTGGGTTGAGATTGAATATTTGTGAAAGCCCAGACAGTCAGGGAGCCTCAGTGTTTGAGTAACTCCTTGACCTCTTCAGAAACGCCCAAGTGAGCACTCAGGGACTCTATTTGTCAGTCCGACTGTGAACAGTCCTGCTCCACTGAGCCTTCAGCCTGTCAGATGTGGCCCTCTCCTCTTCCACTCCTCCCCAAAGTGGACCTCTCTGGAAGAGAGCAAGGCCAGGTCATTTGCACCCATTGCCCATACCCATCAGCCCATGCTCTCCCCTCTGGGCTTGCTCCTGTTCTCTAAAGCCAGGCACCTGGAGACTCATTCCTGGGGGATTGGGGGGGGAGGAATTCCAAGCTCTCTGACTTTTATAAATGGCCATTTTTTTTGGCTGCTCTTTCTTTTCCTCCCCCATTTTGTTCCCACATTCCTAGGGTCCTAGATGTAAAGCTGGCCGGAGCCTTAGAGGCTATCTAGGCTGATCCCTGCAATTTATAAATGAGGAAACTGAAGCCCAATGTAGCCAAGAGACTTGCCTAAGATGACAGAAACGTAGTTCTAGAGTTAGAAGGGGCCCCAGCAGCCACCTAAAACAAACCCTTCCATTTACAGATGCAGAACTGAGATTCCCAGAGGCTAAGTGAATAACCCATCAGGGCCATGAAGCTAGAAATTCTCAGGATCAGGATTCATACTCAGTCTTCCTGATCTGACCCACCAAACCAAATTACCCATTAAATTCCTCATGAAAGAAAAGGTCCGGCGTATCTGTCCAGGGGCCACGAGCTCAGAAAGGGGAAGAAGAATGCCTTGTGTCAGGTGGGATGGCTGCTTCTTCACAATTGGAGATGATGTTTGGGAGAAAGAGATGGTGTCTGATTATACATGTAAGAGCCAGATCAAATTGCTTACTATCTCCAAGAGGAGGGGAGAGAAGACTAGGAGGGAGATCATTGGGATCTTAGAATTTCAGAAAATGTATATTGAAAAATATTACATGTAATTGGGAAAACAAAATATCTTTGAATTTTAAAAAGCAGAGGGGGAAAAGGAGATGGTGTCTTTAAAAAACACACACACACAACACTGGCTTTCATCTTAAAATCAATACTGTGTATTGGTTCCAAGGCAGAAAAGAGGTAAGAAGTGGGCAATGTGGGTCAAGTGACTTGTCCAGGATCACCCAGCTAGGAAGTGTCTGAGGACACATTTGAACCCAGGACCTCCCAATTCCAAGCCTCACGCTAATCCACTGAGTCCCCTAGCTGTCCAATGTGGTGTCTTGTGATTATTCTTCATAGCTCGTTGTTGATGTTCAGTTGTTTTTCAGTTGTATCTGACTCTTCATGACCCTATTTGGGGTTTTCTTGGGCAAAGATACCAGAGTGGCTTGCTATTTCCTTCTCCAGCTCATTTTACAGGTGAGGAAACTGAGGTAAACAGGACTAAGTGACTTGCCCAGTATTACATGGCTATTAAGTGTCTGGGTTCTGATTTGAACTCAGGAGGATAAATCTTCCTGATTCCAAGACTGGCATTCTAACCACTTAGAATAGCTCATAGTCCAGATTGAAGGATGTTAGAGTTGAATAGGATCCAGGCAGTTGAGTGGTACAGAGGAAAGTGAATTGAATTTGTGAATCAGGAAGACATGAGTTCAAATTCTGCCTTAAATACTTACTAGCTGTTTGACCCCAGACAAGTCATTTAACTTTTCATCCTAATCTACAAAATGAGAAGGCTAGCCTCCATGGACTTGATGGTCTTCTCCATCTCTAAATCTATGATCCTATGAATTCTAAAGATCCTCTATTCCAGCCCCCCTCATTTGACAAATAAAGAAACCAGAAATTAAAGTGACTTACCCAAGGTTACATAGCAAGTTGGTCACTGAACGTTTTCCCTATTTCAAAAGAGGGTATTATCCATCAGGAAGACTCATCTTTCTGAGTTCAATTCTGGCCTCAGATACTTACTGGTTGTGTGACCCTGGGTAAGTCACTCAGTCCTATTTGCCTCCATTTCCTCATCTGTAAAATGAGCTGGAGAAGGAAATGGCACACCACTCCAGTATCTTAGCTGTGTACCCTGTGTGAGTCACTTAACCTTATTTGCCTCCATTTCCTCACCTGTGAAATGAACTAGAGGAGAGAATGGAAAATCACTCCAGCATCTTTGCCAAGAAAACTCCAAATGTGACCATGAAGAGTCAGACACAACTAAATGACAACAGCAACAAAAACCATCTTCCTTCCAGTTAATCAATCAATGAGCATTGACCTATTCCCAAGCAGACATTCCTATCCCATCCTGAGGCTGTGCTGTCCTGTTTAGTGAGAGATCATCCTATGTAGTCCAGCCCTACACATCCCATCATGCTTCATCAGCATCTTCCTGTCATATTCATGCACCCAGCCTCCTCATTACCACCTCCACCTTCCACCATTTGCTCTGGGAACTGGAATCAACTCACAGCATGGAGAAATTGGTTTCCCTCCAAGTTGATATAATCCCAGAAAGTAAGAGGCAAGTCAGAGAGATAACTGAGTCACTCCTGTGTTAAATGAAGTGCAGCATCTGTCTACACCCTGTTATCTCAACGAGAAGTAGGAGATTTCCCTGATGGAATAGAAAGGGTGGCTCATCATTGGCTGGTGAAAGATGGACCACTCTCTTATCCTTCTTATCAAACTGTCTGAGTGACCCCCCTATACACAGCAAGACATCTCCCATTTCCATGCCTTGGCAAAGATGTCTGAGATGATTGCCTTCCTCATCTCAGACCCTTAACAGCCCTGGATTTCTTTAAAAAAAATCCTGAAAAGCTAAGGATTCTACAAGACTGAGGTGAGAAAGGAATGCTTTCCAGCCATGGGGATTCCCCATGCAAAGGCATGGAAGTGGGAGATGATAGAACTAGCTGCCTTAATAGTAGGTTCCTCTTCTCTAGGGGTCTTCTAGTGAATACTCAATGTTCCCTTACAGGGCTATTTGACTAGGTATCCTTTAAGGTCTTTTCCAATTATTCTATCCCAATTCTATTCTTCATCTTTTTCTCCTCATCTTCCTTTTATTCTCCTTTCTTTTCATTTCCTTTTCAATTCTTCTATTGATTTTTCTTTATCTTTTCTCTCCTACTTTTCTCTTTCCCTTCTCTCCCCCCACCCCACTATCATTCTTCTTTCCCTAAAGCTCCTGTGGGTTTTTCAGGAGTGGGGGGAGTGAGACTATAAAGAAGGCTGACAACAAGGTCAGGTTGGGAAGCTGGGGTCAGGATTGTTCAAAGGAACTGTTTCCCCCTCTCAGACCTGGTAGAATCAATCATAACTAGTGTGTGCCAAAATGTGGATCAAAAGAAAACTTCTGTGGTTTTCTGGAACGACAAACATTTGTGTTTCTCAATATGTTAAAGCTAGGGAAATCGGAACCCAGATCTAAAAGCCAAGCTAGACCCTAACTTAAGTAGCTTTCTGACAAGTAGCTTTCAGAGGACAAGTCAGAGAATGTTACACAATGAAAACCATCTGAGGACAGAAGCAAACCCAAATCTTCCTGATTCCAGCTCCAGCTCCATCCTTGGAGAGACTAAATTAGAGCACATCTAAGAATTCTAGCACCTGGTGCCATGACAGGCATGTCATTATAAATTGATGGGTTGATGGATGGATGGGAAATCAGAACTTATCCAACTATTTTCTGCTAAAATGGGTTCCCCAAAACCTGCCATTGTCTGGTCACCTTTCTGTCTTAGAATCAGTACTGTGAACTGGTTCCAAAGCAGAAGAGCAGTAAGAGCTAGGCAATGGAGATTAAGTGACTTGCCCAGGGTCACACAGCTGGGAAGTGTCTGAGACCAGATTTGAAGCCAGGACCTCCCATCTCCAGGCTTGGTTCTCAATCTGCTGAACCACCTCACTGCCCCCTCAACAGTCATTCATTAAGGACTCTGTTCTAAGCACTGGTTGTAGTCCAGCTTACATTTTAGAGTCTACTTTTTAGGCCCACCTTAGCAATTAAATAGAGGATGGATTCATGTGGGGTGCAAAGATTTGAGAGAGAGAAATCAATTAGAAGACCATCATGGAGGCAGCTGGGTAGCTCAGTGGATCAAGAGTCAGGCCCAAAGACAGGAGGTCCTAGGTTCAAGAAAAAGAAAAAAGAAAGGGAAAGGAATGTACCCCCAAAGGAGGCTTGGACCTTTGGTATGAGAGAGAGAGAAAGAGAGAGAGAGAACCCTACTGCTGCAAAGTGGGGTTGGGGGGGACAGCAGATGTAATGGGTTGGCTCAGAGAGAGGAGAGGGGGTTTGAAGATTTTCCCCTTTTCGCTTTCCCTCGTTAGCGAAAGCTGCTCTCCCCAATTCACTCTTTTCCCTTTTATCTCCCCCTCCGCTACTTGAGACCAAAAAGGTCTCTCCTTGATCCATTTGCTCACACTCAGCTTGGAGAACAGATAACTTTAATGTTAACTCAATCAGATAATACAAAAGGAATTAATGAGCAGGGAAGAATGGGAAAAGGAAAGTGGGAAAAGGGGGTCCCTGTCTCTATCTAAACCCTTTTCCTCCCTCCTTGAGTTTGGGGGGAACTCTGGCCTTGGCAGCCTGAGCCCCCTGAGAGAAAGTCAGGTTGACTCACGCCTGGGCAACAGGAGCTGAGGTAAAGTCTGCTCAGGTTCTCTTCAGAAAGTCCCTTCAATTGGGAAGTGTTGGGGGGAAAGATTTCCAGTCACCAGCAGGAAAAATGGGTAACCCTCAGGAGAAAGTCTTTACCCACCTCCTCTCTTCAACCCTCACTGCTCTCCTCCTCAGAGTCTTCCCTCCTCCGGAAATTCACTCCTGGGGCCCCTCCCCCATTGAGGTGATTAATTTCACATACTCTTCAGTCTGGCACTTTTTCCCTAGTGCCAGGCTCTATCACACCTAGCTATGTGACCCTGGGCAAGTCACTTAAACCCCATTGCCTACCCCTTACCACTCTTCTGCCTCCAAACCAATATATATTATTGATTCTAAGGCGGAGGGTAAGGGTAAAAAATAAAAAAGACCATCATCCAGGATATAGGTGATGGGGACCATGTAGAATATGAGTGGAGATGTCATTGTTGTTGCGTCTGATTCTCCATGATCCCATTTGGAGTTTTCTTGGCAGAGATCCTGGAGTGGTTTGCCATTTCCTTCTCCAGCTCATTTGACAGCTGAGGAAACTGAAGCCAACAGGGGTAAATGACTTGTTCAGGGTCACACTACTCATAAGAATCTGAGGGCAGATTTGGACTCCTGGGGATGAGTCTTCCTGACTTTGTAATGTACCCTATCCACTGTGCCATCTAGCTTTCCGTGACGGAAGGTAAGGGAATGTATCTGAGGAATGCCACCAAGGCAGAAATGGCAAGATTTGACCATAGAATGGATAGGTGAAGAGTGTGAAGGAGAGAAGCTAAAGATGCTCTCCAGGTCAGGAGCACGACTGCTGGGAGGACAGAGATGTCCTCAGTGGTGATGGGAAATGGAGAAGGGGAGATTGTTTGGGAGGAAACACAAAGGATACACAGGTTCTTAACTGAACCCAAGGGAGTTGAGGAGATCACCAAGTAAGAGATTGTAGAGACAAAAGAGAAGGGGTTACAAAATGGAGCCATTGGCAGTGGCACAGAGAAAGAACCCACAAAGAAAACAGAAGTGGTTAGACGTGTCATTGAACCTACCTCAGGCCTCAGGTTTCTCATCTATGAGAGAGTTGGGTGAAATGGCTTCTGATGGCTCTAGATCTCTTCATTCTTTCCTAAGGAGAGGAACGAGGCTTTGCCACTTGGGAGTCGTTAGTATTGGGGCTCAGTTTCCTCTTTTGCAAAATGAGTGGGTTGGACAAAATGGCAGCCCACAACTCTTTCCAGATCACGGTTCCAGGCCCCATATAACCTGGGACTGGGGCTTTGCAGTGAATTTGAATTGTAAAATCCAAACATCCAGTCTTGGCCCTCCTCAAGAATGTTTCCCCAGAACCCTCTGGGGCCACCGGAGGCCCTATTGCTCTACAAACCCATATGCGTTCAGAGGAACCCAAGCCTGTTGTATATCTGTGGCTTCATTAGGGAATCAAAGAGTACATTTTCCAGGAAACATAAAGCTGAATCCGGAATAATTCATGCCCTCCCCAAACCCTCCTGGGCTCCAGAGCCAGAAGCCCCAGCCCTAGGCATGGCCTCAGAGACCTCAGGGAGATTACACCCTTGGCTGGCACAATCTGGGTTCAGGGAAGTTCTCTTTTTCACTTAATCTCTTAATACTAGGGCAAATTCCCAGCCCCGACTGGATGGCATTAGCCTGAATCACAGCCCTTCCACCAGGGAGGGGAGGGAATAAGAGAGGCAGAGGGAAGGAGGCTAGGAAATCTGCCTCCCCTGAAGGGCTCCGCTACTCACTGACTGTCTGCATCAGCCAATTTACCCTTCATCCCATTCTGTCTGTTTGCTTCGATGGGTTCATTGCTGGGCTATTGACGGGTAAGTGTCGCCCTGGCATCTTTTCTCCCCACCTGGAAGTCACTGGAGGCCAGAACCCATTTCTGAGATTTGTTTAAAGCTTCAGGAGCACAGTTCAAATTGCAGCTCTAAGACTGGCTACCTGTGTGGTACTCCCCATCGTTGGACCTCAGCCTCCACCCCATAGAACTGGGGGAAGGACCAGTCTGGTGGGGAAGTAGATGGAGCTCCAGGCTCCCGAATTAAAACTCAGCCTCCAATGCTTACTAGCTGTGTGACCCTGGGAAAGTCTCTTTGTCTCAGTGTCTTCTTCTGTAAAATGGGCATAATAATAATAACTATATATATATATTACTTATATATATATATATACTTAACAGTGTGAGATACATAGTAAGTGCTATGTAATTGCTAGCTATTCATTCATATTCCCAGTCCTTGACAAAGTGCCTAGCACATAGTAGGTGCTATATAAATGTCCAATGTCATAAAAGGTCAGAAAATAATTGTTTTTACATATTATTAAAAAAATAGGGGGCAGCTGGGTAGTTCAGTGGATTGAGAACCAGGCCTAGAAATGGGAGGTCCTGGGTTCAAATGTGACCCCAGACACTTCCTAGCTGTGTAACCCTGGGCCAGTCTCTTCACCCCCATTGCCTAGCCTTTACCACTCTTCTGCCTTGGAATCAATACACAGTATTGACTCCAAGACAGAAGATAAGGGTTTTAAGAATAAATAAATAATAAAATAAAAGGAATCGGCTAAAAAATTAAAATAAGCAAATTTTAGAAAGTGTAAAAAGTAAAAAAACAATGGTTAAAAATTGTCTCTACATGTAATTAAAAAAATAAAAGGGATAGACTAAAAATTAAAATAAGGAATTTTTAGATAGTATTAGCTCAAAAAGGACGGTCAGCTGGTGCAATAAAGTGCCAAGTCTGGATTCAGGAAGATCCGAGTTCAAATATGGCCTCAGATATATCCTAGCTGTGTGACTGTGGGCAAGTCACTTAACCATGTTTGCCTAAGTTTCCTTCTCTGTCAAATGAGCTAGAGAAGGAAATGACAAATTATTTTAATATCTTTGCCAAGAAAATTCCAAATGAAGTGATGAAGGGTCAGACACGACTGAAAATAACTGAACAGCATCATGATTAGCTCAAAGGATGACAAATTTCTATCTGAAGGGAAAGCAGTATGGTTTAATGCACTGACTTTGAAGGCAGAAGGTCTGAATTCCAATCTTACTACCTGTGTGATTTAGGGTAAGTAAGTTAATCACTCTAAGACTAGATTTTCTCACCTGTAAAATAAGGCGGTTAATTAGATCCCTCCAGATCTAGACCTGAGATCTCATTCCCCAGCCTGTGTCCTTTCAGCCTCAGTTTCCTCACTCTCTAAAATGGGGGAGTTGGACCAGATGGCCACTGGGGTCCATTCCAGATCTCTCTCTTAGACTCTGTTGTAATCGGTTTGAGAACTGAATGGCATCCTGGAGCTTATAGTTTGACAGGGAAAAAGCCAAGCCCTCTCTGTGCTGGGCACATAAGAAGCACCCGTTGACTCGACTTGAAGGAGTCTCTGTCTTTAAGCTGAAAGGAAGATGGGAGCCATGCTGGGGAGCTCTTAGAGGGGCACACAGTGAGGAGGAGAGACTGAAGGAAGAAGCAAGGAATTCCCAGGGAGGGGAGAGAGGAGAGGTCATAGAAATATCAAGCAGCATGTTTGTTCAGTCAAGTCTGACTCTCTGTGATTCTGGGGTTTTCTGGGCAGAGATCCTGCAGTGGTTGGCCATTTCCTTCTCCAGCTCTTTTGACAGATGAGGAAACTGAGGCCAATATGGTAAAGTGACTAGTCCAGGGTTACTCAACTAGGAAGTGTCTGAGGTCAGATTTGAACTCTTGACTCTAGGCCTGACACTCTATCCTCTGTGCCACCTGGCTACTCAAAAATCTTCTGCTCTTCCCCATTGCCCTCTAAATAAAGAATCTATTTTGTGGCTGTTGTTGTCTTAAGCCTTAACTTTAATACTTTGTATTGGTTCCAAGACAGAAGAACAGTAAAAGCAAGACAATTGGGAAATGGGGATTAAGTGACTTGTCCAGGGTCACACAGCTAGGAAGCATCTGAGACAGGATTTGAACTAAGGAAGAAGAGTCCTCCTGATTGCAAACCCAGCACCGAGCCTCCTTGCTGCCTTCAAGTATCCATTCTCAGTTCTAGCATTCAAGGCTTTCTTACACTGTCAATCTTACTTATACTCCTCACCGCTTCATACTGTGCAGTCATACCAAAGCAGACTATCCAGCCCTTGTGTGTCTGCCATACCTAGAATAGCTCCCCCAGCCTACCTGGGAGTGTGAAAACATTCACCTGCCTTCCTTCCCATCAAAACACAGCTGAAAGAGTATGGGTTGAGGGAGCGAGGCAGCCCAGTGGATAGAGCTCCAGTCCTAGAGTAATTGGGAGGACTTGATTCAAATCTGGTCTCAGGCACTTCCTCACTGTGTGACCCTGAGCAAGTCATTTTACCCCTGTTACCTAGCCCTTGCCATTCTTCTGTCTTAGAACAAGTATTAAGACAGAATGTAAGGATTTGGGGGGGGGGGAGAAAGGGGAGAGGGGAGAAAGACAGAGAGACAGAGACACACAGAGACAGAGAAACAGAGACAAAGGGAGAGACAGAGAGAGGAGAAAGAGAGAGGAAGAGGAAGATGGGGAGGGGGAGAGAGAGGGAGAAGGAGGAATAGAAGGAAGAAGGAAGAGAGGGAGGAAGGGGGAGGGAATAAGGAAGGAAAAGAGAAAAGAGAGAGAAAGTGGGAGGGAGAGAGGGAGGGAGAGGAAGGGAGGGGATAGGGGAAAGAAGAAAGGAAGAGAGAAGAGAGAGAAAAAGATGGGGAAGGGGAGAGAGAGAGAGAAAAGGGGAGGAGAGATGGGGAGGGAAAGAGAGGGAGAAGGAAAGATAGAGGGAAGAAGGAAGAGAGGAAGGAAGGGGGAGGGAAGAAGGAAGGAAAAGAGAAAAGAGAGAGAAAGTGGGAGGGAGAGAGGGAGGGAGAGGAAGGGAGGGGATAGGGGAAAGAAGAAAGGAAGAGAGAAGAGAGAGAAAAAGATGGGGAAGGGGAGAGAGAGAGAGAGAAAAGGGGAGGAGAGATGGGGAGGGAAAGAGAGGGAGAAGGAAAGATAGAGGGAAGAAGGAAGAGAGGAAGGAAGGGGGAGGGAAGAAGGAAGGAAAAGAGAAAAGAGAGAGAAAGTGGGAGGGAGAGAGGGAGGGAGAGGAAGGGAGGGGATAGGGGAAAGAAGAAAGGAAGAGAGAAGAGAGAGAAAAAGATGGGGAAGGGGAGAGAGAGAGAGAGAAAAGGGGAGGAGAGATGGGGAGGGAAAGAGAGGGAGAAGGAAAGATAGAGGGAAGAAGGAAGAGAGGAAGGAAGGGGGAGGGAAGAAGGAAGGAAGAGAGAGAAATGGGAGGGGGAGAGAGAGGGAGGGAGAGAAAGGGAGGGGATAGGGGAAAGAAGAAAGGAAGAGAGGAGAGAGAGAAAAAGAGGGGGAAGGAAGGGGAGAGAGAGAGAGAGAGAGAGAGAGAGAGAGAGAGAGAGAGAGAGAGAGAGAGAGAGAGAGAGAGGAGGGAGAGAGAGAGGAAGAGAGAGAGAGAGAGAGAGAGAGAGAGAGAGAGAGAGAGAGAGAGAGAGAGAGAGAGAGAGAAAGGGAGGGAGGGAGTATTGGTTTTAGAGTCAGAATATCCAGGGTCTGACCCTGCCACTAATACCCCCATCTGATCTTGGGTAAATCTCTCCATGTTTCTAGGCCTCAGTTTCCTCATCTGTAAAATAAAAGGGTTTGACCAGTAACATCCGAGGTCCCTGCTCACTCTAGGGCTATGTTTCCATCATCCTTCGATGGTAGGATGCATCTATGACCTCTCTCCGGAGCACCACGCGGACCAGACCTCAAATAAGCTTGAGAGCGCTAGGGAAAAGAGGCATGAATGACTCTTCCGAAAGCACAAGGGAGCCACACATGGTGACATGAGGCTCCAGGAGAGGGTGGCGGGATGAGCTAGACTCCGGGAACTGCAGCTAGGATCCCTTCCAGTCGGTTTCTTGTGGCCCCCTTCTAATGACCTCACCCCAGTGTATTATTTCCAGAGCTGTAGATCCTCTCTTCATGTCATTAAGCCCCAGAACATAACTCCGGCGGCCCGAGTGTGCGGAGAAAGGGGTTTAGAAGAGAAAGAGGAGCAGATGCGAGAAGCAGGTGTCCAGTTACAGTGGCAGCCACAGGAGAAGAGGGAAAGGAATTAGGGGTGTGGTAGACCTCAGGATGCAGGGAGCCAAGCAGCCCCAGAGCCCAAGGGGGTCAGGAAGGGATTAGGGATCGGCGGGCATTAAAAAATAGAAACAGACCGAAGATGTGGAGCCAAAGACGAGATTGCTCTGAGACACGCTGGATTGCCCAGAAAGTGGCCGAGACTATACAAACCCTTCACACCCAATGGATCATGGCCTCGCCACGCCTGGGCCCGGGTCTCCCCTTCAGCACTGGAGGCCGCGCCATCTTGTTGGCTCACTCAGAGCTTAGTCCCCACCCCCGGCTGGGCTCCTTAGCTTCACTCACCCGGATCTATCTGATCAGGTCGTCGTGGCTAGTCAGCGAGGATGCTTTGTGGACCCTATTTGGGGTTTTCTCGGCAAAGGCGCTGGAGTGCAGTGGTTGGCCATTTCCTTCTCTGGCTCGTGTATACAGATGAGGAAACTGAGGCAGACGGGGTTCCATGATGTGCCCAAGAGCCTGCAGCTGGATTCCAGGCTGGGCCTCCATCCGCTGTGTCTACACCAGGGGCGGACCCATCTCAGTAATGGAGTTGCCTTACAGGGACTTCCTTCTACCAATGAAATCGCAGGTCTAGACCCTATTTCTGGGCCTGTGAAGGGCCTTTAAGGTCGCTGCTCACTCTCTGATCCCAGGAATAGAGAAGAACCTGTAGGCAGCTCAAGTTTCTCAGAGGCAAAGAGGAAGGAGCTTCCCCAAGCCATTCTTGCAAGAGGCTTTCAGTTTCAGGCATGGATTGGGGGGAGGGGGTAGAAGAATGGCCCCGGAGGGAGGACGCCTGATTGGTTCAATGGGCAAGCTTCTGCTTAAGAAAATCCCTAAGTCCAAAGTCACTAAAGATACGCAGCTCCAGCCCTGGGAGAGGGACCCCAGCAAAAAGAGAGTGAGCTTACTGACCTCGCAGAGATGCAAAACTGCTGGCAAGAAGTCTAGAGAAGGGGCAGCTAGGTGGTTCAGTGGATAGAGGGCCAAGACTCCAGATGGGAGGTCCTGGGTTTGAATCGGACCTCAAATACTTCCCAGCTCGGCAATCCGGACAAGTCCCTAAACACCCATTGCTTAGCCCCTGCCATTCTTCCTTCTTAGATTTGATTCTAAGACAGACAGTAGGGTTTGTGGGTTTGTTTTTTGTTCATTTGTTTTACAAAGTCTTGCATGGATATCCACATCCAACCATCCATCTTTAGGGGGCAGCAAAGAGGCCAGAAGCTTCGGGGTCCTGTGGAGGTTTGTTTCTTGCTCGTTTTTTCAGTCTTCCCTTACCACGTGGCCTGTCATTCACATGGCTAAGGACCAAGCACACTCGAGTCTGCAAAGATTGTTTCGAAGCCCAGCTCCCCTCCTCCTTCCAGTACCCACCAGATACAGCCAATGCCCGCCGTTCCTCTACCCGGGCAAGCGAACCACTATTTTTTTGAAAGAAGTTCTCATGACATTTCTATTCGGTGCCTCTTCTGTGCCTGGCACTGTGCTAGGCACTGTGATAAGAGGAATAACATGGCAGAATAGCAGTATGGCTAGGCAATGGGGATTAAGTGTCTTATCGAGGGTCACACAGCTAGGCAGTGTCTCAGATCAGATCTGAACTGAGAACCTCCCATCTGTAGATCTAGCTCTCAATCCACTGAGCCACCTCACTTCCCCCTGGGCTAATTATTATAGAAGTAATTTAAAAATCATAAGCTAGAGCTGGCAGTGATCCCAAAGATTATCTGTTCAACTCCTCCATTTTATAGGTGAAGAAGCCGAGTCAGAGAACTGAAGTGACATAGATTCTGTCTAGAGACAGAAAAGACCTCAAAGATGATCGAGTTCAACCATATCATTTTACAGATGAGGAAACTGAGGACCAGGGGCAAAAAATGCCTTGTCCAAGATCACATTGGGAGTAAGCATCAGAGGCAGGATTTGAACCTAGGTCTTCTGACTACTGATACACTGGACTTTAACTCTAATATCCATCTTTAAGAGAACAACTTCTCCACTCCCCCATCTAGTATGACTTGTTTAAGAAAATCCATTCCACAGTGGAATAACACAGTGGAATAATAGCCCAAGCCTCCATCCCATCTAGTCTCCATTACCAGACCACACAAGAGACACATAAATCCAATGGCGAAGGCATCAAATGCAGACAGGAGATAAAGTAAATAATGAGAAAGGAATTAAGAAGTAAAAGCATTCTCTGCACCCATATACAAATGGGAGGCATCTCCTACACCTCCAAGGGAATTAGAATCTAATACCCTTTTAAGCTCCCTGATCCCAGGACATGGTAGAAAGAGTCCTACTCTCTTCAGAATTCTTGGCCCTAGTGGGAAACGCTTAGGGGGCAAGGCTCTCTGGCTCAATGTTGTTTTGTTTTCTTTTCTTTTTTCCCTATGAAAGATGTAAATTGGCTAAAAACTTGGGCATACTCTGGAGATGGCTGAAGCCTCCCTCCAGCCTCTGCACTGGAGTCATCAGGGTTCCAGCCATGATGCCAGGGATCTTCCCAATCATGTAAATCACGGTTCATCTTTAACTTCCCTCCATATTTGCCCATAAGTTTGTTTGAAGTGAGCCAACCAAATGTCCTGAAGTCCTTCCCTATGCAGCACATGCAGGTTCTGGGATATTTCCTTAACTTACACTCTGGCTTAACTGATTGGGTTCCCAGAACAAGATCACTGCTCTCCCCTTCCCCCTTGCCTCAGAATTCTGGGGAATCCTGAGGGACTTGAGTCTCTTTCTACTATTATTATTTGTGAGATTCAACCTGGTATGTACCACCAATAAATGCCAGTGAACCCATCAATATCAATTAATTAATTAACATCCATTAGCTTCATTAAAAAAATTCTTGCCTTCCATCTTGGAATCAATACTGTGTATTGGTTTCAAGGCAAAAGAGTAGTAAGGTCTAAGCAATGGAGGTTAAGTTGACTTGCCCAGGGTCACCCAACCAGGGAGTGTCTGAATCAATAATCAATTAAAAAGGAATATTTACATTCAAAATATAGCAAAGACGGAATTACAAAAACATCCCCCAGCTCTCTCCTCTAGATACATCCTTTGTCCCTGGAAGAGAGGGCTCAAACCTATAGTGGTTGCTTCAAATTATTCTCTCTATCACGTTCACTTTCAGGAGTAGCATAGCAGGATGCTCCAGATGTCCAGTTGATCCACTGCTTCCTGAATCAAGAAGGCTGCCCTCAGATCTGGCTCCTCGCTAAGAACTAATGCAGTTACCAGCAGACTGCTATGTACTCCCATTACTGGACTTCTGATGGCTCTTCTGACCTGTCAGAGCTCTCCCAAGTCATAATTGAATCTATCCTATCTTTGATACTCATCCACCTAAGACCAGAGAAGAATAAACATAATAGAGACAGAAAACAGCAGTATTCTGTATTCATGACCATGTGGCAACCGGGGAAGAGAGATGAGGGGGAAAAGGAGGAGAGGAAGAGAGAGAATGAGCTTTCGTCTATTTGTATGCACACCTCTTCTGAATCAGCAGCCTGTCTACCTCTCCAGAGGAAATAATCCAAGAATACCTGTACATGCCCTGAATCAGGGCAGACCCCCAGCATTATACAGCAGAGCACATTCCCAGAAGTAGCCTCACCAAGCCAATTGAGGCCAAGCAGATTATATTGGGCATGGCTTTTTGTTAAGCAGTCTCTCCATTCTTCTACTGATTCTATCTACATTATGTAAATAACATATGGGGAGCTGGAGACAGATAGATAAATGGATGGACAGATAAATATCAATGGATAGAAATAGATAGACAGACAAATGAGCACGTGTACTGGTAGATGTATAGGTAGTTAGACATGTCAGTAGATAAATAGACAGACAGACAGACAGACAGACAGACAGACAGACAGACAGATAGATAGATAGATAGATAGATAGATAGATAGATAGATAGATAGATAGAAAGATAGATAGGTGGGTAGGTGGATGGATGGATAGATGGATGGATGGATGGATGGATGGATGGATGGATGGATGGATGAATAGATTTAGATCTATGGATTAAAAATAGAGACAGGCAAGTAGACTTGTAGGCATATAGATAAATATGGAGAGAGAGAGAGAGAGAGAGAGAGAGAGAGAGAGAGAGAGAGAGAGAGAGAGAGAGAGGAGAAAAGATATGAATGGATATGGAGAGACACATAGATGGATAATCACATCAGTAGTCCACTGACAATTCTTCATTCACATAA
Organism: Monodelphis domestica; assembly: GCF_027887165.1. Taxonomy (NCBI): domain Eukaryota; kingdom Metazoa; phylum Chordata; class Mammalia; order Didelphimorphia; family Didelphidae; genus Monodelphis; species Monodelphis domestica. The sequence goes on from NC_077231.1 coordinate 93,591,021, forward strand.
TAGAATTTGCCCCTTTCCCTCCTGGACATATAACTATTTCATAAAAGTCTTTACCTCACTTCTCTTTCATAGTCCTTTGTTACAACCTGTTGCTCACCGAGTGATCTTCAATTTCAGTCTTTCAGAGATTGTAGTACTCTATGGTTCCCAGCCCTATAACATGGTTGGTAGGTGACCAGTGTTTAAAAGACCTCAGCTAGCTAGAACCTTGAATCAATTCCAACAAGATGAAATATTGTAAGCATAAGTATAAAAGTCTTACTTTGAATTTAAAAATCAGAATCACAAATGCAATATGGAGAAGCCATGAAACTGTATTCTGCAATCATCAGAATATATCTGAAGCAATGTATTCAGTTCTGGGCACTTTAAATGGTAAGGTTCTCCAGATGGTCCTGTTGGTAGATGACATTTTTCTGGTTTCACCTAGTACAGAAATATGACTTTGTGTAGGATGCATGGCCTTTAAAAAAAGACTAGCCTTGCTATCCACAAAGGAAAAGTCAAGTGGATTAAGAATACCCATTCTAGGGCAGCTGGGTAGCACAGTGGATAGACAGCCTGGTCTGGAGTTGGGAGGTCCTGAGATCAAATCTGGCCTCAGACACTGCCTAAGTGACAATGGGCAAATCACTTAACTCTAATTGCCCAGTCCTTACTGCTCTTATGCCTTTGAATTGAACTTTGTATCAATTCTAAGACAAAAGGTAAAGGTTTTTTAAAAAAAAAAGACTACCTATACCTAGATTTCAGAATTCCATGAAGTCAAGTGACCCATTAAGGGTCATCAGCTACTCTAGTACCCTTATGCTCCTGGATTCTTATCTAATTAACTGACTTCTAACCTGCAGTTTTTGGACAAAGTTGTAAATGAGCAGGAAAAGGTAAATTGACTCAAATTTGAGAAACTAGAGTCCTTGATTACTCTAAGCTAATAAACACAACATCCATTTTTTAAGCCCTTACTTTGTCTTAAAATCGATATTAAGTATTGGTTCCAAGGCAAAAGAGCAGTAAAGACTAGAAAAAGGGGATTAAGTGACTTACCCAGGGTCACCCAACTAGGAAGTGTCTGAGGTTAGATTTGAAACCAGGACCTCCTGTCTCCAGGCCTGGCTCTCAATCCACTGAACCACTTAGCTATACAAGCATCTATTTTTTAAAGATCAGTATTCGCCCAGTGATGCTATTTGGTGCTATTGTGGAATGTCTTGATCTTGAAAATAAAAAACAATTGCAGATAGTGAAAAGGCTAATGGAAAGAGAGACATATGCTAGCCATTAGGCAGTGTATCACCAGTGATGCCTCTTTGGTACAAAAAAAAAAAAGACATGAAAGTTCTCACCAAGATCAATATTACCAGAAAAGGACTTGAGTTGGTCAAGACTGAGCACCAGCCTTACCTTATCTATGAAAGCTATTTTCATTCCCTCAGATGCTAATACTTACACACACACCCATATATATTTTGTATAGAGAAAGATAATGATAATTACGAATCAAAAGATATAGAAGGATAGATAGATTTCAGTGGATAGATATGGATAAATAGATAGGATGATAAATGGATAGATATGAATGGATGGAGAGATAGTGAAAGAGAGATGATGATAATTATGAATGAATAGATACATATAGATGGATAGATAGATGTCAGTGGAGAGATACGTGGATACATAGATTCCATAAATACATATATGATATATATAATCTATACATGGTCTCTCCTCCAATAGAATGGAAGTTCTTTGGGGACAGGGACTGTTACATTTTTGTATTTACATTCCCAGGACACAATGCCTAGTAGGCAGGTAATAAATGCCTATTGATGGATCTATTGATTTATGCAACAGATATGAACAGGGTATACTTTGATACAATGGAAAGAACAATGGATTTAGAATCAAAGATTCCAAATTTGAAGCTCAGCTCTCCAATTTACTATCCATGTGACCATTACCCAGTCTATGGCACTCTTGGTGGTTCCAGGCTTTCTATCTGTCCTGTGTGAGAGTTTTCTTTTTCTGTATTATCTCCCCCAACTAGAATGTAAGTGCCTTTAGAATGAGGACTGTCGATTTCTCAGTTTTTAGATTTCTATTCCCAACACTTAGCATAGTGTTTGGTACATGGTAAGTACTTAATAACTGCTTTTTTTATTCATTCATGTATTCATTTTTGAGCCTATAGAGGACTTAAGGAAAGGCATGGGCAAGAAGTACACAGTTTGAAGAGGCATTCATGGAGTTTATATCTATATAACAGAAATGAGTCTTACCATTGGTGAGATCATGGTTCTAATGTAGAATCCAAAGCTGAGTGTTGGTCCAGAGGGAGGCCACCCTTGAATATAAGCCATACCTTCTAAACTGAGATTTCTTTCAAAGGTAAAAATGTATATTTATATATTCTAAAATAATTACATAGAAATGGCTTGTAGAATATATATTTATGGCTACAATTGGAGAGCTGGAGAGGAGAGGTGTGGGGTGTGTCGTCCAGACCTGCCAGGCTGAGGGAGGCGCCCCAGGACCTGTGGCACTTGTGGCAGGTTTGGCAAGCAGGAACTATTGGAAACCCCACAGAACCACATCTGGGCAGAGGAAAAAAGAAGAGTCTGGTGGAGACTGGCTACAAGTTCCACAATCAACCCAGTTGACCTCAGCCTCTTGCTTAGGAGGCAGGAACAGAAGAAAGCCAGTCAGAGTGTGGTTACTGGCTACACTTGGGCCTCAGATGAGCCAAACTTGGAGGGAAAGCATACCCTATATTTTGACCAGTACAGCATACCAGTGAGGATCTGCCAGAGTTAATCAGGGAACTGGTCAATACTCTGCCACCAAATGGCGCATGCATCCCACTAGTAGATGAATCTCAAAAATCATTTTCTTTAGGAAGGTCTTCCAGGTAGGTCCCAGAAAACCATGAGTCTGGCTCTGACCTGAGCTCAGGTTCCACATTCTCCATTCCATCCAGCTTACAGTCTCCTAGCCTCCCCTTGCCGATTTCAGGCGAGTTTTGTTCTTGGATAGGTTCCAGCTCCAGCTAAGAGTTATAGGCTAAGCCCTCGCTATGAATTCTTGATGTCAGTCCCTCTGATCTTTTCTATCAGATTCCCTCATCAATTAACAAAAGAGGTCCGTGGATCAGTCAGTTGGTAGGCACTATATTAAACTCTAAGAATGCCTGAAAAGACAGAGAAATCCTTGCCCTCAATGGATTTATATTGTGATGGCAGAGATACATAAGAGACAGAAGTTTCAGTGGAATGATGAGTTTGGAAGCTGGGTTGCAATAGGTTTAAAAATTAGTGAGAAGAGAAACCAAGCTACCATAAATGTTTAGAGAGGAGAAATATAGAATGATATCTAGCAGGGATGGTTAGATCAAGTGAGGGTTGGTTTTTTGTTTATTTTTTAAGAATGGGAAAGACATAGCTATGTTTATAGACAGCAGAGAAGGAAACAGGAAAGGTGACAGATGTTGGGCATTAGCATGGGTTGGGGCAGAGCCCAAGGAAGCCAGCAGGTTGGGGTGGGGGAAGAGTTAGAGGGTAGATGAGACAGGGTCCTTTTCCATCTAAATCTATCTAAATCTAAATCTAAATCTAAATCTAAAAGGTCCATCTAAATCAATGATCCTAACTTATAAGAAAGAACACTATCCACATCCAGAGAAAGAACTGTGGGAGTAGAAACACAGAAGAAAAACAACTGCTTGATCACATGGGTCAAGGGGGATGTGATGGAGGATATAGACTCTAAATGATCATCCTGGTGCAAATATCAATAATATGGAAATGGGTCTTGATCAATGGCACATGTAAAACCCAGTGGAATTGCTCATTGGTTATGGGGAGGTGGGAAGAGGGAAGGGAAAGAACATGAATCTTGTCACTGGAAAAATATTCAAAATTAATTAATTAAATAAATTTAATTTTTTTAAGCCAAAAACCTCTTTTAAAAATTCCAAATAGATAAATAAGTCAATGATCATTGAGCTCAGGATCCCCCCCACCATAAAGTGAGGAGATTGGACTAGAAGCCCTCCAAAATCCCTTTCATCCCTTAGTCCAAGAACCTAGCTAAGCCTCCAATCTGCAAGGAAAGAAGAATATCCTGGAGCTGGGGCTAAGGAAGCCATCCCCACAAATCTCCCTGACCCAGCACAGAAGCTGGTTCTCCTTGGAGCTGAGGTCTGCCCTTGAGTGCACTTCTGTGGCTCCAGGGGCAGGATTTGGCCTTCAGATAATAATTGCCTAGATTTGCTTAGTAAATATATAGCCGCTGTAGGGTAATTACATGTTCTTAGGGAGGACAGGGCTTCATAATTACATTCAGTGGGCCCCAAAGTATTAGTTAACACATATTCGGGTTTATAAGACAGGAGTAATGATGAATTTGCCCAGTAATTACATAGTGCTCATGGCCTGTGTATCCTGCCAGTGTCTGATACGCAGCCCATCATTAAATGGCCAGCAAGCACTTGGTAAATAGACCTTGTTTGTGTTATTGGTCCCTAGGCACTGAAAGCATTATTAAAACAACATTAGTGACATTTTTCTAAAGGGCAAATACACAAGTCTGTTGGGAGAAGCCAACTTTCTTGGGGCCAAAATGCTTTATTTTTATCTCTCTAACAGGAGCGAAAGAGTCCGAGTATTTCTGATCTGGGCTTTTCTCTGCTCTTGGCTTTGCCTTAATTAAATGGGGCAGACAGACTGAGGAAATTTGGTGCCCAATCCACTGATGATTTACTTTGGGCCAGGCCTGGCTGGGTCCAAGGTGGGTTAGAGAAGAGAACAGCCCGGCGATTATCCCCTCAGCCTTTTTTCTGAAGGGCCCAGCTAGCTTGAGAGGTAAGCCCAGGGTCTGGCATCATCACTCCTGTGGTTAGCTGGCTAAGCTAAACTCACTGGGCCCCCAGGCAAGCCACAGGACTAGAGATGGGCCTCCCTGGCAACTTCTGCTACCTTAAGCCTCAGAGCCTGGCCTAGGATAAAGATGGGTCTGGAAGTCATTGGAATGAGGCATTGACTTTTCAGGGTAAATATGGCGGACGCTAAATTCCCAGGACAAAAGAGCTGAACTCCTCCGATACCGAGTGAGAAAGACCATGGTGCCTCCAGCTAAGACAGAACCCTTGGAAAGGTTCCCATATGAATTCATTAATTTTAACTCCTTCATTTCTTTCCTTGGAACAACTCTAAGACAGAAGGGCAAAAGCAAGACAGAGTCAAAAAGCTTTCTGTTTACCAGATGAAATGGATATGAGTTTCTCTGTGAGAATGTTGCCCGATCAGATACATAATTCTTTTTTTTTTTTGGTAAGCCCTTGCATTCTGTCTTAGTAAAACCTCTAAGACAGAAGGACAAGGGCTGAGTAAATGGGGTTAAATGACTTTCCCAAGGTCACACAGCTAGGAAGTAACTGAGGCCAGTTTTGAACTCAGGTCCTGAGTTCTGGCTCTCTATCCACTGAGCCACCTTACTGTCCCTCTTCTAAGATTTCACCCAAAGCAACAAAAAGTCTGTGACACAAATGGGAAGGAATCTTCATGTCCTCATATTTCACAAAAGTCAGTAAGACCTAGTTCCTGCCCTCATGGACCTTTCAGTCTAGTAAGAGAATTTATGCATGTAAAAACATGTAGAATGGAGCTGTCCCCACTCTGCATGTGTAGACACATGGATTATGGGGAGGGACACATTCCCCACTTCCCTTGCCCAGAAGAGGGTGGCTTTACCCATATTCATTCATATTTTCTGTGTGTGTGTGTGTGTGTGTGTGTGTGTGTGTGTGTTGTACTATCCAGTAGGATGTTAGCTTTTTTGAGAGCAGGGATGACTTCCTTCTTCCGGACACCTAATATAGCCCTTGGCACATGGTAGCTGTTGGATGAATGCTTGTTGCCTGAGGCTCAGGGAGGATAGAGTAGTTCATAAGCTCCCTGAGGTCAGGGACTGTTTGTTCTTTGCCATCCTTGGCATCTCTGCCTAAAACAGTCCTTGGCACACAGCAGGTATTTAACAAATGTTTGTTGACTGGCAGCTTCTAGGGTTTTTAGATTCTCAAAGGTCTTCTAGTTGAAACTCTTCGCTTACAGATGAGGACAATGAGACAGTCACAGAGCAAACATTCAAACTCAGGTCCTCTGACTCTAACTCTTTCCTGATAGGAATTTCCTATGGGTCCCTGGACTGGGCTGGAAGAAGAAACAGGCTCCATAGGGTCTTTGCTCCCATTCCATTAACTGGAAAGTTGATTTCAGAGCCTACAGCACATGCTTAATTGATGAAGGCCTGCCCAAAGGCTTACTTGGATGTTTACTTTGAAAGGATTCCACCTGGATTAAAATATATTGAGGAGTGGGGTTGATGAGAACAGGGAAAAAATGGAGACACACAATCTGATTGGACTCAAACTTCTATTTGTCATACATGAAAAAAGACAAATCCAGTGACCAAAGGCTGGCCAGTTTCTTTGGTGACTAGCTCAGGCTCTTAAAGGAGAGGTAATCCAATTCAGCAAAAATGTGTGGAGCACTTTAGTTGGGGTACAGAAATTGAAAAGGAATTTTGAGAAAACAAGGGAAGTCAAGACAAAGACCTTGTCCTCAAGGAGCTTACAGTCTCATTTACTTAATATTTGTCGGGTACTATACTTAGCCCTGGGGTTGAAAAAAACAAAAAAAGGAAAGATTTTCTACCCTCAAAGAGTGTATATATATACTCTTTGAGGGTAGAAAATTTATATATATATATATATATATATATATACACATATACATATACAGATAGATAGATAGATAGATAGATAGATAGATAGATAGATAGATAGATAGATAGATAAGATGGATGGATGGATGGATGGATGGATAGATAGATGGATGGATGGACGGACGGACGGAAGGACAGACTGACTGACAGATAGATAGATAGATAGATAGATAGATAGATAGATAGATAGATAGATAGATAGATAGATGGATGGATAGATAGATGATAGATAAGATGGATAGATGGATGGATGGATGGATGGATGGATGGATGGATGGATGGATGGATGGATGGATGGATAGATGGATGGACGGAAGGACGGACAGACAGATGGACAGACGGACGGACAGATAGATAGATAGATAGATAGATAGATAGATAGATAGATAGATAGATAGATAGATAGATGGATAGATAGATAGATGGATGGATAGATGTAGGGAGGAGGAGAACCAGAATGGAGACACATTCAGAAGACCAGAGCTTCCCCTGAGCTATGCCTATGGACCAGTTGTGTCCATACTCCAGATGTCAGAGAGGCTAAAGCAGCCTCCAGTGGGAATAAGAGGCAGGCCCAAGGCAGGGCTAATAATGACCAGAGACTCATAAATTTGTGGATAATTCACCCTGTCAGCCCCCAGAACTAAGGCAGAGACCTTCTCCCTCCTCCAGTCCACTCACATATAAATAACTCATCTACTCCCCAGTCCCCACCAGAGCCATATATGACCTGTTAGTGACTTCAGCCTGCTAGATATAAGGTCCTTGCCAATAAGAACATGCAGATTAATGAGCACCTTTGTTGCTCATCCATCTGGTGTCCACCTAGCACTCAACTCTCACCTGTGGCTCAAAGAAGCTGTAGAATGCCCAATGGCCACCCCTTGGTAAGCCATCTCAGCAGATGGACTTGAGAGTAAGTGGCAGGTCTCAAACTCATCAGTGAGTTAGGGGGGTGTCTACCCCAAGCATGTGAAGACTTCCCCTGGTAATAATGGGTGGATGAGAACAATGGCCATGAAGGTGGCTGAAGCAGGCTCTGTGGAGAATCTAGAGCTCAATCAGACATCAAAGATACTAAGGTCATCCTCTGCATCTTGGGCCATCATCAGTCATCCTGACTTTTATCTTGCCACTGGACTTGGATGACTCTGGAAGGAAGAATGAGGCTCACTCAACAGACCACAAAACTTAAAAAAAAATTTTTAAGCCCTTTGACCCAGAAATATCACCACTGGGTCTGTATCTCAAAGAGATCAGAGATAAGGAAACAGACCTAACTGGAACAAAATACTTTTAGCAACTCTTTTTTTAGTGACAAAGAATTGGAAACTGAGGGGTTATCTATCACTTGGGAAATGGAAGAACAAGTTCTGGCATATGTTTGTAATGACATAATACTGGATTATAAGAAATGATGAACAGGATGAGTTAAAAAAAAACCTGGAAAGACATGCAAAGTGAAGTGAGCAGAACCAGGAGAACAATGTATACAGTAACAGAAATATTACACAATGATCAACTGAAGGTTTAAACTACTACCAACAAGGCAAGATCCTAAGATATAAACAAGGGAGTCATGATGCAAAATGCTCTCCGCAGCCAAAGAAGGAACCATTGGAGTCTGACCGCAGATCAGAGCATACCATCTTCCACTTTATTTCCTTCATGAGATTTTCATTGTATATTTTATATATGCCTTCTGTTACAACATGAGTAATATGGAAATATGTATTACGTGAAAGCCCTGGCATAACCTATATCAGAGGGAGGAAATCTGAGTCCTAAAGTGTCAGAAAACAATTTTCAAAAATCATTTCTACATGGAACTGAAAAAACTAATAAACAAATTTGAAACAAAGGGGGGAAAGGAGTAAGGCTGATGATTTTGTGCAACTCTACCTCACTTACATCCAGTTCAAGTCAAGATGTCAACCATGATGTCATTAGTCCTCTTCCAAAACAAAGGACAAACAGCAATGACAACACAGATAAATATGGGCCCTGCCTTCAGAAAGATTGCAATCTAATAGTGGTAGATGAGGAGATTGAGAATAAGGACACAAGATGTATAAGATATTAGAGAAAGTAAGATTAATGCAAAGGGAGACCTTAATTTTTTCACCTTTATCTTCTGTCTGTGAAGTTAAGATTAACTCTCCCCTTGCCTATTTTTAAATTAATCAACAAAAACTGAAAACACCCCTACTTAACATTAAGTAGGGGAGGCCTGCAAGCCACTTGCTAAAGTGGGTGTCAATTCCAGAAGCAACTGACCACCTTCTGGGCAGTGCTGAGCAAATTTAAAGACTGCAATTGGCTTCCATAGAATGAAGGGACAGGAAGTGATGTGCAAAAAGGACTATAAAAGTCCTGAACTTCCCGTCTAAGTTGGTCTTCGGCCTGAATTTTTGGGCTTGGAGGATCTTGGATTGGGACTATGGCTTGGAGCTATGACTTGAGACTTTGACCTGGGACTCTGGCTCTTGGACTGCTTCTGGTAAGACTGCTCCTGATCTTCTCCTTTGGAGCTTCTGCTTGAGTGAGTAAAAAGCTGACCCTCCTTTCCTGGCTTCTGGAGAGATTAGTTCTGGAGAGGCTTCCCCTTCTTGGAGGAGGCCATGTTTACCGAACTCTTGATTAATTCACCACCAAACCTCCTGCTGATGGGGTTAACTAGCCCTGCCTGGATTGAGCCAGGGACAGGAGCAACACTTAAGGTGATAGACTAAACTTCTTACTTTACCCTCTTTTACATTTCTCTACTTTTACTCTTTCCACCTCTTTGTAAATAAAAGCTACTGAAAGTAAATTTGACTTGAGCTAAAATATTTTTAAATCAGTGACCACAATATTATCTTAGAATTTTCATATATTTAGTCAAACCCTTAATTTAATTCCTTACATGTCTTAGAATTAGTCACACAACTAGGAAGTATCTGAGGCAAGATTTTAACCCAAGACCTCCTGTTTCTAGTCCTGGCTCTGAATCCATTAAGTCACCTTGCTGCCCCCTTAAGTAATTTATTTTGAGAAACTTGAGCAAGGAGACATCATTTTTGAGTTGGAGGGAAGAGGGGTATACAAAGAAGGAATCTTACAGAAAACAATTGAGGAGGTCCTTGAAGGTCCTCCAAGCAAGGATTTAAACTGGGTCTCAGTTTCTTCACTGTTAAAACCAGGCATGGTTTTAAACCTCAGTATTGAGGTGATGGACATCTTCAGGATAAGAAGGGACCGTGTGAGTTTTAGAGGGAGTTCCAAGGGAACCAGGTTCATTGAATGAGGCTGACTGGTGGCAAAGAGAGTTTCTCTACCAGAAAAAAAAGTGGCCAACAGGAGGAGATCAGAAGCCATGAACTTTAAGGGAGACAGTACAGAGCAGAGAAGAATTGCAAAATGTTTTATTTGTTTTATTTTTTGATAAATTTTAAGTATCATTCTAGCAGGTTGTAATAGAAGTTACTGAAATTTAAGTTGTTCTGTCAATGGATACTGTTTCTTTGGTGTTTATCATTTCTTTTATGTTTTGGAATAGAATATCTATCCCATACCAAGTTCATATTGTACTTGGACGGCCCTTCTACTCATCCTTTTTAGGGAAGTCCTAGACATCAATGAAAACCTAAGTTTTAAGGAACAGCTAAGTGGCTTAGTGAATTGAGAACTGGGACTGGAATCCAGAGGACCTGGGTTCAAATCTGACACTTCCTACCTATGTGACCCTGGGCAAGTCACTTAACCTCCATTGTCTAGCCCTTACTGCTCTTCTGCCTTGGAACCAATATTTAGTATTGATTCTAAGACAGATAATAAGGGTTAAAAAGAAAGAAAAGTTAAGCTTTATAGAATTTGGCCCTGGGATGCTAGGGTGAGCAAGAGTATGAGAAAAGGGAACTTGTCTACCCTAGAACTGAATCCAGTCTAGCTGCTTGCCTGGAAGCCCCTGGGGATGTTTATTTTAAGAGGATTTTACCTGGATTAAATATTGCGAGTGGGGAGGAGATAGAAGCTAGGAAAAAATGAGAGAGATTCACAATCTGAGTAGTCTCAGACCTCCACTAGAGACTCGTCCAGTATTACATAAAGCATTATCAAAATAACAGATGATTAATAATAAATCTAATAATAGATTAATATAGTATTAATAGACAGTAATGCTAGATAGCCTTTATATAGTACTTTAAGCTTTGCAATATGTTCTATATGCATTGCTTCATTTGATCCTAAACAAAAAAAAAAAGTCATTTTTCAAGTGAGGAAACTGAATCTGAGAAAGATTACATGACTTTTCCTAGGTTACATAACTAGTAAATATCTGACACAGGATTTGCACTCAAATCTCCATGATTCTTTTTTTTTTACTTTTTAACTCTTACCTTGTCTTAGAATCAATACTGTATATTGGTTCCAAGGCAGAAGAGTGGTAAGGGCCAGGCAATGGGGGTCAAGTGACTTGCCCAGGGTCACACAGCTGGGAAGTGTCTGAGGTCACATTTGAACCCAGGACCTCCCATCTCTAGGCCTGGCTCTCAGTCTACTGAGCCACCCAGCTGCCCCCAAGCTCCATGATTCTTAAGTCCAGTGCCCAATCTATTGCACTCTTGGAGGCTTGTCTAGAAATGGCACATTTTAGTGAGTTCCACTGAAGTAAAAGCATCAAGGGAAAATGAAATATTTTATCTGAGTTTTTATATGAGGGGAGGACCACCACTGCATCTGAAGAACTAGAGGAGATTGTCACCCAGAGGACAATAAAAAGGCTCATGGTAGTTGCCAGCAGGATGTGACACAGAGCCAGTGAGAAACCCCCCAAAATACAGGCACTAAGAATGACATTAAGGAATTATGTGAGGGGAACAGATGGAGAAGTCATGGGGCCACATCATGAGGATCACCATAATAGTTATAACAACAATGGAAAAGTTTGAAACACTGCAAAGTACCAAAATGTGACCCAGAGGCACGATGTGAGCTTGATGGACAAAGGTTGCTGCAAATATTCAATTTGTAAAAAAAGCAATCTCCACAAAGCCCAACGACCAAACCAAGGAGTATCCCTGTGTAAAAGAGCTGGTGCAGCCCCCATTATAGAGGGCTTTGATTCCTATGAAGTCTGAATTTAATCATGGGCTTGTACATTGAGAGCAGAAAAGGACCATCGTCATTGGAAAGCTGAGGAGCCTGAAGCCCAGAGAGAAGAGTCTCACCCTTGGACAAAAACGATACGTGGGGATCCAGGGTTCAGACATATAGCCTCCCACTCTTTCCCACTACACCTTGCAACAAGCAATGAGAAATAATCTCTAGAAACAGCTAGGACCCAGGGGAAGGAAAACAGGGCAATGAAAACCCTTGGACTCCAGGTGTCCGTCTCCCTGGCTGTCATGTTCCCTTGCCACACTCCCATTTCTGTTGATAATTTCTACTGAATGTTTGAAAGTGATGGATGCCAGACCCCAAGTATTGGTGGGCAACATTTTTCCTTTAAGAATCACAAAGAGTCCTTTCTGTGGAAGCCACACATTCTTATTAGCCATGGCCTCAAGGGAAACCAGTCTTCTTCAGATGGGTTTCCACTGATGGATTCCTGCAGAGGTCTTCCGGGGAAATTGACTCATCAGCCCTGTCTGACTCTCTGGGGAAGGCACACCTGTGTCCCAGAATAATAACTTGGGAAAATCCCAAGTTGAAAGGAGTGGAGATGCCTTAGTGATCTCCCCAGTCATCATGGCTTGGGGGTAGTTGCTGTTGATGCCATAGGCATGGGAATCCCACTCACAGCAGCCCTTCCCCATCTCCAGCTGTTTGTGGGACATGGTGCTCACTCCACAGAATTACATCAAGAAGAGCAGCTAGGTGCCTCAGTAGATGGAGATGGGAGGTGCTGGGTTCAAATGTAGCCTCCTACATTTCCTGGCTGTGTGACCTTGGGTGAGTCACTTAATCCCAAATGTCTAGCCTTCACTACTCTTCTACCTTGGAACCAATCCCTAGTATTGATTCTAAAATGGAAGATAAGGGTTTTTTAAAAATAAAAATGGAAGGAAATGCTGAATTTCAGTTTGTGGTTAGTGAAAATTGAAATGTTACTTTTTTTCTCCCATCCAAGTTCCCAAACCCCAAGAAATCTATCCACAGACCCCAGGTAAAAAAACCCCTGGAGTAGATAAATTGGGGTCCTCACAAACTCTTAAACCATGATTCTAATAGCACATTAAAGTTTACAAAGTCTATGGGGTAAGAAAGTGTCAGTATTCTTTTTAAAACCTTTACCTTCTGTTTTAGATCAGTTCTAAGATAGAAGAATGACAAGGGCTAGGCAATCAGGATTTAAGTGACTTGCCCAGGGTCACACACCTAGGAAGTTTCTGAAGCCAGATTTGAACCTGGTCTTCTGACTCCAGACCTGATCAGTGTTGTGATTTCAATTTTATAGATGAGGAAACATGCCCAGGGAGCATCATATGTCCACTTTGCAAAGCAAGAAAGTAATGGAAATCTTACCTGGTTATTCTCCCAGTCTAGTCCTTTCCGCTGCTTCCCCTTCCCTTTGGAGCTGCTGCCAAAGTGGCCAGGCAAATTCCCAAGGGAGCAGAGTGTCTAGGAGTCAGCCTGTTTAAATGTGCAGGTAACTACAGAGACTCTGAGTCACGTATAGATGGAAGCAGAGTGATTCTGTGACGATTCCTCCTGAATTTAGTGCCCACTTTCCCCAAACAATCAGCCAACAGGATCTCTTTGGTGCCAGGCATTGCCTTTGTTAGGCATTGTTACTGTTCAGTCATTTTCATTTGTGTCTGATTCCTCATGGCCCCATTGGGAGTTTTCTTGACAATGACATTGGAGTGGTTTGCCATTTCCTGCTTCAGCTCATTTTATAGATGAGGAAACAAAGGTAAACAGGATTAAATGACTTGTCCAAGGTCACAAGCTAGTTTGTCAGTTCCTTCTCCAGTTCATTTTGCAGATAGTGAAACAGAGGTAAACAGGGTTAAATGACTTGTCCAGGGTCACAAGCTAGTTTGCCATTTCCTTCTCCATCTCATTTAACATACTGGGAAATGGAGGTGAATAGGGCTAAATGACTTACCCAGGATCACACAACTTTTAAGTGTCTGAGGCTGAATTTGAACTTGGATCTTCTTGACTCCAGTCTCAGCACTCTATCCACTCTACCACCTAACTACCTAAAGTTCTATTCACTGTATAGGATTATTAGCAGAAGTAGAATTTAGAGCTGAAAGCAAATGTAAGAAGTCATCCAGTCTAACCTCATTTTACAAAGGAGGAAAGGGGAAAAAAAAGAAAAGGTGATTTACCCACAGGTAGTAAGGAGCAGAGAAAAAGGGAACTATGAAAAAAGAGAGAGAACAGAGAAAAAGAACACTGTGTTTAGATAAGGAGGTCTTGAGTTCAAGTCCTGCCTTTGCCATTTACTAGGTCCATGACCTTAGAAAAGTCACTTCAAACTCTCAGTTTCTTCATTTGTAAAATAAAGAGGTCAGGACTAACTGGCCTTTTAGATCCATCATTTCCAGCTAAAGAACCATGAATTTGAGTCTCCCAGCCCCCAAAGTGGTGCCTTTTTGAGTAAACCAGAAAAGAGACATCAGAAAGGCCACATTACTGCATGTGCCCAGCCACCCCTTCCCCAGCTCTCCTGCTGCTGTCCCACATCCCCACTGCCCCACCTGAAGAGCACCAGACAGAAAATGAAAAGAAGGAAGAAAATAAGCAGAATCAGCAAGAAAGTCCTCCCCAGAGACCAAAACTGGGCTAAAAGCAAGGAAGCTATTTGGGTGACTCACCATTAAGTATCTGGTGCTTATGTGGCTCTGATCAAAGCTCAGGATGGTCCATCTGTTCTCCCTACACCTCCTTGTAGTAGGAGGAATAGAATGGTGTCATGAGAAAAGAAATAGACCAGAAACAAGAGGGACCTGGCTTCAAATCCTGACTGCAACATTTCCTAGTTCTAAGACCTTGGGAAAGTCATTTTGTCCCTCTGAGCCATTAGAGATGGCTAATAATAGCTAGCATTTCTATCACCTTTAACATTTGCAAAGCAATTCATATATGTTACTCCTGATAATGTAAGTGCTATTTTTAAGCTCTTTTTATTTTATAAAATAAAAAATATTTATATATTTATAAAAAAATATTTTATTTTATATTTATAAAATATATATAAAATATATTTTATAAAAAATATTTATTTTATAAAAATATATATTTTTTTTATTTTATATATATAAAAAATTTTTTTTTATTTTATAAAAAAATTTTATTTTATAAAAGTATTTTATTTTATAAAAAACAGAGTCAAAGAGAATTTGTATCCTGTTCAGGATCACACGCACCTAGTATATCTGAGACAGGATTTGAACTCATTTCTTCCTGGTTCCAAGTCATGACACTACCTAGCTGTCCTCTACAATAATTATACTTGGACTGTCTACTATACAGAGTTATTGAAGGGATCTGGATTTGAATCCTGCTTCAACTGCTTGTTACCTGGATGAATTTTGGTAAATCACTTAAACTCCATATTTCAGTTCTCTCATCTCACAGATGAGGATATGGAACACAGTTACCTCTAGGGTCTCTTCCAGCTCTAAAAACATATTCCTATAATCCTATGAGAGGCAGCACTGAACCCCTTTAACCCTTTAAAGCTTTAAAATACTGCACAGGAATCTTGCAACCCTGAACTGGCTTGGATCTACACAGGACTCCTGGTTGTCCAAACTGCCAGCTTAATTGTGAGAAAACAGATACACGTGTTGGTGAACTGGGCCAACTATTCTGGAAAACAATTGGAAATTAGGAGAGAAAAGGCATTTAATTCTTCATCGCTCCTCCTTTTGACCTAGTTTTCCCACTACTGGGCCCATATTCCTGTGGAAATCAAACACAGAAAGAAACTGTCCATAAAAAAATCATATCCACCAAAACATTCATAGCAGCACTTTTTGGGATAGCCAAGAAATGTAAATAAGTTGGATGACCGTTGATTGGGCTACTGCTGAACAAACTGCTATGCCAATTTCATGTAGTATTATTGTGTAGGACAAGAAACGATGACTTTGAGGGATTCCTAGAAACATGGGAAGATGTATATGAACTGATGTAAAATGAAAACAAACAGCCCCAGAACAGCATATATAACTATAAATTGCATAAATAACTAGAATTTATAGAATTTATTATGTTACTATGATAAATGCAAATATTTATTACAGCAATATAATAAATATAGAATAAACTAATATTAACATGAAAAAGAAATAATTTTATTTGAAAATTTATTTGAAAATTTATTTGAAAATTTATTTGAATTTATTTGAAAAAAATAAATTTATCATGTAATTTATCTAAATAATGATAATTTACATAATAATAAATATTATATTACTATAAGTACTTATCATAGCATTTAATATTAATATGAAAAAATAAGTAAAATTACAACATAATTTACCTAAATAACTATAAGTTTAGAATACGTATTTATTATATTACTATAAGTGCTTTTTACAGTATTTAATATTTGTTATATTACTGTAAAAAGTAATTGTTATTCGTATGAAAAATAAGTAAGTAAATTTATCATATAATTTACCTAAATAAATCTAATTTACAGAATAATAAATACTTATGATATCAGTATGTGTTTATTAGTGTTTAATATTTAGTATATTACTTCAAATGCTTATTATAGTAATATAATAAATGTTTAACAAATTAATATTAATATGAAAAGTAAATTTACCACATAATTAACCTAGATAACTATAATATATAGAATAATATTCAGTATATTACTATAAGTACTTATCATATTTAATATTTATATTTAAAATACTGTATGTAATTATTACAGTAACATAACTTTAATAAATTAATATTAAATATTTAAAAATAAGTAAATTTGCCACACAATTTACCTAAATAACCACTATGTATAGTATAAATCAAAAGATAATTAAAGGGAAATGAAACTGAGTAATTGTGATAGTCAATCTTGGTTCCCATAAAGTGGTAAGGAAATATCCCATCCTCCTCTTGGTAAGGAGCCTGGGAGGGGAGGTTAGGGAGCATAGTGAGGCATACAGACGCAGTTGGTTGGGTTTTTTCCTTCATCTCTTTGGGGGATGGGGAGGACTATGAGGTAACATCTAAAGCCATCAAGAAAGGCTTGTCTGCATGGGTGTCCTGGAGCTGCCAGGAGAGAGCTTTGCAATGAGAAGACTTAATCTCCAGCAGGTTCCTAGAACAGAGAATAAACAGTGCCCAGTTTTCGGATTAAGGGTGTGCTTGGAATAGAAATTAGAGGAGGCATTGCTGGTCTCTCTCTGTATTCTGGGGGCCTGGGCTTTGTTGTGGCCAGACCCCCCACCTCGAGTAGCTGGGGCCACCACCTCCAACACTGAAGAGGGCAGGCTGCTGCCCCCACATCTCAGCCGCTATCAAAGTGGAAAAGAAAAGAGCAGTCACAAGAAGCCAAAGGGACTTTCTGTGCGTGTTCCTGCCTTCTCTCTCCTCCCTTTGCCTTTCTCGCTGTCACCTCCCAACTTTCACAGAAACAAAATCAGACCCCAATGTTTATAATTCAGCTCCCCAGAGAGAAGTGAAAATGTTTGGCAAGCCGTGCATGAGAGAGATGATTGCAGCAGCCCACCGGTGGGTGACTTCCTCCTGAAAATCGGGATGGGGAAGCAGCACAGGAAAGAGAGATGGAGGTGTGAAGGGAGATGGGAGGAAGGAAAGGCCCTCAGTTCCTCATCACCTCACACCTCCGCACTGCTGCCTTCTCAGAGGAAGGGTCTGGGACTGGGCATTTTTTGTTGCCTTCTCACTGCTGGGAAATCCATGAGCCCCAGAACGTGCCTTCCTCCGCTCACCCAGAGAGGTGCTGAGCACGGCACTGCCATTCCGAGAATTGTAAATAATAATCAAATAAAGAATAGCCTCTGGAGGGTAAGTCAGTTGATAAATCCGGTTAGTTAGAATTACTCCTGCTTGATCTGACAGAAGGATGGGGCCATCCCAGAGCAGATGTTCCCTTGAGCTGCCAGGCAGGCTTCCTTCTATCCAGGCATATAGAACAATACTCTGACTAAATAGACCATTCATATAGATACTTTCTCCCAGTGTGGCTGCGTGGCCTGAGCTTGCTTTCTTTGGTTTTCTTTTATCGCCCAGCTGCAGACTTCATTGTCACCCCAGACTGTAGAATTCACAAGAAAAGCAAGATGCCAAAGAGGCCCCTGCTTTTCAGGTCTCACAGAAGCTGATCTGGTTGTCTGCAACTTTCTTCAATCTTTCCTTTTCTTAATTAAATTAACCAATACTAGGTCTATTTTATTTGCTTTTTCATAAAACCAACTACTGGGCTTATTTATTAGTTCAGTGGTTGTCCAGTTTTATTCATTTCTCCTTTAATTTTTAGGAGTTCCAATTCAGACTTTGATTGAGGATTTTTAATTTGTTCTTTTTCTAGGTTTTTTAATTGCATGCCCAATTCATTGATCTGCTCTTTCTCTCTTTTATTGATGTAAGCATTTAGAGATATAAATTTTCCCCTAAGTACTGCTTTGGCTGTATCCCATAAATTTTGATAGGTTGTCACCTCCTTGTCATTCACCCTTTCATTTCAGAGATGAAAAGTGAGAAGAGCTTAGGCTTCAACCACAAAGTAGGCAGCTAAAAAGGCTGTTTTTTTTTTCCATAGGAGGTGGGGGGTGCCTATTAGCATAACAGGGTAACCCTGGGGAAAGTGAATCTCTTGGCTTACACTGTATAGTGGAATGGCAAATGGAATGTCTGCCACACGTGAGTACTAAGCATATACCCACACCTTCCCAGTCTTTTTCTGTTCTCTCCAATAGTTCATGCTTTCTCTTTCTTGAAATTTCTTTATATAAGCTTATGTTACTTTATAATTACTTTAATTTGGTCTTTTTCACAATTAAATACTCAATCTCCCCAAAAGAGTGAATGGGAGAAATACATCATTCTCTTATGGTAAATGGTTCCCCCTAGACTCTAAGTTCCCAGTTCAATATCTTGTGTTCTCTCTCTCTCTCTCTCTCTCTCTCTCTCTCTCTCTCTCTCTCTCTCTCTCTCTCTCTCTCTCTGTGTGTGTGTGTGTGTGTGTGTCTTCCCCCAACCTTTTCATTCCCTTTCTCATTTCTATCTCTGTCCCTCTTTCTCTATCAATTTTTCCATGTTTACTCTTGATTATAAAGTATGGGGTTTCTTTTTCTCCTTTTTTCATCTAACAAACATTTAGCTATAAAGTGTTTGAGACTATATTTGAACTCAAGTCTTCCTGCTTTCAGGTCCTGAGCTCTGTCAACTGTACTGCCTGACTGTCTAAATTAATAGTCTATGATCTATAATTCTGTGAAAACTATTCTCAATTCACTTTCCCATCTGAATTTTTCCTGCCCTTTCATTTGAATGAAATCAGTTTGAAATAAGCCCACTAGCATTTTTCTCATTTTATCTTTATGACAGGTTCCCATGAATAATATCTAATTTGACCAGGTTTTTCTCAGAACCTAAAGTAATTCACAAACCTTAAAGTTCTACTAAAGCATGTGCTATCGTTTTTAAAACCCTTTTCTTTCATCTTAGAATCAGTACTATTCATTGGTTCTAAGGCCGAAAAGCAGCAAGGGCTGGGCAACAGGAGTTAAATGACTTGCCCAGGGTCACACAGCTAGGAAGTAGCTGAGGTCAGATTTAAACCTAGGACCTCCACCTCCCAGATTGGTGCTCTATCCACTGAACCTTCCAGCTGCTCCACTGCATGCTATCATTTTTAAAAATAAACAGATGACTATAGATTGAGGGCAGGAACCAACCACCAAGGTCATCTAGTCCAACATCCTTGTTTTACAGATCTAGAAACTGAGGACCAGAGAGGTAAAATTGCTTACCCACCCAAGATCATTCAGGTAACAAATACCTGGAATAAGGGTCTATAGACCAGAAGTATCAAACATACACCTTGTGGGGTCACATGCCACAACATTTCCAGTATAGTAGAAGCAGATTAAAATATAATTGGGAAATATTTAACAAAATAAATAAAAATACAATAGAATATGGGTAATGTTAATGTATTGTTTTCTAAGTCAACATGCTGCCACAGGGATGCTAATGTATAGCTTAGTGATTTAGTGACTCCCATTTCTTTTTTAATTTGACACCTCTGCAGCCTTCTCTCTTCTTGGATCACAACTCTTTATCATCATTAAAAAGCTTGTTGGACTTACATTCTGAACTTTGCTCTCCTTTGAAATGGCATCTGATTTTCTCACAATTCTAGTTTTCCCCCACTGGAAAAGCACAATTTGACAACCAGATTACCCAGAAAACCCAAGGTTTTAAGAATTGGAAGGAATTTAGGAGATTATTGAGTTCATTTAGTTCCTTCATTTTGTGGAGGAAGAAACTAAGCAATTAACCCAGTCATATAGCTGATAAATATCAAAGAATGGATTTGAGCCCAGGTCTTCCACCTCCAAGATCTCTTTCCTTTGTACATCAAGATCCTTGGGAGACACATACAGAAAATGATGGAAGGAAAATCCTCAAGTAACTAACTCTTAAGTAATAGGGGTCATGTCATACCCATTGTCCTCAGCAGCATTTCAATCTTCCACCAATGAATTGGATCAAGCACCCACCAAATGCCTTCTTGGTGAGCCTTGGAGAGTCTTTACAGTAAAGGAAGAAATAGTTCCCACTCTCCAGGGACTTCCCACTCCTGTCCAGCACATAAGCAGCTGTGTTCTAGAAGAGCACAAAGGAGATCTGGTTATTTTGGGTTCAACAGAAGAAAGATGTTTATAATTCACAAAGTCAATTAATGGCTTCCTAGCTACTTTTTGGATGACTGGTGGAGAGTAAGGTCAGATTCTTCATCCCTCTTCCTTCCTCTTTGTCCTTCTATTTTCTACTCTCTCTGTCCCCATTTTTTGTTCTGTCTCTTCTCCCTTTCCCCCTCCGCTTCCTTCCCCTTCTGCTACCTCTTTCTTCTCCACTTGATGTACCTTCACCTTCTTTTTTCCTCTTTCCTACTTTCTTTTTCCTCTTTTCTCTCTTCATCCTTCTTCCATTTCCCTTCTTCTGTCTTTTTCCTTTTGTTTTCTTCTTTTTCCTTGCTCTTTCTCTCTCTTTTCTTCCATTCTCTTTATCTTTCTCCTCTTCCAATCCCGTTTCTCCTCTCTTCTCCTTTTTCTTCTCTTTATTCCATGCTATGGACTTCCTTCATCATCTATCTATCTGTCTTTCCTCTCTTTCCTCCTCCTTTGCCCTTTGGTATGAACATGAATAGAAAATTCTGCTTCACGGCAGACCCAGCCAGGCTGAAGCTCTGACTATATCACAGGAGTAGATGGAGGAGCATCTAAACTCCCAGAGTTGCTCTCCTCCCAGCCAGAAATATTACACTCAGCTTTCCAATGATCCAAAGCATCTTAGGCTGACAAGCCTGATTCCCTCTCTTGCCCCTGTTTGCTCTTGAACTGAGTAATTCTTCCCCACCCACCTTCACCAGCACACCTCTCCTCACCCCTACTGCCCACCCCCTTCCACAGTCAGGGTGCAATTAGGAAACATGAACAAACTTTAATAATAGCCTAAGCCAAGTGTAATTAAGCTCTGAGAGAGAAAACACCATCTAATACATTCCAGGGGCCAATACAAATAACTTGTGAATTATCTACTCCAGTGCTGAGCTCTGTTAGGACGCATAATAGAACTGTCCACATTTTTACAACACATTCTAAAAAGGGAAATCGAACAGAGGCACATTCCCAGATGATGAATAGCAATTCTGTCCCCTAAGGGCTGCCTACTCAGCAAACTGGCAAGGCATTGGCCCCATAGGTTTTCCCAAGGTTACGTTGTCAGATGAGCTCATTTAGGATCCCAAAGCTCAGATTCCTTGTAGGGAAGCTACTTGTTGGGCAAGGCATGTCATCTTATACTTCAGTGCTTCAAGAGACTGAGACAGACAGTACTCACACAACTCACCCGGTCTTTTCACTTACTGGTAAGCTCTTTGTCATGTTCTCCCGTAAATCCTTCAAGGCAGATAAAACGAATATGCTCAGCAATTTCACTTAGGTGCTTTAACATACTATGAGGAGAACAGAAAGGAAGGAGAAAAGGAGAGGAAGAAGGGAAAGGGAGAAGAGAAAAGCAGAGGGGGGAAGAAGGAGGAGGTATTGGCATAATTTTAAAATCAGTTTCCCATAGCAAATATCCATGACCAACTAAACAGAAAGTGAACAAGAATAAGTGAACAATGCTGACAGAAGGAAGGAAGGAAGGAAGGAAGGAAGGAAGGAAGGAAGGAAGGAAGGAAGGAAGGAAGGAAGGAAGGAAGGAAGGAAGGAAGGAAGGAAGGAAGGAAGGAAGGAAGGAAGGAAGGAAGGAAGGAAGGAAGGAAGGAAGGAAGGAAGGGAGGGAGGGAGGGAGGGAGGGAGGGAGGGAGGAAGGAAGGAAGGAAGGAAGGAAGGAAGGAAGGAAGGAAGGAAGGAAGGAAGGAAGGAAGGAAGGAAGGAAGGAAGACACATCATAAATATAGATGGTCTAAGGAAAAAAATTCTCACTTTGGTCCCAACTGAAAATGTTTTTCCCTCTCTTCATTTTAAGTCCATGACTTCTCTGGTAGGAAACTGGTGGTGTGCCATGTTTTATCTTCAATTTTCTGGACTCAAAAAGTTTTGTTGCACTGATCTGAGGCCATTATCAGGTGGAGACTTGCACGAAATTCAAAGGCCCTCTGAGATCCATCCAGGTGCTCCTTGCCCCCTGGGAAAGCACCTGTAATGCCTAACTGCTCTGAAAAGCATTTGGGTTAGAGAAGGTAAGGGTAGTTCAGATAAAAGCTCCCTGACAAGCCAAGATGAGCTGGGATTTCTAGCTCCCTCCCCAAAGAAGGACCGACCATTTTCATCATCCTCAATCAAGGTCATAGGATGGGTCCCAACACACCCTGCAGGAATAGCTAGCAGTTACTACAAAGTCTGTAATGAGAATGAGGAGGATCCAAACAAGTTAAGAATTAAATTAAAAATTCAAGTCAACTGACTTGTTTATTCTTTTAGTTAAAAAGCTTTGTCAGTTGCTGAAAGCTAAAAAAGAAAGAAAAGAAAGACCTTTAGCTAGTTTCAGTTCAGTATTAATTTTGTTTTGTTTGCTTGTTTGTTTTAAATGAAACCCAACTCACTTTTGGATGAATGGTTTTATCCATACAAGTGTCTTTCAAAACACTTCCTCCAAGTTCCTTTGTGAGGTGGGGGAATAAGGGTGAGACACACTACATACAATTTAGCTTTACTGAAGTGTTTTTCCCCTCTTTTTAAATTTTTCCTTATATGGAATGATCTTCTGAGAGTAAAAGGAAGAGATCATTGGGAAATGTGGTAACAGAAATAAATGATAATTTTTGTAAATGTCCTTCAATCCACAATTCAGGCAAAGGAAACTCCCCCTTTCAGTGGAGAAGGGCAATCACTGTTCAGCTTAGAGTCAGATGGTTGCCTGGAACACTGAGAGGTTACATGAGAAAGGTCTTGAAGCCACTTCTCTGTCAGGATGACTCTTATAACTTCAGGACTTCAGTGTCCTGACCTATCATTTACCAAGCTTTTGGCAGCTAGGTGGTATATGGTAGACTCAGAATGAGTAGAAACCTGAGTTCAAATCCTGCCTCAGATATTTTGACTATGTGACTTAACTTCTTTCAAATTCAGTTTTCCCATCTGTAAAATGGGTATAACTATAACATCTTCCTCATAGAGTTGTGAAGATATATATATATTTGTGTCTATATATGTATATTGTTTTACAAACTTTAAAATCCTATATAAATGTATTATTATTAGCTATTATACAAAAAAAAATAGATTGGCGTCATAGGCATCATATAGACCTGCAATTTAAGTTTGCAACCACAGCTGAGCTCACAGAGCCCTTCCATCTCTGTAATTATGAATGAAACCCAGTTACCCTCTTTACTCTAATCTTGCTTGAGGACCAACCAGTCCAAACCAAAGCCTCTGTGAGCCAGCCTTAAAGGACCAGCTCCTAAAAGAGAGAAAAAGATGACACACCCATCTCTTTGTGCTCTCCTGCCATCTGATGAGCTAGCTAGCCTGACTTCTTGTGGGATGTACAGGTTAGAGCCTGGCAGCACTGGGTTCTGAAAGCCTGAGGGAAGCCTTGATCTCCTTTAAATCAGAACCTGATCTTTGATGTTTATGATCAGTGTGATCTATGGAAAGAGTCTTAACTTCTCTGGATATCCATTTAAGTATATGTCAAATGGGGGGACAGGAGTGAATGGCTTCTAAGGTCCCTTATAGGATATGGAGAGAGAGACAGAGACAGAGACACAGAGAGAAACAGAGAGACAAAGACAGAGAGAGATGGAGAGATAGATGGAGAACTCGATGGATGGATGGATGGATGGATGGATGGATGGATGGATGGATGGATGAATGGATGGGTAGATAGAGATAAGAGATATAAAGATAGGTCAATAGAGACAGAGATGCTGGATATATACATATATGTGCATGTATATATCCTTTTCTCCTAAGGTATTGGCAGTGGTTCAAGAATTGTGTGGTCCAGGCCCTGACACTGGTAGCTAGAATCAATTCTATGGTCCCTTTCACTGAGAAATTTCTACACATTTGGAAGGCAAGTATTGTGTAGTAGGCAGGAACCTAGATCTAGAGTGAGAGTCTCAGGTTCAAGTTCTAAGTTTACTCCTTACTTCCTTTGTGACCTTTGCCAAGTCACTTTCCCTCTGTACTTCTTTTCCTCATCTGTAAAATGAAGGATTTTTAAGTAGGAGCCTTCTAAAGAAGAAATCTCTCTGTGGCTCAGTTTCCTCATCTGTAAAGTGAAAGATTTGAATGTCATGGCTTCTGAAATCCCTTCCATCATCAGGGCCATGATTCTATTGGTCTAAGTAGGTGTTCCAACACAGCCATAGCATGTAAACTTTTCTGACTAAAATGTCCATTTCTTTTGACCCAGAGATCCCACAGCTAGCCATATGCCCCAAGGAAGTCATTGATAAATGGAATGATCCTACATACGCCAAAATACTTATTGCAGCACATTTTGTCATACCAAAGGATCTGGAACTAAAGTCAATGCGTATTTATTGGGAATAGCTAAACAAACTGTGGTACATGAAGGTAATGGAATATTGTCATGCTATAAGAAACCATGGATGTATGAATAAAGAGGGGCATGGAAAAGAATCAAGTGAACTGATGCAAAGTGATATAAGTAGAATCAGGAGAGGGAAAAATATGTTCAATTACTGCAGCAAAGTAAATAATGAGGGGGGGATTGAAACCATCTTCTGAAATTAACAAGTTTGGCTAAGGAAGAGATGTGAAACCTTTCCCCTCAATCATTTTTGGGGGAGTTACTGTATGGAACATTGCAAATAATGTCAGATTTTTTTTAATGTCTTGATTGGTTTTGCTAAATTTCTTTTCTCTTCCTCTTTTTTCTAAAAAAAAACAAATCCTTTGTTATAGGGATGCCTCTCTGAGAGACAGAGAGGCAAGGATTCAAGTGGAAATCTAAGTAATGCAAAAAAAAAAAAAACCAAAAACCCAGAAAATATCAATTAAAAAACTTATTTTAAAAGAAAAAGAATGGATACCTTTCATTGTACCTAGTAGGATACACCAGCCCTTGGTAAGTTTCTTTTGACACTTAAAAATATTTTGGAGTAACAGAATTGACATTCCATTTCCATGAGATACCTTGATGGATGCTTCAAACCCTGTCATCTAAAGTGACTAGGCAACTGTCTGGGAGCATAGGGTGAAATTCCCATGACATCCCTACACATGAGCACACATGTGTGCGTACACGTGTCCTGACAAGCCAACAGTTCCAGGAGATCTATAATACACAGAATTGTCTTCTCTCTCTTCCCTGGAAGAAGGACTAAAGATTCAAGGAATTCTACTCCCCGTTCGTCTTTGGATCTTTGGATCCTAGCACATAGCAAGCACTTAATAAATGTGAGTTGACTACAGCTACAGAGGATTGCCTTTAATTAACAGGAATCATGGGATTATAGATACAGGAGCTGAAAGGGACCTTAGTACAAACCTCTTTGTTTAGAGTTGAGAAAACTGAGGGATAACCATAGGATCATAGATTTTCAGCTGAAATGGGCTTTAGAATACAATCTCATTTTACAGATGAGGAAACTGAGGACCAGGTAGGTTAAATTACTTTCCCAAAGCCACACTTATAGTAAACAGTAGAGCTGGAACTTGAACCCACATCCCTTGACTCTAAATCCAAAATTCTTTCCATTCTACTGTTCTCAGGGAGCAGTCTTAACCCTAAGGCTCCCAGCTGACCTTCTGTTCCAGTAATTCCTACTGAATCCTAACATTCTCCAGGACGCAGGGCAGGGCTTGGACGCAGCTGTCTGGCCTTGAACACAGAAGCCATGTACCTTATATAACCTTAGGGGAAAGCCATCTGGGATGTTGCTCCCAGAGTTGCTCCTTCCCCCTTCCCAGACTCTTTCTTTGACTAAGAAGCTGAGAAACCAGTCTCGTTTTTATATGCAGAGAGGAAAAGGATGGGTCTCTCTGTGCTCCCCATCACAGGCCACTTGAAGACTTTGCAGGGATATTCTTCTGGTATATAACTCACTAGCTCAGTGAGTCCTGGGGCTCAGCATATGCTCTGGGGCGCATCTCTACAAGGGTCAAGACTGAATTTACTGGGAACAAAAAGGCTAAAGGATGATGGAGGCTTGCAGGTACCTGAAAGGTCTCTGCAGGATAACTCTGGTATGTTAAACTTCCTTCTTGTAGGAGGTCTCTTACTATTGAAGGAAGAAATTAAATCCTCTTGATGTCATGGAAAGAACTTTTGCTCCAAAATATAAGTGCTTGGAGGCAGCTTGGTGAGTCAGTGGTTTGAGATATAGGTCTAGAGACAGAAGGTCCTGGGTTCAAATCTGGCCTCAGCTGTGTGACTCTGGACAAGTCACTTAACCCCCATTACCTAGCCTTCACTGCTCTTCTGTCTTGGAACCAATACAGAGTACTGATTCTAAGACAGAAAGTAAGAGTTTTTTTAAATAAAAAAATATGAGGGTTTCAGTTCACATCTTACTTCTGATACTACCAGAGTGACACTGGGCAAGTCACTTAACATCCTTTGGCCTCAGTTTCCTCATCTGTAAAATGAGAGGCTTGGACTAGATGGCCTCTGAGATCTAAGCTTTGAAAGTACCCAGCTTCTGCAAACTTTGGATGAATAATAACAGTCTTTGCAAACAGGTGAAATTCCTTGAATTTGAAGAATACAATTAAGGGTTCTTTCCAGAACTATAACTAGCAATTTTGGCAAGTAGGTCAAGCAGCATGAGCCATACTGGGGCAAAGCAACATGTATGCCAAAAAAGAGGAGGCTTGTATAAAAGATGCAAAGAGGGACTTCAATTCAACTTTTCTAATTCATAATGTGAAAATCATTTAAAGGAGGAATGAAAGCAAAATTCAGCCAAAACAGCTGAGCAAAAACTGACTGCCAAAGGCATACATCGATTCAATTTTTAGTATCCTTTAAACTTTGGTACCCTGGGAGAAAGCTCTACTCACACCTTCCTCCCAAACCAATCACAGTGCTCAGACTTTCTTAAGATCTGACAGAAAAGAGGCTCAAAGGAAAGAATAGATGTGAGAGCACTTTACAAACCTTACAGTGACATAAAAATGCAATTATTATTATTAATTATGATATTATTATTATCATCCAAATGCCAAACCTTCTGCCTAATGATGACTTCACTCCCTGAGCCTTCTGCTCTATTCTGGCTAAACTCAAGCTGTATTTATAGAACAATACAGGGGTATGCTGGTAAATGTTTAACAACTAGATGGTCAAGGGAAAAAATGTATGTCCACATAATATACAGTCTAATATGCTTTATTAACACTTTCTTAAGACTAGAAATCAACAAAACTATAAATCAAGCTCTGATCTGTACCAATTCCTGAAGTATATAGAATCATAATGCAAATGTAATAATGTGCTATAATGGTTATCATAACCATAGCTAGCTTTTATATAGCACTTTATGATTCACAAAACATTTTTTCATGAATTATTTCATTTGATCTTCCCAGTAACCCTGCAGGGTAGGTGCTTTGCTATCCCCATTTTATACATGAGAAAAATTGAAGCTGAGAGCATGTAAGTGCCTTGTCCAAGGCCACATTGTTGATAAATGTTAGAAGTCAGATTAGGACCCAGGTCTTCCCAATTCTAAGCCCAGCATGCTCTCTTTACTGTACCACCTAGCTGCCTTCAGTGAATATTGCTTTTTCTTAAAAAGACAAGGTTTCACTGAAGATTTTTGGACAGGGACGCCACATTATCAGAGCATCATGAAATGTTACTCTGTGATCTTATCAAGCATATAACAATCCAATCCAATCTAGCCAGTCCAATAAACATTAATGATGCAACTAGTGTATGCAAGTTGGGTACAAAGACAAAATGTATTCAAATCTGGCCTCAGATACTTCCTAGCTGTGTGACCCTGGACAAGTCACTTAATCCCCATTGCTTAGCCCTTACCACTCTTCTGCCTTAGAATCGAATGGGCTTAAAAAAAAAAAAGACAAAATGTAGAATACTATCAGATCTCAAGGATTTTACATTGTATTGAGGAAGATAGATACAACATGTACACAGATAAGTCATAGATAGATACAAATGGATAGAGATGAATGGATAAATAGGTAAGTAGATAGATAGAAATGGGTGGATAGGATGAATAGATAGGCAGGTAGATGAATAGGAATGGTTAGGGATGGATAAATGGATGGATAAACAGACAGATGGACAGACAGATAGATGGATAGATAGATAGATAGATAGATAGATAGATAGATAGATAGATAGATAGATATGGATAGATAGATAGATAGATGATAGAT
Source organism: Monodelphis domestica (assembly GCF_027887165.1). Lineage (NCBI taxonomy): Eukaryota > Metazoa > Chordata > Mammalia > Didelphimorphia > Didelphidae > Monodelphis > Monodelphis domestica. Next base: position 93,619,835 of record NC_077231.1, read on the forward strand.
AGATGATAGATAGATAGATAGATAGATAGATAGATAGATAGATAGATAGATAGATAGATAGATAGATAGATAGATAGATAGAGATGGATGGATAGATAGATACATAGCTACATAGAGAGAATGGATGGATAGATACATAGATAGATATGGATAGATAGATAGATAGATAGATAGATAGATAGATAGATAGATGACAGATGGATAGATATAGATAGATAGATAGATAGATAGATAGATAGATAGATAGATAGATAGATAGATGACAGATGGATAGATAGATAGATAGATGACAGATGGATAGATAGATAGATAGATAGATAGATGAGTAGATACATAGATACATAGATATAGATGGATGGATAGATAGATAGATAGATAGATAGATAGATAGATAGATAGATAGATAGATAGATAGAGATGGATGGATAGATAGATACATAGATACATAGATAGAATGGATGGATAGATACATAGATAGATATGGATAGATGGATAGATAGATACATAGATACATATGGATAGATAGATAGATAGATAGATGACAGATGGATAGATGCATAGATATGGATGGATAGATAGATAGATAGATAGATAGATAGATAGATAGATAGATAGATGACAGATTGGTAGATAGATAGATAGATAGATAGATAGATAGATAGATAGATAGATAGATAGATAGAGATGGATGGATAGATAGATACATAGCTACATAGAGAGAATGGATGGATAGATACATAGATAGATATGGATAGATGGATAGATAGATACATAGATACATATGGATGGATAGATAGATAACAGATTGGTAGATAGATAGATAGATATAGATATAGATAGATGACAGATGGCTAGATAGATAAATAGATAGATAGATACATAGATACATAGATACATAGATATAGATGGATGGTTGGATAGATAGATAGATAGCTAGAGATGGATGGATAGATGGATAGATACATAGATACATCGATAGATGGATAGAGATGGATGGATGGATAGATAGATATGGATAGATAGATAGATAGATAGATAGATAGATAGATAGATAGATAGATATGGATAGATAGATAGATAGATGATAGATAGATAGATAGAGATGGATGGATGGATAGATAGATACATAGCTACATAGAGAGAATGGATGGATAGATACATAGATAGATATGGATAGATGGATAGAGAGATACATAGATACATATGGATAGATAGATAGATAGATGACAGATGGATAGATGCATAGATATGGATGGATAGATAGATAGATAGATAGATAGATAGATAGATAGATAGATAGATGACAGATTGGTAGGTAGATAGATAGATAGATAGATAGATAGATAGATAGATAGATAGATATAGATGACAGATGGGTAGATAGATAGATAGATAGATAGATAGATAGATAGATAGATAGATAGATAGATAGATAGATAGATAGATGGATAGATGACAGATGGATAGAGATAGATAGATAGATAGATAGATAGATAGATAGATAGATAGATAGATAGATGACAGATGGATAGATAGATAGATAGATAGATAGATAGATAGATAGATAGATAGATAGATGGGTAGATACATAGATATAGATGGATGGATGGATAGATAGATAGATAGATAGATAGATAGATAGATAGATAGATAGAGATGGATGGATAGATAGATACATAGATAGAATGGATGGATAGATACATAGATAGATATGGATAGATGGATAGATAGATACATAGATACATATAGATGGATGGATAGATAGATAGATAGATAGATAGATAGATAGATAGATAGATAGATAGATAGATAGATAGATAGATATGGATAGATAGATAGATAGATGATAGATAGATGATAGATAGATAGATAGATAGATAGATAGATAGATAGATAGATAGATAGATAGAGATGGATGGATAGATAGATACATAGCTACATAGAGAGAATGGATGGATAGATACATAGATAGATATGGATAGATAGATAGATAGATAGATAGATAGATAGATAGATAGATAGATAGATAGATAGATGACAGATGGATAGATATAGATAGATAGATAGATAGATAGATAGATAGATAGATAGATGACAGATGGATAGATAGATAGATAGATGACAGATGGATAGATAGATAGATAGATAGATAGATAGATAGATAGATGAGTAGATACATAGATACATAGATATAGATGGATGGATAGATAGATAGATAGATAGATAGATAGATAGATAGAGATGGATGGATAGATAGATACATAGATACATAGATAGAATGGATGGATAGATACATAGATAGATATGGATAGATGGATAGATAGATACATAGATACATATGGATAGATAGATAGATAGATAGATGACAGATGGATAGATGCATAGATATGGATGGATAGATAGATAGATAGATAGATAGATAGATAGATAGATAGATAGATAGATAGATGACAGATTGGTAGATAGATAGATAGATAGATAGATAGATAGATAGATAGATAGATAGATAGATAGAGATGGATGGATAGATAGATACATAGCTACATAGAGAGAATGGATGGATAGATACATAGATAGATATGGATAGATGGATAGATAGATACATAGATACATATGGATAGATAGATAGATAGATAGATGACAGATGGATAGATGCATAGATATGGATGGATAGATAGATAGATAGATAGATAGATAGATAGATAGATAGATAGATGACAGATTGGTAGATAGATAGATAGATAGATAGATGACAGATGGATAGATATAGATAGATAGATAGATAGATAGATAGATAGATAGATGACAGATGGATAGATAGATAGATAGATAGATGACAGATGGATAGATAGATAGATAGATAGATAGATAGATAGATGACAGATGGATAGATTGATAGATAGATAGATAGATAGATAGATAGATGAGTAGATACATAGATACATAGATATAGATGGATGGATAGATATATAGATAGATAGATAGATAGATAGATAGATAGATAGATAGATAGATAGATAGAGATGGATGGATAGATAGATACATAGATACATAGATAGAATGGATGGATAGATACATAGATAGATATGGATAGATGGATAGATAGATACATAGATACATATAGATGGATAGATAGATAACAGATTGGTAGATAGATAGATAGATATAGATATAGATAGATGACAGATGGCTAGATAGATAAATAGATAGATAGATACATAGATACATAGATATAGATGGATGGTTGGATAGATAGATAGATAGCTAGAGATGGATGGATAGATGGATAGATACATAGATACATCGATAGATGGATAGATAGAGATGGATGGATGGATAGATAGATATGGATAGATAGATAGATAGATAGATAGATAGATAGATAGATAGATAGATATGGATAGATAGATAGATAGATGATAGATAGATAGATAGAGATGGATGGATGGATAGATAGATATATAGCTACATAGAGAGAATGGATGGATAGATACATAGATAGATATGGATAGATGGATAGAGAGATACATAGATACATATGGATAGATAGATAGATAGATGACAGATGGATAGATGCATAGATATGGATGGATAGATAGATAGATAGATAGATAGATAGATGACAGATTGGTAGATAGATAGATAGATAGATAGATAGATAGATAGATAGATAGATAGATAGATAGATAGATAGATAGATAGATAGATAGATATAGATGACAGATGGGTAGATAGATAGATAGATAGATAGATAGATAGATAGATAGATAGATAGATAGATAGATAGATAGATAGATAGATGGATAGATGACAGATGGATAGAGATAGATAGATAGATAGATAGATAGATAGATAGATAGATAGATAGATGACAGATGGATAGATAGATAGATAGATAGATAGATAGATAGATAGATGGGTAGATACATAGATATAGATGGATGGATGGATAGATAGATAGATAGATAGATAGATAGATAGATAGATAGAGATGGATGGATAGATAGATACATAGATAGAATGGATGGATAGATACATAGATAGATATGGATAGATGGATAGATAGATACATAGATACATATAGATGGATGGATAGATAGATAGATAGATAGATAGATAGATAGATAGATAGATAGATAGATAACAGATTGGTAGATAGATAGATATAGATGTAGATAGATGACAGATGGATAGATAGATAGATAAATAGATAGATAGATAGATAGATAGATAGATAGATAGATAGATAGATGGGTAGATACATAGATACATAGATATAGATGGATGGTTGGATAGATAGATAGATAGCTAGAGGTGGATGGATAGATGGATAGATACATAGATACATCGATAGATGGATAGATAGAGATGGATGGATGGATAGATAGATATGGATAGATAGATAGATAGATAGATAGATAGATAGATAGATAGATAGATAGATATGGATGGATAGATAGATATGGATGGATAGATAGATATGAGTAAATGAAGATGACTAGATATAGATGGGTAGATAGAATAGATGAATCAAAGGATAATGGATAGATTGATAGGTAGAAGGATGAAGGGTTTGATCAAAGGATAGATAGATAATTTTTTCAATATTTGCAATGTGCCAGACACTATACTATATGCTATAATGCAAAAGACAAGAAAACATTACAATGTCAAGTCTCAAGAAGCTTAGATTCTAATAGGAGAAGGCAAAACATAAAATGGTCAAAATATAACTGGAGAAAAAGGAAGAAGGGACCACTAAAAATGTGAAGGACCTGACAAGTCTTCCTTTAAGAAATGGCACAGGATTTGAGCCTCGAAGGACATGATCAAAAGCAATAATTAAAGTATGTGTTCTATTTACCCGGTATGGACCCAATTGGAGCATTTTAGCCACTTATTCTTTGTGATTATTTCTATGAGGCCTAATAATTCCAGCCTTGTTATTATAACACTGTGCTCTAATACCAATGGGCCAGTAAATAGGGGTCCAAGGAAAATAAAGCCATTCTAATCCCTAGCTGGATTGTAAATCACTGGCTGGTGTGTTCTCCCGTGGTTTGACCCAGAGCCAGGCAATAGTCAAATAACCAGACTGCAGATGTTGGGATAGCAAATCTGCTTAAATGTAAACAGTGGCAAAGGTCCAAAAAACAAGCAGGGGAGAGAGTTAGGGTAGAAGGAAGGAAACATCCTTGCACAATGTCAGAATTTCCCCTCCTTCGTGTCCCACTCTCACAACTAAGCAGGCAGCTAAGCATGGCTTCTTTTCCTGGGCCTTCTCAACCTTCCACTGTTCTGGGTTCCACTTCTCATAGAACAATTAGTGTAAGACCTCAAAGGAGCCCAAGCAGCCCAGCAGGTGTGTAGCATTTAGGCAGGTGGGATACTGTAGAAGTAAAATTTAATTTAAAGTGTGAAGACCTGCCTTCAAATCCCATCTGTACCACTTACTATCTATCCTTGTCCAGTCTCTTCTATATTTAAGTATTTGATTATGTCATCTTATTTGTGTGACCTTGGGTAAGTTATTACTTCACCCTCCCCTCCCAGGCTTCAGCAGTTTCCTTATCTGTAAAATAAAAGTTACTCAAGATGACTTATGAGGTCTCTTTGAGTTCTAAATCTCTGATCCTAGGAGTTGCTTATCCTCCAGGGACCTCAGTTTCCCCCTTTGTAAAAAAAAGGAAGAGGCAACTAGGTGACACAGTGGATAGGGAGCTGGAGTCTGGAGTCTGGAGGACCTGGGTTCTAATCTGACCTCAGACACTTCCTAGCTATATGACTGGGCAAGTCATTTAACCCCAGTTGCCTAGCCCTTGCCTTTCTGTCTTAGAGTGGTTAATAGGACAGAAGGTAAGGGTCTAAAAAAATAAAGTAAAACAAAATGAGGAGGATAATCTGGATGCCCTTTAATGTCCTTTCATCTCTAGATGATGGAGGTACTGCATAGGACACTTGTGGGCCAACTTTTATTGCCTTTTCTTGATAGCCTTTCAAGCAGTGAAGATAATTGCTATTAATTTCTTCTAACTTGCACAAGACTTTTATTGCCATTTTCTAGATGAGATAATCAAGGTCCTAAGGGATGGTGGGATCACAGACACAGAATTGAAAGGAACCTCAGAGATCATCTAGTGACTAATTCGACTGCCTCTCCCCATTTTCAACAGCAGGAAATTGAGGGTGGGTGACATTAAGGGACTTATTATACAAGGACACATATGGATAGAGGGAGAGAATAAAGCATCCAGTAAGTGCCCACTGTATGCTATGCACTGTGCTAAGTGCTTTACAAATATTATCTCATTTGATCTTTACAACAACCCTGGGTGGCATGTGCTCTGATTATTCCCATTTTACAGATGGGGAATTGAGGCAGGTAGAGTTTAAGTGACTTGTTCAAGGTCACACAGGTAAACTTCAAACTCTTTACCTACCTTCTGTCCTAGTACTTTTTTCTGCTCCACCACAATGCCTACCTAGCATCACTTGGTTATTATATGGATGATAGGACTTTTAGTGCCACGAATGGAACAGAAAGGTTATCCAGTTCAACCCTTTTACTTTACTGGTGCTGGTAGTGGTGATAGTGATGATGGTGATGATGATGATGGTAATATGTGATGATGAAGATAATGATGATGATGGTCATGGTGGTGGTAATTATGATAGTGATGGTGGTGGTGATGATGGTGGTGGTGATGATGGCAAGAATGATGATGATGTGGCATTTATGTAGGACTTCAAATATGCAAGATATTTTACATCTGCTATTTCTTGTGAGTCTCACACAACTCTGGTGAAGTAGATTCTGCAATCTGGTAATAAAGAAATGGAGGTGCAGAGAATTCAAGGGACTCACCCAGGTTCATTCATTCATTTGACAACAAGATCCTAGGATTTTAGCTTTAGAATGGAAGGATGTCATGTTACTTTTGTTGTGTCTGACTCTTTGTGACCCCATAAACAAGGTTTTCTTAGCAAAGATACTAGATTGCTTGTCATTTCCTTCTCTGGTATGTCCCCAGAGGCAAGAAGGGATTAAGTGACTTGCCCAGGATCACATAGCTAGTAAGTGCCTGAGGTCAGATTTGAACTCAGATCTTCCTGACAACAAGTCCTGTGCTCTATCCACTGTACCACCTAACTGCCTCCAAAGGTCACATAGTGCAATCTTTTCTATTTTACAGATGACAGAACTGAGATCCCCGGGTAGGTTGAGGGATTTACCCAAGATCTCCGAGGCAATAAGCCAACCAGTCAGCCCATGAGCATTTATTAAGTCTCGCTGGGTGCCCCACCCTGCACCCTCTGACTTCAGAGCCAGGCTCTTCTTCTCTGTAGGAGAAGACTAAAGGTTTGCAAAACACTTAGTCTGCATGGTTTTATTTGGTGGTAGAGGCAGAAACCTCAGGCATGTTGCTGGCACTGGCCCTGAAAGGCATGGGGTCCCAGCAGTGAAGAGGACCATCTGCCTCAGTTTAGGCAATTTGTCTCCCAAGAGATCACACCTTGTCCCTCCCAACTCCTACCCCTACCCCATGGCATGAGCTGACTCATCCCTAAACTCCAGAAGAAAAGAGGCAGGGAGGGAGCATGTGTGGGCTCCCACATTAGAATGTGAGCTCCTTGAGGACAGGCACTCTTTGTTTGCTCCACCGTCCTTTGTATCCCCACATGAGAGCTCCTAAGGAATGTTTGTTGACTGGCCAACAGTGGGTGAGGAAAATGGGGCCCTGGAAAAGAGACAAAATAGGACAGGCCACTAGGAGTGGCCCTTCAGGGCTGAGCAATGGACCAGCAGTCCTATGGCCAGGCTTGGGCCAGCCAAGGACCTCAAACATCCATCCCTATATGAGTACCCTGGGGCGAGGCTCCCGTCACTCCCCTCAATTACAGTTCTGATGTACCACCAAACCCCACTAGTTAGGAAGAACAGAGAGAAAGGCCGGTGGGGAATTCAAAGCAGCTGAACTGTTGGCTCACTCCAGGCTTGGTTTGGAGACCGTTTCGATATTTCAGTTTTGTTCCAGTTCAATAGTCATTGAAAACATAGAGGATCTGGGCTAGCTTCAGAGTGGGTTTGTGGGTAGACTGGGGAAAAACTTTGGCTCCTTTTGCAGTAAAGTAATAGGCTAATACTTGGGTTCAGTTTGGGATTCAGAAAATGAGGATGGCTCCTAGAAGCTCTGGGTTCATGGTTCAATTTGGTTCAAGTCTCCAGGCCACTCTGCGTGAGTCTAGACCAATAGAATCCTCCTAAAGAAATGCTTTCAATCACAAGCAGTAACTGAAATGAAGTAAATGAATGGGAGGGGTGGGCATGGTTTTCATGAAAAGACAGGAATGACTTTGTGAGCAGCCAATCCATTTTCAGTCAGATAGTCAGTCAATTAGCATTTATCAAGGGCATTAGATGAGCTAGTTAGGGGGATGTCTACCCCTAGCATGGGAAGACTTCCCCCGATGGAACAGGCAGATGAGAACAATTTGTTCCAACACCCATGAAGTGAGCTGGAGGAGGCACCATGGAAGAGCAGATCTAAGATGCCAAGGTTATCCACTGCCTCTCAGGCCATCCCCTGCCTTCTTGACTTTTGGCTTGACTCTGGAAGGGAGTGAGGCTGATAATCTGTGTAACTCTGCCTCACTTAAATCCAATTAATGTTCAAATCAAAGCATTACTTCATGATAGCATTGATCCTCTTCAAAAACAAAGGATAGGAACAGCTCTTAGCTGTGTGACCCTGGACAAGTCACTTAACCCCAGTTGCCTAGCCTTTACTATTCTTCTTCCTTGGAACCAGTACTTAATATTGATTCTAAGACAGAAAGGTTTCAAAAAGAAATGAAAAACTCAAAAAGAATATGAAATCATCAGCAATAGCTTACTGTCTTAAGTAATTTGGATCGATTGCCTATACATTGGTCATGGAGATACTATAATAAAATAAAGGGATCAGAATTGGAACTCAAGATCTTTGATGCCATGTCAAATGCTTTCTATACAAGTCTTACATTTCTCTTGGTAGGCATTGTAGGGTATAGAAGAAAGAGCAGAGGATTTGCAATAGTTTACCTCTGACATTTACTTCCTGCATGAACTTGGAGAAGTCACTTAACTTCCAGGTCTTCCTTGGTTTCTTTATTTGTAAAAGGAAGGGGGTAGACTAGGAAATGAAAGTAGGAATATGGAGAAGAAGAAGATCAAGAAGGGATACTTGAAGTTGGCCGTCACAGTTTCAAAAAGTCAGGAATGCTTCTTACTGCAGCAGGCTTCTCTTAGTGTAAGGGGAGAGAAATGGAGGAGAGATGGAGAGAGACCAGCAGGACTGAACAAATGAATCATGTTCATTGGGAGAATGCCCAAGTCCCCCACTTTTGCCATCCATGCCACCACAGAAACACATTTTCAAAGGGCTCTTCTAAGTTTCCCACAAAATCAATGCTCTTTGAGGGCAGAGATGGTTTGGGTTTTTCTTTCGTTGAATTGAATTAGATTCTTCTTTCAGTACTTCCAAAGATCCATGGTTTCACCCCTGGGGGAAATCCCTCCACAACATACAAGTCGTAGCTCCATCCGTACCTTAGTAGGGGGTTTGGAGTGTAGCTACACCTAAGAAACTTCATCAAGGAAAGGTCAACCTGCTGGTGTTTGGCAGAGCCAAATCTCATTATTTCCCACCTTACTGACAATCATCACAACACAATGGAAAGAGTGCCAGATGAGAGCCAGGCAGACACTGTTTCTGATAATAATGGGGTGATTCTAGATAAATCACCTACCCTCTGTGAATTTCAATTTCCTCATCACACATAAGGATAATAATTCCTGTAAAGCATGCACTGCTTCTGTGAGAAGCACTGTAGTTCAATGGATAGAGTGCTGACCTTGGAGGCAGGAAGTCTAGGTTCATATTCCTGTCATTGATGTACACTGACTGAGGGACACTGGGCAAGTCACTTAACCTTTTGGGAGTCAACTCTTAGAGACAATATAAGATGCAGAGGAAGTGTCTATCTGCCTTGATAGAAGTGTCCTCACTGGGAGTTACCTATATAGATGAACTCACAGATCCAATAAAAATAAACAAAAAACTCTGCCACACTGGTTGTTGTGTGAGTCAAATGAGAAAATATATGTAAAGGGCTTTTTAAAGTGCTATCTATATCCATCAACAAGTATTTATTAAACTCCCTGGGCACAGAGAGAACCCACAACAAGGAAGAAATGGGCCGTACCCTCAAGCACCTTATATTCTAAAAAGGGAGATAATATAATTAAATAGTTATAGTAAGAAACAGAGAGAATAGATACAAGATAAGTTATAGTTCAGAGGGGAAGACACATAGATGTGCACAGAGTAGATCGAAGGTAACCTCTAGTTTCTGCAGCTAGCTGACAGAGTAGATAGAATACTAGCCCTGGTGGGAGTCAGGAACACAAATTTAAATTCAGCCTTAGTCACTTATTAGTGGTGGGACCTTGAGTAAGTCACTTAATCCTGTTTGCCTCAGTTTACTCATCTGTAAAATGAGCTGGAGAAGGAAATGGCAAACCACTCCAGTTTCTCTGCCAAGAAAACCCCAAATTGGGGTCCCAGAGAGTCAGACACAACTAAAAAACCATGAAACAACAACAACAATCTGTATAGACACAGAGAGTTGATATAAGGTAGACATATCAACTTATTTAAGTTACTACCAGTTGATCTGATTAAAAGATACGTTGATGGAAATACTTTTCTGGCTTCTTTCAAAGTAGGAAGCAAATGTTTCATTTCAGCCCTGAGATTTCTCCTTTAGTGGTAGACCATGATGAAGACAAAGTGATAAGCCAGCTTCCTTTTCCTGTAGACTTTTCCCAGAATCACTCCAATAAGGGATTGGATAATCCCACTGGCCTCTGAGAATCCACCCTGACAGCTGCAGCTCCAGTTTCTATTTTCTTTCTCCACCTCTTGAGGTCATGCCATTATCTCATTTAGACATGATGGCTCTCACTCCTGGCTTAGGTCTGAAATGGGTCCAGGATTAATATCAAACCTTCCCCACCCTGCTCAGAGTCAGTCCCAGCTCTAGGCCCATGGGGTAACATCTAATCTTTATTGCCAAGAGCATTTCCACTTCCTAATCTTTACTCATATCTTTCTTCCTGCCTGAAGTGCCATCCTTTTTCTCCATTTATGTAAATCCTTCACTGCCTTAAAAGCCCAGGAAAGAGTACTAGCTCTAGATCCAGAGGGTTTAGATTCCATTCTACATCTATCATTGACTGTCTATGTGGCCTTGGGCACATTACTTCATTCCAATGGGCCTCAGTTTACTCATCTGTAAAAAGAGGGGGTTGGGTTGGACCAGATGTCCTCTGAGAGCTGCTCCAACTCTAAGTCTTCTCTCCTAATTCCCACCTCTTCCAGGAAACTGTCCAGAGAACCAGCTGCAACTCTAAGCTCAGAAGTTAACACCCAACCTCCCACCCCTATTCAGAATCAGCCTCCAATCTAGGCCCAAGGCTCAGCAACCATTCTTGGGAATTAAAATCAAGATTTCTCCGCCCAACCCAGAAAATTGGTTGCAGCTCCAGGACCAGGGGGTCAAGACCCAGCTTCATCCACCCTACACAGAGAACCAGCCCACACTCTAGGTCCAAGGCAGTCTTAAAATCTGACTCCACTGCCTTGAAACCCAGATGGATGGCTCATCCAGCACAGAATCTGGCAGCACCACGCACTCCTCTTTATCTCTTCCTTGGAAGTAGATGTTGTCACATCCTGAAATGCCACTGAAATTAGCAATCCTAGTAATAAATCCAGGGGGAGACATTTTTTAAAAATAAGCATCAGGGGCCCCTGATGACAAAGGGCCTCTCCCAGCTACTTTGGAGCTTTTCAGATTCAGCATCCTGCCCACGCCACTCCCCTACCCCTGGCTTTTTTCTCTATCACCTTTTAAAAATAAATGCCGGGCAGGAGATTGGCACAGAACATCAGTGCTCCCTTTCACCTCAATGCCAGCTCTCTCCTTAGCACGATTGTGCTGTGGGTGACTCACACCGGCTTCCCTTCCAACTCAAAGCTCTTGCAGCCTCCAGAACACTTGAAGGAAGAAGTTAAAAATAGCTTCTCCTCCTTACTGGGCCACATGGATTTCCTGGGGTGATGCAACACACCTATTCTGCAAGACCAGCATGCTCTCCTGCAGGGTCTGTCTCTAATTCAATGTGGAGTTTTCCATAAACCAGATGAGGAGAAACGAGTCATTCTTCCATCATCACCATCCCCTACAAAGGCAAGTCCTTGGATGGTTGAGTCAGAAAGATTGAAGGCAGTGGGAGGTTTTCTGGGGTTTTAATCAGACCTTGAGGAAAGCATGAAAGATTGGCCAACCCACGGATGTGTGGTGTGATCCCCTTGCAGATCAGGTCTTCTAGAAGAAACATTCTTGACAACTCATCAGCTGCATAAAAAAAAGTGAGCTGCCATTTGAAAGAGGTCTTCCATGCCAGGTAGAACTTGAGCCAGATTCCATGGGTCTACAATTCCTTGCTCCCAAGTCTATTATCCTTTGCAAGGAATGCCTTCCAGCTATGGGGCCATATATCTACAGCTGGGAGGGACCCCCTCACAAATTCCCATAAGAAGACCACTGTAAATTATCCTCCAGCCTTTACTTGAAGCTCTCCAGGAAGGGAAACCCACTACCTATCGAGGTAGCCCCTTCCACTTTGGGGTAGTTCTAATTAGGGAATTTTTTTGACACCAAGACTGGATCTGTCTTTTATATTATTATATTATTGTCCTCTGAGGTCACATAAAAAAAAAATCTAATCTCTCTTCAACAAAATATCCCTTCAAATCCATAAAGATAATAATAATCCTCTGCACAGGCCTTTTCTTTTCTAGGTCCCATATGCCCAGCTTTTGCTTTTTTGGAAACCCTTACTTTCCACCTTAGAATCAATACTGTTGGTTGGTTCCAAAGCAGAAGACTAGTGAGGACTAGGCAATGGGGGTTAAATGACTTTCCCAGGTTCATATAGCTAGGAAGTGTCTGAGGCCAGATTAGCATACCCTCCACCTTTGGACTTAACTCTCTATCCACTGAGCCACCTAACTGCCCCCTATCCCCAGCTCTATCAACTTATCCTTATGTGTGGCAAGGTCTTGAGGGCCTTCATAATCCTGGCTACCTTTCTCTGGATGCTCTTCAGTTTATAAATTCCCTTCTTGAATTATGATGGCTAGGGTTGAAAATAATTATCCAAATGGGAGCATATCTGGGTAGAAAACAATAGGATTACTTATACTTACTATCTGTATAACCCTGGCAAGTCACACCTAAAGAGAGTGGTAGACTAAATGGTCTCTGACCCAGGAGAACCTTTTACACAGAGACTGATACACTGTGGCACAATCAAATGTAGTGGACTTCTCTACTAGCAGCAATGCAATGACCCAGGACAATTCTGAGGGACTTATGAGAAAGATGCTCTCCACATCCAGAGGAAGAACTGTGGGAGCAGAAACACAGAAGAAAAACAGCTGCTTGATCACATGGGTCAAGCGGATATGATTGGGGATGTAGACTCTAAGCAGTCACCCCAGTGCAAATATCAATAATATGGAAATAGGTCTTGATCAATGACGCATGTAAAACCCAGTGGAATTGTGTGTTGGATCCAGGAGTGGGGGTGTGGGGTGTGGAGTGTAATAATTAAAATTAAATAATATTTCTTGCTACCCAGAGGTATAGATTTTATAAAGTTTATTATGAAGGGTAGACAATCATTCCTAAGTAACCTGGCCACATGGAGCCTAGCCTGCCAGTTCCTTTCTCATTTCCCCTCACCTCCTGCACTGTCCTTTCTCCTCAGGCTTCCCTCATGGTCTTCTCGTCCATCTCTCTCTTTCTCTCGTTGGTCTCCCCCGTCCTGCCCCAAACCTTAATTGACATACAAAATGTACGCTGACACAGACCTGGCGCAACTGTGGTATGTCAGGAATGTTTGATGGACATGCAAAGTTACTCAGGAAGGGGGAGGGGATGAGCTTCCTTGACACAGGAGGGAGGGAAAGAACATGATTCATGTAACCATGGAAGAATATTTTAAATTAATTAAATTAATTAAAAATTAAAAATGCTTTAAAAAATAAGATAAAATAAAAACACTTAGCCAGCACATTTTCAGGTGACACATGTGATAGAGTACAATGCAGTTGGTCCCCACTATGCTGTCACAAATTATGGTGTGCATATCAGGAAAAAAAATGTTTTTAATTAAAAAAAATAAATGGTCTCTGAGGTCCTTCCCAGCTCTAAATCAATAATCCTATTATGTTTATGGATGCTGTGTTTCTCTCAATGCATCCTAAATTTGAATTCACTTTTTTGGCTGCCATGTCATACCAATAACACATGTTGAGCTCACAGGATCCCCATCATCCTTTGGCTTACATAGAGCTATTAGATCCCATCTCTAACCTCCAGGTTAAAAGATTTGTCCAAATATCACACAAGTAATCATTAGCAGAATCAGGATTTTAACAAAAGTCCCAGAATTCCAAATTCAATGTTCACTTTTACCAAATTAAATAAGCAGCATTGTGCAGGGCAAAGGATCCAAAAATTGGAATTAGAAGATATGGGTTCAAATCTCAGCTCTACTGTTCGTTAGCTGTGTATCTTAGAGAAATTACTTCATCTTTCTTGGCCTCGATCTCCTCAGGTACAAAAGGAGAATTTTGACTAGTTGATTTTTAAGGCTCCCTTCCAACTCTATACCTGTGGTCCCATCACTCCTAACCCAGGGCTTTTCCCATTATCTATGTTCAGTGCCCTAAACGTAGGCTTAATGGGAGGAAAAGGAAGAAAGATAATCTTAGACCAAGGCAGTGTAGCCAAAGAAGAGAGAAATGGACTGATAGTCAAGAAGACCCAAATTCAACTCTCCCTTCAAACATTTAATAGCTGTGTAATCCTGGCTAAAACTGCACTATGCTGTTTCCTCACCTTTCATTTAAGCATGTTGGCTTCAACAGCCTCTAAGGTCTCTTCTAGCTCTAAATCTCTATTTTAAGTCATTTCAGTCATATCCTACTCTTCATGACCTCATTTGGGATTTTCTTGGCATATAGTAGAGTGGTTTGCCATTTCCTACTATGGCTCATTTTACAAATGAGGAAACCGAGAGACCAACAGGTTAAAGTGACTTGCCCAAGGTCATACAGATAGTAAGTGCACACTGAGTCCAGATTTGAACTCAGGTCTTCTTGATTCAAGGCTCAGTGCTCTATCCCCCACACCACTTAGCTGCCTTGAAGGCTAATATGCTCCTTTAACAAACTGAGACCTAAATTTTGATCTGTTTAGTAATAAATGACTCACATTTCTCTAGGACCTACCTGAAGGATTACAAACAATTTTCCTTGCAACATACTTGTGAAATGGGAGGTATGGAGAATTAATATCCCCACTTTGTAGATGAGTAAATGAAGGCTCCAAAAGGTTAAGTGATTCTCATACATCTATTAAGAATAGGAGCAGTAATTGAACCCAGTCTTCTGATTCCGAATTTATTCCCTCTTCTAACCCACCCTCTCTCTAAAGTGAGCTAAGTCAATATAATAATGAAATATGATAATGAATATAATAATGAAAACAACAATAATAATAAATAATAAGCCGTGTCCATCAGCAAAGAGCTACTAATAGTAAAACAGTGTGGGTAGATCTCATTAATAAGCTATCTACTATTGTCCCGTAGCACTATAGAATGAGGAAATGTTGGCTATCTCACAAACTACCCAGAAAGTTTCTTGGGCTGGTTCTTTGGCAAGCTAGCTCATACTTCAGATAAACCACAATATTTTTGTCCTTCAAAAAAATGCTAATTTCTTTTAAAGTCTAAATTATGAACAGAAAGAAAGAAAAATGAAAGTTAAAAAAATCAGAACTATTGCATAAGCTTTTGTGACTCTTGGCAATACAATACAGAATTTAGAATGATAGTCCCGGGTAGGAGATTAGGAGATAGAATTCTGAGCTGGAAAGGACCTTGAAACACAGAATCATGGAGCTGGATGGGACCCAGGGAATGTCAGAGCCAGGAGGGACCTTAAAACCCACAACTTGGGGAGACTTTAGGACACAGAATGAAAGTTAGAACTTTGGATGTCAGAGCAGCAATGGAATTTGGAATAGATCATGTAGAAACCAGAAGGAGTCTTAGAAGACTGTCTAACGTAAGTTTCATTAACAAATATGGAAATAAGGAAACTGAGGCCCAGAGAAATTATTTGGTCACCATCAGGCAGGTAATGAGTGGTCCAGCTAAGAATAGAACTCAAGGAACCTGAAGTCAAGCCTAGACTTTTCCTCCAGACCAGAAATTCTTCAACTTTTTGGTAACATGTTTGTGCAGTCTGGGGATGCCTAAGAACCTGTTTTCAGGTTAATACTTTGAAATGCACAAAAGAAAATACATAGGATTACAAAGAAACTAATTGCATTAAAATAGAACTGACAAAATATTTCTTAAGACAAGCTCACAGATCCCAAGTTAAGACTTCCTTTTGTTATATCATGTTGCTTCTTTTATCACGACAATTACCTTGTCACCACTATCATTTCATCATTTCCCATCCCCTCATCACTCTTCCTCACCTCCTCGCCTTCTCCTCTTCTCTTCCTTGTCTTCCTTCTTTTCTTCCTCCAGCTCAGGGGTGTTGTCACACCTCATATAGAATTTAGGTAATTTATCCAAACAAATTTATTCTCTACTCTTACTATATAAGTTTAAAGCAGACAAGTTAGGACTCTTTCCATCTCCTTAGATTATGTGTTCCTATATATGTGTGTGTGTGTGTGTGTTTATGCATAATATTATATAGTTTATATAATATATAAATTTGTTATCTAGAGTTATAGAGATGATAATTTAACCCATGAGAGCTAACAAGATCAACAAGCAAAATGATAGAGAGAGATAATAGATGAAGGCAGAGGGCAGGACCCTGGGGGACACCCACAGATATGACCTAGATGAACATACTGCAAAGAAGACTGAGAAACAGTGGTCAGACAGGTTCAGAGAGACCTTGGATAGATTATTGCCCAAAAAACCTAGAGAGGAGTGTCAAGGTGGTCAGCAATGTCAAGAGCCAAAGAGAGGCCAAACAAGGATAAGGACTGAGAGATTTGGTGATTCACGTCATTGGTAACTTTGGAGAGCTCAGTTTCATTGGAATGATGAGATCAGAAGCCAGGCTGTCCAAAGTTGTGTTTAGTTGTTTCATCTTTATTTTTTTTTTTCCAGATTACAAGTTGGGACAATTTTTTGGCATTTTTCAATCCATGTTCTCTCCTTTCCTCCCTCCCACCTCTCCCTCTTCCCCAAGATGGCAGGTAACAAGATGTAGATTGTACATGTGTTATTATACAATACACATTTCCATATTCATCATATTGTGAAAGAAGTCACAATTCACACATACAAGGAAAAACTCATGAAAGAAAGAAATAAAGTGAAATATGGGATGCTCCGATCTGCATTCAGACTCCATCAGCTCCTTCTGAGATACTGGACAGCCTTTTTCATCATGGATCTCTTGGGGTTGTCCTGAGTCCATTTAAAATTTCATTAAAAAAAATAAGAATGGGGAAGGGTGGATATCTCTCTAGGCAGTAGAGAAACAGTCAGTAGACAGGAAGAGATTGAAGATAACTGAGAGTTGGGATGATAGAGAGGACAATCTACTGGAGAAAACATGGTGGAATGAGATCCCTCATGCATATGGAGGGGTTTGCGTTGGCCAAGAGAAGGGCCACAGAACTAGGACCAAATGCAGATTTACAGACTACGAGTCCAAAGCTTTATTCACTTCACTGAGATCACTCCGTGGGAAGAGGCAAGTGGTCAAATCAGGACTCTGCTACACTCTATCCTTAGTAGTGGTTGGGAGACCATAACATGAGCATCACCAACTCCCTCACTGATGAGATCATGTATAAATCATCAGCATCCAATCATTGGCCCTTTGGACAAGAACGAAGAACAATTTTCTACTTCAAATTGTATTCCGTCGCTGATAAGGATTTATATTGTATCCTCTGAAAACTCTTAACAGTCATTCTACCATAGAAACATCTGAGGGAGTGCGAGTGGCCAAAAAATAAAGAAACATATGTCTGTTGCAAAGCATCATGTAACAACAGAAAATAACAAACTATATTTGGATTCGGAGAGCTTGCATTGAGGTCCAAGTTCTCTTATTTACTGCCTTGTGGTCTTGAACAGGTCACTTCCACCTCTCTGGACTTCATCTTTAAAATGAGAAGCATCAGATTATATGGTCTAAAGGCAGCTAGGCAGTAAAGCCGATAGAACATTGGACCTTGTATCAGTAAGTCCTGAGTCCAAACCCAGCCTCAGACACTTACTAGCCTTGTGACTCTGGACAAGCCACTTAACCCTATTTATTTGCCTCAGTTTCCTCAACTGTAAAATGGGAATAACAACACTTAGCTCATGTGGTTGTGAGAATCAAACGAGATCATAATTATAAAGCGCTTGACACATAGTAGGTGCTTATATCCTTCTGCTACTTTCTCTCAGCTTCCTTCTAGTTTTGCCTAAAAACCGGTGACAAGTATTACATTTCCAAAAGTCTGAACTTCCTTTGAGGCTCAACTCAGATGCTGCTCTCTAAACCCCTTGAAGAAATCAGTGTCAGCCTTTCCCTTCCCCAACCTTCCCGAAACTGTAGTCATTTGTCTATAGCTGCCACCAATCCTTGATCAGAATCAAGGGAACAAGCATTTTTTTTTTAGTTCTTAGCATGTGCCAGGAACTGGGCTAGACTCTAGGGATACAGAGACAAGAAGGAAACACCCCTGCCCTCAGAGAACTTGGAGTCTATCGCTTTCAAATAAAATAAGGTAGAAGTTACAGGTGGAATGATAAAATGGCAGAATGGAAGCTTGCTGAGGGCAGGACCATTTCCTTCTGGTCCTCTGTAAAATGGGCAGCTGCAAGGCACCATGAGTATACAGAGTACCCAGCCTGGAGTCAGGAAGACTCATCTCTGTGAGCTCAAATCTGGCCTCAGCCACTTCTTAGCTGTGTCACCCTAGGCAAATCACTTCACCCTGTTTGCCTCAGTTTGCTTATCCGTAAAATGATCTGGAGGAAGAAATGGCATACCATTCCAGTGTCTTTGCCAAGAAAACTCCAAATGGAGCCACAAAGAGTCCCATGAGACTGAAAAAAAATGATCCACAATAGCAACAGCAGTCCCTCCCCCAAAGGGTTGGTTTTGAGGATTAAAAGAGATAAAGGTAAAGGATTTTGCAACTATTAAAGGCAGTATAAAAAGGTTAGCTATTATAATTGTATCCCTAGTGCCTAGCACAGTAAACTCTTAGTGAATCCTTATTGAATCAGATGAAATTGGAGACAGCCAGACCTGGAGTTGGGAGGATTTGCATCCGCCTGTCCTCACACACATCTTAGCTGTGTGACCCTGGGCAAGTCACTTAACCTAGCCCTTACTCTTTTTCTATTTTGGAACTAATACTTAGTATTGATTCTAAAGTGAGATGAGGATGTTTAAAAAAAAAAGAATTTGCTAGTAAAACAGAAGGCAAGAGTTTTGAAAAATTAATAAGTAAGTAGAATTGAATTATTCATTTTTTTTATCCCTCCCAGGTCTAGCTGTCAATAAGAGGTCCTAATCATAGACTTACTGCTAGAAGGAACCCAAAAGCTCTCTAACCCAACTCCTGTTCTCCCAGGCTAGATTCCTACCCAGGCTTTCCAGATTCCAAAAGGCCAGCTCCATCAACTACACCACATTACTTCTCAATCGTGCTTTCTGGCAAGAGATTCATACTATTTCAGACTTTAAAAGTGGAAGGGAGAGCAGTGGTCTTCTGGTATAAATGTCCCCATTTTAGAGATGAGGACATGAAAGCCAAGCAGGACAAGTAACTGGCCAAGGTCACCCAGGCAGTAGAAATGAGCTAATGGGGATCTGAAATGAGGGGTCTTCCAGTTCCAGACCCAGAATTCTTTGCTCTATGCTGATGTCTTGATTTATTGGCGGGGGGGGGGGGGGGGGGGGGGTACAAAGTCCTCCTGGCTTTCCTCACCCATCAAATATTTAAAGGGCCAACAGAGAATTTGGCTTTCCCACCCAGGTGTAACCACTCTCGGTCCATAACAAGGATAGCTTCTTTTTGAAAATGACTGTAAAGCCCTTTGCAAATTTGATAAAAGTGATTGTGAAGGGTCTGATCACCATAAAGCACTATAAACATGCTCAATAACAAGCAATAACCCGAGTGCATGCTATAAATGCAGGAGAAAGCCACAGGCTTGAGGCCAAGAAACCTTTGTGGGTTCACGTCATCATTTTCCATAGTTACTGCCTGGTTCCAAAAGGCCTTGCTGAGCAGCCCAGCCCCAATTCCGACACAGCCTGGCCTCTAACGTCGCTGCTCTCCCCGTGGACTGCTAGGATTTGCAGCTGGCACTAACTTAAAAAAAAATTCCCCAGCCCCAAAGGAAAGGCTTAAAGCCTAAAGCTGGAGTGGGGTGGGGTGGTCCAGGGGGTGGGGATGGGAGAGCTTTCAGAACCCAACTCAGGCACGAGGGCTGGCGCAGAGCGACGCCAAATATTGGCTTTGTTTATTAGCAACAGCAGGGTCAGATGTTGTTAAGCTTCTAATGACAAGTTGGCCCCTGAAAAGAAAGGGAGATGGCCTTAGTTCTTGGAATAATCTCTTTGGCTCTTGTCCTGACCCCACAGCTCCTCGTTTCTTCTGTCATTCTCCCTTCCCTACCTGACTGGTACAAGGTGAACTCTGTAAGGGCAGGAGAAGCCCCTTGGGTTCTGGTGAGCCTAGTGGACCTGGAATCCAAGGACCTGGGCTCAAGTGCTGCCTCAGTCACTTACCATCTATGTGTCTCCCCCACGTGGGTCATTTCCTCTCTCTAAGCCTCAGTCAGCTTCCTCATCTATAAAGGGGAAAGGGTTAGAATTGATGGCTTCTGTAGTCTATTCCAGTTTGAGTCTTATGTACCTCAGTTTCCTCATTTGTCAAATGAGAGATGGGATTCTGTAACTCTGTGCCTTGGTTTCCCTATTTGTAAAATGAAGAGTGGAACTCTAGGGCCTCTGAGGCCTTTCAACTTTAGAGTTATGTACCTCAGTTTCTTCATTTATCAAATGAGAGTTGGGACTCTGTGGTTCTGTGGTCTTCCAGCTTTAGTTATGATAGCTCTATGCCTCGGTTTCCCCATTTGTAAAATGAGAGTTGGGATTCTGTGGCTCTGTGGAGTTCCAGTTTTAGTTGTGACATCTATATGCCTCAGTTTCCCCATTTGTAAAATGAAGGGTGGGACTGTATGGCCTCTGTGGCCTTCAAGCTTTAGAGTTATGATGCTTCAGGGCCTCAGTTTCCCCATTTTTTAAATGAAGGGTGGGACTTTATGGCCTCTGGGGTCCCATCCAATTCTAGGTCTATCAGCCTTTGGGGATGTATGCTTGACATAGTCATCAAAGAAGGCATAGCAGCAAGAGTAGATGAGACTATTGAAAGGAGGAAGAGTGAGTCAGAAAGATCTGACCCATTCCAGAGGACCATGAATGGCAGGGTTGTGACTCTGGACTAAGAAAATGTGTAAGGAAGTGGCCTGGAGCCCCTGGAGTAGAGGATTCTGGATCTTAGTGCCATGCCCACTCAAGGATAATAAGACTGAGGGATAACGAGGAGGATGTTGGTAATAGATTCTTTTTTTTTAACCCTTGCCTACCATTTTAGAATCATTACTGTGTATTAATCCCAAGGCAGAAGAGCAGTGAGGTCTAGGCAAAAGGAATTAAGTGACTTGTCCAAGGTCCCACAGCTAGGAAGGCTATGATCAGATTTGAAACCAGGTCCTCCTGATCCCAGACCTGGAATTCTATATACTGTGCCACCTCGCTGCCTTCTCCCCATATTATTAACAGAGGTTAAAACTGACGCCTTCGGAGACCAAGTGACTCAGGATGAGAAGCAAGATTGGAACCCAGGTTCTCCATCTCCAAATCCAAGGCTCTTTCCATTACCCATATAGCTCCCCTGTTGTATACCAGGGACATGTATTTCCTAGTCCAGGTTGCTATACCTGGAGTGTTTACTGGCCCTTAGTTGGCTCCCAGATGGATTGTGGACTATTTAGAGCATTATCATGCTCATGCCTGCTAAAAGAAGGTTCTCTCAGTGGAACACAGCTGAATTGAGATCATTTTTCTTTCTCCAACATGGAAAAGTGGAAGGGTTGGGAAGGCAGGGAGAGAGAAAGAGAACCCGTGGCTTACTGCTGCCAGATCTTGCCCAGGGATCCTGAATACTGATTCCTTAACCCCAAGGAAAGTAGGAAAAGGATCTTGTCCTGAAATTTTTCTTAGTATAGGGAACTTCCAGAAGAGGAACCTCCCTCTACCAATACAGATGGAAGCCTTCTGGGCATAAACAGCCCCAAAGATGTAAATCTTTTAAATTCCTGATGGAATTGACTCATTCTCCAGAGGAACCATTCAGAAAATAAATGGACATAAAGACTGTGTTTGCAAATCATCGTGGGCAGAAAGGCAGGTGTACGCTGGGGAAAACTGAAATCTTGTAGGCAGGCTGGAGAGGAAGAGGGTCAATTAGATTATGTAAATGACCCTCTAGCTGGACCAGGCAATGGTCTGATACTAGGAAGAGGCAGACTGTAAAGAACAAAGAGGAGGCCAATGCAAAACAGATGGGAAGAAGCACTATTGTGAAATCAGAAAAAGAAGAAAACTCTGAGCCTGGAAACTGGAAGGCAAGCAGATTTAGGACCCTGGGGTGCTTGGGGATGGGTTACCTGATAGCCAGCTCAGCCAAAGGTAAGAAGGGAGTTCCAGAGGTTTCAGAACCAAAGTCCAAGTTCAAATTGGGATCTGATATTTCCTAACGTCTCAGTTTCTTCATCTGTTAAATGGGGAGAGGTATACTTCTACAACCTGCCTTGGAGAGTTATGATGAGGAAGGCCCTAAAAAAATCTGAGTTGTTCTTACTATTATTATTAATATCAGAGTGTTTGGATCAGTTCATAACTCCACCAGCAATGCACTAGTATCTCAATTTTGCTACATCCCCTCCAACATTTATTATTTCCTATACTGTCACATTGGCCAGTCTCATTGGTGTGAGCGAGGTGGTACCTCAGAGTTGTTTTAATTTGCATTTCTCTAATCAAGAGGGATTTAGAACCTTTTTAATATGATTATTTATTTCTTCATCTGAAAACTGCCTATCCATATACTTTGACCATTTATCAATTGGGAAATGACTTGGATTCTTATAAATTTGACTTAGTTCTTTATTCATTTGAGAAATGAGACCTTTACCAGAGAAATCTGTTATAAAATATTTTTTTCTCAGCCTGTTGCTCTCCTTCTAATCTTGATTGCATTGCTTTTCTTTGTACAACCCCTTTTTAATTTAATATAATCAAAATTATTCATTTTATATCTTGTAATGTTCCCTGTCTCTTTTTTGTTCATAAATTCTTCCCTTCTTCATAAATCTCACAGGTAAACTATTCTATGTTCCCCTAATTTACTTATAATATCACTCTTTTTGTTTAAATCATATATCCATTTTGACCTTATCGTGGTATATGGTGTAAAGTACTGATCTAAACCTAATTCAAATTTCCCAGCAGTTTTTGCCAAATAGTGAGTTCTTATCCCAAAAGCTGGGATCTCTGGCTTTATAAAACTTACTAGATTGTTGAGGTCATTCATCCCTAATCTATTCTGTTCATCCACCCTTCTATTTCTCCACTATCAGATTTTACTTTATAGTTCATTTTAAAATCTGGTACTGCTAGGCTGCCATCAAAATTTCTTTTCCAAAAACCCTTAGCTTCCATCTTAGACTCAATACTGTGTTTTCTTTCCAAGGCAGGAAATCAGTAAGGGCTAGGCAATGGCAGTTAAGTGACTTGTACAGTGACACACAGCTAAGATGTGTCTGAGGCCAGATTTGAACCAAGGACCTCCCATCTCTAGGCCTAGCTCTCAATCCACTGAGTCATCTAGTTGCCCCCTTATTTGTATTTTATAATGTGTATTTGAAAACCCTGGGTAGTAACACAATCTGGGGAGTGGACTGTGTTTTTTCATAATATATTAGTACTATAGAACACATATATAGTTTGTAAATAAATATACATAGGTCAGGAGGTTTATGGAGGGCCAAAATTATTTTACTTTTAGGGATTTGACATTCAAAAAGTTTAGGGAACACTGCCCTAGCTGATAACTGATTTTGGTTAGTTAAAATTTGGATTCATTGACTTGAAAGAAGCAACAGTGTAACTAAAAATAATGATATTAATAATAATAGTAAGAACAGGAGGCGGAGTCAAGATGGCAGCCTAGAAGGAGCAGAAGTTCAGACCTCTGAATACCCTTCCTAACCGATCATAAACTGAATGCTCCCAGGGGACTCAAAATCAAACTTAACAACAAGACAGAGCCAAGGAACCCTCCTGCTGGACTTAATTCAAAAGGTACACCCCCTGAAAAGCCAGAATCCGAGAACACTCAGGTTTAAGGGGAAGGCAGAAGGAAGGTCCCAGGACCCAACCCCCCTCCCACCTAGAGCGCTGAGACTCCATCAGCAGCAGGAACTTCTGGGCGGGCAAAAAAGCTGGTCTGGAGGGTGTACCTTGTGGGCAGGACTGTGCCAGGTTCAGAGCGTCCAACACAGATGGCAGGGAAGGAGCTAGAGAGGGAGCATAGACCTGGCAGCCTGGCCAGAGCTGTGGAGATCCTTCATATTTGCTCCAGCCTTCTAGGAGGTTTTGGACTCAGAGCACACCCAGCCCAACTAAGTTGAACTTAATCCCATCAAAAGTATCCAGAACTCGGGGAAGCCCAGGCTTCATACCCATCCTCATTGACTGCTGAACTTTAATCCCATCAAAAGCCTCCAGAGGACAGGGAAGCTCAAAATCCCAACAACCCTCCCCCAGAGATAACACCCAGAGATATTCTGTTAAAGCTCCAAGAGGGGAGACTGACAGAAGGCCCTGTGAATTTTAAAAGTCTCCATCTTGGTCTAGCACCCAAAAAATTGTGCACACCCACACTACACGGGCATGTGCTAATCAATGACAAATCAGAAATAACTAACTGCCCACCTGGGGTGTCCTAAGCCAAGCTAGAGCCAATCATTGGCACTTGTGAGACACAGGAAGTGAGGTAGGGAACAGCCTCTGGAATTTGCTCACTTCCTGTGGAGAGAGCTAGAGGCCAGTTGGTGTTAGAAGTTTGGACAAGGAGGACGGCCGCAGACAGCTTTCCTTCAGATCACTCATGTGAGTTAAGGACTGATTCTTTCCACCTTGGCCCTTTGGGCCTAAAACTCCCTCTGCCTTGGTCAGAGGTTGAGTAGCCCCTTTCCCTTTCCTCCTCTCTCCTTCTCTCCCTTTCCTTTCCCTACTCCCATTGTGATTAAACCTCCATAAACTCCATTCTGACTTGAGTGTTTCATTTTAGGAATTTCATAAGTAAATTCCTTGGCGGCCATTGTTCAATATTACATCAATCTTAAAAAGGTGAAATTTCCACCATTACAGCCCCAAAACCAAAAAAAAAATGAGAAGAGCAAGAGCACAGACAAATGTGGGGAGTAAAGAAGGGGTGAATATGAGCAAACAACAGAAAAAGAAGAAATTACAATAGACAGCTTCTATTCAGCAAATGGAACAGAGGGGGAGAGATCAGCAAATGATAAATCAGAAATCCCAGCAAATTGGATACAGGCTGTGGAAGAACTCAAAACACAATTAAGAGAGGCTGAAGACAATTGGGAAAATAACTTAAAAATTAAGATAAGTCATCTGAAAACAGAGGCACTTGAACTAAAATGAGAAAATAGTGTCTTGAAAGCCAAAATCAACCAGCTGGAAAATGAGGCAAAGGAGATGAAAGATGAGGCAAAGAAGATGAAAAATGGGACAAAGGAGGCGAAAGATGAGATAAAGAGAATGAAAGATGACCTTCAAAGAAAATCAGACCAGAAGGAAAAGGATGACCAAAAAGCCAGGGATGAAATCCAGTCTTGAAGAACCAGAATACAACAACTAGAATTAAGTGGCCTCACAAGGCAGCAGGACACTATAAAACAAAACGAAAAGAATGAAAAAATTGAGGAAAATATGAAGCGTCTCATTGACAAAACAGAGGATTTAGAAAATCATTTGAGAAGAGACAATTTAAGAATCATTGGTCTACCAGAAGACCATGACAAAAGAAAAAGCCTGGACATTATATTACAGGAAATTATTCAGGAAAACTGCCCCGATATCCTAGAACAAGAGGGAAAAGCAGAGATTTATAGAATCCACAGATCACCTCCTGTATTTAATCCCCAACTGACAACACTCAGGAATGTTATAGCCAAATTCAAAATTATCAGACCAAAGAAAAGATATTACAAGCTGCCAAGAAGAAGTCATTCAGATATCACGAAACCACAGTGAGGATAACGCAGGATCTAGTTGCATCCACACTGAAGGACTGAAAAGCATGGAATATGATATTCCAGAAAGCAAGGGAACTAGGTCTACAACCAAGAATCAACTGCCCAGCAAAACTGACTATATTCTTACAGGGAAAGTATGGTCATTCAACACAATAGAAGAAATCCAAGCATTCATAAAGAAAAGACCAGACCTGAACAGAAAATTTGATGTCCAAGCACAGAACTCAAGAGAATCATCAAAAGGTAATTTAAAAAGAGGGGAAAAAGAAAAACAAAACAAAACAACAAAAAAAAATTTTTTAAAAGACTCAATAAATTAAAATGATATGTATCCCTATAAGAAAAGAGGTCATTGGTAACTCTTAAAAACTGTTGCTATCACCTGGGAAGCTAGAAGAATTACACTTTAGAGGGAACAGTGACAAACTGTATAGGATGAAAGGACAAGACATAAATAGGTATATAGATATATGCATGCATAAATACATGTACATGTATGTGTATATATATATGTATATGTATATTTATATATACAACTAAAGCTAAAAAAAGAGGTTAATACTAAAAGAAATGGGAAAAGAAACAAATGGGAGTAAATTTATATGTCACAAAGAAGCTCATGGGGGGAGAACATCAATATACTGGAAGGGTAAAGAGGTTGGAGATAGGAAATACTCAACTCTTACGTGCTTTGAAACTGACCCAAAGAGGGAAGAACAATCCAACCCATTGGGGCAGAGAATAGATTTGTGCCCTATAGGGGAGTAGAAGGGTAACAAATGGACTGGTGGGGAGGGAAGCAGTACAAGGGAGGGAGAGGCTGGGGGGAGCAATTTTAGAAAGACTACAGGGAAAATAAGGGGGAGAATAAGAAGGGAAGGGGGTAGAAAGGGAAGTAAAATAAGGATGGAAACTAGGGGGACTGATTATAAACAAACATTGGTATAGAAGGAAATAGTGAAAGAAGAAAAGGCAGGACCAGGAGCAGAAATCAAAATGCTGGGAAATACACAGCTAGTAATCATAACTCTGAAGGTGAATGGAATGAACTCACCCATAAAACGCAAGCAAATAGCAGAGTGGATTAGAATCCAAAACCCTACCATATGCTGTTTACAAGAAATACACATGAGGAAGATAGATACGCATAGAGTGAAAGTAAGAGGATGGAGCTAAATCTACTGGGCATGAACTGATAAAAAGAAGGCAGGAGTCACAATCATGATATCTGACAAAGCCAAAATAAAAATAAATGTAGTTAAAAGAGATAGGGAAGGTAATTACATCCTGATAAAAGGCAGTATAGACAATGAGGAAATATCTGTACTCAACATGTATGCACCAAATGGCATAGCATCCAAATTTCTAAAGGAGAAACTAGTGGAGCTCAAGGATGAAATAGACAGAAAAACTATACTAGTGGGAGACCTGAACGTTCATAAATCAAACCAAAAAATAAATAAGAAAGAGGTAAGAGAAGTGAATGAAAGCTTAGAAAAATTAGAATTAGTAGACGTGGAGAAAAATAAATAGGGACAAAAAGGAATATGCCTTCTTTTCAGCAGCACATGGTACATTCACAAAAATTGACCATGTATTAGGGCAGAAAAACATTGCAAATGAGTGAAAAAGGGCAGAAATAATAAATGCAACCTTTTCAGATCATAATGCAATGAAAATAATAATTAGTAAGGGTACGTGGAGAGGTAAATCAAAAAATTAATTGGAAATTCAACAATATGATTCTCCAAAACTGATTAGTAAAAGAACAAATAGTAGAAACAATTAATAACTTCATGGAAGAAAATAACAATGATGAGACATCCTTTCAAAAACCTTTGGGATGCAGCCAAAGCAGTAGTCAGGGGCAAATTTATATCCTTGAGTTCATATATTAACAAATTAAGAAGGACAGAGGTCAATGAATTGGGCATGCAAATTAAAAAACTAGAAAGCAAATAAATTAAACATCCTCAGATGAAGACTAAATTAGAGATCCTAAAAATCAAAGGAGAAATTAATAAAATTGAAAGTCAAAGAACTTTTGATTTAATAAATAAGACTAGAAGCTAGTACTTTGAAAAAAACAAATAAAATAGACAAAGTACTAGTCAGTCTAATTAAAAAAAGGAAAGAAAAAAAAACAAATTGACAGTATCCAAGATGAAAAGGGAGACCTCACCTCTAATGAAGAGGAAATTAAGGCAATCATTAAAAACTATTATGCCCAATTATATGGCAACAAATATGGCAATTTAGGTGAAATGGATGAATACTTACAAAAATATAAATTGCATAGACTAACAGAGGAAGAAATAAATTACCTAAACAACCCCATATCAGAAAAAGAAATTGAACAAGCCATCAAAGAACTTCCTAAGAAAAATTCCTTAGGTCCAGATGGATTGAAAAATGAATTCTATCAAACATTCAAAGAACAACTAATCCCAATATTATACAAACTATTTGACAGAATAAGCCAAGAAGGGGTTCTACCAAATTCATTTTACAACACAAACATGGTACTGATCCCAAAGCCAAGCAGGTCAAAAACAGAGAAAGAAAACTATAGACCAATCTCCTTAATGAATATAGATGCAAAAATCTTAAATAGGATACTAGCACAAAGACTCCAGCAAGTCATCACAAGGGTTATTCACTATGGTAGGATTCATGCCAGGAATGCAAGGATGGTTCAACATTAGGAAAACTATCCGCATAATTGACCATATTAACAAGCAAACTGACAAATCACATGATTATCTCAATAGATGCAGAAAAAGCCTTTGATAAAATACAACACCCATTCCTACTGAAAACACTAGAAAGCATAGGAATAGAAGGGCCTTTCCTAAAAATAATAAACAGTATATATCTGAAACCATCAGCAAACATCATCTGCAATGGGGATAAACTAGAAGCCTTCCCAATAAGATCAGGAGTGAAACAAGGATGCCCATTATCACCCCTATTATTTAACATTGTATTAGAAACACTAGCAGTAGCAATTAGAGAAGGAAAAGAAATTGAAGGTATTAAAATTGGCAATGAGGAGACCAAGTTATCACTCTTTGCAGATGACATGATGGTCTACTTAAAGAATCCTAAAGAATCAACCAAAAAGCTAGTCAAAATAATCAACAACTTTAGCAAAGTTGCAGGATACAAAATAAACCTGCATAAGCCATCAGCATTTCTATATATCTCCAATCCATCTCAGCAGCAAGAATTAGAAAGAGAAATTCCATTTAAAATCACCCTAGACAATATAAAATACTTAGGAATCTATCTGCCAAGACAAACACAGGAACTATACGAACACAACTACAAAACACTCTCCACACAATTAAAACTATATCTAAACAATTGGAAAAACATTGATTGCTCATGGGTGGCATGAGCTAACATAATAAAAATGACAATCCAACCAAATTAATTTACTTATTTAGTGCCATACCCATTGAACTACCAAAAAACTTCTTTACAGAATTAGAAAAAAACACAATAAAGTTCATTTGGAAGAACAAAAGATCAAGGATATCCAGGGAAATCATGGAAAAAAAATGCAAAGGAAGGAGGACTTGCAGTCCTAGATCTCAAGCTATACTATAAAGCAGTGGTTATCAAAACAATTTGGTACTGGCTAAGAGACAGAAAGGAGGATCAGTGGAATAGACTTGGGGTAAATTACTTCAGCAGGACAGTCTATGATAAACCTAAAGATCCCAGTTTTGGGGACCAAAACCCACTTTTTGATAAAAACTGCTGGGAAAATTGGAAGACAGCATGGGAGAGATTAGGTTTGGATCAACATCTCACACCCTACACCAAGATAAACTCAGAATGGGTGAATGACCTGAATATAAAGAAGGAAACTATAAGCAAATTAGGTGAACACAGAATAGTATATTTGTCAGATCTTTGGGAAAGGAAAGACTTTAAAACCAAGGAAGAGCTAGAAAAAAATCACAAAATTTAAAATCAATAATTTTGATTACATCAAATTAAAAAGTTTTTGTACAAACAAAACTAATACATCCAAAATTAGAAGGGAAGTAACAAACTGGGAAACAATCTTCATTACAAAAATCTCTGACAAAGGTCTAATTACTCAAATTTATAAAGAGCTAAACCAGTTGTACAAAAAATCAAGCCATTCTCCAATTGAAAAATGGGCAAGGGACATGAATAGGCAATTTTCAGTTAAAGAAATCAAAACTATTAATAAGCACATGAAAAAGTGCTCTAAATCTCTTATAATCAGAGAAATGCAAATCAAAACAACTCTGAGGTATCACCTCACATCTAGTAGATTGGCTAACAGGACAGCAAAGGAAAGTAATGAATGTTGGAGGAGATGTGGCAAAGTTGGGACATTAATGCATTGCTGATGGAGTTGTGAATTGATTCAACCATTCTAGAGGGCAATTTGGAACTATGCCCAAAGGGCGATAAAAGACTGTTTGCCCTTTGATCCAGCCATAGCACTGCTGGGTTTATACCCCAAAGAGAAAATAAGGAAAAAGACTTGTACAAGAATATTCATAGCTGTGCTCTTTGTGGTAGCAAAAAATTGGACAATGAGGGGATGCCCTTCAATTGGGGAATGGCTGAACAAAGTGTGGTATATGTTGGTGATGGGATACTATTGTGCTCAAAGGAATAACAAAGTGGAGGAATTCCATGGAGACTGGAACAACCTCCAGGAAGTGATGCAGAGTGAGAGGAGCAGAACCAGGAGAACATTGTACACAGAGACTGATACCCTGTGGCACAGTTGAATGTAATGGACTTCTACATTAGTGGCAATGCAGTGATCCTGAACAACTCGGAAGAACCTAAGATAAAAACCACTATCCACATGCAGAAGAAACACTGTGGGAGTAAAAATACCAAAGAAAAACAACTGCTTGAATACATGGGTTGAAGGCTTATTGTTGGGGATGTAGACTCTAAATGAACATCCTAGTGTAAATAACAACATGGAAATAGGTTCTGATCAAGGACACATGTAATACCCAATGAAATTGCGTGTTGGCTGTGGGAAGAGTGGGTGGAGGGAAAGGAGGGAAATAATGTGATTATTGTAACCAAGGAATAATGTTCCAAGTTGACTAAATAAACCTATTCAAGTGGGAAAAAATAATAATAGTAAGAACAACTCAGATTTTTTAGGGCCTTCCTCATCATGGAAGATGATCCATCATCTGGAAATAAATTTGGAATTATGGACAAATGGTTATAAAAGAAATACATGATCTTTGATCCAGCAATGCCACTACTAGCTCTACATGCCAAAGAGATTTAAAATATATATATATATGAGAAAGGACCTGCTTGTACAAAAATATTTATAGCTGCTCTCTTTGCAGTGGCAAAGAATTGGAAACTAAAGGAATGTCCCTCAATTGGGGAATGGCTGGTGTATGTCAGTGCTGGAATACTATCATGCTAAAAGAAATGATGAACAGGATGATTTCAGAAGGAGCTGAAAAGACCTTCATGAACTGATGCAGAGTGAAATAAGCAGAACCAGGAAAACATTGTACACAGGAACAACAATATTGTGGAATGCTCAAATGTGATAGACTTTACTACTAACTGCAATGCAATGATCCAGGACAATTCTAAGGGACTTAAGAAAAAGAATGCTATCCACCTCCAGAGAAAAGAATTGTTGGAGTAGGATTGCTGATGGAAGCATGCGATTTATCACTTGTTTATTTGGGTTTATGTTTTAGGGTTTTGGTTTGTAAGATTATTCACTTACAAATATGAATAATGTAGAAATATGTTTTTCATGATAACACATCTATAACCTGGACTAGCTCTGTGAAGGGATAGGGAAGAAGTGGGGGGAGATAATTTGGATTATATAACTTGTTATTAAAATTTTTTTTATTTAAAAAAAGAAAAAAATTTAATGAAAGAAAATTCAAATAAAAATTAGATATTTTTAAAGGAGAGATAAGGGTGAAATAACATTGCTTTTTAAATATCCTTATTCTTAATGGTAAAAAACTGTTTCTCATTGAAATAGGATTAATTAGCAAGAAAATAATTGAATACTCATTTTTTTTAAATCTTGGTTTTCCAGTGGAATTGCTTGTTAGCTATGAGAGGGGGGTGGGAGGAGGAGTAGGGAAAGAACATAAATCATATAACCATGGAAAAATAATCTAAATTAATTAATTAAATAAAAAAATTTTGAGATTAAATAAATAAAATCTTGGTTTAATTTTGCAACACAATTCAAAAGAAGGTCTAGTTCTAAATTCAACTAATTTTGATGCCTAGTTTTGTGGTTGGCATGGCTAAAAGAGATATCTCACCGATGTTACCGAGAATTCAAATTGAGTAAGTGTGTCATCTAGCAAACACAGTATTTGTGCTTACAAAATCATGATATTCATTTTTCAGATCCATCCACAATTATACAAAGATTTTGTTGAAACTCATTGAGCAAATTTCTTTGACATCAATTAGTCAGAAAGCATAACAGTTTAATGCTTGTGACAGATGGGTTCAAATCTTCATTTGGAAGATTTTTAAACAGGTTAGAAACTTCTGATACCAAGTTTTCCAAGCATGCAGACATGAAAGTCTATATAGGTGATATGCATCATTTCGATCAATAAAAACTTAATATTCAAATGTCTTGCTCTTCAAGATGACTTGGTACGTCATTAGCCAATATTTCAAATTCTCATCACCTCCCACTGGAATTAGGACAATGACTTTCTTTTGATTCTCTCTGCCTCAAGTTATCTCCCCACTCCAGTCCATTCTCCACAGTGTAGCCAATGAGATCTTTCGAAAGAGAAGGTCTGACCATATTCTCCTGTACTTAACAAGCTCCAGTAACTCCTATCACCTTCCAGATCAAAAACAAACACATCTGTTTGGAATCCAAAGCCTTTTGCAGCTAACCATCTTCTTTCCTTTACCAACAACTTTTTAAAAACTGTTACATCCTGTCTTGGAATCAAAACTGTATACTGGTTCTAAGGCAGAAGAGCAGTAAAGGCTAGGCAATGGAGTTAAGTGTCTTGCCCAGGGTCACACAGCTAGGAAGTGTCTGAGGCCAAATTTGAACTCAGGTTCTCACAACTCCAGACCAGGTGCTCTTCTACATAGCTGTCCCCCTTTCCCAATATCTTACACTTTACTTCCCTTCACACACTCTATGAAGATATCAATTGTTTTTCACAAATTGCTTTCCAAAGTTCCTCCTTCCCAAAGTACCTGACATATACTCAGTTAAACAACTTATTGAAGTAGAGGGAGTTAACATATGCTCAAATAACACTAATACAAACTAATACAAGACTAGTGCATTATGCAGTGGCATTTGGGATCTATCAGGAGAGGCAAATTATTGCTAACTAGGGGGATTACAAAAGGCTTCTAGCAGGAGGTAGTATTTGAGCTGACCTTAAAAAGATAAATAGGAAGGAGTAGCTAGGTAGCACAGAGGCTAGAGCATCAGGCTTAGAGTCTCAAGGATCTGGGTTCAAGTCTGGACTGACACTTCCTAACTGTGTGACCCTGGACAAGTCACTCCAATTGTCTAGACCTTGCCACTTTTCTTTCTTAGAATTAATACTAAAACAGAAGGAAAGGGTCTGAAAAAAAGAAGAGTAAATTCAGGGAGAGGACACAGTGGAAACAAGAGCCTGGAGTTAGGACAGCACAGTTCATGGGATACTGGATATTCCTTTTTGGCTAAAAAGATGGAGAGTAGTCACATGACCCAAGAGCTGACATGAAAGAATGATTCCATATTACACAAAGTCTTAAATGCCAGAAGATAAAGAAAGAGAAAAAGGAAAAGAATGGGAAAAGTGAAGAGAGAGGGGAAAAGGAAATAAGGAAGAAGAAAGGCAAAGAAGAGAAAGAGGGATGCATGGAGAAGATAAAAGAAGAGACAAAGAAGAGAGAAAGCCTTTGACAACTCTTCCAAAGTTGGGGATCAGAAGTACAATCTCCAGGAGATTTTTTTTCCTCTCCTGGGTCCCTACACACTAAAAGAAGAAATAAGGGATGAAAAGGAGAAGTGGGGAAAGAGAGGAGGGAGGGAAAAGAGCAGAGAGCAGAGAGGGAGAAAGAGAAAAGTACCAAGCATCTTGACAGCATGGCTTGGGAGCTAGGTGCAGTAGGACATGCTGTTGTCATTAGAGGGGTTTCATTTTTTTTTTAATTCACATGTGCACCTTGGTCCAGAGCCTTGGTTTCCATTTCTCAAGGCATCAGGACTTCATTGCTCCTTTTAAGCCTTTAACACTTGGTCTCCTTTCCTGATTCTGGCTTGATAAATTCTTGCTCCTTTTGCTTTTAGATTCTTGGCAGTCTCTTGTGTCATGCAAAAGAAGGAGAGCTCACCTAGATGCCAGTCCATTTGCCCATATATCCTGGCAGAACCATTCCTAGTAGAATATTAGTGCCCAGTGCAAGTGCCTCCAACCACACCTGGGGCAAATGGAGGAGAGATACTTTACCATGGGAGAGAAAGAGAGGTCTAAGTCACTGGTATAAAGTTACCTTCTTAGTGGTCTGGTCACCTTCTATTTAAACCTTCTATTTTAAAGAATTTTATCGTGATAGTTTGCCTTTATATAACCTTCTTTTCTGAATACATCCCTCCAGCCTCCCTTACCTAAAAAGCCTTCTCTTATTAACATTAATGTTTTTAATAGGAAGAGGAGAGGACATATTTTTTAAAAGAAAAAGATAAAACACATTCTATTCAACTGTGACACTCTTCCAGTTATTGGGGAATAATTCCTTACATCAAGCCGGAGCCTGCTTCTCAAGGCAGTCTGGTACACTGGAAAGAGCACTGACTCTGGAGTCAAGGGCTCTGTATCTAAATCCTACTTCTGATGCATACTATCTGTGTGACCTTGGGCAAATCACTGTCTCTGAACCTCACTTTCCTCAACTGTATAGAGAGGCTTGGATTGGATAACTTCTGAGGTCCCTTCTACTCTCTTACTTTTGCTTGTCCTCCTGTTCTGCCATCCCATCTACACCTACCTTGCTTATTGCCTCACCTTGCACGACTCCTAGTTTGTGTGCTACCTACCCTCTCACCTCCATGCCTTTCTTTCTTTCTTTCTTTGTTTTTTTTTAAACCCTTACCTTCCATTTTAGTGCCAATATTGTATACTGGTTCCAAGGCAGAAGAACAGTAAGGGCTAGGCAATGGGGATCAAGTGACTTGTCCAAGATTATACAAACTAGGAGATGTCTGAGGTCATATTTGAACCCAGGATCTCCCATCTATGAGTCTAGCACTCAATCCACTGAGCTAGCTACCTAGCTGCTCCCCAGTCCCATGCTTTTCACTCATCTCTCTATTTCTTTGCTTCCTCTTTGATTGAATCTTTGGTAGCTTTCCTACATATGCTTGTAGATTATGGATTCTCCTACTCTAAACTTGCCTCTGGTATGAACTCTGTGGAGATGGGCTACAACTACCAAGGTGCCATTTGCAAAGCAACATGGAAAAGGGCAGCAGTGATGTAGAATCTAGACTCTAGACTACCTGAACAAGTCTTGCTTTTGTAATTGGATCATGTTGGCAGGGTCAAGAAGGAAGAGTCTACTGCAATGGGGGTTAAGGAAAGAAAGTTGTGAAGGAGGCATCAAGCCCTCTCTAAACTGAAATGGCAGCTGAGTCCTCTCCACCCCCAACCCCCATTCAAAATAAGACCTCCTCACCACTCCTCAAAGTGGGGCTGGAACTAACACCTCCAGAACAGAACAGGGAAGGGGTGTAATTAGAATCTATTACCCTAAAAACTATGATCCCCAGAAAAACTACGATTCCCAGAACCCTACTCACTTCCTGTCCTTAGGTGCTGCTGTAGACAGGCTATAAATAGGGTGGCGTTCCATCTTGAGCTATGGTCTTCCTCTCTTGGCTTCAGTGGAACGGGCTTTTTGAGCAGGTAAAAAAAAAAACTTAGTTATGGGGTTCTATTTTATCAGATAATAAACTTGGTAAAAATATAGTACTTGAAGTATTCAACATTAATTTAACTCCTACAAAGGGCTAGTGCCAGAGATGTCAATCAGCCTTAGTCTTTAGGTCTTTAGGTCATAGGAAGCAGAGGGAGTCCCAGATGTTTCATCATGTTTCATCATGTGTCCTCTGGAATCATGGTTGGTCAACATGTTGGTCAATGTTCTTAACTTTCACAAAGATGGGGTCTATCTCCCTTCTAGCCCTCACCAAGGAGGGGTAGATTTCAAAAGGAGTCCACAAACTTGGATGGGAAAAAATTACATTTGTCTCTACACTAACTTTTGGAATCCTTTGTCATCCTGTGTATTTAATTTTATGCATTTAAAAACAAGTTTCTGAGGAGAGCACAGGCTTGACCAGACTGACTGTTGGAGGGATCCATGATACAATCAAGGTGAAGAACCCCCTACTCTGATCTGGTCTAAACTCCTCATCTTAAAAAGGAAGAAATAAATGTTCACAACATAGAATGGATGTTGTCACCAAAGGAAGAATATCCAATATATGGCAGATCGAATTGACCTGAGAGTAGGATCTTGTTAGATTTAAAATAGTTTTGAGCATTAAATAGTTGTAGATAAGAGACTGGGAGCCATAAACTGTGATAATTAAAATGTTTGGGAGCAAGGGAAATATATAACAATTATGACCGCTGAAATATGTTTTCTACTGTGTCTTGGTTTTATATAAATATAAGATGGTCTCCAGGGAATATATTCCCAATTTATGAATATGCCCAAGCCAACTGGGTTTTATAGAGAAATTTAATTTATAATACACTGATTAATCAATAGAAAAAGAGAGAAAGTAAGAAAGGAATAAGAATGAATAAATCAGTCAGTTGGTTTTATCACTCACCCAAGATCTCTCTAGGTAAGGCTTCTCATGCCAACCTCAGGCTCCACCTTCAAGAGAGCCTCCTTTCAAGAAATGTTCCAGAGAATTCTCCTCCTGACTCCTCCTGAGTTCTCCTTCCACAGCCTCCTTCAAGACCTCTCCAGGAGCTCTCCCTCCAGGACCTCTCTCCTCTCAGACTCTTTCAGAGCAAAACCTCTCAGAGCAAAAAAAAACCTCTCCTCAACTATCCTCAGTCCTCAGACCCCACTATCTTTAAGGAAACCATCTAAGTTCCCTCCCCTCAGTTCTCACATCTACCAATCACTGTCGATGTCTCCCCTGTGCCAATGGTGGCTCTAGTTTAACCCAGGACCGCCCAGAGGTCTGTGGCTTTGCACATGTCTGTTGAAGGTCATATTCTCAAATAATTAAATCTTGATCTTGCTGCAGCCCTTCCTAAATCCTGTTACTCTAAGTAGGGTGGAGATTGTATTTTCCAAGACCTGGTTCTGTCATTCCAAGTATATTGTATCAATTCTAAAATCTATCATGACTCAAAGAACTTCCTGTTCTATGCTTAAGCATAGGTCAAAACCCTTTCCATTGTTTAGCAAAAGGTTTCTGTCCTACAGTAGTCTTAAGTAGGGAGGAGAAGGATCCTCCCATGCCAAGGGTTTCACATTCCAATAGAGTTCTTACTATCAGTAGGAAATTTTTTCCAAGTATGAAATTTCCCAATGGTGAAATTTCCAACATTCATAAGTCTAAGAAATTTTAAGGTTTACAGTCTCTGGGATGTGACCTTAGCCAAGTCACTTTGCCCTTGGTCCTCTGCTTCCTCATGGGTAAAGCCCCAAGTTTTCATTCTACCTGATTGTTGAGGTAGGGTAGTGGATGGAGGGTCAAATATGATATGTAAAGTGTTTCTGCTATATAAATGCCAGCTTTTATTATTATACTGACTTTGGTATCTGCCAACTCTGTGACCTCGGACAAGTCATTTTATCTCTGGGCCTAAATGACTCATCTGTTAAATAAGGGGTTTGGACCCCATGATCTCTGAGGTTCCTTCCAACTCTTAATCTGCAGGTTTATAATGCTAATGTCTGTATTTGAGGTATTTCCCTTCTCCTCCCCCCCAAAATGTAAATTCCTTGAGTATAGTATCTCTAGCTCCAATGCCTAGTTTAGTGCCTGAGGAAAGTAGGAAAGAAAGAAGTAAAGAGGGATGGAGGAAGGAAGGAAGAGTGTAGAGTGAGAAATTAGTGTGTTATTCTCAAGTTATTAAAAGTTATTAATATCTAAAGGTTGGTGTCTTTTCCCACACTCATTCTTACAAAAGCTTTACAGCTTCAAGTGAGTCATCTAGAAATTGCCCCAGGCAGGAGTCCCTGGCTGATGGTCTTAAATCCTGAAGTACTCTCAACCAAACCAGATTGTGGGGTCTCAACCAAATATTAGGTACCAATCTTGAGTACCCTTTTGTCTTAGAAGACAAAGAAGACTTAGAAGACAACAGAGAAGACTCTCCTATTGTATCTTTGTATTTGGATTATTGAAGCTTCTAACAAGAGGTCAAACCCAATGGCTTCAATGGTCCTCTCATCAGCCCCTCCTAGATAATCCAGTCTGGAACTACTCCCCTCTGTATCTGTCTCCAACTTCCTGGTCATTTCTTTCAAATATTGATTTGCTTGGACATGTCCATTGGGAAGCTATTCTCCAATCTCTTGAAGATGTTAATTAGCTTGAATGTATTCATTGTAAAGCCAATGTAAAACTATTCAACACTCTGTCTCCAACTATTGTAAAATGTTCTAATCCCTTCTGGGAGACTTGATTATATCAGGATTCTCCTATAAGTAAGGAATTTTTCTGGGAATTTTTGGGCATTCCTCTTGGGTCACAACTTGTGGCAGTGCCCTGCATTTTCTCTGTAATCCCTTGGTAATTCCCAAGTCTAGGACCCAAGACAGACGCCTCTTCCCCCATCTCTCTCTCTCTCTCTCTCTCTCTCTCTCTCTCTCTCTCTCTCTCTCTCTCTCTCTCTCTCTTTCTCTCTCTCTCTCTTTCTCTCTCTCTCTCAATAAAGCATCATATTTTAAATGATTGATTTCCACAGTCATATATATATATATATACATATACATATATATATATTTTTTTTTTTAAATCCTTGCCTTCTATCTTGGAGTCAATACTGTGTATTGGCTCCAAGGCAGAAGAGTGGTAAGGGATAGGCAATGGGGGTCAAGTGACTTGCCCAGGGTCACACGGCTAGGAAGTATCTGAGGTCAGGTTTGAACCTAGGACCTCCTGTCTAGGCCTGACTCTCAATCCACTATGATACCCAGCTTCCCCCTCATATATATTTTTAATAAGTGATAAAAGAGGGTGAACTTTGAAATTTCCAGTAAGGACTGAAGGACAGACAGACAGACAGACAGAGGGAGGGAAATGAGTTGAATTGAGAGTTTGACAGAATGAGGAAAGAGAAGCACAGAAAGAGGAGGGGGAAAGAGCTTGATTGTTGTGACTCTGGACCCCATCATAGGCCAGACATTGATATCTGATTTGGAACTCAAGGCAAATACTGTATTCCAAAGGCACAAGCGTGGCTCCCCCACATATAGCAAGGGAGTGTTGTTGTGGGGCTCTATGAGAGGCAGAATAGATATCTCTAGCTTCCTCTCTCTTCTCCAAGGGATACTGCCATGAGGGGAAGCAGGATAGGGATGGGGGCTGCTCTGCTCTCCTCAGAGAGGAGATATTGGGCTAGAATTATATCTGGCTGCCCCTTTAAATATTATTCATGTAGAGGATGTAGTTTTGCAGGTGCAAGCTAAACTCCTGATGGCTATTTATTAACAGTGATGGGGAAAGGAGATCCCAAGCTTTACGTATAATTTTGCAATGAGCACATATAGTGAATAGCAAAATATATTATATGCATGTCAATAGCACAACAGAAATCAGAGAAGGTGGAAGGTGTGCATAGAAGAAAAGATACCAGACAGCTCAGAAGGGACAGACAGAGAGAATGAGAACTCACCTAAATTTCTAGTATGGCAAATTGGGGATAGAGACATGATGGAAACTGCGGGCTCCTCTCATGTGGGCCTCTTCCCAGATTCTTATTTTCTTTCCAAAAGCAACCTACAATGGGGTTGACATCATCCATCATCTCTCAAAGCTGGAAGCCAGAAGTGTCTAAAGTGGCCTCAGAGCCTCATGAGACTGAAAAGACTTGAAAAGTCTGGAGAGAATGGAGCTCTTTTTTCCCACTCTTGCCAACTCTCCGCTGCCCTTTATGCAGGTGCAAGGCATTGATCCCCACTAATAAGAAGAGCGTCCCATACTTAATGAGCTTTGGAACTCAACTTACAACAAAATAAAATGCTGAAAAAATTTCCGACATTCCTATCGTATCTTTATTGAATTGACAGTGCTCTGATGCTTCAGCAATAGAGCTTGTCTCAAAGGAGTAAATGTGTTCCTTAACCTGCCTAGCATTCACTGGGTGGCTGATATTACCCTGTCCTGAAAGAATGGTCTCACAACATCTTTGCTCCCCAAAGGGGCAGCCATTCTATTTTTTTCTGGAAAGAGGAAACTCAGATAATAGAGTCCCACTCACCTACTCCTACGCAAATATACATTCCCTTCAGTTTCCCAGATGTTGGACAGAACACCTGGTACATCAACAACGTCTCTATCCTTTCTCTCTAGAATATGGTGCCATCCCCACTCTGAATGACCATGGCTACTCTCTACTCTGATTCAAAGACAAGGGAGGAGGGACAATGCCAGAGGTTAATGATGTCTGGATGTGAAGCACAGCCTGAGATTGCCTTTAAGCAACATATAAAAAGCAGGGAGGGCTCAATCCTCTGGGCTGGAGTTCTGAAAGTGGCTCTTACCACTATGATCAAGAAAAGGGGAAACATCTTTGGTCCAAGCTCTGGAGTCTGCCTACCTAGGGAGCTTTTCCTGAATGTATTTTTATTTCCATGCTTCATGCATCCCTCAAGAAAATTTCCCACATTCAACTGTACAACAAAGTCCTGGAAATTTTCAACAGAGCTAACCAAAGGGCTGAGCAGCTGTGACTATGTAACAGCAGTGACAACTTCCTTCAGAGTAGCTTTGGGGCACTTCTTTGATCTTTCATCTATGCTAGGGTAATAAGTCACAGACCCCTGGCCGTCAGAGATCATGGGACCCTGGTATCGTGTTTTCTAAACCCCTCACTTTGTAGAGGAGGAAATTGAGGTCCGCAGCACAGAAATGACTTAGCCAGTGTAATATTGAGAGTTGGCAACAAAGCAAAGAATAAAATCTCCTGACTTTTCTTGCTGAGGACTTCCCATTACCCTCTAGTGTCCCATTTGCCAGAGCAATCTTACTACATGAATTCTAGGACTCTGTTACACTTCTCTGCAGATTCTATCATGGGTTATTGATCCAAATTTGGGTACAAGATACACAAATGTATGATTTCCTTGGAAAACTAACTTTTCAATTTTGTTCCTTGAGCCCCAAGCTCTTACCTAAAATAGTCAGCTTCCATCTAGTAAAAAATAACTTGGACCTACCTATGTCTGTCTGCTCAGACATCATCAGTGGGACCTTTAATTTTGAATAGATGATAAGC
The DNA here is from genome assembly GCF_027887165.1 of Monodelphis domestica. Taxonomy (NCBI): domain Eukaryota; kingdom Metazoa; phylum Chordata; class Mammalia; order Didelphimorphia; family Didelphidae; genus Monodelphis; species Monodelphis domestica. Next base: position 93,661,934 of record NC_077231.1, read on the forward strand.
TTCTTGAAGGCCAAGATTTTTTTTTGTTTCTCTATATTGTCAATTCCTAGCACATACCTGGTTACATAGAAGACTTGTTGAATCAGGAATATGGATTTAGAACTAAAAGGAACTTTAATGGTTATTTAGTTAAATTCCTTACTTTACAGAGGAAGAAACTGAGGCTTAGAGAAACTAAGTGACTTGTCCATGACTATAAATTTGAAATCAGGCCCTCTGACTCCAGAAACCATGTTCATTCTGCTCTATCTATGAAACAAGTTGTTTTCCCAGTTCTCAGGATGGCAAGCTGGACCACCCAGATCCCTTGGCTTCATCCCCTTGGTGCCCAGCATTTGAGAGCTGCCTGATTGGAGTTAAGCACAATGTCTATGGAAAAAGACCTGGAAAAGAACCCAGCTAAATGAAGCACATGAGGATGTACCCAATGACCTTGGCTTCCTTAGTCCTAGCACATATACTGTGCTCTGCTTCATATATATCTACTTGCCTTGTGGACCAAAGCTCAATGATTTAAAGATTTCCCTCCTGGCTCAAATGGTTGATGACTTGGCATGTTTTTCTCCTTGGTGATTCACAAATTCTGGTCCATAGGCCTTTCTTATTTTGCATCCAGAAATGAGATCTCTGGGTTCATTTTCTCCATGACTTGCTCCAGAAAACTAACTCTCTAGATTCACTTGAATTCAACCTAATAAATATTTATCAAGCACCTACTGTGTGCACGGCTCTATGCTAGAATCTGGGGATACAGAGATAATAAACCAAAAAGCATTCTTGGACCACTAGGAGCTTAATCTATAAGGGAACATGAATCAAAAAATACAAATCATATTTTGCATTGTCATGTCCACACACACACACTATGAGAACCTTCACCTGGGGGGGATGTGGGAAAAGATCTCCCATAAGTAGTAGCACCTAAATTAAGCAGGAAAGGTGAAGAGGGAGATTATTTCAAGCACAGGGGACAGCTACATACAAAGACACAGAGGTGGCATGCTATGGGAAAGAAACAGTAAATAGGTGAGTTTGACAGGAACATAAATAGAGGGTCAGGGTACTCTGATCAGAAGTCAGTATGAAAAAAATGGTTGGCAATAGATTTTGTAAATACTCATTCCAGCTCCATGGAGTAGCCAAAAACAAGATTTAAATCTTATTTCAAATTCTACTCCATGAGCCTCAGTTTCCTCATTTGTTTCCATTCTCTTGATTGTCTTTGGGGAAGGAAGGAAGAAAATGGGAGGGGACAGACTAGATTGATAAAGTTTCTTCTAGCTCTAACTCTATGAATCTATGTTTTTTTCTGGAAATAGTGTTTGGAGTCCCATCACTAAACAAGCCTTGACTGAAAAATTTTAGGTCTGCCTGGCTTTGGAAGTAGCTCTAACCATGCCCATCTCTAGTTGGATTTCTATGTCTGGGATATGGCACTTTGCAATTCCAAACAAATGTCACTCAGAAGGACCCCCTAAGCATCCAGGCCCCAGAAATCTCAGCACCCTCAAGGCAAGGTTGCAGTGGAAAACATGTGCAGGGCTGCTGGTGGGTGATGCCTGCTTTCCACTGACTAGGGAACAATCAACTCTAGATGCTCACGGCTATTGGAATCAAATGGCTTGGTGGGAGCGTCCCATCAGCTGGAGGTCTCCCTTTCCATGGACACTTAAGGAATAGCAGATGGACAAGCTGCTGTGGAAAAAAGAAAGAGGCACATTCTTTCCCTCCTCCCATTCTATGCTGGAGAATTAAAGAGATGAAAACAGAGACCATAGAGCCTGGTCAATGTCATCAGGAAGATGATGGGAAATGATCCTCTCCCTTTGGCCTCCACTTTCTTAAGTCTTGATTATATCCATGCAGTTCTTTTATAGGCTGAATGTTTAACACTTCCATCAATGATTTAGCAAAAGGCATAGAAAGGCAGCCTTGTTAAATTAGCAAAGCTGGGTAAGAATAGTAATACACTCAGTGACATTAGAGGTTTTAAAAGTTCACAAAAGCATAGAACCATTGACCTTGATGCTTTTTTTGGTGGGAGACAGAGAACTATCAGTGAGGGGCTTCCTCCAGCCATGCCAAGGAGTTCTTGCTCTGCAACTTTTGTCTTAAAACATTATCGGAGGCATAGCATCATCAGTCCAGTACAAGGAAGAAAAGTAGAAGTCATCTGGTCCAACTCCCTTGTTTTACAGTGTAGTAGAGAAAAAAGAAGAAAAACAAGACTAGCAAAAGGGAATGATTTGCCCAAGTTCATACTGATTCCTCCATACTTTAGAGTCAGTTCCCCATAATACTTTTGACAATAGGGATAACTGGGTCTCTTGTTTGATGGATATCTTTTTTTCCTTTTGCAGAGAGAGAAAATACCTTTAGGTATGATACAGCTTTCTGCTGAGCTCTTTGTAAAGTATTAAAGCTACTTTTCTTCAGTGTGTCTAGTATCTCTTTTGTTCCAAATTAGAGGCTTCCAGCAGCCACTGCTGTTTCAGGGACATTGCTAGAACAACCAAAGAAGTCCAAAATTATCCAACTTTTAGGAGTTTGTTTGCTTGTTTTAATAACTCATTATATCTTCTTGCCCTCTTATCCCAACTCACTCAACTGAGAACACACACACGAAAAACCCTAACTCATTAAAATATGTATAATGAATAAAATCAGATTTCCACATTGGCCAATGTAAAAAAACCCAAACATTCTGAGTCTTTCATCTTTCTTTCAGGAGGCAGATAGCATGTTTCAGCATTAGGTCTCTGGGTTTCTGGTTAGTTATTATGCTGATCCATGTAATCATTCCATCACATTTATGTACCCTAACTTGATCATCCTTTCTTCAATTTAGGGGCACTATCTCATATTCCCATTCTTTGCTACCTCAAAGAGAGTAATAAACATTTTTGTAAATCTTCAGAGTTTGATTTGCTTAGGAATAATCCATACTTAATTTACCCTCCTAATTTCTCCTTCCCCTCTTTTCTCCTTTCCCTTCTATTGTACCAGATTACATGCATGTACTCTTCCTTCTTTTGACGAGTCCAAATCAGAATGATGTTTGTCAGCTGTTTCTCCCACCCCTCCTTTCTTGTTTGCATAGATGTCTCCTCTTCTTTCAGTTTTTTTACTTTGTTTTGATATTTCTTGTTGCCTCACAAAATCATTGCTTTCTACTCAATCCATTCCAGTTTTCAGGGAGTTTGTTGCTTGGGCAAGGTTTTGTACCTCTGGGCCAACCTATTAATTCCTTTTCTAATTCATTCTTCCATAGTTCTCATTTCTCTTCCAATTTTTTCCTCAATTGATCTCATTCAACTTGTAAACATATTTTAGTTTTTTTTAAGCTTTTGACTCATGTCTTCAAGAACTTCTAGTTGAGTTTGTGGCTAGATTGTGTTTTTCTCTTAGGCTTTGCTTATAAATGTTTCAGAGTCACTCTCTTCTTTTACATTTGTGTCTTGAGCATCCTTACCATCATAAAGGATCATTATGGTAGGGTTCTTTGTTTGCTTGCCTATTCTTCCAACCTAATTCTTAACTTCAGATTTGATATTAAGTCTGCATTCTATAGCATTGCTGGAGGGAAGATCTGGACCAGTCCTATTTCTAATTTCTTAGCGTATTGAGTATTGTGTTATTCCAAGCTCTGAAAGACAAGATGGGACCTGCATGCTTTCAGGGCTTCCAAGGCAGTCCAATTCAAGGTAAAGTCTGATTATTGCTCTACTAGTGTGAACTCTACAAGTTCCTGACATGGATTTGGATCAGGGTCAGAGCAGAGGAACAGATGCTCCCTATCACCCAGTTGAGAAGTTCTGTTGGTTCTGAATAAGGAGAATTGTTGGTTCCCCTTTGACCTTATTATTCCTCTGCAGACTGAGCTAGTTGCTGGAAGTGAGATCCTGCCACTTCCTACTTTCAAACATCCTCATTTCTTGACTTTCCAATCTTTGAAGTCCACAAAGTCACTCTCTGGACAAGATTCTTCTTCTCAATCCTTCCCCACCCCCAAGGAATTTCCTCTCAAAGGTTTAGCTAGAACTAATTCCACAACTGAGCTAGTCTATCACTCAAAAGTCCAGGTTCTGTATAGGCTTACTATTTTATACAAAGGTAAGACTGAATCTCCTTAATTGATCTCAAAATACTTCCTATGTACCATCAATTCATTTCATTCAATGGCTTTTACTCCTTCCAAATGGATTAAAAGCTTAAAAAAAAAAAGCCCTTACCTTCTATCTTGCAATCAATACTATATATTGTAAGAGTGATAAGGACTAGGCCCTGGGGGGGGGGGGGGGGGGGGTTAAATGGCTTGCCCAGGATCACACAACTAGAAAATGTCTGAGAGCAGATTTGAATCCAGGACCTCCCATCTCTAGGCTTGGCCCTCTGTCCACTGAGCTACTTAGCTGCCCCCAATAAAAAGTTTTGGATACATAGTTTAATGTCTTTGCCTGACTAGTTGATTAAAGATTGGTTCAATCAGCTCCCACCATTACACTTCTTTCTCCTAGGTTTTTTTTTTTTTAAGGCTAACCTCTCTCTGAGGCAGGACACTCCTCTCTCCAACTGAATTCATTATCTTTCCCCCTAAACTGTCTCTCTCCCCCAAGTATCACTGTATCTGTCAAAAGTACTATTATCCTTCCATTTTCCCAGATTCAGAATCCTGGGATTATTCTTAATTTCCCACTCCACCCCTTCACCCCTCTCTCTTTCTGTCTCTCTCTTCCTCCATTTGTCAGCTTCTATCTTTGTCTCTGTTTCTCTTCAAATTATATCAGTTGCCAAATCTTGTTTTTCTTTCTCAACATCTTTCATGGTGATTCCCTTTTCTCTACTCACATAGATTTCACCCTTGCTCAGGCCTTCATCACCTCTCACCTAGATTATTGCAAAATAATCCTGCTGCTTGGTCTCCTTGCCTCAAAATCTCTCAAGATGTCCTACACAAAGCCATCAGACTTTCCATATGAGCACTACTCTACTCAATCAACTTTATTGATTGCCTACTGTCTCTAGTATAAAATGTAAGGCCTCCTGTGTTTACCTTTTAAATCTCCATACAAATTAGTTCCAGATTCATTTTTTTAAAATCCTTCTGACTTAGAATAAATATTATGTATTGGTTCTAAGGTAGAAGAGCCAATGGTAAGGGCTAGGCAACAAGGGTTAATTGACTTGCCCAGGATCACAAAGCTAGGAAGTATCTGAGTCCAAATATGAACCCAAGACCTCCTTCCTCTAGGTATGGCTCTTAATTTCCTGAGCCATCTAAATACCTCTGCTTTCCAGACTCATTGGACACCACTGCCCTTCCTGAATTCTATGATCTAGTCAATTTTTCCTTCTCTCTATTCCTCACACATGATATTCCATGTCCCATCTTTTGGACATCTGCACTGGCCAAATCTATTGCCAAGAATTCCCTCCCTCCTCACCTCCACCCAATAATATCCCTCTTTTCCTTTCAGACTCAACTCAAGTACTATCACAAACAAGGAGCCTTTCCTAGTCCTCCTACTTGCTAATGCCCTCTCTCCCAAACTAGTATTGAACTACTATATATACATACATATATATAATATATATATATATATATATATATAATTCATATGAATCAATGAATGAGTGGAATGAAGAATGAGTGGAAGGACTATAACTTGAACTCAAGTTCTCTTGATTCCAAATCCAGTACTCATTCCACCAAATCTCACTACAGTTCTTTCTCTCTGGCCATGGCAGTGCTTTGTTTTGTTTTCACTGGAGCTAGTCTAGAATCCTTCCTCTTGAAGAGGACCTCAAAACCAAGAGCATTAGTCATGAGTGTCCACTTCTATGATAATATCAGGGTCACTGGTTCATAGTTCTAACACTAGAAGGGACCTCTGAGGCCATCTAATCCAATGACTTCATTTTAGAGGTGAGGAAACTGAGGCCAAGGGAGATTAAGTTAGGCATCAGAGGCAAACTATAAACTCAAGTCTTGTGCATTCAAAGCCAGTTCCTTTCCATTGTCCCATGCTTCCTGAGGTCAAAAACACCAGCTAGAGCTATGATGGTCATCAAAATGTCAGTAGTGAGAGCTTAGAGCACAGGGAGGGAATGGAGAGGCAACAATGAGAATGGAGCATCAAGGAAGAAGTCTCTTCTTTTGAAGGAAAACATGATCCTAGTTGTTGAAAAAAGAGGGAGATGGCAGTCACCAACAGATGGGAAGCCATCATTGCAAATCCAAGGTACTCAGCATTGTCTCTTGCCAGGCTACCTGGCTTGAATAAGCAAACCATCTGAGCACAATCCCTAGGAATAAGAATGTAGAAAAGGTTCTTTTTCATTTGTGTGCAAGATATGAGGGCTGCTCAAAAAGCTGGTTTACAACATTAATTACTAGTGCATTACATGGAACACAGTATTTTTATTGGTCATACAATATTTTGTTAGGCATGTGTGGCAATCTTGTAAATTGGATCAGCTGTGACTGTACTGTTTTAATGAAAGATGGCTGCTTTCCTCAACACATGGTCCCCAGATGAAGTTGGGATCTCATTTTTAAAGGGGTGGGGGAGAAAGTGAGATTAGGGGGTGGGGGAGAGAAAGGGAGAAAGGAGAGAGAGAGAGAGAGAGAGAGAGAGAAGGAGAGAGAGAGAGAGAGAGAGAGAGAGAGAGAGAGAGAGAGAGAGAGAGAGAGAGAGAGAGGCAGGCAAAAAAGAGAAGGAAGGGAAGGGAAGGAGAGAGACAGAGAGGGAGGGAAGCTGGAGAGGCTACATGAGAAAAGAAGAGTAAACTGCTATTGAAATTCTTGTCACAATGGTCTGCTTTGCCATGAAATTTCCTAGAAACATATTGTAGGGTTACTTACTACTTATATGACTGGGCAAGTAACTTGGCCTCCTTGGTTCTTGGTTGTCTCATTTGTGAAAGGGTGCTAGGGAATAAGGACATGTACTAAAAAGACTTTGGAGGCTTCTGCATTTAGATCTGTGATCCAGAATCTTCAACTCCTCCAATTTATCATACGTACTATCACTAGATTAACCTTGAAATGATTTCTACCAGACTATGAGCTCCAAGCCATATCTTAGCTAAACTTTGCACTGTCCCAGCACCAAATAAAAGTGCTCTGCAAACAGTTGGTGCTGAATAAAAGCTTGTTGAATTGAATGCTTTCACAACATCTCCACCCTAGTCCCACCATAGTGTCCCATCATTTTAAGTACTAAAATTTGACTTCCCCTTACCTAGCTAACCTAAAACATTCATCTTCTATCCTAGCCAATTTGGGATAAGAAGAATGAAACTACTGGACCCCCTTGGGTCAAGTTTAGTTAGTGGTTAGGCTGTTAAAATCTAGGTTTGAATCTTGCTTCAGACACTAGTTGTATGATCCTGAGCAAGTCACTTGCCCCTGTCTTCTTCAGTTTCCTCTTCTGAAAAAGAGAAATAATGATTCTTATCTCACAGGGTGATTGTGAGACTCAATTGAGAAAATCTAAATCCCTTTGAAAACTGAAAGACCTATATAAATACAAGGTGTTATCATTAATGTCCCTCCTCCATGAAATGATACCTATTCTTTGAGATCCAGGAAACAAATCCATCCCATTTTATTATGCTACAGAGTTTACAAAATATACAATCACCTAGGAAATTAGTGATGGCTCTTATAATTCCCATTTTGCAGATGGGAAAAGTGAGACTAAAAGGAATGGTCAGTTCATGCCCACAATACCAGTAAGTAAATCTAGCTCCTCTCATTTCAGACCTCTCACTGTCTCTGCTAACCCATACCAGTCCTGGATCTTCATCCTCAGCCAAAAAAAAATAAAGAAAAAAGAAAAAGAAATTCCACCACTGGGGAGCCCACATCCATAATCTATGCATCTCTACTGGAGATCTCATCCCCCACTCGCATTCTTTGCCCCCAAACACCCCTGGAAGTAGGAGGGGAGGAGCATAGAGTCCTATGTTGTTTATCATCAATAAAGTCACCAATGTTCAGTAGGGGGAAAAAAGGGCAGTAAGGTAGCACAGTAGACAGAGCACCAAGCCTGGAATCTGGAGGATCTGGGTTCAAATATGACCTCAGACACTTCCTAGCTTTTATCCTGGGTAAGTCACTTAACCCCAATTACCTAGCCCTTGCCACTCTTCTATCTTAAACTGATACTAAGATAAAAGGTAAGGTATAAGGAATTAGACAAAGAAGAATCCCTGCTCCAGTGGAAGACCAATGAATAAACTTCATCTAAAAAATAAGCTCTCCACTGAACCTTCCCCAAAGACTCCTTTCCACACTGACCTTTCAGATTCCCAGTCTTTCAGAGCATCACACCCATACACTCCCCAAATGACCATACCTTTTGACATTAAATCAACTTCTTCCTCAACATCTTTTATGGAAGAATTTTATTCTCTGCTGGTGTCCCATTGAATCTGAAATGCCACTGGTTACATTGACATTGTCTTGTCTCCCCAGTAAGAGTGGAATCTCCTTGAAGACGAGGAAAATTTCATAGGCTTCTTTTCTCTTCCCCAAAATGGTAGGCACAGTAAATACTCAATGGCTACATGACGAATGAATCTGAATTGTCCTAGGATCACTTTGCCAAAGTCCAAGTCTCCACAGTTCACCCTTGCCTTGTCGATCCTTTTATGACTTGTGGATATTCGTGTAAAACCCTCCAGCTCCAAAATAAGAAATAGTGGAAAGTTTTTAAGCTTTAGAGTCAGGGGACATTGAGATCCTAGCTCTATCATTCACTGCCTGTGTGACCCTGGACAAGTCACTTACTTCCTTGTGTATAACTGAAAATCTGTTACCCTAAAAAAGAACTACAGGGGGCAGCTAAGTAGCTCAGTGGATTGAGAGTCAGGTCAAGAGATGGGAGGTCCTGGGTTCAAATCTGACCTCAGACACCTAGCTGTGTAACCCTGGACAAGTCACTTAACCCCCATTGCCTAGCCTTTAGCACCCTTCTGTCTTGGAGCAAATACACAGTATTGATTCTAAAATGAAAGGGAAGGATTAAAAAAAACTACATTTCCCAGGAGTCTACTGATTTCCTGTCATTATCTACTTACTGTAGGGCAGTCCCACTTTCTCCCTCTTTGGTATTATGACAGGGAGCTTGGTGGTGGTAAAGTGGGCTTTTTAAACTGGCTGATCAGCCTTATTTTATATTTATGGTCCTTATTTTATATCCCTTTTATTCCTTTATTTCTAATGATCATTAATAAAACTCTTAAAATAAATAACTTTTGGTATTAAGTTTTAATTTTTACAGTTGGGCCTGTTTCCTCATCTAGACAAGAAAGAATTGGTATAAATGGCTAGTGAGGTCCCTTCTCTCTTTAGATCTATGGTCCTTTGTATGAATTGGACTAGACGGTCCCCACCGATTCAAAGACCCTCTGGTTCTGTGATAGAAAATTCATTCATGCTTTCTTCCAGCTAATCTTAAATTATGGGACATCCACGGGACTGGGAGGGGAGAAGAGAAGAGAAGAGACCAAAGAACAGACAAAATATGATAAAAGGACACCAGGTCACAGCAATTCCATTCGGCTTGTTGCATTTTTTATTTAACCTTAAAAAAAAATCAGTATTCAATGAAAAATACACTTTGGGTGAGTTCTCCAGCTTTTTCCCATGTGCTGCTGAGCTCAAACAAACCAATGAGAGAAAACCAATGTTGGCTGGAGCCTTCAAACGCACTGCACCAATTAAATTACACCAAATATATTATTATACCTTTGAAATGGCTTTCAGACCAATAAATAAAAAAAGACAAATTCAAATAAAAAAGTCAACTTTGTATTACAAAAAAAAATAGAAATTAAATAAAAATCACAACACTGAGTGAAACAATTATGTGCAGTCAAGTTTTTTTTTCCCTTTCTCTCTCTCTCTCTTTCTTTTTTAATCTTCTAGGAATGATAACATGCCAGTAAAATCCCTACAGAACATTTCCAGTCTGGCAATAAGCAGTTGATCATTCATTCACATTTGTACTTGAGAGAGCAGGCCTGGGTAACACCCTCCTCCCCTCTGTTTCAACCTGAAAAAAAAAAATGCTTCCGATACCTGGACCAGCTCACTGGAACATAGAGGTTAATCCAGGTAACCACACTTGATTTTCTCCTGGCATCTCAAAGCACTTTCTGAACATTAGGGAAGATTTGCAGCTCACCCATGAAGGGAAGGAAGGATTGGTATACCCATTGGGCAGATGTGTAAACGGAGACACCGAGGGGTCTTGCCTATGAGGGATGGATACCTGAAACACCAGGTTCCCTTTCCAGCATCATTAATTCCATGGAAATTAATTAAACATCACTCCTGTGAGGACTGGTTAACAGGTAGGCTAGAATCCAGCAAAAAAAAAAGTTGGTTTAAGATGTTGCTTTCTCTTTCAAGATTCCCTTCAAGAGAATCCATGAACCTTTTGGCTCTGGGATTAGAGGTTCTGGGTTCAAATCCCACCTCTGAAACTACCTTTGTGACCATGGAAAAGTCACAACCTCCCTGGGCCTCAATTTCCCCATCTGAAAATATGGAGGTTGGACTAATGGCCCCTGAGGTTCCTTTGGCTTTAGATCAATGATCCTATGACATTTTGTGATTTTGAACTGGTATTTGACACTTCCTAAGCCTCAGTTTCCCCATCTGTAAAATGGGGGGGGGGTAGACTAGATGGCCTCTGAGGTCCCTTCCAGCTCTGAAGTTATGATCTTTGCCCACCACATGGAATACAGAAGTACAGTACAGGAAGGGTAAAGGGTGTGTTGAGAGGGTAAGAGTACATGGGAGCAAATTGGGATTTTGATGGGTTTGGATACTGCACCAAAATCCTTTGAAGGATATTAACAGTTGTTTGGCAAAAGGGAAAAAAAGGGGTGCTACAAGCAATGGGCACATTTGCAGCCTTGGTACCTGAATCATGCAAGGGGGCTTCTTGACCAGGCCAGCTATGGTCTACGAAGGGCTGGCAGCAAAGAAGGTTCAGTTTATCATAAATCTGTTGACTTTGGGAGGTACAAAATGGCAGGAGGTGGGGAGAAGCTACTTGGAGCTTCTACCCCTGGGGCATGCATTTTTAGGAAATAGCCATTTTCCTTGGGGAGTGCATGTGAGAGGAAGAATTAAATTAGAGGACAACACTGTTAGTATGTGGTGGAAAGAGCATAGATTGATTGGCAGTTCTGAGAACTGAGTTCAAGTCTTGCCTCTCCAGATAACTCTCTGTGGGACATTAAGGAAGGCACTTCACACCTCTTTATCTGATTTTCTTTGATATGTAAAATACGGATGTTGGGTGCTAGAATCCCACGCATCCTTTCTGGTTCAAACGTTCCTGGGGGCTAGCCCCTTCCTCTGGCCCCATCCACCACCAGTCTAGGGAATCCAGAGGCTGATCTCTTGAAGGGCAAGGATTCTTTTTTGTTTTTGTTTTTTTTCTGCATATCCCCATTGCTTAGCACTGTGCCTGGCACATAGTAAATAGTTCATAAATATTGGTTGGCTGGCTGATGCATGGGTTAAGATGGGAGCAAACCAGTACCCTCCTGGTGAAGAGTCAGATCCCTTTCTGGATGGCATAACGGATGCTCCAGAGAGTCTCTTTCATCTTCCCAGGCCTTTTTCAACAGCTATGCCTCTTACACAGAGCCTGGTGATACCCTCCCAACTAAGAGAACCCAGGAGGAGGATGGAGAATCTCTAAGGCTGCTACCTTGGTGTTTCTGAGCTCAGCCATCTAATCCTCACCCATGTAAGGGTTCTGAACCCTAACTCTTCCTCCAGCTGGGTGGGGCTAACTCTAGGCATGGGAGGCAGGAAGACCTGGATTCAAACTTGGCCTCAAAAGTTCCTTCTATCTCTAAATCTATGATCCAGCAGAAGTCAGCAGCTTCCATTTTAAAAGCCCAGAATTGGTGCATTCTCCAAACCCTTATAACCCAGTGGGCTCCATTCTGTTTGGGGGGATGCACATTCTGATGGCCCTTCCATCACTTGACCCGACATGCTATACCCTTCCCATTTGCTAACATTCTAGAAGCAACCTACTCTAATTTCTCCAACTCACAGGCACACTCCCTCCAGCAAGGCTTGCAGACAGTAAACATGGCGGGACTAAACCAGCTAACCCATTGGAGATTACAGATAGGATATGAATGAGGATGTCCACTGTGTGACTGGGGGCCTGAGAGGCAGCATTCCAGTTAATACTGCAACCTTAGAAAAGATTAACAAGACGTCGTTTCCTGAGGTGGGGAGTCAGCTTTAGTCATCTCGGCTAAACCCCAAGACCCTGCTCCCCCAGCTCTGTGTCTGCTGCTCATTTTACTTCCCTGCTCCCCTGGAGCCTCAGAGTTTAAAACGAGTGGGGGAGCCCCCTAGAGTCTAGAATTTTGCTCCCTCTTCCCACCCCACCCCCATCGCTCCCCCAGGCAGCCATGAGAATGGGGCAGTGAGATGGACAAAGAGATGATGGGCAGCAAGAAGGAGATGGAGGGCATACATATGGGGCCAGGAACCAAGAGCTGGTTATGCATCTGTCCCGTCAAAATCCAAAACACTCTTGTGACCAAGGTCAAGCCTTCCATTGGGGGTGCCTGCCTCCTCTCAGGGCATTTATCCAATGGCTTCCTAGGAGCCGGAGTTACTGATGCTCCTGCTCCCAGCTCGCGGAGAAGGCTTGGGGAGGGCCTGGGCACAGCCAGCACCTCGGGAAGCTCAGGGGTGGCTCACACGGACCCCAGCCCGGGAAGGAGGATCAGTAGCCTCATTTGGGGACTGACTCTACCCATGGCGGTCTCCCCAGTTTTGTTGTCCCCTCCTGCCCCGCCCAGAAGGAGCCTGCACGAAGCTTCTCGAGAGAGATCTCCACGACCCTCGTGCCCGCTGCTGGGTCCTCAGGACAGACGGTGTCAGGTAGATGCTAATTAGACCAAATGAGCTCTGGGCAAGTGGGCAGGTGTTCTCTGTCATGCAGTTGGCACATGCACAGGCTCTGGCAAAGGACGACACCCGTTCAGGAGGTTTTCAGATCTTTGCTATCTATCAATAAGCCGGTAACCAGGCAGGTATCCCCACCAGCTCAGAGGTGACCCATTGCTCCCTGTGCCCCCACCCCCCGCCCCAGCCGCTAATTAAGTTTGTTGCAGATTTCTAGGGCTTTCTTATACACCTGAGTCACATCATCCATGTCCGTGAGCAGGGAGAAACTGTTGTCCACCATCCGGTTCCGATACCGTTTCAGGTACTGAGGTCTCGGCCGGTTCTGAAGTCCCTCAAAATCCTGAATCTGGAGGAAGTTTTCGGCGGAGACGCAGCTCCGGATTCGCTGCTGGGCAGGCCGGTTCTCCTGCAGGTCCAGCAGGTCAAAGGAGTCACTGGACAGGATGCTGTCGTCACTGATCACGCTGGAGGGGCGGCTGTAGCTGCGAGACAGCCCTTCGCCCGGGCCGCCCCGCTCCTCCATGGATTCCAGCGCGGGCCCCCCCGGGCTGGCCAGCGTGGAGTCCGTGCTGCTTGCCGAGTACTTGCTGCTGTGTTTCAAGATGCCTTTCCTCCGGTAGCCCCCCCGGGCCGAGTCCGAGGTCCCCGGGGAGGGGAGGCTGCTGCCCCCCGGCGCGTCATTACTATCCAGCAATTCCGACGACTCACTCCGTTCCGGAGAGGAGTAGTAACCAGATTCTCGCTGCTGGGTCTTCTTCAGGATGCCTTTCTTGGGCATCGTCGCCGACTGCTTGGGTCCAAGTGTGCCTGCTCCCTCGGCCTCCACGGGGCTCTTCAGGGGGGTCCCAGTCCTGCACAACTCCTGCTCCATTTTAAAGGCAGCCGGCAGCGTGGGGCTGACCACCCCTTCGATGAAGCCTGCGCTGTGAGACCGGTGCTCACTGTTGCTTCTCTTTTTCAGGATGCCCTTGGGCCTCTTGGAGCCGGACTTGGACGGGCTCTCCGCCGGCCCATCTTGGCCAGACTGGGCGATGTCATTCTCCTTCTTGGACTTCTTCAGGGACCGCTGTCTTTCCAATGCGCCTTCCGAGGCCCCGGGTTTGGCCAAGCACTTGACCTTGGTCTCCCCCTCTGCTTGAAGGCCAGTCGAGCGATGGTGCCAGTCGATGATGCGGGCCAGCAGGGGGGACTCCGAGTCCCTCAGAGCATCACAGTCACAAACACTACTTTTATAGCCCCAGTTGACCCACCAGTGGTTGGCAATGTCCTCAATGGTGGCACGGCGCTCAGGGTTGACCATCAACATCCATCTGATCAGTCCTCGGGCATCTAAGACCAAGAGCAGAAAAGTCTTTGGTTAACAAAGAGGATGAAAATTTAGCTGTGAAGAGTGATAGCGGGACGGGCAAACAATTAAAGAGGAGCCATGAAGGCAAAACGTCATGGAAGCTGTGAGCCAAGACATACTACAGAATTGGAGGCAAACAGCCTCAGAATTCTTATTTAAGGCTCATCATCTCCTCTGGGTAATGTGCTAGTGGGTTGTCAAGGAGCGGAATGGTTTTCCATATTAATGGAGGCATGTCATGGAGCTTCTGCTCTTTCCATCAACTCTGGTCCTTTTTTTTTGTTTTAGGAAAAAGGAGAAAAATGAGCAGAAAGGGGGAAAAAAGCTGTGACCTATGGAATAAGCCTACAAGAGTCTTCCTGTATCATTCCCCCCTCCCCAAAAAGGAAACATAAACAGATGACCAAATAATCACTTAGAGGGGACACTTGTACATGCACACACACACACACACACACACACACACACACACACACACGTGTGTGTATATTTAAAAATATATAAATATATATTTTATGTGCATAAAATGTTTAATATATGTACATGTACACACACACACACACCATTATTTGGAAATGACAGGCAAAGCCTTCCTTTAGAGGAATGAGAAATGAGCGTGGGGCATGGGCAAAACATACCCAGATAATAAAAAAGGGGAAAAGACCTATTTGTACAAAATTATTTATAGTAGCTCTTTTGGGGGGAATTGGAAATTGAGGAGATGCCCATTAACTGGGGAATGGCTGAATAAATTATGGAATACTATTGTGCTATAAGGAATGATAAACAAAATGATTTCAGGAAAACCTGGAAAGATCCGCAGGAACGGATGCAGAGCAAAATGGTAGAACTGGAAGAAAATGGTACCCAGTAATAGCAATATTGGGCAATGATTATGTGTGAAAACCTGGCTACTCTCAGCAATGCATGATCTGGGACAATGCTGAGAGACTTATGATGGGGAATGCCAGCCACCTCCAGAGAAAGAACTGCCTTCCACATCAGGGTATCTTTGGTTTTATTTGGGGGTTTGGGTTATGCATGATGTGGCTCTTACAATAATCAATATGGGAGTACATTTTGCATGACAACAAAAATGTAAATAACTAATTAATTAGAAAACCATACCCAGATATCAGAGAGAGACAAACTGAGGTCAGGAACATCTACACAACTGCAAAGACTTTCTCTCTACTTCAGGAAGGTAACAGCCAATTGAGGACATGTCGATACTTTGGTTGGGGTGGGTCATGGTTCCCTATTCCATTGCTGCTCACACCACGTTTTATTTATTTAAAGAGTAGGGGAGGAAATTCTCATTTCAGTGTAAATTGCCTGTGTGACCTGAGAGAAATCATTTAACCTCTATGGGCCTTAATTTCCCCAACTGTGAAATGAGGCAATTAGACCAGGTCACTGGTGTCAAACTCAAACAGAAGTGGGAGTCCACATAGTGGCTTAGAAAACCACATACCAGCATTCTCTATTTCTATTTATTTTCTAAAATATTTCTCAGTTACATTTTAATCTGGCTCAGGTCACAAGGGGCTGTGAGTGTTGGACCCCTCAGGACAAAGTGGCCCTCTGAGATCTCTTCCAGTCTTTGAACATCTTCTGTCTTGAAGAGTCGTCTGGGGCATGGAGACCTTAAGTGACTTTCTCAGGATCACCCCGACAGTGGGAGTCAGGGGCAGGACACGAACACGGGTTATGCTGACTCTGAGGCCAGCTCATGGTGTCATGCTTTTTCTCCATCTCCTCTGTTTTCTCATATAACCCACCTCCCACCTCAGGGTCAGGCAAGAGAACTGATCTGTGTCGGGGACTACTCTCAAATGACAGCTGGGAAAGTTCTGCTCTCCCAGCCCCTGCTGCAAAGACCCTGCTGGAACTTCTGGAAGCCAGACAAACCTACCATATATCTTGGTTTATGGGGGCGACCTTTTGAGGTTAAAGGGGGAAAAAAACAAAGTTCTCCCAATTGAGGTCAGTTTATAGGCCAAATTCTCCAGAAGCTAAGATCTGCCTGACCCCAGCCTCCACCCCTCCTGGCCGATTCAGGCCACTGTTCTTGGGCTACATTCTCTACCTATTAGCTACAGCTGGACAAAGGAAAGAGGTTTCTTTATAGGCTGACCAGAATTATGATCCAAAAAAATGTCAGGTTGAATTTAGATGGTAAGATAGGACAGCTGCAACCAAATAAAAATATACGTATCCCTTCTGTATCGCAGTTTTCCCCATCACGACATCAATATATTATAGGTTAGCATGAGAAATTATTCATTTAAAAAAATTTTTAAATCCTTTCCTATAGTTACATGATTCATCCTTTCCCTCCCCCCTTCTTGGGGAGCTGACAAGCAATTCCACTGGGTTATACATGTATTATCACTCCATACCTATTTCCATATTGTTCATTTTTGTATTAGAGTCACCTTTTAAAACCAAAACCCCAATCCTATACCCATACAAACAAGTGATGAGTCATACAGCATAAGACATTAAATGAGAATTTGGGGGGTGTTTTAAGGAAGCCACAGATAACACAGAAAAGGTTTAGAAACTCAGAAATGTATCCTTCACCCAAAATTTAAGTAAATTGTAAACTATAAACATTCCGTAAAAGAAAAAAATTCAGAATTCCATGGTACTGAGGGGCAGCCCAAAAACTTTGTGGATTTTCCTGATTGCAGGGGGACTGTGCACCTAACACCTGCAATGGGGAAGGGCTAACTAATTTTTAAAAGGGAGAAGGAGGAATAAAAGGGGAGGGAGGTGGGACCACAGACATCAGGGGCTGAAAACAGCAGTCACCAGCACAGGGAGGGCCTGGCTTCCGTGACCTTAGCAACCATCCTCAGGACTGTTACCGGAACCTTTCTCCCTTCTCCATAATTCTGTGGCTATTTCAAAGTGGCAGGGAGCAAGAGGAGGGTCCATAAAGCTCCTGAAGCAGGAGATGAGGTTGGGATGGGCAGAGAATTTCCCAAGGAAGTCGTAAGGAATCTCTCGGGAAGCTGTCTCCCCCATCTTTTTTCTGTAGGGCACCGCTGTCAATCTGTCAAAGTAGGGGTTTGGGGAGACAACTGGGAGACCAGAGACCCCGTTATACTTGCTGTAAAAAACCAAGGCAATTGGGAAGACAACAATCCTGAGCCTTGTCATCATCCCTTGGTAGCCACTCTCCCAGCTCGGCTACACACCTGAAGGCTGCGTGGGCTCTCGGTATTCACCACTGCTGATCTGGCGGATGAGATTCTTATGATCAAAGCCGTCAAAAGGCATTGTCCCATAAACCAGAGTGTAAAGCAATACGCCCAGGGCCCAGCTGTCCACCTGGAGTAGGAGGGCAAGAAACAGAAGAGAGATGAAAGCCAGCCCCATCGAAATCTACTTAGACGTGGGGTTCTTAACCCTTTTTCAGCAATCTAATAAAGACCACAGACCCCACCTCGATGTTTTTAAATATATAAAATATAGATGATTAGCTTTTTTTTTTTAAACTCCTGCCTTCCATCTTAGAATCAATACAGTGTATTGGTTCCAAGGCAAAAGATCAATAAGGGCTATGCAAAGGGGCTTAAGTGTCTTGTCCAGAGTCACACAGCGAGGAAGTATCTGAGGCTGGATTTAAACCCAGGACCTCCCATCTCTAGACCTGGCTCTCAATCCACTGAGACACCTAGCTGCTCCCCCAATCTATGTTTAGTCTTTGTGGAATATGGAAATACAAAAATAATCTATGCTTAATCTTTGAAGGATACGGCAACCCAAAAAGCAAAGGCTTACACTGCCTCAGTGGAACCAACCAAAGGAGCCATCTGAGACAGAAAAGAGAAACCTTGGGAAAACGTGACTATCTTCAAGGATTTGAAGGATCACCACACAGATGAGAGATTAGATTTGTTGTATTTGGATCCAGATGGCAGAACTGGGAGCAATGAGTGGAAATAATGAGGGAAATTTAGCTTAGATTTCAAGAAAATTTTAAATTAAAAAAAAAAAATTAGATTAGATTTCAAGCAAATTTTTAATTTAAAATTTAAAAAGATTAGATTAGATTTTAGGGGAAAAACATCTTAATAATTTTGGCTGCCCAAAGTGAATTAGGTTGCCTCCATAGTTAGAGTTCCCCCTCACTGGATGACCGACCATTTATCCAGCCTTCTATCAAGGGGATTCTTGTTCACATATGGACTGGAGAAAAGTGCCTTCACAGTCTTATACAGTTTCAGATCTAGAGACAGATGGGTCTTCAAAGACCTTCAAGTCCAATTCTATCATATTATAGATGAGTTTATACCTACTGTATTTCATCTTCTTATTTAGAATCCAACATATATCTAAGCCCATTGAGGTCTTTCTGGATCCTGGCTATCATCTAAAATATCCCCCAAGAATTGTGCCATCTACAAATGTAGTAAGACATGTAACCTTAAGTCTCAGACCAATTTGTTTAGAGCATCATTATGACACAGAAGGGGTTGAGAGAAAAAAAACAATATAAAGAAAAAATGTGTATGTATGTATGTATATATATTTCTCATTCTCTAGAAGAATTCAGGAAACCTATTTTTGTACTTAAATTCTACTTATAACATCACCACTTACCTCGGGGCCGCGGTAAGGTCTTCCATTGACAATTTCTGGGGATGCATAAAGGGGGCTCCCACAGAAAGTCTGTAGAAATTTATCCTTTTGATAGAGGTTGGAGAGACCAAAGTCAGCAATCTGAAAAGGCAACCAAGACAACCATTCTGCTCAGTAATTCAATTCATAACAACTCAATTCAATGAACATCCTTTAAGCCGACCACTTAGTTCACTGGAATTCTGGCTTACATTTCTGATATCTACAACATTTTCCCCACCAAATTATTTGCTATCTGTTGGGAGGGGCTCATTTCCTATAGGAGGGCTCCCCATTAGACCACTGGGCTGCATTTCTATTTTCTCTTTGGCATTCTTTCTCCAGGAGAATATCCATTTGACTTTTGTTATTGAGTCATTTTAGCCATGTCCAAGACTCCATTTGAAGTTTTCTTGGCAAAAATATTGGTGTGGTTTGCCATTTCCTTCTTCAATTCATTTTACAGATGAGGAAACTGAGGCCAACAGAGTGAAATGTTTTGCCTAGTGAGTGTCTGATGCTGGATCTGAACTCAGGATGACTCCAGGCCCAGTGCTCTATTCACTGCACCACCTTGGGGAAGGAAAAAGTTGCATTCCAGGATAAACATTCACATCAAAGATTTTCACTGTCATGTATGTAGCTTATATGGAGTCATTTATCAGAATTTGATTTAAAAATTACATGACCAAAAAGTTGGCTTCTTATCCACCTATAAATAATTATAGAACTGTCTAATGACATGCGGAGCATAATCACTTAGTTGAACATCTGTCTAGTAGAACGAATAAAAAATAATGGGCTCCCATTTACATTGCTAGCATGATTTTTAAATTTGCTATAAATATTGTTTTGTATCAACTCTCATTTTGGATAATTGGTTTAAATAAAGCTTAGAGCAAGGGTTCTTAATCTGGGTCTGTGAACGTGGTTTATTTTTAATATATATTTTGATAACTGTATTCCACTATAATTTGCTTCCTTTGTGCTTTGTTTTATGTATTTAAAAACATTGTTCTGAGGAGTATATAGACTTCATAACCCTGCCAAAGGGATCCATGACACATAGAAGGCTAAAAATCTCTGGTTTAGAGGGATAAAAAAGGCTAATAAAAATGGATTTTTTTTTTTCAGTTGGAAGGTTCCTCTGGGATCCTCTAGTCCAACCCATACTTGAACAAGCATCCTTTCTTTGACATTTTACAAATGTGAAAACAGAGGGTGTGAAAGGTTAAGTAACTGTCCATGGTCCCATGGCCAGTAAATGTCACAAGAAGAATGGGAACCCATGTCTTATCTAACTACAAGTCTAACACTGACTGTCTTCTACACTCTCTAGCCAATGTGAACTTTTAACTTGTATATTACCCCCTTTTCAGTATTCTTTCTTTTTTTTCCCTTATCCTCTGTCTTATAATAGATATAAGCATCAGTTCCAAGGCAGAACAACAGTAAGTTCTAGGCAATTTGGTTAAGTGACTTGCTCAGGTCACTCATCTGAGAAATATCTGAGACTAGATTTGAACCCATTATTAAGTCATTTTTAACATTGTTCAGAATTCATAATAAAATTTATCTGAAAAGACAAATATTCATATGTTATTTGGAGAAATTTAGAATTGTTTTCTTTTTAAGTACCAGATTTTAAGAAACATTATAAAATATTTTAAAGAGGGATTCAGCCAAAGATTTTTTAAGGGAAAGGTAGTCTTTGAAAAAGGAAGGTGATGTAAAAGCCCAAGTTACTAATAAAATGCTTTTTATAAAACCAAAAACTGGCATCTGCATTGAATGGTAACTATGGGTAGAACAGAACTATAGTTTTAAAATATTGCATTTTTGGTCAGAGACAATTAATGGGTATGTTGGCTATACTGAATTTCTTTCTTTCCTTCCTTCCTTCCTTAAAGCTCTGTTATCAGAATTGGCTGGATAGATGATAAGGGAGGAGAAGGGATTAATGAAAGAAATGTTAAAAGTAGAGTGAACAGTAAGTATCACAAAGAGGCTGGACACTAGCCTTATCTCCCTAGGCAAGTCACTTAAACTCTGTAGACTTCAGTTTCCTCATTTGTAAATAAAGAGAGGGTTGAGCTAATGTCCCCTGAGATGACTTTCAGCTCTAAATCTATGATGCTACAAACTGGAAGGGACCTTAGAGGTCTCACAGTTGGTAAGTGTCTGAGAGGGGATTTGAACCCAAGATCTATGATCTTCCAGGCACATATCTTTCTATAACCTTTTGAGTAACCTACAGTTTTCCTGCTTCTGAAAGACATGTTTTCCCATGTAGAGATTAGTATTCCCAGTCACATCTGTCTTTGCCTTTCCTTGTATCTCCATCACTTATCACAGGGTGTGGCACAAAGTCTTAACAAATGTCTATTGATTCAGAATCATGAAAAACCTGGGTTCAAATTTCACCAAATCCCCACACTGACTGGTTGTGTGAGAGTAGACAAGTTGCCATGCTGTCAAAATTCTCAAGTTTTCTCTTCTGTAAAATGGGAATAATAATAGCCCCTAAGTCACAGGGTTACCAAGAAGATGGAATGAGATAAAACGTGTAAAGTATTCGACAAACTTTAGAGTACTCTAGAAATATAAGTTAGGATAGTGAAGTGGTACAAGGGGATAAAGCACTGATCCTGAGGTCTGGAAGATCTGAGTTCAAATATAGCCTCAGACACTTACTAGCTGTGTGACTCTGAGCAAGTCACTTCCCCCTCTTTGCTCTCAGTTTCCTCATCTGGAAAATGAGTTGGAGGATTAAATGGCAAACCTATCCAATATCTCTGCCAAGAAAACCCTAAAGGGACCCATGAAGAGTTGGACATGACTGTAAAATGACTGAACAAGAAGAAATGTATGCAATTATTATTATTATCCCTGTGGTTTTTGAATTTTTTTAATGATATATTTTATTTTACCGATGGCATGTAACAAATTTCCACATAGGTTTTCTGAAGTTATATGATCCAAAATCACCTCCCTCTCTCCCTCCTCCCCAAGCTGGTAAACAATTTGATCTGGGTTAAACATAGATTCTCACACAAAACAGATTTCCATATTGTTTATTTCTGTAAGAGAATAATTATATAAAGCCAAAACCCTGGAATAAACTAAAGTGAAAAATCATCTGCTTTCATCTATATTCTGACTCCGACAGTTCTTTCTCTGGAGGTGGAGAGATAATATTCCTTGTCCTAGATCATTGCATAGCTGAGAACAGCCAAGTCAATCACAAGTCAATCAATGATCAATCACAGTTGATCATTTGTGGTTTCTTAATTGCTGGTATTAAAAGGTAGCATCATTTCTTTCCACCTGTCCAAGGAAAACCACCAGCCATATGCATTGCCTCCCTCTCTCACCCCTGCCCCTCTCCTCCTTCCCATGTCGGTTCAACAGACCCAGGGACCATCTGCGAGGCTTCTGTATTTTGACACTTTTCTGTTCTGAATGAGCTGTTTTTGTGACAGGCAAATTTAAAGACAATGGGAAAGCTGAGACTCGAAATTGGAGACTTTCTTCATCCTACTCAAAACCTGAGCAGCCCTTACTGGAGAAAGACTGAATTGTATTGGGTTTCTGGAGGGAATCCCCTCAAGGGACACTATACACTTCAGGCAAATGGTTAATTAGCAATAATCTAGGAATCAAAGATAGAGAATCAGAGGATGCCAGATATCTGGAGAGGAAGAAGTTGCCTAGTTCAATGCTCTCGTTTTGCAGATGACCAAACTGAGGAAAGATGAGATCAAATGACTTACCCAAAGTCATTCAGGCAGTATCACAAATTTGTGATTATTATTAAGGCATTGAAGCAGTATAGCCTAGTGAACAAAGAATCCCAGATTCAAATCCTCCCTCTGACATTAGCTATGTAACCTTCTAGCAAATGATTTGTTAGTGTTCCAGGAAGCTAAGATTCTAAGAGCAGTGAGAGTGCCAACCTGAACCAGTAAAGGAAGTTCCCTCACCTGGGAATTCCCTCGAAATCACAGGTACTCTTCCTTTTACTGCCCTTATAAACCCTAAGGGTTTACACAGATGTAGGGTGAAAGGGACCTTAGGGTCATCTAATCCAAATCCATCACCTTGGGGAAGAAGGATCTGAAGAAAATGAAGCCTTGAATGGCTCTGAATGCTCGATTAAGGTTCTTGGTCATGATTAATAGAGGACTGGGGAATTAATAGTCATTGGAGAAAGAGATGGGTGAGGAACCTGAAGTTCAAGAAGGCAAACAACTAGCCAAAAGTTAGTTAGGTGGTGCCACAGAAGGTAGACTGCACGCATTGGAGTCAGGAAGACCTGAGTTCAAATCAGGGCTCAGACCCTTACTACTATATGGTCTTAGGCAAGTCATTTAACCCCTGTCTGCCTCAGTTTCCTCAACTATAAAATAAGGATAATAGCTACACCTTCTTCCCAGGGTTGTGAGGATCAAATGAAATAGTATTTGCAAAATTCCTAGGATAGTGGCTAGCACATTGTTGTTCAGTCATTTCAGTAGTGTCTGACTCTTTATGAACCCTTAAGGGGTTTTCTTGGCAGATACTAGAATAGCTTGTCATTTCCTTCTCTAGCTCTTTTGGCAGATGAGGAAACTGAGGCAAAGAGAGCTAAGAGACTTGCTCAGGGTCACAAAGCTAGTATCTAAAGCCAGATTTGAATGCAGGAAGATGAATCTTTCTGACCTCAGGCTTAGTACTCTATCCACTGCACCATCTAACTGCCTCTAGCGCTTAGTAGGTGTTTAATAAATGCTTGTTCCCCAGCTGCCTCCACCTCTCTTCCACACCATGCATTTCCCTTTTTATATGCTGCTGAGGAAATTTGGTTGAAAAATCTCCATTCCTAGTAGTCTAGAGCCCAACTTGAACACTGGAAAAGCTCAATTGCAAAGGCAGACTCTGGAATGAGCCTATTGTGTGTGTGTGTGTGTGTGTGTGTGTGTGTGTGTGTGTTTTAATGGAAAAAAAAAAGACATTTCAGCTGAATGAATGGAATGTCATTGAAAGCAGCTGGAGCATGATGGTTGTCTGAGAACCCATTGACTGAGCATGGATTGCACTTAATTACTGAAATTCCACTTTCTTATCAAGCCCCCCCTGAGGAGCTGGCAGAAAACTGGTCTGAAGGCACATGAAGTGTGCCCTGTCAATCAGAGGGTGAATGGAATGAGTTCAGGATAGAACTCTCCAGGGCCATTCTCAAGCTCCACTTGATGCCACTAAACCCAGGGTTGATGCTGCTGGGCAGCAAGCTTCTTGGAGTTAACAACCCCACCCTGGCCAGAATGTCTCCTGAATCTGTGGGTACAAATGTTGGTGCTCCCCCATCCCATCTCTCTCTCTCCTCTCTGCCTCTGTCTCTCCTTTTCTTTTGCCCTTCCTTTCTTCCTCCTTCCCTCCCTCCCTCCCTCTCTCTCTCCCCTCTCTTCTCTGTCTCTCTTTTTCTTTCTCCCTTCCTTCCTTCCTCCTTCCCTCTCTCTCTCTCCCCTCTCCATCTGTCTCTCCTTTTCTTTCTGCCTTCCTCCTTCCCTCCCTCCCTCTCTCTCTCCCCTCTCCTCTCTGTCTCTTTTTCTTTCTCCCTTCCTTCCTCCTTCCCTCTCTCTCTCCCCTCTCCATCTGTCTCTCCTTTTCTTTCTGCCTTCCTTCTTTCCTCCCTCCCTCTCTCTCTCCCCTCTCCATCTCTGTCTGTCTCCCCCCCCCCACCCCTTTCTCTCTGTCTCTCTCTCACACATTCACAGAGGGACTCCAGTCCCATGTACACATGTGCACATACACACACAGGCAGTGATCATTCAGGGCAGGGCAGCCTTGTTTTCATTGTGGCGGGTTCAGGCTCAGAATATTTACATTAAAGCCAACTCCCATCCTCACACACTGATGTTTATCCACTTCCCTCATTAAAGCTGTCAGAGCCCCTGACACAAGATTAATAGAAATCAAGATGACTTCATGTTCTGGGCCCTTCCGTGGAAATGTATGAATTCCAGAAAACTGAAACAAAACAAGAAAAAACAAAACTTCCCTAGTCTGTCTGCGGAGTTGAAAAGCTTGGATGGTAACTCCAGGCAGCAACATACTGGGAAGAATCATTCATATTTACGACCGATGACATCCAAGCGATTCGTTCATTCAAACATTTATTACAGATCTGCTTTCAAACTATTAATCAAGAAGTATTTCTTAAAAAGCATCTATGAACTAGGCACTGTGACAAAACAACAATAACAAAAACAAACGGGAAAAGCCCTGCCCTCAGGGAGCTTATACTCTCCCAGGACACTAACACATATGCTCTGGATACCTCAAAACAAAAGTAATCTCAAATGGTCCAAGCACTAAGAATTGTGGGGGAAATCAGGAATTCTGGATGGGAACTAACCTAGTAAGTGCCCATGGTGTGCCTGGAGCTATTCTAGGCACTGAAAATTATTGTTTAGCCACTTCTGTCATGAGCTTCTCCTTGCAACCCCATCTGGGGTTTTCTTGGCAAAGAAAAGATACAGGCATGCTTTACCTAACAAATTAAGAAAACGGAAACAAATTGGGTTAAGTGACTTGCCCAGGGTCAAAGAGCCAATATATATCCAGGGCTGGATTTGGACTCAGGTCTCCCAGACTCAATCTAGTCAATATGCACTCTGCATCACTTTCCTCATCTGTTCATGAGAATTCAAACCTGGTCTTTAGACTTTAAAACCAGTGCTGATACTTCCACAGCCCAGAAACATTCTAGAAATTTCTGTAGCACTGAAAAGATCTTTGGAGATCAATTTGTCCAGCCCCCTCATTTCTCAGATGGGCTTGGACCAAGGTCACGCAGCAGTGATGACTGCCAGGGAGTAGAGGCTCTCTGAAATGCCGGCAATTCCTCTCCTACAGAATCCCAGTTGTTTTGTCAGAAGACTCTTTGGGAGGGCAATAGGGCTCAAGACATTACACTGACCCAGCTGGGAATCTCAGAAGAATGTATATACTCTCTAGTTCCCACTGATGTCATAGCACAAAACCATCTCCCTTCCCCCCCCTCCCCCGTTGTTAGAGCTGCCATTTGTCTGGTGTCTTTGATGTACCAAGTGACATCCAAGCCATGGTCAAGCAGAGACGGTGGTGGGAGGTGGGCTTGCCTTGGAGGCAGGAAGATGCAGGCTCAAACACTGATTCTGACTTGTGAGGTACGTGGAGGGGGTCAATTCACTTCACAGATGGGAACCTCAGTTTCCTCATCTGTAAAATGATATGATTGAGCTCAGCGGCTTCCAGTTCTAAATCTATTCCCACAAACCTTAGTTTTCTTATTTGTAAAATGGACTTAATGGTGAAAAGCACTGCACAGGATTGTTGTGAGGGAGTTGGGATTTCATTGACAAAAGCAGCAACTTTCCAAGAATAACTCAAATGATCAAACAGCAGGAGTTTTCAGTTCCTCCCTAACTGGGATCCAACCTACTTCCCATTATTCATCTCAAGAGAGCTCTAGCCCAAATGGATTATGTGGCATTGCCAGAACCCATTTTACCTAACCTTCCTACCTCTAGACCTCCACTCCCATGTAGCTTGGTGTCTACAGCCCCGTCCATCCATCAAATCCTAGTTCATTGTCCATAGAGCCTTCTCTTTCCTCTACAAAAAAAAAAAATAAAACCTCTGTACTTCTTAGAGCCAGATCTGAAGTCAGGAAGACATGAGTTCAAATCTGACCTTGGATACTTAGTAGCTGTGTGATTCCTGGGCAAATTACTTTGGCCTTTTTTGCCTCAGTTTTCTCATCTGAAAAATGAGCTGGAGAAGGAAATGGCAAACCACTCCAGTATCTCTGCCAAGAAAACCCCAAATGGGAACAAAAAGAATCAGACAAGACAGAAACAAATGAACAAGCTCCTTCTATGCTTTGATCATAGATTAATTTGTATTATAATCATATCTTACCATCCAACTAGACTGTATGCCCTTTTAGGGCAAGATCGGAGTCTAACCTCTCTATAACTCCCTCTCCAACCCCCAGCACCTAGCACAGAATAGAGATTTTAAATCCAGTGTAGAAAGTTTCCTTTACCAATACAGATTTGACCCTTACTTTCCTCATCTATAAAATGGGGACAGTAGCATAGCATCCATCCTTAATTCATAGTTAGCTTGTTAGGTATAAAGCAATTGAAAAGGGCCAAATAAAGCATAACCAAAAAAGTTATTCCATTCCAAACCCAAAACTTAATCTAACAATTCTTGGAATGGAATTAAGTTCCTTCACTCTCTAGCAATCCATTAACAATCATTCATTAAAGCTTTAATATATGCCAGGAACTATGCTGAGCTCTGACAGAACCACAAACAAAAAGCAAAATTAGCCACTGCCCTTAAGGAGTTTGACTCCTTTTTCGGCGATTTTTTTATTCTGCCCTAACCAATACCCGACTAACCAGGGAAGCTACCATAGGACCTCGGACAACCCAAGTTATTTAACGCCTGTCAATGAGTAAGACGTTTTCACATGATGAAGTCAAAACTATCAATAATCATATGAAGAAGTGTTCTAAATCCCTCCTGATTAGAGAAATGCAAATCAAAACAACTCTGAGGTATCACCTCACACCTAGCAGACTGGCTAACATGACAGCTATGGAAAGTAATGAATGCTGGAGGGGATGTGGCAAAGTAGGGACATTAATTCATTGCTGGTGGAGTTGTGAATTGATCCAACCATTCTGGAGGGCAATTTGGAACTATGCCCAAAGGGCACTAAAAGAATGTCTACCCTTTGATCCAGCCATAGCACTGCTGGGTCTGTACCCCAAAGAGATAATGGACAAAAAGACTTGTACAAGAATATTCATAGCTGCGCTCTTTGTGGTGGCCAAAAATTGGAAAATGAGGGGATGCCCATCAATTGGGGAATGGCTGAACAAACTGTGGTATATGTTGGTGATGGAATACTATTGTGCCAAAAGGAATAATAAAGTGGAGAAGTTCCATGGAGACTGGAACGACCTCCAGGAAGTGATGCAGAGCGAGAGGAGCAGAACCAGGAGAACACTGTACACAGAGATGGATACATTGTGGCACAATCAAATGTAATGGACTTCTCTACTAGCAGCAATACAATGACCCAGGACAATTCTGAGGGACTGATGAGAAAGATGCTCTCCACATCCAGAGGAAGAACTGTGGGAGCAGAAACACAGAAGTAAAACATATGATCGATCATGTGGTTCAATGCAGATGTGAATAGGGTTTTGATGTTAAAGAATCACTCCTGCAAATATGAATAACATGGAAACAGGTTTTGAACAATGATACATGGATAACCAGTGGAACTGCTTGTCAGCTCTGGGAGGGGGAGGAGAGAATGGGGGAGAGGGGATTATGAATCATGTAACAATGGAAAAATATTCTGCCTTAGAATTAATACTAAGATAGAAAGTAAGGATCTAAAATAAAAGTGAGGGGTCCTATAGATGTATAATATCACACAGACTGTCAGATACCACTGGTGTATTAGTCTGATTTTGATAAATGGTTTCCTTCCATCCTTCCCTTTCTTTTATAATCTTTGTGATAAAGAATGACTCACTAACTAAGGGAACGGGGGGGCTGGGAGGGGGGGATCCATTCAGGGGGGAAAAAAGGAATTTTAAAACCGAAAAGAATAAAAATTAAAATGTTTAAGAAAAAGGGAAAAAGCAACTATGAGAGCTATCCCAGTGTAGGATGGATAACTTCAGGGCAGTCTCCACAACTAAAAATCTTTAATAGGACTTTGGGGTTAGCTTTTATGGATACAAGGTAGGAAGAAATAGAGAGACTAGTCCTGGTGGACAAAACAAGGGGTAGGATGGCCACATCCTAATCAACAAGTCAGGGATACTTGACATCAAAGATGGTGTCACTTTTCTCAAGGCCCTTAACAGAGGCTACTAACCTATCTTGGGGCTGAGTCTTGTCTCCCTGCTAAACTTGGAGATAAAAAGACCTGGATTCAGTCTACTGCAGACTATTAGCTGGGTTATCAGGCTATCAGGCTGCCTAATCTTTCTAGGTCCTAGTTTTTTCCATCTATAAAATGAGGAAATTGGCGTAGGTGGCCTCTTATAGCTCTAAGTCTATGATCCCATGATCCTAAAGTCCAATGAAAAGAATAGTCATTAGGGGGCAAGTATTAAATCTAAATCTCATTTCCATGGGACTCTGGGCATATTTCTCAGTGTTTCTTTTTTGGAACAAAGTTTAGGTGTCCTCTAAGGTCCTTTGCAGTTTTTTACCAATGATCCTATGTTTCTTAATTTACTGACTCTCAGAGTTCCCTCAACTGTAAAATGAAGTGGCCAGACCTTCCTTCTCTAAAATTGATGATGCTGTATGAAGCCAAAGCCCAGAGCTCTGTCAGGTGTAAGCAGCCCTAGTTGAGCAGGTTTCCACTTCACTTCTGGGGTCAATCCCTTCAAGTCCTCCTTTCTTTTATAGAACTGCATTTCCACCGAAGCAAGGGGGCAACAAGGCCTGGCCATACCACCTCTGGACACTAACCTGGCAGCAAAAAAACTTCCCAGTCCTTCTGGAGGAAAGTACCTTGCCTGGGGCCACTGGAACCATGTACTCATTGAAAGCCACTTTGCAGGAAAATGCTATGGGAATTGTCGGCATTCCATTCTCCCATCATTATTAATTGCAAGCTAAGGACCACGCCAGGTTCTTATTTTAGAGGCAGGCTTCCACAGAGTACAGAATGCCGCCACAGGAAGAAGTGCATTTCTCTCTCATTTTTTTTCTGTCAACCAATGGAGGCGAATATTTTTAGAATCGACACCCCTCACACAACTGCCAGAGAGCTCATTTCGAGCTCCAGATGTGCTCAGAGCAGTGGACTGACTGTGAAGCTGCCCTGCAAACATCGAGACCACAGAGACAGGACAAAGTGGGCATCCACAAGATGTGAGCAGGTTCTCAAGTCACAAGACCCCCCCTGATCATTACAGGGGAAAGCAAGTTCCAGTTTCTAAAAGTATTATTAGAGGTGGGCTTCCAGATAGAAACTGTTTGCTGCCACCCCACTGATTGCCTAAGAGACCATCTGTTGAAATGGTTCCTCTAAACCAGTTTAGGCTGCAGACCAGCTGAAGGCAAGGCCAATGTGCACACCACAAGCCTGCAGGCCAGCCTGTGACCATGTGTCTGTCTTTGGGTGCAAATGCCTTTTATTAATGTTTCCTGCAAAAAGGCTGAGTCAGGAGGAGCTGAGAATAGAGAGCCATCATAGAATCCAAGCCAGGAGGAGATGGAATAAAAGTTGGGAAGCAAGAAGATACAGTGTATGAGGGTCCAGAGGCAAGGCCCAGCCCCCCCAAACAAGGCACTCAAGGATCAGAGAGGCAAGTTGGTTTCTCCTCTCTGGGTTTAAGTTTTCTCCTATAAAATGAGGCTATTAAGCTAGGGTTCCTTTGGCTCCTAAAGCCATAGGATTATAGATAAAGAACTAGAAGAGACCTTAGAAGCCATCCAATCCAATCCCTTTCCTTTTATACTGAGGCCTGGAAAATTTAAATGACTTTCCCAAAGCCACAAATGTATCAAGAATCAGAGCTGGGATTTCGATTCTATCATTCCATTTGTGGGTGGTGAGTCCAGAGAAACAAACAGGGACCCAGGACAAGATCATCTGTAGAGGGGAGCTAGGTAGCTCAGGGGATAGAGAGCCAGGCCTGGCAATGGGAGGTCCTGGGGTCAGAACTGGCCTCAGATATTTCCTAGCTGAGTGACCCTGAGCACAAATGCTAAATCCAATTTAACCCCAATTGCCTGGCCCTTAATGCTCTTCTGCCTGGGAACCAACACTCAGTAGAGTCTAAGGCAGAAGGTAAGGGTTAAAAAAAAAAAGATCATATTTGTAGGGTTGAATGAAACTTTAGTCTGTCTAATTGAAGAGATAAGAAAACTCAGCTTCTAGGAGGGACCTTGTTTGCATCACGCAGGTAGTATGGGAGGAAGACTTTGAATCCAGCTTTCTGACTCAGAGCCAGGGCTGTTTTCAGTGTATCCTGCTGTTTCAAAACCAGAATGATAGAATATTACTGTGAAGTAAGAAATGGCAAAGATGAGGAATTCAGAAAAACTTGGGAAGACTTCTGCAGACTGCTACAGTGTGAGGGAAATAAGCAAAACTAGAAGACTATACACAATGATGCTGTGATGTTAAAAGACCAACTGAAAACTGAAATGCCAAATTGAAAAGTCAATGGTGTTCCCAGGGAATGGATAATGAAGCTATTTCTCCCCTCTCAGCAGTGAGGTGGGGAACTGCTGGGGTAGAACACTGTATACATTGTCAGATTCCAAGGTTAGAGCATTCTGCCATTAAAATGCAAAACTGTAGCAAGAAAGCACTTTGGGCTTGTATACATCCCCAGGGCCTACGAATTGGTACCTGACACTTAATTAATCAACTATGTCTTTGGTGTTACTTAATTGCTTTTCTTTGTTACTAGGGAGAGCTGGAGAGATTGGGGGGGAAGGGGACATAGAGATCTATGAAAATGATCACGTTAAAAAAGGCATCAAAAATTTCTTTTTAGAAGAAAATGAAAATAAAAGAAATATAACATGTGAATACAAAAATTTAAATAAAAATAAAAAGTCAATGAAGCTAATGCTATCCCTCCTACAAATGGAAAGAAGAATACAGTGGCTCTTAGGGTGAAGGAAACATTTTGCATTCTTTCCTTTAAATTTGGCAAATGCTAAAGAAGAGCCATAATTCACAAGTACAAGCTGGAGTCTGGGCTCAACAGAACTGTAATTTTCAAAGCACTACTCCAGGCAGTTTCACTACAGGAAGTACAATGGTCCTGGGCTTGATGCACTCAGCTCCCACTGAACCATTTGACCCGACATAGTTTCCTTTGGAGCTTATGCAAATTAGCCATTCTCCCAGGATTCCCCATTGTCCCCACACAACCATTCTTCTTTCCCACTGTGGAATTTTATGACTAGCTGGAAAGATATTTGGCTTACCTCTAGGAGGACTACATCATGCAGACCAAAAGGTCATGCCTAGTTGGAAGACCCAATCCCAGCTCATTCACTGCCTTGAAAAAGGCTCTTTTTTGTTTTGAAAGTCATGGGGGAGGGAAGCAACATCCCAAGTGCCTCCCTCCTATTGAAAAGATAGGAAGGCACCAAAGGAAAGAAAGGGTTCATATACAAGAAAACATTCATAGGAGCATTTTTCGTGGCAGGAAAAAAATGAAAGAAAAATGGGTGCCCATCAGTTGCTGAGTGACTGAATAGAGAATTCATGAATTAAAGGAATACTACTATAACATTAAAAATGCTAAATCCTGAGTAATTTGGGGAAGCTTCTTTAAACTGATGCAGGGCAAAGTAAGCAGAACCGGGATAATAATACACAAGCCAATCACAGTGATGTAAACAAACAAAAACAACTAAAACCCAAATGAACTGTATATAATTATAATGCACAACCTCAGTCATGGAGAAGAGATGAAGAAATGCACCTCCATCCTTTCACTGTAGAAGTGAGGGATTATGGGAATGGTATGTTGTATATGATATCAGATACATCACTTGAGTTTTCCTAACTTTTTCCTCTTTCTTTCAAGAGAAAGTTGTGGGGAGGAAAGGGAAGTTATATCTGAAAATGAGTGCAATGTAAATAAAATACAAAACAAAATATGAAAATAAGATAAACTTTTTAGAAGACTTCACCTCTATTCTTTAGACAATAAGGTCAACTCATCCTCAAGAGGCTACAAAGATATTTGTGTTTGGAAAAAATTTCTTTAATATTATTTCAAATCAATGGCTAAATCAAACTTATATTCTTGTAGTTTTACCCCATGTAATAAAAATTATGGACTCTTAGAGTTGGAAAGGATTTCCAGAATTGTCTAAGATCATATTCTACCTGCATCAAGGATTTCCTGACAGTGGCCATATAGAGCCATAAGAACTCAGCACATCATGAAGTAGCCATGACTGTTGGACATTATTAATTATTTATTATATTATATAATTATAGATATATGTATATATTTTACACTAAATTAAAAGCTCCTTCCTTTTAAGTCCTTCTTAGCTCTTCCATCTGGGGGGGAAAATCATGTAACTAATCCTTCTTCTTCAGAGAACTCTTAAAATATCTGAAGACCTCTATCATGGCCCCCATTTAAGTCTTTTCTTCTCTAGGCTTAACACCTTTCCAAGCTCTTTGAGTTATCAGCCCATATGACTTAGTTTTCAGGTATCTAATCATCTCTGATTTGTCAATGTCCCTCCTAAGACATGGTACCCAACACTGACAGATTTAAGCTGCAAGAAACCTCAGAGGTCATCTAGTCCAACTCCCTCAATTTTAGATATGGGGATACTGAGGCCCAAGCAGATTGATGTGACTCCTATAGTTACACAATAAGTAGTAAAGCCAGTATACAAACCCAAGTCCTCTCATTTCAGAAATAGCCTTCTTTTTAATTGATCTCTAATTGATTATCTCATCTGATCCTCACAAGAACCCCATGAGAGTATGGATTTCATTATCACTATTATAGCTTAGAAAATTAAAGCTTAGAGATGATGCTTTGCCCTAGGTCACATAACTATATAAGAAGAGGTGACTTAAACCCAGGACTTCTGACTCCAACTCATGTGTTTTTGCATTCTCTTACAATTGTTAGGTCATAGGTTTAAAGCTGGAAAGGACCTTAAAAGTCATCAAATATAAACCACTCATTATATAGAAGTGGAAACTGAGACTAAGAGGGGGTAAGTGACTTGTCCAAAGTCACAGAGCCTCTTAAAGAAAGAATGAATGAGTCTAATCACCAGATTGTGAATCTAAAGCTGAAAGAGGCTATGGAATTCTCATTTTACAGAGGTGGAAACTGAGGCCTGGAGAGATTCAGTAGATTTGACCAAGATCATATTGGTACTTTCAAAACTGGAATTTGAGCCAAGATCCTCTGGCCCCAAATCCAAAGTTTTCCTATTCCATTTCCATTCCACTCCTCTGTGTTTCAAGGGACAGCTGTCCTTGTCTGACATTTCCTTTTTTCCCCACTAGTCTGGGGAAAGAGAAAACTGAGTCAGGATGGCCACTCATTCATTGAGGGTGAAAAAGGTAACTGAGCTGTGGGAGCTGAGAGTTGTGGTGCATAAACAGACACCCGGAAGGCCAAAGCAACTCCATCTGAGTAAAGGAAATCTTCTCCCCATGCTTCTCAGTTCCACAGAAAGAAACAACAACAAAGGAGGCAGGGAAGAACCCTTCCCATGCTTTGTCTAGGGATCATTGACATGCTTCTGACGTCATGGATGGCCAATTGGGAAGCCCCAATGGTGTCTGGAGACCTAAGGCCATTCCATACTAAAGCTCATGTGGTGTACAAGATTTATTTTAAAACTGCATTTGCTTATTTTCTAGACGTGATCAAAAGGACATTCGGAGCAGTCAGTAGGAGGCACTTGAACCCTGGAGACCAAGAAAGTTTTTTCTAACCCCAGCAGCCGCCAGCAATAATACTATCTATAAAGTAAACTCTTCAATGAACATGCTTTGCTCTTTTCCACAAGCAAATGCCAATACTATCTCTGGGATTTGTTTTATCAGAGACTTGGTAGAGAGCTGGGAATAAAGCAGAACTAGAAGATGGACAAGAAAGGAGTACCAAAGGAGTCTCATAGATCCTAAAATATTTACAGCAGCTTTTAGGACAAAAGCAAAAGACTGAAAGGAAAGTGGGTGTACATTGCCTAGGGAATGATGGAACAAATCAGTGTATAGCTGTAAAGGAATATTATTTTGCTATCTTTTCTGTGATTGCAAAGAACGGGAAATGACTTAAATTATTATCAAGGAATCAAGGAAATCATGGTACATGAATGGAATTGAATATTACTCGACTGTTAGAAATGATCAAGAGAAGCCTGGGAAGATTTGCATGAACTGATACAGACTGAAGGAAGAAAAACCAGGAAGGACAACCTACAATGAATACAACAATGTAAATAAAAAGAACTAACAAAACAAAACAAATACATGCAAAGTATAATGACCAAGCTTAGCTCCAAGAAATAGTATTAGAAGAATGAGTTATTAGTCTCTCTTACTCTCAGGATTTTTGATGGAGGTGGAGGATGATGGCTATAGAATGTTACTTTTAATGACTTTTTAGAGTCTTGTTTAGTTTTGCTGAATTGTTACTTTCCCCCCTTCTTTATTATTCTCCATTATAAGGTATGTCTCTCTGGGGGAGATGGGAGGGAAGGATACATTGGGAAAATACAGGTGATACAAAAACAAAAGGTAGACTTCCTAGCTATGTGACCTGGGCAAATCACTTAACCCCAATTGCCTGACCCTTACTGCTCTTTTGCCTTGGAATCTTTACTTAGTATTGATTCTAAGACAGAACGTAAGAGTAAAAAAAAAAAAAAATATATATATATATATATATATATATATATATATATATATTTTTTTTTTTTTTTACTGGGCTATGAAACACAATGTGTGTAAAGATTTCAGGGAAACTGGGGAAGGCTTGAATGAATTGATAAAGAGGAGCAGGATCAGCAGTTTCCATTATGACCAGAATAATACAAAGGAAAACAACAATAAAAGAATTCATAACTCTGAACAATGAAATGATCAATTGTAACTGAAAAAACAAGCTTCAACAAGGCTCTAGGTAGAGAAAAAAAAAGAATAAAATCAATCCTGCCCTCACAGAGTTTACATTCTATTCCCTATCTTAGTGGAAGTTGGACTACAAATAGGCAGCAAGCATGCTTTCACCAGACAGAATCAATGTGTTTATTTGCTTAATTGATCCATGTTTCTTTTGTTACAAGGGTTGAGGAGGAAGAGAAGGTAAGGTTGCTGAATGGGGAGAGCAATGCTTTAAAAAGAGCTTTAATAAAAAAAAAGTTTTCTTTTTTTTTCAAAGCTCTTACCTTCCATCTTAGCATCAATACTATGCATTGGTTCCAAGGCAGAAGAGCAGTAAGGGCTAGGCAATGGGGGTTAAGTGACTTGCCCAGGGTCACACAGCTAGAAATCTGAGAAATCTGAGGCCAGATTTGAACCCAGGATCTCCAGGATCTCCAGTGCCCAAATCCACTGAGCCACTGAGCTGTTTCCTAATAAAATGCTCCTCAAAAATGATTCCCAACCCTGCAAAGATGCCAAACTCTGAATTTCTAATGTGGGATTCTGAGCCCAAAGAGACTTTCAACCCTTTCATTTAAACATGAAAAAACTAAGACCCTGGGAAGGAAGGAAGTTGCCTGCAGTCACGGAGCTAGTAAGTGGCAGGCCTAAGATGTGATCCCAGGTCCTCTAACTGCTAATTCATAGAGGTAGTGACCCTTTTACCTAGAGAATTAATGGGTAAGATTATTCAAGAAGGTAGCCCAGAGGGGGCAACTGGGTAGATCAGTAGATTGAGAGCCAGGTCTTGAGATGGGAGGTCCTGGGTTCAAATCTGGCCTCAGAAACTTCCCAGCTGTGTGACCCTGGGCAAGTCACTTGACCCCCATTGCCTAGCCCTTACCACTCTTCTGCCTTGGAACCAATACACAGTATTAATTCCAAGATGGAAGGTAAGGGCTTAAAAAAATAAAAGTTAAAAAAAAAGAAGGCAGCCTAGAGCTGGTCTGGCACCAGCCTCATTGAACTCCTCCATGCCCAAAAGGCTGTGCCATGCATAGTGGGCTCTTGCTCAGTGGCAACCAAAGACCACACACAAAAAAGCTGACTCTAAGAAGGCTATCCCTGAGCCATTGGAAACCAGTCAAAAAGCAAAAGTTGATGAAGAGCAGCATGAAGCTACTCCCTTGTTGAAATACCTAAGGCTGGTGCATTTATTTGTCAACTACTCCAGAGCCTTACCTTAATATTACAGTTATCATCAAGCAAGATGTTCTCCAGCTTCAAGTCCCTGTGGACAACACCATTCTGAAACAAGAAAACAAGACATAGAATGAGAGGAAGGCTGGGAGGAGGCAGATGGAATGAAACAAGGAAAATGAGAAAGGGGTAGTGAATCATGAGACAATAAGGTAAAGACAGTGGGGACAGACAGAATGAGAGACAGAGACACGGAGAGACAGACAGAGACACAAGAGAGATGAGCATGAGTCAGAATGAATGAGATCAAGATAGTAAATAACAAGAAAGAGAATAAGGCAAAAGCAGATGAGAATCAATGGAATGAGACAGAAAATGAGACAGACAGAAAAAGACAAGGGAAGGGAAAAGGGACTGAGTCAGAAAGAATGAGACAGGGACAGATAGAATAAGACAGAATGAGACCTGAACAGTAAGAATGAGAGAGAGAAATAAAATAAGAATGAGATAAGATCAGTGAAAAACAGAGCAGACAGAACCAGAGAAAATGAGACACATACAATAAGGCAAAGGCAGTGGGAATAAGCTGAATGAGACAGGGAAACAGAGAGAGACAGGGGAAAGGGAATGAGTCAGAAAGAATGAGACAGGGGCAATGAATGATGGGACAGAGAGAATAAGGCAAAGATAGATGAGAATAGATAGACTGAGACAGGGAATGGCACAGGAAGAAATAAAGAGAGAGACAGAGAAAGACAGGGGGAAAGGAATGAGCCAGAAAAACTGAGACAGGGACAGATAGAATGAGATCTGGATGATGAAAATGAGAGAGACAGAGAGAAAAAAATGAGACAGAAACCAAAAGAATGAGACAAGGTTGATGAAAAACAAAGAGAGAGGGAACAAGGACAAGAAGAATGAGGCGGCAATAGAGCCAGAAAGAGACAGGCAGAGAGTGAGAAAAAGAAGGAGGAAGAGGGACTGGGAACAAAGAGAAATGTTGGACAGATTAAAGAACTGAACCAGCAGGGGTGGTCTCTGTATCTACACTTTGGGGCTGTTTTTACGGTCATAACACTCCCAGCCCAGGGACTAGTGACAAGAGCAGTATTAGTCACTTGCTGTGTGTGGTTAAGGGAAGAATGACTGGAATCCATTTCTCCCCCAATGCCTGTAAAACGGTGGGGGGGGATTCTTTTTTGGAATGTAGTTCCAGTGTGAATACAATATATTCTTCCCAGACACTAGCAAACAGTATCTGCCACTGACATTAGTTCTACGGAAAGCACTGATTTCCCCCTCTTGGATCCTCTCAGACCTGGGGAGTTCTATCTTTACCAAACTGAAGACTGGCAATAGGAAGAATAAAAGCTCCCAAGCCTTTCTCTAAATCATCCAAAGTCACACAGAGCCTCAACAGCATTCAAAGAGGGTTTCTGGGCTGTGTGGCAGGTCCTTGACATGCCTTGCTCTGTTGAGCATAATTCAGCAAAAGGAGCAGGAGGAGATCATGAATAGAGGGAGGGGAGAAGAGGATGATAACAATGTAGCCATTGGCCTGACCCAAGCAAACAATGGCACTTTTGAGGTGCCATCATTTTTTCCAATGGAAAATTAAAAAACCTTCAGATATTGCCTTTGAAACTGGATTTTCATGATTCCTAAGCAGTCAAAAAAAAAACATTTTTTAAAAGACTGAGGGCCATAGAATCTTAAAACAAGAAAGAACTTTTAGAGACCAGCTAGTTCTAATCTCATCATTTTACAGGGGGGCAGGAATGAAACAAACAAAAAAATTAAGCAACTAGCCCAGGATATAGTTAGAGAATAAAGTTACATGTCCAAGCCTAATGACTCTTGAAAAGTCGCCCATTTCACTACAACAAATTGTCTCAAGGAAAAATCACAGCTCAATTTAAGTCACTGGTATGTAACTTGTAGCTAACTAAGTATTATAGTTCTTTAAATCTTGCTCCTATTTAGGCCAAACGTTCCTTTGTTCTAATAAGCTTAAATCAATTTTTCACTGAATTGACTTTCAATTGATACACGTAACAGAGAAAGGAATCCCCTAAGCCAATTTTGCCCCTCACCTTATGGCAATAGTGCACTGCAGAGATTATTTGCCGAAAGAAGTGTCTTGTCTCCCTCTCACTTAGTCTCCTCCGCTCGCTGATATAGTCGTACAGTTCCCCTTTGCTTGCATATTCCATGATGATCACGATCTTATCCTTGTTCTCAAACACTGGAGGGAACAACAAGAAAGAGAAATCCAATTTCAGGAAACAAGTTCACCAGGAAACAAAACTGGTAGATTGTCTAGAGAAGACCAAAAAGTCTTCCAGAGAACACAAGGGTCCATACAAGGCCAAAAGGAATATGCCATTCAAGAATATCACGTCATCTTCCCATAGCCTAGTAGAAGTTGAAGGAAACATACTTAATCAAAAGTTTTAGAGTTATAAAAAATGACCTCCTTAGAGGTCATTAAGTATAACTCTGTCATTTTACAGATAGGGAAACTGATACTCGGAGAAAAGTGAAGTATCTTGGAATCTTAGATCTAGAATGACCTTTCTTCTGAACCCTAGGAGGGATGTCAGAAGCCACCTAGACCAATTTCTTCATTTCACAGAGAGGGAAACTAAAGACCAGGCATCTTTGCTCAAGACCACATAGCTAGTAAGGGGTTGAGGCAGGACTGCAACCGAGGTCTTCTGACTCAATCATATGTTCTTTCTATTTCTTCCATTCTGATATAACACAGGAAACATCCACGCTACTGTGAACTACTCACTCTGGGCCACTCAAATCAGGAAAGGGAATGTTATGTTGCCCAAGGCAAGGATCCTTTGTGTTTCTAGGTTTGGGTTTCAAAGCAGTCTGCCAAGCCACTCTCCACTAGTCAGAGGTTAAATCAATTCATAGTTTATCAAGTATTTATCAAGGATCTACAATGTGCCAAGGATCCAAAGACTAAAATGACTCAGTCATTGTCCTGAAAGAGATAACGTTCACCTGGAAGAAAACAACATGTCTAGAGAGAAGTAAATACAATTCTAAAATATCAAGTGGTTTGGAGGGGAAGAGGGCACTAGGTGGGAGGAATCAGGAAAGGTGTCTTATCAGAGATGTCATTTAACTGAGCCAAGAAAGGAACTGGGGATGCCAAGAGTCTGAGGTGAAGGACATTCCAGACACGAGGAAAAGCTTATGCAAAGATATGATAAGAAGAAATGGAAAATTAGCAAGTAGGACAGGTGGGCTAAAATGCAGTTGACAGAGATGGAAAAGGGTCATAAAATGTAATTAACCTGGGAAGATAGGCTGGAACTAGACTGGGAAGAGTTGACCAACAGAGGAGTTTCTAATTTCATCCTCAAAGTAACAGGAAGCCACTGAAACTTCCTAAGAAAATGAGGATACCTAAGAATGTTTGTAGCATGCATGAAGAAAGGGAAAAAAGGAAAGGAGGAAGGAAGGAAAGGAGGGAGGGAGGGCTTGGAGTCAGAAGACCTTGAATTTGAATTCTGTCCCAGCCATCACTTACTATCTGTGGTCCTGAACAAATCTCTTAACTAGCCCTACCTTTCTCATTTGAGAAAGGAGGATAATCCTAGCCCTTTCCCCAGACAGGGTAGTTATGAGAAGCAAAGGAAATTTACATCTGAAAAGGACTTTGCAAATCTGAAAGTGCAATATAAAGGCTAGCAATTACTATCATTCTTCTTATCATCTAGTCTACTTGCATCTCCACCTCAGGCAAGACTTATGACTATCTCCAGGAATTTTCACCCCAGTCGTAAATTAGGTATCTGACCCTTATTTATTCTACTGAACTGTTAAAAGTACTGTTTAAAGTAGCAAAGAAAATTCAAGTTTGTATTCCCAAGGTTCTGTTCTGATGCTGCCAAGAGGCAGGGAAAGGACCCTGAATTCTCAAAGGCTTTGAATGCCAGAAAAGCACAAACTCTAACCAGTCCTGCCATGATGGAGTCTTCCCATA
Source organism: Monodelphis domestica (assembly GCF_027887165.1). Classification (NCBI taxonomy): domain Eukaryota; kingdom Metazoa; phylum Chordata; class Mammalia; order Didelphimorphia; family Didelphidae; genus Monodelphis; species Monodelphis domestica. The sequence continues at coordinate 93,702,762 of NC_077231.1, forward strand.
CAATCCTGGTAGCAGTCTGGGTCTGCTTTCCAAGGGCCAGCCTTGCTAAATACTGATGCTCATCTCCAATAGGCTGGCCACTTGGGGATAAATTCCTTGTCCATGGCAACCAATAAAACAAAGAAAAATACAAAACAATCTTCCGTGCTACTTGGCCCCCTTCTGGTTCTGCACTGACACGTGGGGGGAAGAGGGGGGGGCGAGGGATTGCCTAGAGGGAAGATGAGGCCAAGGATCACTTTTTAGAATGTCTCCAAACATCTACTTAAAAATTATAAGGGCACATGGAGCAAGAAGGGTCTAAGAGAATGGAATGGTCCTTCCATTGTTAGAGATAGCATCAATAACCCTGGGGCTGCAGAAAGAGAGTTAGTCAGCAAACCTGAACTCAAAAGCCAAGTGTGGGACAAGAACAATGGATCACGAGTCAGGGGGGCTTGAGTTCAAATTCTACCTTTTCCAGTTACTACTAAAGTGATCTTGGAGCTCAGTAAAATAAGGGGGCTGGACTGGATAATACCTAGGGTCCCTTCTAATTCTAAATTGCGGCCCTATGATTCTCCCTGGCTGATCCCAGGCCAAGACACTACTTCCTTTCTACAAACCTCAGTTTCCTCATCTACAAAATGAGTGCAATGGACAAGATAACTTAAATGTCCCTTCTAGATTTCAGGGTTTGGTCCTACAATGCTTCCCATTTCTATAACTCCAGGTAAAGCATGCCAGTGACTGAGCTTCAGTTTGCTCATCTGCAAATGAAGAAGCTAGACTAGATGACCTCTGAAGATCTTTAATCCTATAATTTGATCATACTTGGTTGATAAAGGACCCAAAATATAATCAACTGGGGGGGAGGGGAGAGAGAATCTCTCCTTTAGCAGGTCTTTACACAGAAATAAAATAGCAATAGCTAGCATTCATCGTGTAGCATTGGTAAAGCACTTTACAAATATAATCTTATTTTATTTCACAACAACCCTGGGAGAGAAATGCTACTTGATTCTCATTTTACAGCTAAAGAAACTGAGGTGGACAGAGGCTAAATGACTTGGCCAGGGTCACACAACTAGTACAAGTTCAAGGCCAGATTGGAATTCAGGTCTTCCTAAGGGCAGCTAGGTGGTACAGTGGATAGAATACCCTGTCTGGAGATAGAGCAAACAGAGTTCCACTTCAGCTTAGACTCTTTCTAGCTGTGTGACCCTAGGCAAGTCACTTAACCCTGTTTTTCCTCATTCATCACATGAGCCAGGGCAAATCATTCCAGTATTTTGGCAAAAATTGGCAAAAAAATTGGCAAAAAAAAAAGGGGGGGGGGAGGCACAAAGAGTTCGACAATACTGACTTCCTGACTCTAGAATCTACCTACTAAGTCAATAGCAAGGGTTAGGAGGGTGATTTGAACTCAAATTTTTCTCTCTTCAGGGCTAGTGCTCTATCTACCTCAACACCCAGCTGCCTCAAAAAATGACTAATGGAATTGAATTGCAACTGGGCTGAATAAATCAAAGGACACTCCACCACTCTCCTGGCAGAAAAAATGTGACTTCCCCTGAGTCAGTGTGCAGCCAGCTATTATAAGGCTCAGAGAGTCTATGAGCGGGTGTTTATATTACTTGTCACGAGGCAAAATTTTCTTTTCCACAATTAGGGAAAGGTTTCCTTTCTGAAAAGCCAAAACCGGTGTCTCCTGCCTAGACCATTTAATCAGGAGCCTGACAGCCCCCAAAAGAGCAGGACAGGCGCCTGTCATGGCCAGAGAGAGTGGGAAGCTATGTGAGCCAATATAGAAACTTAGTTCATCGCTTAGAGTCGTTGGGACAGCAGCATCAGACATGAGGGCAGGAGTATCAAGTCACTGGAAGCTTAATCCATGGAAGAACCTAACCTACCTCCTCTAGGAAGCCCCAGATCAAGGTGCTCTCCTGTCTCTAGACAAAGAGTTTCCCAAAATGCTAGATCCAAAAGGGACCTTAAAGGTCACCATGTCCAACCCTCTCATTTTACAGATGAGGACACTGAGGTCCAAAGAAATCAAGTGATTTGCTGCAGTGACACAGTTTCCTAAGTAACATAAGAATCAGAATTTGTACTCACACTCCAGAGCCTGAACAATACGGCTATCCTCCGTGCTACAACCCTTCATTGTCAGAGCTAGAAAGGATGACACATAAAAAGCCATCCCTAACCTCTGATCTCAGGACTCTAAACTTAAATTTATTGAGAATCCATCCTCAAGAACTTTTGTTTATGTGGCTTATATTTACTGTATTAAAAATTAAGATCTCATTTTATTATGAAAAGAGCTTTGACCCCTTGCTGAAAGGATCTTGGGGGGCTTCCCTTCAGGGACCCCAGACCATATTATGAGAATCACAGCCATGGAATGTCAAAGCTGGGCGGGTGGAGGATCAAGTCTTAACTCTCCTTTTACAGATAATGAAAGCGAAAGGGGATTAAAGAATTAGAGGAAGATTCTCAAAGTCAAGCAACTAGAAAGAGGCAGCATGTCCATGAAGAAAGACTGTCGGCTCTGGAGTCAGGGGACCTGGATTCAAATTCGTCCTCCAATACCAACTTTCTGGGGGTGTTTCAGCAAGTCTCAGCCTCTCTGGGCATCAGTTTCCTATTCCATTAAATGAGGGAGTTGGACTCTAGCAAGGGTTTGTAAGTGTCATGGACATCTCTGGAAGTCAGGTAGATCCTACCAACCCCCTCTCAGAATAATGTCTTTATAGCATGAATCATGTGACCTTGGAAAATTTACGTATCAATTTGTTACTGGAATAAAATTTTAAAAAAAAAGAATGTCTTTAAATTCACAAAATATATAGGATTACAAGGAAACCAGTTATTTTAAAATGTATTTTTTAAATTTAAAAAAATTCTTTTTTCAAACTTTTTTTTTAAGTTCATGGACCCCAGGTTAAGGACCCTTGAATTAGCCGGTCTCTGAGGTCCCTTCCAGCTCCAACTCTGAACTGAAAAAGACCGAACTTGGGTCAATTTGCTGCAAAGTTCTGAGCTGGGCCACTCATGTAATCTTTATGAGAAATGTAATAGGCACAAAAGGCTCCCTGGGAAGAGTGAGGCTTGAGTTAGGTCTTGAAGGATGGGCATAATTCTTATTCCCTAGTGATTTCCTCACGTCTGGGCACACACCAAAAACTCTAGAAAAGACTCCTCCTTCCCAACTAGAAACTAGGGGAATTCTTGTGGATTTCATCAGAAGCTGATTTTAACCTTTGCTTTTGCCTCAGGATTATCTGGTTCACAACTAGCTCAAGACCAAACCCCTAAAGACTCCCTCCCTCCCCTGCTGCCCTGAAGGTCAATACCAAACTTATGTAACAGAAGAAGACTTTCATAGAAGAAAAACAATGCTTTGGCCAAAGGGGAGCCAAGCAAATGAAGCAACTTTGTTACTACCTGTTTTCAAACAGAAGCTATGTTTGTTTGTTTTTAAGTAAGTGTGAGAAAAGATCCCAGCTTCCTCTACCACCCTCCTAGTTTTAATCCTTATTAAATTCACATGGAGAAAAAAAAAGGGGGGGGGGGGGCTAATGCTTTAATCCCAGAGAAGAGTGAAAGTTGGAGAAAACTTAAAGGGTCCATCTTCCTGGTTAGTTTCTGAACTAATCAGAAGGGTGCTTTTGTGGAAGAAGTGAATTTCTAGAGGAGAGTAGGGAGAGAAAAAAGTGATGTTTTAAAGAAAAATCTTAGGAGCAGTTGGGTGGCTCAGTGATGGAGAGCCAGGCCTAGAGCCGAGAGGTCCTAGGTTCAAATATGGCTTCATATATTTTCTAATTGTGTGACCCTGGGCAAGTCATTTAACCCCCATTGCCTAGTCCTTACCACTCTTCTGCCTTAGAACCAATACACAGTATTGATTTCAAGACAGAGGTAAGGAAGAGAGGGAGTGGGGAGAGAGACAGAGTGGGGGGGGGGGAGGGAGAGAGGGGAGAGAGAGAGAGAGAGAGAGAGAGAGAGAGAGAGAGAGAGAGAGAGAGAGAGAGAGAGAGAGAGAGGAGGGAGGGAGAGAGAGAGGAAGAAAGGGAGTGGGGAGGGAGAGAGAGAGAGAGGTAGAGAGGAAGAGAGAGAGAGGAAGAGAGAGAGAGAGAGAGGGAGGGAGAGGGAGAGGGGAGGGAGAGAGAGAGAGAGAGAGAGAGAGAGAGAGAGAGAGAGAGAGAGAGAGAGAGAGGAGAGAGAGAGAGAGAGAGAGAGAGAGAGAGAGAGAGAGAGATCTTTTTTATAAGGATGCCAAAAAATTCAAGAGATGAGTTTTGTTTTATATTTTTTTTTTAAAGAATTAAGTGGAGGCTGCTTCATCATGGCCTGGTTCCCTATGCTTTTCACATAACCCCAGGCTGATTCCTCATTTGTTGGTTTTAAAAGAGAAGGACAAGCACCTAGGCTTGGAACAATCCAAATTCTCCTCATGCCTCACTCTTCAATCAAGGCAATCTTCTAAAACAGTTCCAGTATGTTGACATTCCTTCCATCTGGTGTCTTTCCATTCCATGGTATTTTTATTACTTGCGGAACAGCCCCAAACTCTAAGTACCTTTCCACTGCTAAAGAGACTTGCTTGATTAAAGGTCTGCAGGATCCAACCAGATGTCCAGCCTCTTCTTTAAGGATCACAGAGTGGGAGCAATGTATCCTTCCAATCCAATCATTTGCAACTCAGATCAGATTCAAAGCTGGGAAGGGACCTTAAAGGTCAGCTAGTCTAATTCCTTCATTTTACAGAGAAAACTATTTTTTTCAAATAGGGACTCAGGGAGAGGTCATAGATCTAGGGCAGGAAGAGACCTCAGAGAGGCCACCTAGTTCAGTTCCCTAAAATTACAGAAGAGGATCATAGCATCATAGGACCCTTAAGAGCCACTGAGTCCAACATCCTCATTTAAGAGAATGGGGAACTTGGGTTTGGAAAAGATCTCAGATTTAGGTTTCAATGGGACCTTAGAGGTCAGCTAATGCAACCCCTTGATTGTATTGAGGCAGAATCTGAGGCACCATAGTAAATAGAGTAACAGTTCTAGAATCAGGCAGTCTCATCTTCCCAAATTCAAGTCTAGCCCCAAGATACTTGCTATGTGACCCTGGACAAGTCACTTAAACCTTGTTTGCCTCAGTTTCCTCATGTATAAAATGAGCTAGAGAAGAAAATGGCAAACTAGCCATGTGACCCTGGACCAGTCACTTAGACCCTGTTTGCCTCAGTTTCCTCATGTATAAAATGAGCTGGAGAAGAAAATAGCAAACTAGCCATTTGACCTGGGATAAGTCACTTAACCCTGGTTGCTGCAGGTTCCTCATGTATAAAATGAAATGGAAATAGTAAATCATTCCAGCCTATTTGCCAAGAAAATTCTAAATGGGGTCATGAAAAGTCATACACGGCCAATAAATGACTGATCATCAGAATGTGAACTCCTCAAGATCAGAGATAGTCTTGATTTGCTTTTTATATCCTCGGGGATTAGTACAGTATTTGGTATGTAGTAAGCATTTAAGATATGTTTTTTATTCATTCACTGATGCCCAAGTTCACACAGATAATAGAGCTGAGAACTGAGTTTGAGTTATCTGACTCTAAACTAAGCACAATTCCCACTCACTCCATTATTTAATGATGTCGAAGGTCTCTTTCAGCTCTGAATCTTTAGTCTTAGGAACTTGCCTACAAATGATTGTTTCTCCTGCATTTGAATCTCACAGTTGGCCAAGGAAAATCAACATGCATTTATTAAGCACCTAATCAATGCTAGACTCTTTCCAAAGTTACTAAAGTCTAAAACATTTTCTATGTTTTATTCTCCTTTAAAAACACACAACTGGGGGGGGGGGGGGGGGGCAGCTGGATAGTTCATTGGATTGAGAGCCAGCCCTAAAGACGGGAGGTCCTAGGTTCAAATCTGACCTCAGCCTCTTCCTAGCTGTGTGACCCTGGGCAAGTCACTTGACTTTTTTTTTTTTTGCCTAGCCCTTACCACTCTTCTGCCTTGGAGCCAATACACAGTATTGACTCCAAGACGGAAGGTAAGGGTTTAAAAAACAAAACAAAACACAACTTGCTCATATAAGAAGTCGTATTCTTTCAGAACTAGAAAATACTGAATTCCAGGAAACCAACCCCAAAGGGTGAGGCAGGATAGCTGGGGAGAAGCATTGCCTTTCTTTGAGTTCTCCTTAATTACAAAAAACAAAAAAGAAAGAAAGAAAATAATAGACTTGAAGGTCAAACAGCTCACTTAATAGGAAACTAATTAGAAAAGTAGCTGAACAGCATCAAGAAAAAGGGTCTTTCTTGATTGAAGGTGGAGAAAATCCATCACTACTTTCTAAAGTCCCACCATTAACCTATGTGAGACCTTGATTTTGATCCAATCCATGGGGACTTAGTATGGAACTAGTGAAACTTGACATCAAAGGATAATCCCCCCCCCCCAACTACTTGACGATTAGCCATGGGAATAAAAAAGTAAACACAAGTACAACGCAACTCTCTGCCAAACTCGACAACCTATTTTGGTGTTCTCGGAGTCCCCGAGAAGAGTAGTTGACATTGGGGGACTAAACAAACCATTAGGTTGAGAACTAGGCTACAAAAGCAATTTGCCAATTGCTGCAGGAGCCAAGCCAGAAAGAACATTAGCTATGGAGCCAGAGCACGTGGATTTAACTCCCATCTCTGATGCTTACTACCCATGACCTTGGTCAAGTTGTTTCAATTCCCCAGGCTTCAGGTTTCTCATCCCTCATTTCCACATTCTGCAAATTAAGGGGTTGATTTACAGGGTCTCTCGGCTCGCTTCCACTTTAGATCTGAAATCCTTTCATCCTCAATGGCCACTTGGGTCACTCCTATTTCCAAATCTCTCGAATCACCAGGGTGAATTTTTATCGAAATTAATGAATTAAGACCAAAAGATTTTGTTCTCTTTTGCCCCTATCAGTAAGGATCTTTGCCTTGGGCTCTGATTTAGCACTTTGTTTGCTACCTCTGTTAACCTAATCATATAATAGATTATAAATGCATATATATATATAAACATATATACATATATACATACATATATACATATATAAACATATATACATATATATATATAAAATATATATATAAAATATATAATCATATATACCATATTTTATAATTTATTGTATATTTATACATATGACAATCATATAATAGATTAAATACGTATAATCACATGTATGATATATATTTATATATTATAATTTTTTATAATATATGAATTATATCACATAATTGTTGTCAATGAAATATCATAGAATACAAGACTAGATAGGACCCTAGCAATTATTTGGTCCAACTCTCCCATTTTCATATTTTAGGGATGGATCTTTGCCCCCCAACTGTTTCCCATGCCTACAACGCTCTCCCTCCTCACTTCCACTGTCTTCCCTGGTTTCTGTCAAGCCTTGACTCAAACTACAGGAAGTCTGTCCCATTTACTCCCTTCTCCCTTCCTCCCAGCCACTAGTGACTTCTGAAATTACCTATCTATTTTGTCTATATCTTGTATGCACATGGCTGTTAACATATTGTCTCCTCCACTCAAAGGTGAGCTTCTTGAGGGCAGTGGGCATTTTCCCCATTCTTTGTATTCCCCATATAGTAGGGGCTTAATAAATAGAGTGCTTGCCTGATTAGTAATACTAATAAAAATTTAAAAATACTTATTTAATATGTTATTTTAATAATATTTATTTACTATATTATTTAATAATAATAATAGTAAACTAAGTAGTACAGTGAATAGAGCCAGGAGGACCTGAATTCAAATTCAGCCTCAGACATTTAGTAGTTGTGTGACCCTGGGCAAGTCACTTAAGCCTGTTTGCCTTGGTTTCTTCATCTGTATGATAATAAGCCAGGGAAGAAAAAAGCAAACCACTCTAATTTCTTTGCCAAAAATACCCCAATGGGGTCAAAGAATTGGATACAATTAATAGCCAAAAATAACAAGCTTGCCTGATTATTCCTATTAGGCTAAGCCATGTGAAGTCAGGGGCTGTGTCTTATCCAAACTCACCTTCCCTTCAGTGCCTAACAAGGTAGTAAAAACATAGTAAGCACTTATTTCCCCAAGGGATAAATTTAATTTACTGCAATTCAACAAATATTTATTAAGAGCCTACTAAGGGCAAGTTGAAATGAGGTATAATACAGCAGATAAAAGATTTTGACTTTACAGTCAAGAAATCTGGAGTTCTGAAATCTGAAATCTGGAAATCAAGAAATCAAGTTCCACAACTCTGACTCATGCTTACTGTGTCATCCTGGGCAAGTCACCAAACTTTGTAGTTCCCCAAGCAACTCTGTAAAACTGTAACTAGCAAAGCTGATACATTAAAAAAAAAAAAAATCAGCCCACTGGCCATGTCTGACACCACCTCTCTGAGGAAAGGCAAAACATATTTCACCAGCAATCTTCTATGGTCATAATTTAAATCTGTTTTTGTCAAATTGATCTCCCATAACTCCTCTAGACAAACCCTCCATTTTAGTCAGACTATCTACAGCACAAATATTGTCATCTCCGCTCATATCAGAGTATAGACATAGACAGACATGGACATAATCATGGACATAGACACAGAAAAAGACATGAATATAGACATAGATGCAGATAGATGTCCATAGACATGGACATAGACACAGACAAAGACACAGACATGGATATAGACACAGACATAGACATGACATAGACATGAACATAGACACAGATGTTGACATAGACATAGCCACAGATATGGACATAGACATATGAATATAGACATAGACAGATATAGACAGATATAAATATATAGATAGACCTGGACAGGGTCAAGGACAAAGACATAGATATAGACAAAGGTAGACCTGCACAGGGTCAGTGATAGTGACAGAGGCAGAAATATATAGATATTTATTCTAATTGTAAATGTTACAGAAATGCAGTTAATGATATTATTATTGACTGTGTGACCTGAGGTAAGTCATTTAATTTCCATAAGCCTCAATTTCCTCATCTATTAAATAAGGACATCAGACTAGATACTAGACAACTCCAGATGACTCCCAAGATGCTTTCTAACACAAAAAAATCCATGCTCCTGTGATTTTCCTATCTCTAGCATTGAGAACAGAATCTGGCACATAGTTGGTTCTTAGCTGGTCAATTTAGGATCAAAGAATTAGAGATAGGAGGCAATCTCAGAGGTCAGAGTGTCCAAACTCTTCATTTTACAGGGAACAGGCCCTAGGTCCAGAATGTTCTAGAACTGAGCATAACATCTCATAAACATCTGGCTAGTAATAAACATTTGTTATTATTGCTAATCAATATTTATTCAAGTGAAAATAACATTTCCTAGCTGTGAGACCATGGTCAGTCCACCAATCTACATCCATTAATTAAACACCTATTCTGTGCCAAGCACTGGGCATATAAAGACAAAAATACAATAGACTCTGCCCTGAAAGAACTGACATTATAACAATAATAACGGACACTCTAGTTCTCTTGGCCTTGGTTTGCACATCTGTAAAATGAGTTTATTAATACTTCTAACACCTGCCAATACAGGAAAAGGTCTCATAAACTTTAAGCCATGTGTTCTCTGCTGGTAAAATGTAAGCTCCTTAAAAGCTGTAACTGTATTGCTTTTATTTCTATATCCCCAGAGATCAGTGCAGCACCTGGAACTTTTTTTAAACAAAATCTATGGGGCAGCTACGGGGGCTCAATGGATAAAGCAACCGGCCTGGAGTCTAGAGGTCCTGGGTTCAAATTTGGCTTCAGACACTTCCTAGCTGGGTAACCTTGGGCAAGTCACTTAATCCCTTCGCCTAGCCCTTGCTCTTCTGTCTTAGAATTGCGACTAAGAAAGAAAATAAGACTTACAAAAGAAATCTGATTTCACCAAGGTTAGGAAACTCCCAGTGAGGGAAAATTCACTCTACCAATACAGATCAGGAAATGGGGTACTGGAAAGCTGAGAAGTATGTGTGTCCCAAAACTAAGAGTTGCTGCACTGGAGAAAAACTCTATTCACTTCAGCATACTGCCTCTTATGTGTGTCTGCTTCATAATAAGTGCTCAGTTTAAATACTTGCTAATTGACTGATTAATTATAGAAGTGGGAATTGTTATTACCATCACCCTGAAAAACCAAGACAAAAAATTTCTGGCTGCAGAAATGAGAGCCTGTAAATCACCAAGGGGGGGGCAGACACCAGACTTCCTCCGTTTTTTTTGTTTTGTTTTCACGCATGGGATGATGACCAGATGGGATTGGGGGATTCCCCAGGGTTGTGAATAGCTTGATTCTGCAGATTGGATATCATGGGCTTTCAGAGAGAGGGGGCTGGGGAGGGTCCCTCGAAGCATCCTGCTTTGAAGTCAGAGCTCAGGTCCTGAAATGAGAACTGGATGCAAAGATCTGTTTTTATCTCTCCCGGCTGATTCCCAGAACTTCAAAGGTTCACCAAAGCCCTTCCTTTTCAGCCCCTCTCTCCATATCGCCAATTACCTTCCTGCTGAGAAGATGGAATTTCTTTTGACTGAGAACAGGGGTCCCACCTCTTGAAGATCAAGAGGACAGATAATCCCCCCCACCCCAGCCCCCATTACAATATATATCAGCCAGGCTAGAAAGCTCACTGAAATGCATTTGTATTTACTTAGCACTTAAGATAGGGGCTAGTTCAGGCTGGAGCAGCCTGACAAATTTGGGGATTAATCACCTCCCACCAACCCAATGGGGTCAAAAAGATACTGACTGGGGGCAGCTAGGTAGACATCTCCTAGCTGTGTGAACCTCCACAAAACACTTAACCCCAGCTCTAGCCCTTAGCACTCTCCTACCTTGGAAGGGATATTTAGGATCAATTCTGAGACAGAAAATAAGGGTTAAAAAAAGATACTGATTGTTGTACATTCCTTGGATGGGCTGTTTTTAGATCATCTGGTGGCTGCCCTTCTTTTATTCTGAGAATCATAGTCCTGGAGTTGGAAAGAACCTCAGAAGTCACAAATCCAGCCCCTCATTTTACAATTGAAGTAACTGAAGCTCAAGAAATGAAGTCACCTGTCCAAGGTCACACAGGTAGTAGAAGGGAGCTTTAGAACCTAATTCTCTTATTTTAGAGGCAGTGCCCTCCCTTCCTTTCTTTCTAAAAAGCCTGACTGTCCTGTCTTAGTTACAACTCTAAGACAGAAGTGAGAACTAGGCAAACAGGGTTAAGTGGCTTGGCCTAGATCACATAGCTAGGAAGCACCTGAGGCTAGATTTGAACCCAGGTCCTCTTGACTCCAAGCCTAATGCTCTATTCAATGTGCCACCCAGATGCCCCTCAACAAACATTTATAAAGTGTCCACTCTGTGTGCAAAGTAGCATAGAATCACCAGTCTGTATAATACTGAACACATCTTGGAGCCAGGAAGACCTGGGTTCAAGAAAACAGTCTCTGCCACAAACTGGCTGGATGACCCCTAAAAGCCTCCCAAGGCTCAAGGGCCCCTCTCTAAGACTGTCAGTTTCAGAAGGTGACAACTTGCAATGGCAGAAGGAGTTTCCTTTCTCTGCAAAAGAAATCACAGGTCCAATCTCTTTTCTGCCAGGCAGGAGAGGAAAAAGGCAGCATCTGCCCTCAAAGAGTTTACATTCTCCCTGAGAAAACAATATATGCATGTACCAGATGTGTCAATTCAGAATATTAAAATTAATTAATTAAAATTAGTTCAATTTTAAAATTAAAGGCAAAGGAAGAAGGGCAGTTAAATAGCTCCAGACCAGGAGTCAGAAGGACCTGACCTCCATATACTTCTTAGCTGGGTGACTCTGGGCAAGTCACTTAAAACCCTGTTTGCCCAGCTCTTAGAGTTGTTACTAGGACAGAAAGTAAGGCTTAAGAAAAAAATTTCAAGGAAGTACTTGGAGGGGAACTAAAAACAGGGATGGGGGGAATCAGACTGTAGGTCAGGGAGACACTAGAAGGCTTTGAGCTAAGCCTTGAAGGAAGTTGAGGATTTTAGGTGAACGTAAAGAGGAAGAGCATTCTAGGAGATGAACAGGTGACATCGTTCCCACAGCAGGTAGGCTGCTTCTCCTGCCCTCCAATACAACATGGCATTGTGGACTTGAGAGCCAAAAGAAGAGTTCAAATCGCAGTTGTTCAACCAACATACGATGTGTTTGCCACAGAAAAAAGAATCAGGAGCTTGAGCTAAGTGAGCTCCGACTGCCCAGCATGGCCACTAAATATGGTCTTGGTGAAGTGCCAGTATCCATAGGTCTTTATACGCCTACACACTTCATACATCCAAACTCCTACCTGGGATCTCAGCGGGAATAATGTTTGTAAAATCGTAACCAAAACTGCCCAATCTTAAAGCCCTTCAGAGTTTATAAAGCAATACCCTCATAAAGATTCCCAAGAGGTAGGCAGTATATTTGATCGCCACCCTTTCTGGACCTGCTTTGGGTGATCATTCACATAGGGACTGGCCCTCTCCCAATTCAGATGGACACCTTAGCAGCTCAGAGTCCCAGGGAGCTGCCCAGAGCCCTAAAAGGTTGGGACTTCCCCAGAGATGGGTCAGACAGAGGTGAGGCTTTATCTCTGTCTACTACACCACCCTGTCTCCCTTTCTCTCTTTTTTTAAACCTTTACTTTCTATCTACGTAACAAATCTAAGACAGAAAGGCAAGGGCTAGGCAAACAGGGTTAGGTGATCTTGCCCAGGGTTCCCCATTTGGGAAGTGTGTCAAGTCACACCTGAACCCAGGTCCTTCCAACTCCAGGTCTGACTGTCTATTCTGGGTGCCACCGAGCCGCTGACTCATTCGCTTTTCTTTAGATGAAGAAGCTGACTTGTCTAGGGAGAAGGAGGGCAATGGCTTGTCCAGGATCTTTCTGAAGACCAGTGCGATAGCCTTTCTACTAATCCACCCCAGAAGGGCACCTCCAACAAAGGAATTGATAAGAGGCAACAGAGGATAGGAGGGAACATTTGGGTTCCAATCCATTACCCTAAGCAAGTCATTTCCATTTCTAAGCTTATGATTCCTGATCTATGAAATGAGGATGGCATCTCAGAGAGAATACCACCAGTCTTAGCTCTAGAAAGATGCCACCGACTAGCTGTACGACTTGGAACAAGTTCTTTCTCTGAGGCTTGGTTTATCCCATTGTAAAAAGAGCAGAGTTGAAGAAGAAAATACTCTGAGTTTTTAGGAAAGAACATTTTTCAGCTCTAATGTTCTATGAATCTCCCTCCAAGTGCTGACTGAGACATTGTTTCTTTTGGATAGAGCTGATGTAAGAATTTATTTATTTTGTTCTGACTTCATGTTTGTAGCAGGGGTTTGTGGGTCATCCTTTCTCATTGTTGGGAAAGGAGAGAAGGCAGGCTTTTATTGATTTAAAATTTTTAATTTTTAAAAATGTTAAACCACTCTATGAGCCTATTATTATCCATACCATCCAAATTCTGACCCAACTTGACCTTCTGGCAGCAGTTAATAGAAATAGATGAACATATGCACAGTCTGATAACAACAAAAACAACAACAAAACACTCCAAAAACACTTGAGAAAGGAGCTCTGGAAAACACTCAGGATAAGATGTTACCAACATTAGTTTCTAATATTAGTAAAAGCTGACATCACTTGTCTAACACTTCATGGTTACAAAATGTTCAATAACATAGGAGCATGGATTTGGGGCTAGGAGAGACCTGAGAGGCCATCGAGGCCAACCCTTTGCATTTTATACTTTTACATAGTTCTATGTTATAGTTAAGAAAATTGAGTTCCAAAGAGATTAAGTAACTTACTTAGACAGGATTTGAACCCAGGTCTTCCTAAATCAAGGGCTCTTATCTATTATACCATTCTGACTCTCAATTTTCTCATGTAATCTTTTTTTTTTTTTAAAGATCCTTAGTTTCTGTCTTAGTAACAACTCTAAGATAGAAGGGCAAGGGCTAGGCGAAGGAAACAGGGATAAGTTTGCCCAAGGTCATACAGCTAAGAAGTATCTGAAGTCAGGTTTGAACCCAGGCCCTCCCATCTCTAGCTCTGATTCTCTAGCCACTATACTGCCTCATTTAATCTTCATGTCAACTCAGTGAAGTAGCTACTCCAGAGATTACTGGCTCCATTTTACAGATGAGGAAGGGTTTAAGTAACTTGGTCAAAAGCTGCCTTTCCCCTCTCCCCTTTCTGCTTTCCCCCTTTTCTCTTGGTTTCCCCTCTCCCCTCTGTCTTTCTTCCTTCCCTCTCTTTCCCCCTCTCAATCTCATCAGAGATAACTCAGGCTACATTTGCAAACCATCTGCTGGCCTTGAGTAGCCCCCTCCTCTCTCCTGGTATCCCTTGGGTCTGTTTGGAGTCTATTGGTTTATTCAAGATCAGGGCATGTGTTTATCAAATGAACAACATTTTTAAACAACTCCCGGCTGCTATAAGACAACTCCATCCCAAAGCTGCCTCCTTTCTGAAATGGGATCCTAGCCCAGGTGCCATTGCCTCTGAAAAGCCTACCTTGATTCTCCCCAAGCTTGGGTTCATAATCTCTTTCCATGAATTAGCTTGCTTATCCATACTCAAGTCAGGCACAAGTCAGCATAAGACATATTTATAAGGCACTGTGCTAACTGAATAGATGGATGGAGAGAAGGGGGAGGGAGGGAGAGAGAGAGAGAGAGAGAGAGAGAGAGAGAATGAAAGAGAGAGAGAGAGAGAATGGAAGAGAGAGAATGAAAGAGAGAGAATGAAAGAAGAGAGAGAGAGAATGAAAGAGAGAAAGAGAATGAAAGAGAGAGAGAGAGAATGAAAGAGAGGGGGGAAGGAAGGAAGAAGGAAAGGAAGGAAGAAGGAAAGGAAGAAAGAAAGAAGAAAGGAAAGAAAGAAAAAGAGAAAGAGAGAAAGGAAGGAAGGAAGAGGGAGAAGAGAAACAATATCTGGCCTCAATGAGCTTACATTCTCTTGGGCTCTTGGGCACTGAGGGTGGGAAATGTCTACTTATGACCTAGCTGCCCCATCAAATTCTTTCAAAATATCCATCAGTTTTGCTTATTAAAAAATCCTTAGTTATAAGGGATTGCTCTTTGAGAGGAAAGAAGGAATTTCCATCATATAAAATCAAAAGATATCCAGAATATACATTAAAAATAGGTGATTAACTACTTGTTAAATTAAATATAACCCACTCACTGCAAAAAGCTGTTTGTTTGTTTTTAACTTTCTAGGCAGAATCTCTCTCTCTCTCTCTCTCAGAGATACACACACACACACACACACACACACACACACACACACACACACACACACACACACACACCTTACCTTACGTTTTAGAATCAATATTATGTATTGGTTCCAAAGCAGAAGAGTGGTAAGGGCTAGGCAATGAGGGTTAAGTGACTTGCCCAGGGTCAGACAGCTAGGAAGTGTCTGAGGTCAGACTTGAACCCAGGACCTCCCATCTCTAAGCCTGGCTCTCAATCCACAGAGCCACCCAGCTGCCCCCCCCCCCCATCTCTTCTCTAAAGCAGCAGTGGTTGTGGGGCTTCCATGTAACAAGGAACTGAGAGGACTATGAGATTTCACAGTTAGGTGCAAGCAGGTACATCCAAGGTCACCATGAGGGTTAAGTAGGCTGCCATGCCACCTGGCCATTCTGTAAACCAAACCATGAAGAATGGCTTCCATCACACCCAAGACCCTTTGGTCAGAGACCTCCCAATGGCTGCGGGTGGTGTGAGGAAAGCTGCCACTGACCTTCATAAATGCTGATGATATGAGGATGGCTGAGGGACGACATGATCTCAATCTCCCGTCGGATGTGAACCATATCTTGTTCATCTTTAATTTTATCCTTACGGATGGATTTTATGGCAACCTATAAAGTCAGGAAATGAAATGTTATTTGGGGATCTAAACAGATGCAAATCAGCCATTGAAGGAGTTGGGAAAATAAATACAGATGTCACTTGGCATGATACACAATGAGGAAAACAGAAATTGGAAGGGGAAAAAAAAAACACAAAACCCCTGTCATGTCATTTCTTTCATTTATAGCAAAAACACCCTTCCCACAGAGGCAGGGAGCATGAAGAGTGATGGGCACGGCGTCCTCCCATGGCCAATGTTTAAAACAATGATGGGGGCTGATGGTTCCACTGACAATGGAATGCCAACATCTTGAAACAAAGTAAGAGAAATCCCAGTTTAAGAGTGCCACGGATTAAGGGGGCCACATACACCGGCCAATACACACAGACAGCTGTTACATCTGTGACGATGGAACAAAGCCTCCATCACATGCAATGGGAATGGCCAATTTAGGAATCACTTTTTTTTCTATGCGCCATGTTTCTGAAACTTTAGCCATTGACTTGATAAGTAAAAAAGGCACCAGAGGCAGCTTCAGTGCAGCTATAATTCAATACAACTGCTATAATGCAATACAAATACAAGTTAATAATTCAGTACAATCCATAGTCCAGTTCAAATCCATCCCGAGCCACTTTCTAGCTGTGTGACCCTGGGCAAATCACTTAATCCTGTGTGCCTAAAAAAAGACACCAATCCCTGAGTAGGAGCACGGAGCCCAAGCTACACAGGGAATCCAGTCAAGCTCTATGACCACAGGCAACTCACTGTGGCCCTCCTGGCCTTAGTTTCCTCATCCCTATAATGTACACTAACCCAGCTCATAAAGAATCTCATCAACATTTTGCATTTGCATCCAGGCACATAAAAAGGCATTTAACAATGTTTATTGATTGACTAAATCTGTGATGTCACCAATAAAAGGAATTCCCAATGAATGAAACCCCTCCACCAAAGGAGATGGACACCTTCTGGGGAATTGTCTTTTAGAGAGTTGCCCAAGGGCACAGTCAGACTGCCTCAGAGGAAGAACTAGAAGCAAATTTTCCTGACTCCTGGCCTTCTTGATTTTAAGACTTGAACTCACAGTCTAGTACCAGTGCCAGAAAGAATCTGAGTAGCTACCCAAAATCAGATGCCCAAAGCTCTAGGTAAATGTGGTCTCTGAGGGGAGTTACTGATAAATGAAATAGTTCAGAAAGAAGACCACCATGTATATGTTTATTCAACCTTTGTATGAATCAAAGTGGTAATAAAGGGCAAAAAAAAGGCAATAAATACACATAATTGGCAAAATTTAAATTAAATTAAATCAAATTAGTCACCAAAAAAATGGCAATAGAGAACCTAACAAGGAAAGGCTTTCCTGCCCATGGAAGTGTCTCTGTTGGTAAACAAGTTGGTAATGGGATCAGTCTGTTCTGGCATCAAAAAAAAAAAAAGCTACTTGGGTAGAAGACCAGAAAAATTGCTGCCAGCTACAGAAATCCTCATTCTGCTTGACCCCCAGCTCCCGGGAGACTCTCCCTCTGGTGACCTCAGCTCTGGACTTCAGGCCTCCTTTCATGAAAGGCAGACAGGTCAGGCACCCATCTGGACAAGGAGTGGTGCACAGAGCTCCCCTGAGAAAACATGTCCTCAGACTTGGTCAGTGATGCTCTATCCTAGCCAATTGAGCCGTATTTCAAATTCATAAGATGAATAACAACTGGCTTAAAGAATTCTTAGATTCCTTTATTTTTTGTTTGTTTTTTTGGCTTTCTACAGATCAAGGGATTGGTTTTCTTTCTAGCCCTAATCTATTAAGAACCAAACTGAATTATTGGAACCTAATTGATCAAATCAATCAATCAATGAGGCATTCTATAGTTGAGAGACTTGGAGTCAGGAGACCTGAGTTCAAATGTTGTTTACCTGGCTACAACCACAGAGACATTTACCTTCTCAAATAAAACAAAGAGGTTGAAATCAATTACCTCTATGAGCTTGCCCAGTTCTGAAATTCCATGTTCTAAACTCCTTCTGTTCTCAATGTTCTAAGACAGGAAGTTTTAATACTCTCATTTCACAGATAAGAAAACTGAGGGTAATTGGGACTTCCCAAAGGCCACCAAGCTCATAAGGAGCAGAATCATGAGTGGAATCCAGTCCCTTTTTTGCTTCAAATTCAGTGCTTTTCTCCCCCACAGTTTATAGAATCTACAGAGGCCTTAAAGGTCATGTTTTTCTTTTTTTTTCCCCCCATGGGGAATTGAAAAGGGGGAAGGAGAGAAAATAGACTGTTAACTGAATTTTTTTAATTGAATTTTTAAAAATAAGACCTTAAAGACCATCTGGTCCCTTTGCCAGGCGATTTTCCCCTCTCTTTTTTGTTTTGATAGCTCTCTAGGAGGGGCAAATACATTGTGAGAAGTTGGTGATGTAGAAATAAAAGATATCAGTAAAAATTGTCGTTTTTAAAATAGAAATGGTTATTTGGAGCAATCCCTTCATTTTACAGACAGGAGAGCAAGCCTGGCTCCTCTTCAGCCCCCCCCCCCCTCCCCATTACCAGCAGGGTGAAGGGGGCCTCACAGACTAAACCAGAAACAAACAGAATCTCATCCTCCCCCAGCTGAGCCCCAGGCCTCCATCATCAGCCGGGATCACCCTTTCTAAATACCCCTAGTCTCCACAACAATGGCAAAACTTGGTCTCAAAATCCTTTCCTTTTCTTCCTTGACCCCGGGGATCCTTGATACTTTTTCTTGGGGATGTGGGGGAAGGAGGAAAGGCTGTTAACCTATGTCTAGACCATGTAGACAACCAGGATGTGGGTGGCTCTTGGACTCACTCCTGCATTCTTATATGAACTAAATACAGGCCTGGGGGTGGAGGGGGGGTGGGGAAACACCCCTCTGATTATGCAAAGGCCTGCACTTGGCCTTGGAGAAGAACTCAAGAAGGCGCTATTGTCAGATATACAATAGGGACAAATTCTCTCCCCATCCACGGTCTAAGGGATAATGCCATTCATTTTGGGGATGTGTGTGTGGGGGGGGGGGGGGGGGGAGAGAAGAGGGAAGCAGAGAGACTTAACTGGGAAAAAACCAGCTGGCCTCTGAATCACAACTAATAGTCAAGAAATAGGCAACCCCCCCCCCATCTGCCAAAGGGGGTGATGAAGCCAGGGAACAAAAGGGAGAATTCTGGGATCCGAAATACAACTCCATTAAGTGCCAGGGAAACTGATGGTGTCTAATCCATGTTGGATAAAACTGTTCCCCGAAGCTCCACCAAAGCCTCTCCTTTTCCATTATTTTTATTTCAACCCCTAATAACAACTCTAAGACAGAAGAAGGGCAAGGGCTATGGAAATGGGGTTAAGTAACTTGCCAAAAGACACCAAGCTAGAAGAAAATATCTGAGGCTAGATTTGAACCCAGGGACTCTGAATTCCAGGTCTGGTGCTCTATCCACTGGGCCACCTACTTGCCTCTCAATAACACACCCATCATCTTAGTAAAATATACAGGATGGTTTTAGCTCCAGCTCACCTTCCAAGCTTGCTGTGAAGGGAGTACAAAGTGAGGAGATGCTTCCTGGGGAGAAATCCTAGAGAATTCATGCAGGAAGGGACCTCAGAAACCATCCCTAGAAATAGAAGCAGGATGGCACAGTAGAAAGAGTCCTGGCTCTGGCAGCAGAGAACCTGGGTAAATTGAGCCTCAGATATTTAGTAGTAGTGGGTGAGTCACTTGAACTCTTTGTGCCTCAGTTTTTTCATCTGTAAAAATTAAGATTCAGTGGCTTTTAAGGTTCCCTTCCAGATCTAAGACCAAGTTCAAGTTCAGCCTCAGCCACTTACTAGCTGTGTGATCCTGGGCAAGTCATTTAACCTTTGGGTACCTCAGTTTCCTCATCTATAAAATGGAGATAATAATAGCAACCATCTCCCAAGGTTGTGAGGAGGATTCAGAGATACTGATTATAAAGTACTGTTAAAAATGTTAGCTATCATATAAGAAGCCTGTGTTCCATTGGATCAATCAATCAATAAGCATTTAGAAATTTGCAGGGGCACCTAGCTAGGTGGCTCTGAATGATAGAGAGCCAGGTCTGGAGATGGGAGGACCTGGGTTCAGATCTGGTCTCAAATCCTTCCTAGCTGTATTAGGCAAGTCACTTAACTCCCATTTCTTAACCCATATCACGCTTCTGCCTTGGAACCTTGGGACCAACACTTAGGATGGATTCTAGGACAGAAGGCAAGGGTTTTTTTTAAAAAAGAAATGTGCCAGTCACCCTCTGGTATGGAGGAGTCAAAGACAAACATCCCCTGTCCTCCAGAAGTTTACATTCCATAAGCTCAATCAACCAATCATCAAGGATTTACTGATTAACACAAATACAAACAAACCCAAAAATTCCATCAGGAACAGATAAGAGACTCTAAGACTTGGATTCCAGTCCCACCTCTGCCCCAATTAACTGTGAACCTGGGAAACACCCTTACCCTCTCCTTTCCTCAGTCTGGGCACGTCCCTCCCTCCGTGCCAGGAAGAAACAAAGACAAAATAAATAAATAAATGAAATGTCTAATCTTATAGAATATGCAATCTTATATAAAATTATAGAATATAGAAATTCACATAGAATCTTATAAAATGATATAATCATATAAATTATAGAATCTGATATAGGTTTATAGAATCTTATATAGAATTACAGAATGTAGAATCTCATAACATAGAATCACATATGATAGAATCTTATATAGACATATAGAATATAGAACCTCATAAAATAGAGGATCATATATAGAATTATAGAATCTTAAATAGAATATACTCAAAATTATATAATCTTATATATTATAACTTATTTAGAATACAGAATCTTTTTTTCTTTTTATGTTTTTTTTTTTAATTTATCCACTCCCACTCCTCCTCAGCCCATGGAAGGCATCATCCAGCAAAATATATAGAGGAACATCTTTCATGTTTCTACTTCTCAGTTCATTCTCTGGAGGTGAACATTAATAAGTTACTCTTGAAATATTAAACCTGTAGTTGTATTTAATGTTCTCTTGATTCTATTCATTTCACTCTCCATTGTTCCATGTAGTTCTTTCCAAATTTTTAAAAATAAATCTACTCATCATTTCTTACTGTGCACAGAATATAGAATCTGTATAGAATTACAGAATATAGAATCTTATAGTTGGGGCATAAGGAGGTTAAGTGATTTGGTCATTCTGTGTCCAAAATTAAAGTTGAACCTAGGAATTCCCAATTCTCAGGCAAGTTTGCATTCCCCCTATGCCTTCTTTCCTCTCCCCACAGATGGTTTCTGAGTTAAAATTTCATTTTTTTCAAATGTCTGTTCTAATAAACTCTTCAAAATGTTGAGTAAAGGCATGAGAACCTCATCCATAAAGGAGACATGAAATCAGGTGTTGCAGTTAAAATTGCCCAGGGTAGTCCATTTAAAATACATTCTGGAGTCTAGACATTGCAGTGTGGCTTGTAAAAGGACTTCTTTTACATGGGCCACCCTACAGTTTGATGCTTCAAATCTCAACGAGCACCTGGTTTAATATTAGATCCATGGATTTCCCAACTTTCAGGGCCTGAAAATTTAAGAGAGATTTGGTCAGGCCAATTCCCATCTCTTGTCAAATTCAATAGATCCAGCTCCTTTACATTGAGGTTGAACATTTTTCTATTTGGAACAGTTATATACTCAATTTTGCTGAATTTCTCCTCACTGTGGCTACTCTAAAGGGGACGAGCTTTGATGATCACAGACAATAGTTATAAATCTCTACGTCTGTGCTTCAATGCACAGAGCCATTCCCATGATAAACAGGATTGGGACAAATCATATCCTACCCCAACCTCAGGCCTCCTCACTCCCCAACACACACACACACACACACATACACACACACACTTTCAATGAACATCTAGTTAACATTTTTGAAATTAGAAAAATGAAACCCAGAGAATTCAAATGATTTGTCCAAGACCAATCAGAAGCTAATGTAGAATGGAACTCCCCTCAAATGCTTTGACTCTAAATCCAGTGTTCTTGGCACTGTATTTTGAAACCAAGGGACATTAAAATCAAAGGTACCCTCCTGGACACTGACACAGAAGCTGAGGTTCAGGGTCAGTTTTTTCATTTTCTTTTTTTAAATTCAACTTAAATTTTTTTAATTACATGTAGAAACAATTTTTAATAATTGTTTTCTTATATTTTATGATTCAGATTCACTCCCTTCCTCCCTCATCTCCTTGAAGAAGTAAATAGTCTGATAAAAGGTTACACTACTAGCTTTTATGTTCAGTACAATTTCCATCTCCTGTTGTGGAAAGAGACACATATCACACAAACAATTAAAAAAAAAAACTCATGAAGAAAATTAAGTTAAAGATGATGTGCTTTGATCTGCAATCAGATTCTAGTAGTTCCTTCTTTGCTAAAAGTGTTTTTCATAATGAATCCTTTGGAATTATCTTGGAACCTTGTTTTGCTAATAATAGTTTAGTCCTGCACAGTTGAGCATCATGCAATGCTTCTGTTACTGTATACACTATCCTGGTTCTCTCAATTCACTTTGCATCAGTTCACAGAAGTCTTTCCAGATTTTTCTGAACTCATTCTGTTTGTCATTTTTTTATGGTGCAATAGTATTCCATTATAATTATATACCACAACTTGTTCAGCTATTCCCCAATTAATGGACACCTCCACAATTTCCAATTCTTTGCCACTATAAAAAAAGCTGTTAAAAATATTTTTGTCCAAGTAGGCCCTTTTCCCCTATCTCTGATATCTTTGGTATAGAGAGACCCAGTAGGGGTGTATTTTTGTGGCCCTTTGGATATGGTTCCATATTGCTCTTCAAAATGGCTATACCCAAACTTGGAGTCTTGGTTTTTAAAGGATTACTCTATTAAAAATGGATAATATGGAAATGGGCTTTGAATGATAATACATGTATAACGTAGTGGAATTGTTTGTTGGCACCGGGAAAGGGGAGAGAAAAGGAGAGGGATAGAACTGGAATCATGTAACCATGGAAAAATACTTTTAAATAAATAAATCTTTTTTTTAAAAGGATTGCTATACCAGTTACAATTCCACCAACAATGTATTAGTATCCCATTTGCCCACATCCCCTCCAACATTTGTCATTTTCCTTTTGGTTATATTAGCCAATCTAATAGATGTGGGGTGGTATCTCAAGATTATTTTAATTTGCATTTCTCTAATCAATAGGGGTTTGAAGTATTGTTTCATATGACCATAGATAGTTTTCATTTCTTCCTCTGAGAACTGCCTCTTCATATCCTTCAACTAGTTCTCAATTGGGGATTGTTTTGTGTTCTTATAAATTTGACCTAGTTCTCTATATATTTGAGAAATAAGGCCTTTGCAGAGATACTTGCTATACATTTTTTTTTCCAATTTGTTGTTTCCATTCTAATTGCATCACTTTTGTTTATATGAAAACCCAGCTCAATATAACCAAAAATCTTTCCTAAGAATTAGAATTATCTAAAGATAAATATCTCAAAGACATCTGAAGATGAAAAGGCTATCTGAAGAAGTAGAGAGCTGCCCATCTCCAGGTCTTTGAGCACTCCTCAGGAATGCAACAAAGGAGGACTTGGATTAACCTGTCTCTCATATCTGTTAAGATTCAGGGATTCTAGGAATCTCTGCAAGAAAACTTGTTTCTACCTTATCAGTATTTCAGATAAGTGAAGACATACACTTTTATTTAATCCCAGGAAACCTGAGTTGGCAGTTTCCTGGCCATTCATATTGTATGTTTTAGAACAGGCCATGAACTACATAAACTGTCAAGATCTTTCTAGATATTGGGGAGGGGGAAGTTAGAGAGAGAAGAGTCTGGAGATCACTCTTCACAAAGAAAGGAAAATTACACTAGAAGCCAATCTAAGTTGGGCTCCTGGCTTTGTCCAAGACTAAGCAGCAGTGGCTCCACCATACAGGAGTGACTTAGGAAGAGGGATGTCTCAGGAGCCTTGTCCTGCTTGGCTTCAGAGAATGCAACCAGGAACTATAAGCAGAAGTTGCAAACAGGTCAATTTAGGCTTAATGGGAGGAAAAACTTCCTAAGAGTTAGAGCCATTAGTAAGGGGAAAGGGTGACCCTTTGAAAGAGTCATTGATCTAGAGCTAGAAAGGATCTCAGAGGTCTTCTAGTTCAATAAACTCATGACCTAAAAATTAACCATTGACAAGTGACTGGGATCCATTGTCAAGGCAAGTCTATTACAGGCAGGCTTCTTTAAAATCACTTTCCTGGGAGCAAGCCATAATGTGGTACATCCTCAAGGGGTTCAGGGAACTCCACCATGGGGCTCATGAGACCTTTTCATCTCCTTTGGACCTTTTCTGGAAGCAAATCTATCTGAGAGCCAGGACAACAAAGCCCCAATCCCCAGAGGGTTGGGATGGAGGAGGGTGTAGACTGGGCAGGGGATGGTTCCACCCATGGCAATAGTAGGAAAGGTAAAAGGGAAATACCTTCAGGGAGTTGTTTTCCCTTTAAAGAAGTCAACATATTCAGACAATTACTAATGTAATGGTCATAATTATAGCCCACATTTATACAGCACTTTAAAAGTTTATAGGTTTTACCCTTTCATCACCAACTCTGTATAGCTTATCAAAAGAAGAAGAAAAAATGGAAGGACAGATTAAGCCATAAGTTTTCTGCTTCCCAAAATATCATATAAAAGATGTTTTAGATCCATTCATGACAATTGACACTTTGGACTTCTAGCACATAACCCAAGGGGATCAAAGACATAAATACATGTGCTGAAATATTCACAGGGGAAATCTTGTTGAAAACAAAGAACTGAGAACAAAGTGGGTGCCTATGCATTGAGGAAAGGCTTACTCAGTTACCAAAGTGGTGTCAAATTCAAATTGTGCTACATATTTATTTAGAAAACCATAAATTAACATTATCTATGTTGAATTGTATTTTTATTTATTACATTAAACATTTCTCCATTACATTTTAATCTCCTACAGACTCTGAGTTTGGCACTTCTGAATATAATTGAATATTAATTTAAAATAAGAAGTAACAAGTATGAGAATTCCTAGATGCAAAGAGAGATTTGTATATACTGATATAGACAAAAATAAGCAGATATAGAAAAATAATACATTCAGAAACTGTTGTTTTTGTTCTTGTTCTCTTGTGTCTGACTCTTTGTGACCCAGTGGACTATACTGGAGTGGTTTGCCATTTCCTTTCTCCAGTAGATTAAGGTAAACAGAAATTAAGTGACTTGACCAGGGACACTAAACTAGTAAATGTCTGAGGCTGGATTTGAACTCATCTTCCTAACTCCAGAGCCATAGCTCTATCTACTGAGCCACGTAGCTGCCTCTCAGGGGCTACAACAATGTAAATGAAAAAAAAAATCACTAATAGCAAGATGAACTAAGAAATTGAAAAACCAATGATAGTCCCTGAGAACAGATATGAACAGAAAGGTGG
The DNA here is from genome assembly GCF_027887165.1 of Monodelphis domestica. Classification (NCBI taxonomy): domain Eukaryota; kingdom Metazoa; phylum Chordata; class Mammalia; order Didelphimorphia; family Didelphidae; genus Monodelphis; species Monodelphis domestica. The sequence continues at coordinate 93,728,219 of NC_077231.1, forward strand.
AGCACTATTAGGGCAGAATGGTAGGGGTGTGTGTGTGTGTACAGAGAGAATGAGAGAGTTGCAGTACAGTATTACGTCTTTTTTAATTTTTTTCTTTGCAACCAGGAAGGGTAAAATATGGAGATGGGCCATTTCAGAAAAAGACAAACTACATCCACAAAATATTTTTGTTGTAAGGGTTAAGAGAGAGAGGTGGAAAGCCTGACTGACTAATTCTTCTGTGGTCCTATTGCCCAGAGACACTTTTTTCTGATTGTATTTGAAGAGGTTGAAGTAGCTTGGATTCTCAAAGAGTTATCAACAAGAACATGAAGATTTATTGCCTTCCCTCTACTCATCCTTCAAGGATTGAGCTAAAAATGGGAGCCTAATATTGTAAAGAGAGGTTCCACTAGAGAAGGCATGAGGAACTATGGGATAGTAGGGAATTGTGTCCTTTTCCTCTGCATTTTCTCTTTCAGGTCTGAGTTTTGACAGCTTTGGCAAAGGCCAAAACTAAATTTCTGAGGAAATCTATTAGAAGGCTAATGCTAGATGGTGCCTGAATACCATCCAAAAATAAAGCAAAAAAAAAAAACCAAGACTGGAAAACAGGGCTTTGCTCCAGAATATAGATTTAGGGGATGCTGACAGCATTCAGCAATCCTTCAGGACACAGAAACAGCTTAGTACTAGTTAGTTTTTTTCTCTACACTATAATACATTTGATTAGTAACCTCATGATGGCCAGAAGAAGGGATTGGATCAACCAACCAACAATATAAATGGTTTGTGAGAGGGCAGCTAGACGGCTCAGTGGACTGAGAGCCAAACATACAGGTAGGAGGTCCTGGGTTCAAATTTGACCTCAGACATTTCCTAGTTGGATGACCCTGGGCATGTCACTTAAAGCCCATTGCCTAGCCTTTACTGCTCTTCTGCCTTGCAGCCAACACATAGCTACAGTAAGGATTTTTTTTAAATAAAAATAAATGGTTTGTGATGTGCCAGGCATTGCTAAGCCTGGAATGAGTTTCCTCTAGGCAGCAGAATGAAGTTAAATCAAATCAGATGGGAAAAACCTGGACCAATAGAAAGAAATCAGGTTATATGGACTTTTTTTAAAATTTTAAACCCTTACCATCGGTCTTAGTGTCTGTTCTAAGACAGAAGAGTGACATGGGCTAGGAAATTAGAGTTAAGTGACTTGCCCAGGGTCATACAGCTAGGAAGTAAAGATTTGGGTTATATAGACTTTAAAAGTCCAAATAGAGGATCTTGCATTTGATCCTGGAGGCAATAAATAGCTCAATTTGACAGCTGAAGGGAAAATGAACTGGAGTGGGAAAAGACTTGAGGCAGGCAGACACACCAATAATTGCAATAATCCAGTGATGAGGTAATGAGGGCTTCCACTGACTAGTGGTGGCAGGGTCAGGGGAGAGAAGGGGACATATCAAGAGAAATTCTAAAACTAAAATTGACAGGATGTGGCAAATGATTGGATATGGAGAGTGAGCTAGTGAGGAGTCAAGGATAAAAGTTCCATTTTGGACTTGGGAAGTTTAAGGTGTCTATGAGGCATCTAATTGAAGATATCTACAAAATATGCTGTTCAAAACATCTAATAGGCAGTTGGAGATCCAAGGTTGGAGATGAAAAGAGAAATGAGGGCTGGGAAAATAGAGCTAAGAATCATCAGCATAGAGACGCTCCTTGAATCCATGGGAGCTGGTGAGATCACTAAGTTATATAGAAAAAGAAAAGACAGCCTGGGCCAGAGCCATGGCGATGGAGGGGACAGCGCCTCATAATCATCAACTGTGACCTAAATGAACTGACAAAGAGTGGTCAGAAAGGTTCTAAGGAGAACCACAGAGAGCACGGAAGAGGGTCTTTATTATCAAGGAGAAGAGAGGAGAGGGAATACGTGGCAAAGATTTTGGAGTTGAAATGCAGAAGAAGATTGTCATCAGATAAAGAGATTTCAGAGTTCATGAACAGACAAGTTTACTCAGAAGTGAGTGGATGGAGAGAGCCAGGGTACAACTAGAGTCTCTGTATATAGCTATGGTGGGATGGAGAAGAAGTGATTCTATGGAGAGAAGCACGAGGTAGTGGGGAAAAATAATGCTGGATTTGTCTGTGTTCAGACTCTTTTTCTGCCACTTATTAGGTTCATGCTGACCATAAACAAGCCATTTAATCTTTGTAAGTCTCAACTTTCTCATCTGTTAAGTGGCAATAATACTTCTTGTACTACTTACCTCATAGGACTGATGTGAGGAAAGTATTCTGTGAAATTGAGTGTGTGTGTGTGTGTGTGTGTGTGTCTTAGACACATAGCACAATAAAGCTGATAGCCTTAAAGTTGATGGTTCAAGTCCCACCTCTGACACATAACATGCACAAGACAAAAATGTAAATAGAAAGAATAATAGAAACTTGGAGAAATAAGACAGCATACCTCTGCTCTGCTTTGGAGAAATGAGGGATTATGGGTACAATACCCTGCAACTACTGTCAGATTTGGTTGATATATTTATTAATTTTGCTCAATTGCTTTTATTTTTCTTGCCTTTTGATCCTAATACAGAGGATGGCTCAATTAGTAGGGAGGGAAGGAAGTGTCTCTTTGGAAACCAAAGTGATGTAAAAACTAAAGATATCAATAATTTTTTTTTTAACTTAAGTAGGCAATGCAATCTGAACATTGTTGTTGTTCAGCCTTCATTTTCAGAGGACCCAAATGACATCACAGGGTGATGTCCTGACATGCAGGTAAATTGGATTTAAGTGAGGCAGAGTTGCACCCAGTCTGGGCGGAACATACCCCAAAAGAAAGCTTCCTTGGGAAGAGTGTAGGCTTTTATTCAGCAGGTATAATGTTTGAGTCATACATTAACTGGTCTCTGTGAGTCTCCTGGCTCCATATTGCCATTACTGTGGGTTAACACAAAGGCCAACATGAGAAATTCCCCTAATTCAACTTAAGATGTGGCTATGAAGGCCAGCAGCAGAGCATAAAAATGAGGCAATCTCAAGTGCATTTCTCTTCTCCAGTTGCCAAACAGCTGCTTACTTCAGCCTTCCCCCCCTGTCCAAAGCCAAATGTAATATCCGATTGGAATTTCTGCAGAAGACAAGTCAAGTCACTTTCCTTCCAGGTTACAATTTTCCTGGAACAACACAGGGCTAAGGTTACATGTAAACTGGAGGAACAAAACGGGTAGCGTTTGATTGTTCTGTCTGTTTTTATGTCGTGGCTTGGAAGAGCCCAAGCTTACACAACTTTTATCTATCAGCCTGCAAGCACAGAGAAATGAAGCCAGTGTACACGTGGCAGAGAGACAAGTTTAATGTCCCAGAACCTGGTCCTGCATCTACCCTGGAAAAGATTTTTGAGGAAGCTTTCCTTCCAGAAAAGGTGAGTCCTAGGATTTAGAGCTGGAGAGGTCTTTAGAGATCATCTAACCCATTTCCCTCATTTTACAAAAGGGGAAAAATGAGGCCCAGAAAGAATAAAGTGAATTAAGACCTTAGATTTATAAATTGATGAAAAGAACCTTCCTTGGAGATTATCCAGGAAGCACAGATTGAGTATTTACTATTTGCCAAGCACTAAGTAAAAATACAAGCAAAAAAGAAAGATAGTCTTGCCTTCAAGAAGTTTGAATTCTAATGGAGGAAGGGGATATGTAAAAGGGAGATGAAGCCAGGTGGGAAGAGAAAAGGGTACCAGGGAGGACTTTTGAGAGTCAGGAGAGAAATGATGATGGTTACCCTGGATACAGCTTTAAAATGACAGTTCCAGGAAGTCCCCCAATTGGGGGGAAAAAAGGAATCAGGAATAGAAGGATCTTCCAAGGTGAAAAGCAGTAAGGATATCTTCCATAATACCCAGCCCTCTCCTTTCACAGAGAAGTGGGAAGGTACTCCAGAAAGAGCACTAGTGTTGGCGTTGGTGACCAGTGTTGAAATCCTGCTTCCGTCATTTACTACGTATATACATCTATGAGTTTATGAAATTTCAGCTTAAGAGAGGGGAAGAAACTTTAGGCTAACAGATTGGAATCTAAATGAAACCTTAGACCTCCTTTAGCCCAACCCACTCATTTTACAAGAGAGGAAACTGAGGCCCAAAGAAGGTATGATTTAGAATCATAGATTTAGGACTGAAAGGGACCTCAGAAGGCTCATCTAATCGGACACCCTCATTCTACAGATGGAGAAGTAAGCCAGAGTTTTGAAGTGATTTACACCAAGGTCACACAGTTAGTGAGTAAAAGAAACAGCATAATTTGAACTCAGAGCCCTGGTCTCTTTTCACCATGTTGCAACAGATGCCACCACACATCTAAGTATCCTAGATATAGAACCCAAGTCCTCTGACTAGACCCTATCCAATGCTCAAATATCCTCTATTCCACCAATAATAAGCAAAGATGGAGAGTGACAGATAGTCATAAACCTCTTTCCAAATCTTATTTTGTTTGGCAACCTGATAAACCGATGTCCTGTCTCCAAAGAAAGGTAGGGCAGCATTCTTCCAAGTCTGACACACCCAGGATGTTGTTTTCCATCAAAATTCTCTGCTTCTTTCCAAAGCCCCATTTGACAGCAGCTCACATGAACAGACACATTGCTGGAACGTTTTTATCCGCATGTTTAATTCATTGGGAACATTTCTTTAAATATTAACTGCATTCTGAAGGCACATTAAGTCTAAGTCTCCTCCCACTCTAGCCCATCCTCTGTTCAGCTATCAGAATGATCTTTCTGAAGCACAGGTCTGAACCCTGTCATGCCCCATTCAGAAAATTCCAATAGTTCCCTATCTCCTCCAGGATCAACTGAAAATCCTGTTTGGCTTTTCAAGCTTTTACGTCCTGGCCTCTCCCTACCTTTCCCTGCAGGTAACTTCCCTCCATATTCTCTGTGATCCAGTAAAACTGGCCTCCTTGCTCCCAAAAGAGAATAACAGCTAACATTTATGTGGTGTTCGCCTTTGTGTCAGGCACTTTGCGAAGCACCTTACAATAATATCTCATTTGATCCTTGCAACAATCTTGTGAGCTAGATACTATTATTATCCCAATTTTACAAATGGGGAAATTAAGGCAAGCCAACTAAATGACTTGCTCACAGGTCAAAGCTAGTAAATGTCTCAGGCCAGATTTGAAGTCAGGACTTTCTGATTCCAAGTCTAGTACTCTATCCACTGCCACCTGGCTGACACTCATCTCTTGACTCCAGGCATTTTCTCTAGCTGTCTTTCATTGCTGGAAGTTTTTTCTTCATCTCTGCCTTCCTTTACATCGCAGCCAAAATCCCACCTTCTTTCTATAAGGAAGTCTTTCTCCATCCCTCCAAATGCTAGTTTCCTTCCCTCTGTTAGCTCCAATTTATCCTATATCTGTCTTGTTTTGTATGTTTTCTCTGCCATCAGAGTGTAAGCCCCTTCTTTACGGATAAGGATTATCTTTCTGCTTCCTTTGTACCCCCAAACTTAGTACTATACCAGGTTCATACTATAACTGAACTAACTGGCCTCACCGGCCTCAAGAACACAGGACTAGTGAGACACCAGACCCAAGCTAGGAATGGAGATGCTTTCAGACAGAACCCCCAACCGGTCTGAAATCCTGGTCTCAAAAAACAAGGAGATGGCTCTTTGGGTGGAAGTTGCATACACACTAAGGTGTAGTCACAGTTACCTTTGCCTAATTATTTTTCTTTGTTTTGAGGGGGAGCTCTGTTGGCGTAGGGGACTCTAATAGAGGGGGGAAAGGGAATCAATCAAACTTCCTTTTTTATTTAACCTGATACTGGTCGGTCTGGTTTTGACATCCAAAATGGGGAAGCATGGAGAAAATTCAAAGATTGCAATCAACAACTCATGGTCTATCTTTAAATAAGAACTTTACTTTAGTTAGCCAAGAGAAAAATCTGTAGAAAAACCTACAGATTGATCTCTTGATAGGGTCATTCATGGAATCTAGAGTTCAAAGGATCCTCCCTTGGCTTTCTCGTCCACTCCCTCAATTTACAGAGGGCAAAATGGAGACCCAGAAAGATTAAGTGACTAACAAAAAGACACGCAGGTATTAAGTGACTGAGTGGAAAAGGTCAGACAAACTAGGTTCTGGGATGTGTCCTACCACAAGCTTCCTTTGTGTTCTTGGGCAAGTCCCTTCCTCTTTCTGGGCCCCTAAGTCTTCTATCTGCAATTTGGACTTCTGATCTCGAAGGCCCCTTCCAGCCTCTGCCATTTACTACCAGTGAGACCTGGAACAAGTTGCTTCCCGTTTGAGTCTCAGAAGGAGATAAAGGAGTTGAACTAGATGACCTCTCCTTCTCCAAGTACATGATCTGGTGTCTCGGCACTGTACACTCCCTGGAATCTAAGGCTGATTTCTTTCAGCACTGCCTTTTTATGAGCAGAGCCCCCTTGATTTACAGCATTCAGGCTGGGCAAAAGTATGCGAGTCTGCCTGGGCGTGAAGATCAGCAAGAAGTGAGCCTCCAGCAAAAGGGAGGCTTTTTATTTAGTCCTGAAGCAGCACTGGGTAAGCCTTGAGACTCACTGGAGATAGCAAGCAAGCAGAAGCCTTCCCCCTGGTGCACACTCAGCCCATAAAGTCTGTCTCTCTCCCTCGGATGCTCTGCCCACCAAATAAAAGATCCAAGCTTAGTACGGGTAAGATCAGAGCTCTAGGCAGGCAGGGACCTCAGAAACCAACTAGTCCTAGAACAGATAAGGAAACCAAGGCCAAGAGACATGAAGTCCCTTAGGATCCAGAGCAGGTTCTTAAACCTAGGGACTTATCAATTTGTTTTTGGTTTTTTTTTTATTCTTTTTAAACCCTTACCTTCTTGGAATCAACACTGTGAACCCGTTCCAAGGCAGAAGAGTGGTAAGGGCTAGGCAATGGAGGTTAAGTGACTTGTCCAGGGTCTCACAGTGAGGAAGTGTCTGAGCAAATTTTAAAAGAATATCTTGATAATGGTATTGACTTCCTTTGTAATTCTATGCATTTTATTTTATACATTTGTAAGTATGATTCTGAGAAGCCTGCCAGAGAGCTCCTCACCCCTGGGACTGGGGACAACTTTCCTTCCATTGGAAACATTTGTTAAATGCCTACTACATTGTAGACTGTTACAAAGACAAGAATAAAGCAGTCCCTGCCCTCGAGGAGATTCCAACCTAGCAGGGGAAACCACAAGTGCAAAGGAAGGGAAGACAAAATAAAATAAAGGCCAACTAAACCAAGGTGTTGGGTGTTTAGTTCCGGTTTTGTTTAGAGGAGAAGGAAGCCCAGGAGGCAGGGCACTGCGAGCCGGGAGCACCGGAGGACCATGAGCACCGCTCGTGCAAAGAAAGGGGGAGAGAGGGAGGAGCTGACATCTCTTCAGTCCCCGCCACCAGGAAGACTGGTTCAGGTAACCCCAGAGTGTCCAGCCTTGGCTGAGCAATGGGGATGCCAGGGGAGCGGCTGGCCCCCGTTCCATGGCAATACTTCAAACGAAGCATCCCCTAACAAGAGCACGGCCACCGCCAGCAGCCGCAGCCACAGCCCAGCTCAGGAAAGCCGCCCGCCTTCTGATGTTGCCGTCCACCCAAATACCAATCCTCCCCAGATGTTCTCTGCGCTTGGAAACACCCTGCCCTGCTTTCCAGAAAGCCATTACATTGGCTTAATGGGCTTGTACGGTTCAGCTAAAGTATCCTGGAGCGGCCATCTGAATGCAAGCCCACTCCAGCGGGGATGCATGCGTGCGTGTGTGCGTGCGCCCATCTGAGGGAAAGATGAGAAGGCAAAGGAGAGAGCGCTTTCCGTGATTTATGCAGCTTTTATGAGGGGGCGGGCCAGCGAAAGTAAGCCAGGCTGCAGACAATAGCAGACAGCTTTCAAGTGCATCTCCCGCCCATCCCCAGGCTAAGCCAGCCCGGGCTGAAACAAAAGGGCCGAAGATGCCCAGGAGAGCCCCGGCCAAGGTTAATACTTTCACCTGAACTCTCCAGATCCTTAGGGTGAAAAGGAGGGCTTACCTAGTTGGGAGCAGCTCGCTCATCCCGAGGGAGAAGCGGGACCGGCGGCCATCACATCCAACCCCCCACCCCCCCACCCCGGAAATGGAGACTTAGCTTAAGGGGCCTCGTTGTGGCCATGCAGTTACTGAATGTGAGGAAAAACATTTGAATCCAAGTCTTACTGACCCTGAGTTCAGTATTCCACCCGCTATCCCCACCCTGACTCTGATTCATGCAAAAGGTGGCACATGAGGGGTGTGTTGAAGACAGATTCTATGCAATATAAGTGAGAAGGGAGTGTATTACAGGTGACAAAAAAGGAAGGGGGGAAGAAAAGGAAGGGAAGGAAGGAAGGAAGGAAGGAAGGAAGGAAGGAAGGAAGGAAGGAAGGAAGGAAGGAAGGAAGGAAGGAAGGAAGGAAGGAAGGAAGGAAGGAAGGAAGGAAGGAAGGAAGGAAGGAAGGAAGGAAGGAAGGAAGGAAGGAAGGAAGGAAGGGAGAAAAGGAAGGAATGAAGGGGGAGAAGGGAGGAAGAAAGAGGATAGAAGGAAGAGAGAAAAAGAAGGAAGGAAGGGAGGAAGGAAGAGAGAGAAAAAAGAAAGGAAAGAAGGGAGGGAGGGAGGAAGGGAGAAAAGGAAGGAAGAGAAGGAGGGAGGAACTTAAAGCAGGCAAACCTATTTAGTTTGCAATAGGCATCAGCTATTGCAATAGTCTAGATGTGAGGTGATGAGGACCAACACCAGGGTGGAGGCAGTGTCAGGAGGGCCATAGAAATGAGATGTCATGAAGGTAAAATTGACAGGCCTTGGTAACAGATTGGCTATAAAGGAATGATGAGGAGTCAAGCGTGACACCTAGGTTGAAAGCCTTACTAGGGTAACTAGGATGGTGGTACCTGAACAGTAGTAATAAGGATTGGGCCATCCCACTGAGTTACCAGACCAAATCAATCTAAGGATCTACTGAACTCAGCATATAAATACAAAGGCAACCCTTCAAATGCTACAGGAAAATTGGTATCTAATCCAAACAACTCATACAATTAAGCCTCATTTTAGGACCAAACAGAAATCAGATGGAATTTCAAGAAGAGGGAAGAAAGTAATGGATACACAATATTTACTATGAATTCTCCACTGATTTTTTTTTAAAAAACCCTTACTTTCTGTCCTAATAACTGTAGCATGGAAAGGGAAAAAGGCTAAGCAACTGGGGTCAAGTGACTTGTTCAGAATCATACAGCTTGGAAGCATCTTAGATCAAATTTGAACCCAAGTCCTCCCAACTCCAATCCTGGCTTTCTATCCACTGTGCTACCCAGCTGTACCTTCCACTGACTCCCCCCCCCACCCCCGCTGATTTTAAAATTATATAAATGGATGATGAGTCAGCAAGGGAGACTGAGAAGAGATAAGATCTGTAGGAGACCTCCTATAAGACCCTGGGAATGACCCAGTCCCTTATTACAGTAGAAGGAAGTGCCAACTGGCACACAATAAGCATTAAATAAATGAATACTTGCTAGTCAATCAAGAAGAAGAGAGGATCAAAAATCGAATGTGGAATTTACCAATTTCCACCATGGCAATGAACTATCCTGTACCTCCTCCCTCTCCCCCCCCCCCCAACTCCTCCTCAAAGAACTGAAACAACAGGGACAGATAATGGTGTTTTATTTTGAGCTGGTATTTTTATAAGCCATTAGTGTTTCCAACTGGTATGTAACTCTCCCCAGCCTGGGGCGAAGATGTGACTCCAAAATAAGCTCCCCTCCACCCAAGGATTCAAATGCACAGGGGTCTTCTCTCAGTCCCATCCGCCCCCCTTGATGCCCGGTATCCATCCCAGGATGGGTCTGGGCACTAAATGCCAAACCAACCTAAGGATCTATCTGAGGCCAAAGGCAACCATTCCAAATGCCACTGGAAATCGGGTAGCTAATCCAAACAGCTCGTACAATTAGGCCTCATTCTGAGACCAAAAGGAATTTGGAGAGGGAGGGAGGGAGGGAGAGATGTGCACTATTTGCTATGATTTTCCTCTATTGACTTAAATAGGAAAAAGGATTTGTGAGAATCTCAGAGGAGAGAAGATGGGTGTCTGAGTGGCTTCTTTCTAGTGAAGCATTTCCTGCCCCAGAATTCCAGAGGGATGTTACATCTTAATTACTGCAGGAAGAGAGATAATATGCCTTTTAGAGTGCCTCCAGGCCATGCATTTAAATGACCACAATCATTTGGGAGAGTCCATATGGTTTCTCCTGCAATTCATTCCCTAATATGGGGTAGTCAGTGAAAAGCCTCTTCCCAGGGCAGTCCAGTTACCCTTGTCAATAACCTCATCCAAGGGGAAATACAGAAATCTTAAGACCAGATAATGAAAGGATGTTTGTCTGATTCTTCATGACCCCATTTGGGGTTTTCTTAGCAAAGATCCTGAAGTGTTTTGCCATTTCCTTCTCCAGCTCACTTTACAGTTGAGGAAACTGAGGCAAACAGGGGTAAGTGACTTGTCCAGGGTCACACATCTAGTATTGTCTGAGGCTAGATTTGAACTCAGGAAGATGAGGCCTGAACTCTATCCACAGTCACTCACCCTAAATGAAAAGATACATTGGAAAAAATACTATTTCTAAAGAGAGAGGACTTGGGTTGAAGCCTATCAATATTTGTCCCGCCATAGCCAAACCACTGAACTCCCTGGGCTTCAGTTTCCCATCTGCAAAATAAAGAGATTGGATTCAATGCCTCCTAAGAACCCTTCAAAGCTCCACGTCTGGGATCTTGACATCTCTACCAACCCGTGGAATGCCCTTGGCCAAGTCACTTGATGAATGAATCTCCCCTTGCTGCCATGTTCAGTACAGAAAAAATTAGAATTCTACATGGAACCCAGTTATTCCAATCATGCCTTGATAGGCCTTTGGGATTTTAAGTTTAAACGGAACATCACAGAATCTCCCGGGGCCACTGTCCAAACAGCCTACATTTTCCTCAGGCACTGCCTAAAAAGTCAGCAGCTCCAGCTGATGCTCAGGCCAGGCCAAGTGCTGAGTGCATGCATCCTTCCAGGCCTCTGCACTTCCAAATTTCAGCCACTAGCTGCCCATCTGCCCGCCCACACAGCTCATTCCTTCCGCTGGTGAAACTGGGGGCTGGGGGCGATAAGCTAATGGGAGAAAAAAATTCAGCAAATGCATCATCAGTGTCACACACATAGGGATGTCTGTGCCTGGAGCACACCAAATGGGAAATGCTGTTTTTAGCTTCCTCCGGAAGTCATGCTGTTGCCCAGACTTGGTATTCCATTTCCCACCTCCATGTTTTTGCACACTGTCCCCCATACCTGGAATGCATTGCACCTTTTGGAATCCCTGGTTCAATTCATCAGTTCCCTCCCAACCCAAAGAAGCCTTTCCTAAGAGTTCTTATTATCAGCACTCTTCCTTTCTCTTTAAAACTGGGAAGAAAAGAGAATCCTTTCAACAAGATTTCTTAGCACCAGTGGGGCCACCCCAATCATCTGTGTGTCTGAAGCCAGGGGAAAATGTCACCCAGGGACTCTGGACATGGCCAAACCAACACCTTGGGGACCTTCAATAAAGATGAAAACATTTCACACACACACACAAAAGATTTCTTAATAAGCATCTCAATTCAAAGGCATATAAGGAAATGGTTCAAATTCATAAGTAAAAGAGCCATTTCCCAACTGATAAACTGTTGAAAGATAGGAACAGGCTGCTTTATGGTTTTGGTTTTTTAATCCTTACCTTCCATCTTAAAATCAACAGCATGTATTGGTTCCAAGGCAGAACAGCAGTAATGGGGGTAAGTGATTTTTCCAAGGTCACACAGCTAAGAAGTGTTTGAGGCCACATTTGAACCCAGGAGCTCCTGTCTCAAAGTCTAGCTCTCAATCCACTGATCCACCCAGCTGCCCCACTCTATGGAAGAAACCCAAGTGATCCATAGCAATGTTAAAATCATTACTATTTCTAGAAATGTACATTAAAACAACTAAAGGTCCACCTTCCACCCATCAATCAAAATGGCAAAGATGAAACAAGAGAAATGACAAATGATGGAGGAATCATAGAAAAACAGGTACATTTCAAAGCAGTCCTTTTTGTGGTGGCAAAAAAAAAAGGAAGCTAAGGGGCTGTGCATCGATGGAATGGCTGGACAAATTAGGAAAAATGAAAATAACAGAAAACTCTAGTGCTGAAAGAAAAGAGGAAGGAGTCAGTTTCAGAGAAACCTAGGAAGACTTAATGTCAAATGATGCAGAGTCAAGTTAGGCAGAACTAGGAAAAAAATTACACTATTACAAATTAGAAAAGGAAACAGTTTTGAAAAACTGAAGAACTCTGTTCAGTAAACAATCAACCATGATTCCAATTATGGAGAGATGACCAGCTAAAATGCAGACTAAAAAATACATTTTTGGATTTGACCGATAGGGAATGTTTTCTTTTTCTCTGCTTATACAATATAGGAAATCTTTCTCTCTCTCTCTCTCTCTCTCTCTCCTTTTCTAACTTTTTAGAAGGTAAAAAGAAGTAGGAGGGAAAAAAAGGAAATGTTTGACAAGTGAAAAACTAAAAGAATCAAATGTTATTAAAAGAAAATAGGCAGACAAGTATACTATTTATTGTACTATTAATTGGTCCAGCCACTCTAGAAAGCAATTTGAAACTGTGGACCCCAAATTAATAATTACTATTTAGTATTTTCATTTTTTAAAATTGCACCCATTTAAAAAATGTATGCAGCAAGGTAGCTCAATGGATAGAGCACCAAGCCTTGAGATGGGAGGTCCTGAGTTCAAATCTGTTCTCAGATACTTCCTAGCTGTGTGACCCTGGGCAAGTCCCTTAACCCCCATTGCCTAGCCTTTGCCACTCCTCTCTCTGCCTTGGAACCAATACATAGTATTCATTCTAAGATGGAAGGTAAGGGGTTTTTTTTATGTGTGTTTGTTTTAAAATTATTACTTAGTATTGATTCCAAGATAGAAGGAACAAGAAGTTTTGCTTTTTCTCAAAAATAAAATAAATAACAAGCACATGAATTCATAATCTTTAGTCATCGTTAAAAAAAAGCTCAAGTTCCTCTATGGACTTGTCAAGATAAAAGGATAGAAAATGTGGTGGGATGTCAAAAAGCAAGTGTTAAGTGCTGACTATATATCAGGCACTAGGCTTGTGGGAAAGCAAAGCTGGGCAAGTCAAGAGTGGCTCTGGTTCTCCCTGTCAGCTGGGGAACAGTGAGTGACCTGACAGGGATTCAGGATCCAGTAGAATCCCTGAGCTGGAAGAGACCCCAGGCAGACTCGCACAACAAGCAGCTGATGGACAATCTCCATCTGCAGCTGTCAGAGGATTAGCTGTCTCTTTAGTAAATAATGAAAAATTCCATGCACTGCAATTGGAAAAGCTTGGCTCCGCTTCCATCTCTAACACCTACAAAGATGGCTCCTCCTGTAACCTGAGGCTGGGGCAATGGGAGGATCTGGGACTTGGGTACAACAGAAACTCCCCAGCCTAGCACTTCAAGCCTCCGAATTCTGGCTCAGATGAACATTCTGCTCCTCTTGCATATTATTCTCCCTCTGTGAGAGGCAGCATAACCTTGTGAATAGAGAACCAGCCTCAAATGCAACGAGGTCTGGGTTCAGTTCCTTCCCTTGCCATATACTAGCTAGGTGACAAGCAACTAGATGGCACCATAGTACTGAGAGTGCTGGCCTTGGAGTCAGGAGAGATTTGTCTTCCTGAGTTCAAATCCCACTTTGGACACTTCCTCTCTTTGTGTGGCCCTAGACAAGCCACTTTACCCTGTTTGCCTCAGTTTCCTCATCTGTAAAATAAGCTGGAGGAAAAATAAAAGACAAACCATTCCAGTAACTCTGCCAAGAAAACTCCAAATCGAATTCCAAAGGATCAGACTACCGAGCACAACAAAAAGTTGGGGGACACTGGACAAATGCCCCTCTCGGTGTCCCAGACAACTTTTAAGTCATAAGAGATGCTAGCCTAAGTGGTAGAGGGAGTTTCCCAATTCAGGGGGTTCCCTCAGGTAAAAAAAAAAATCACAAGTTAATCCCTTATCCCTACTCTCCCTCACACACTCTTCATTTCAGTCACATTGCCCTTTTTACAATAGAACCATCTCCCATCTCCAAGCCTCACCTCTGAAATGCACCCCTTCCTCACTTCTGCCTCTCTGAATCTCTCCACAAATCCCAAGGACCACTTCTTCCAGAAGGCCCTTCATGATTCCGTGGTTGCTAGGGGTTTTGTCTCTTGGAATTCCTCTGCATATCCACGATGTATATGCTCTCTCCCAGATTGTAGGCACTTAAGAAATACTTGTGGAACTCATTCACTGACACACAGACCAAAGCTTTATATTTCATCAGAGCAGATTCTTTCCCCCCTCCTAATCCTCCACCCCTGACAATTATCTCCCCCATCCCTTTCCACCTCTCTGCCAATAATTGAATCTAAGGACCTTGTGATTGGAGATTCACCTCCCTTTTGCAGACAAGAAAACAGAAGTGCAGAGACTCACCCAGGGTCACACAGTTAGAGGAAGGATTTGAGTTCAAGTGTCTCCTATTGCACCTATAGATCACTCCTCCTACATGCCTCCTGGAAGCAACAGGAAAATGAAGGCTCTTTTCTTTAATTTTAATTTTATTATTTTTTCTGCAATAAAAACTATAGAAGAGGATAACAGGGTCTGATAGATGGAGGCTTCAACCCCATTCCTTCTCCCCTCCTCCCACCATCTCTAGCTTTAACATTCACTTAAAGGTTACTGCAGGGTTCTACATGAATTAAACATCTGGCGTCCCTGGTAAATTGCCAGGATCCTTTACCAAGATGGCCAGACTCTATTCACAGTGATGCATCATCCAGCCCAGCCCAGCCCAGCCCCCTGGTGTTCAATGGCCCAGGATCTCCTCCTAATTCATAGGATGTTCCCCATTGTCTGAGCACCCGATGATAAGTCCATTCTGTTTCAGAGAAGATATTTAACACATCCTAGCTCGCACATGCTTCCAGACTTTCATGTGGGTAGAAGAAATGAGGGTCACCATGTCTGCTGGGGAGAGCCTCAGAGGACAGGAAACAATGACAGGAAATGAATGCTACTGAAGGAAGGTCTGTCTGATCTTCTCTCTAATGCTTGGGGTCACTGAATATAAAAGCTGGGAGGTGGCCCTGCCTTTGTAGACTTTGTCTTCTAGCCAGTCAGATTTCCCAGGCTAGGCTTATTTCTTCAACCATATTTAATTCAGGGCAATTCCACAAATATTTGTTAAAATGCCTACTATGTGCCAGGTGCTGTACTAAGCGCTGGGCTATAAAAACAACTTGCTTTGTTGAATCTCCCTGTCCTCCAAGAGCTTATGGTCTATCATGACCTACTCACATCATATCTCCATTGTGCCTTTTCCCGATGTCTGGAATTTAATCATTTTCATCTCTAAATCTTAGAATTTCTTTCTTGTAAAAAAAAAATTCTTTCTTTAAAAAATTTTTTTTTCTAATCTTTATCAGCTGTCTTAGAATTGATACTAAGAGGGGCAGTGCTCAGTGAATTGAGAGCCAGGTCCAGAGACAGGAGGTCCTGGGTTCAAATATGGCCTCAGATAACTTCCTAGCTGGGTGACCCTGGGCAAGTCACTTAACTCCTATTGCCTAGCCCTTACCATGCTTTTGCCTCAGAACCAAGACACAGTATTGATTCCAAGATATAAGGTAAGGGTTTAAAAAAAAAAACTGAAACTAAGTAAGCGTTCCAAGGTAGAAGAGAGTAAGACAATTGGGGCTAAGTGGCTTGTTCAGGGTCACACAGATAGGAAACATATGAGGTCAAATGTAAATCCAGGATCTCCCCATCTCAGGTCTGGTTCTCTATTCACCACCTGTCCTCCCCCTTAATTTCCTTCAAACACAGCTGACATATAACAGTAATAATAATAATAATAATAACAACCACAAGATTTAGGATTTGAACCCAGGTCTTCTAGGGTATGGCCTGAATTCCTAATTAAATACAACATGGATAAAAAGTCAATTGTTCTATTATCAACTAGCATTTATATGGTGCTTTAAGGTCTGCAAAGTGCTTTACAAACATGTCATTTGATCTTCACAATAACCCTGTGATATAGATGCTATTATTATTCCCATTTTATAAATGTGCATACAAAAAAGAGGCAAAAAGCAGTTTCTGCCCTCCAGGATCTTATAATCTAATATGTACAAACAATGTATAGGCAGGATAAATAGGAAATTATTCAAAGGGATGACACTAGAATAAAGAGAGGTTAGTCAGGAAAGCCTTCCCTGTAAAAGTTGGAATTTTAACTGGGAATGAAGGAAGCCAAGACCATGAAAGATTTCCTGTAGGAGGTGGAACCTGAAGTGGGCTCAGGGCCAAAGTAGAGACTCTAAGAGGCTGAAGTATTGTAGGGACAGAGGCAAGAGAGTGCCAGTCTGTGCAATCATGAAGAGTCAGGAGAGGAAATGTCATCTAGGAGACAACCATGATGCCTTGGACCCATGTGTCCCCAATGCATGCCCACTCTCTCCACTGGTAGTATGGGTATTTGTGAAAGCATATGCTCCAGGGTGAGGGGAATGTTCAATGTTTATGTTCTATTACAACTTTCTTATGACTTATTAAATGCCTCTGCTTTGAATCTGTTGCATCCTCTGGCTGAAAAAGAAAAAGATGAACCATTGCTAGGGGCTCATGAGTTATGGAATTGAGGGTTTTTGGACCCACTGAGTACCTTGAATTTGAATTTACTTCTATAAAGCCTTCCTTGATGCTCCTCTGCTAGGGATTCTCTCTCCACCATCCCACAGCATATTGGTGCTACTCTGGGTCTCCATTTCAGATTCTACACTTTGGCTTTCTCGAGATCCTTTAGAACCAAGAGGGTCTTTAGAGGCCATCAAAATCATTTTACAGATGAAAAAACTGAGGACCAGGAAAGTTAAGTGACTTATTCAAGGTAACACAGAGAAGATCATTGATAGAGACCAAGAAGGAACCTCAAAGGCCATCTAGGCTACTTCTCTCATTTTATCAAGGAAACTAAGGCTAAGAAAAGTTCAGTGTCCAAGGTAGCTCAGAGGAAAAGGAGAATGAGGATTTGGACCTAGGTCCCCTGCACTGGATGTGGTTCTGTAATTGGTACGGTGTATCACCCCAATGCCCAAAGGTTCAAATAAATTTTTTACTATAAATATATTTTAATACTCCCAGGTAAAGGGTTAGGCACTGAAGAGAAGTTAAAAAAAAATAAAATAAAAGCTGCTAGAAAGGAAGTTCCTTGGAAGCTCAAGACCTTCCTACCAAAAATCCTAAAAACTATTATTGTAATTAATTGAGCCAGAAGGACCCAGACCCAGGATAAAGTGAGCCCAAATTGCCCTGGATCCATACCACAGCTTCCTGGTTCTCTATAATCTGGGCAAATATGTGAGTATTGTGGGGGTTAACTCCCCTTCCTCCCACTTCAATAGTATCCTCACCAATAACATCCTCTCATTCCTTCGAAGCTCAGTCCCTTCATCTGTAAAGTGGGCACCATAGCTTTTACAATTAGACAACAGAGCACACAGCAAACTCCCCAATATCCATTTGGCTGAAATGGATGGTGGAAAGTCTAAGCAATTTAGAAGTCAGGTGATCTGGTCCTACCCCCTTCTAGCTCTAATGTTCTTGGGCAAATCACTTCCTTTCCCTGGCCTCAACTTCCTTGTCTGTTACTGGAAGCAGCCAGACCGCATCATGTTTAAGGTCTCTTCCCTTTCACAGAAGGGTCGTCACTACTGGTGGCAGCCAACCATCCTCCATCCCAGGCTCTCCCCGCCCCCCCAAATGCACCAGCTAACTGGTTAGCCTCCCAGATCTGTATTTTTCCAACCCATGGCTATGAATAACTTTGGTCTGGTGCTAGAAATATCCATTTTCGGTCAGCTGGATCCCTTTGCCAGCACGTATCCAGGACTTCAAGCAGGCCACCAGCCCCAAGATGGCGGCACTGGTATTCCCCAGAGAGAATCTAGACTTGCTCTGGCTCCTTCCTGGGGTTCCTGATGCGTCCCAGAGCTGACAGGAGACAAGGAGGGACAGCCGGGACTTGGCCCTTCTCCATGATCTCGTGATGCCCTCCTCCATGGAATGCACTTGTATGCGATACCTACTGAGTCTTACTCCAAGGGCAAATCAACACTGAACTGTGTCATCCAAGCTGACCCAGCGGCAACGTCCAGCATGCTTTCATAATAGAAGTTTCGAAACCAACCCAAGGAAGCCAGAAATGCCCCAAGATCCACTGTGAACCCAAAGCTTCTTTGGCTATTTCCTGTGATCTCACCTTACTAATTACACTGGGCGTGTTCTCAGTTATTTGATTATTTACTGAAATCCAAGGAAGAAACTCCAGTCTCATCAACTAAGAGAGAGGGGCGACAGGAAGAGGGGGGAGCATGCTGGGGGGGAGGGGGGATTGATGGGCGCTGGCTGGATTAGTCCTGGCTCTGACATTTACTAGCTGGGCATGTGACTGACTTTCTGAGGCTCAGTTTCTTTATCTGGAAAAATGGGTATTTTAGGAAGCAGGTCAGGTAGGGGGCTTGGTAGGTAAAGATGGGAATCCAGAATCAGGAGGATGCTGGGTTTCAATCTGGCCTTGGACACTTCCTAGCTGTGTGACCCCGGACAAGTCACTTCAACCCATTTGCCTAACCCTTGTCCTTCTGTCTTAGGGTTGTTCTAAAATAGCAAATAAGGGCTTAAAAATAAATAAATAAAATAAATGTCTTCATGCATTGATCATCTCCAATGTTCATAGTGAGCTGAGGCAAAGTGGCAAATTCAGGCCTGGAATTAAAATGTAACAGATTAGAGGCAGGCAGGTGACTCAATGGATAGAGAAGTCAGGAAGACCCGATTTCAAATCCAGTCTCAGATACTCAATAGCTGTGTGACCCTGGGCAAGTCACTTAAGCTTGGTCTGCCTTGCTTTCCTCATCTTTCAATGGGGGATAACAATAGCATCCACCACCCAAGGTGGTTTAACAAGAGTCAGACAAAAGAATATGCATAAAAAGCTCTCCATCCCTTCCAGCTTTCTAAATGCAATAGAATATAAAGTGGAGATTGTTTTATTGTTGACTTTGTAACCTCTAAAGCCTGGCACACAGTAGGCTCTTAAGAATTGAAATAATTTATAAGTATAAATACACAATATAAACATCAATTCTGCATAAATATATGTAATATAAATATCTTGTGTATTATATATTATTTATGTTATAGATAGAATAATAGTACTTGCATTGCCTTCCTTACAGAAGTAGTTTTGAGCACCTATGACCCCTGAGAGTTAGAAAGACTAGGGTTCGAAATTCCACTGCGCAAGTTATTTTGCTCTCTGTGCACCTCAATTTCTTCATCTATAAAATGCAAGACTGTGAGAACCAAACATGTGTAAAATACCAAACAGGCCTTAAAATGCTCTGCAAAATGTTAGCTAACAGTGCTATTATTGTCTCTGGTTCCCCAGCCAACTAGGGCCTGTGGGCAGGATTTGAACCCAGGTCTCTATGAATTCTTGAAGTCTTGCTTACCTCCAAAATGGAGATAATAATAGTTCCTACTTTCCAGGACTAATGTGGTGAGCTGCAAACGAGATTATGTTTGCAAAACTCTTTGCCATCCTAAAGCCTTCCAGAAACAGCAGCTATCATTCACCTTTAAACTGCTTTAGAAATGGGAGCTCTAATCAGTGGCTTGCCTCCCATTGTCAGAATGAGACAGAAAAGGAAGTGAAAAACCCATCTTACTAGTCAAAATTATTTATTTATAATTATTATTATTATATAATGTTTATGTAATATTTATTTAGTAAGAAATAATAATAGCCAGCAGTTATAGATTATACTAAGATTTACAAAGTCTTTAACCAGTATGATTTAATCTTCACCATAATACTGGGAGGTAGGTACTATGATTATCCCCATTTTATGGATAGAAAACTGAGGCAGACAGAGATGAACTGACTTGCCCAGCTGGTCAATGTCTGAAACTGATTTGACCCATTCTTGGCACAGACAGTTAAACAGTCAGGTCTTGCTCATCATCTGGTAACTATTTTTTCATGTTCCTTTTTAAATGTACCAATGGATAAATGGAAAGAATCATCCCCAGGACTATAAGTTTGGGGAGATGCCTAACTGTGGGGCCCTGGGCAAGTCACTAAACCCCACTGCCAAGCCTTGGAACCAATTCTTAGTATTAATACTAAGACAGCAGGTTAAGGGTTTAAAAAAAAAAAGGACATAAGAAAAGTGGAGGGAGGGGGCGGAATTTCACTGAAGTTAGGGAGCTGGTTGGCTTCTGCCTTTGTACCCTTAGCTCCTGGCACACAGTAGGTGGTATTCTTGTTCAGTGGTACCTAACTCTCTGGGACCCTATTTGGGCTTTTCTTGGCAAAGATGCTGGAGTGCTTCACCATATTCTTCTCCAGCTTATTTGCAGAAGAAGAAACTGAGGCCAATGGTAAAGTAAAGGACTTGTCCAGGGACCCACAGCTAGTCAGGGTCTGAGGCTGGATTTGAGTTCCCCTGATTCCAAGCCCAGTGCTCTAGCCACTGTATGCCTAGCTAATACTGAACTGTAGGCACTTAATAAGTAAATAAATTATTTATTTACTATTATACACAAAATGAAAATAAAATTTAGGTGAGCTGGATTGTTGAAAGTAGGAGTTGGGGAAGGAGTTGGTTATAAGTGAAATCAAGGAGAGCTACCTTTGTCTTTTGATAAAGACATTACTAGGTGGACTATTCAAACCCAGGATATACTGAGAGGATTTTCTCTTTGGAGTAAGAGGAGCTGGGTTCAAATCCCAGTTTGTTTTTCTCCCTTAGTGATGCTGGGCAAGTCATTTTTATTCCCTGTAAAGTGAAAGGATCCCACTCCTGTGATCATCTGAAGGAAAGAAAAGGGTTGACTAATTGTCCCCGTGGGTCCCAGTAAACCTAGGAGATATTCCCGAAGGAAACCAGTCCCGGAGGGGGGCTGCTCCCTCCCTCTCACCCCCTCAGGCAATGAGGAGACCCAAGACCAGACTTCAAACCCTGTCCCAGTCCAAAGCAGAAAGAAATTTGTGGCTTCTCTGTCCTGCTTTTCCGAAGGAGCCCAGGAGATTGTGCATCAAAAAAGCCAAGAGACCCAGATTCAGAAATCCACCAGCTCAGAGAATATACACACAACATCCTGGGAATTCCTCCCAGTCCTTGTTTCAATTTGGCCTGTCTTCGCCTACAGATCTAGTTTTTGTATCCTTAATGCCCTAGGGGGAGAAACTTTCACTGTATGGATAAACACCCCCCTCCTCCAACTAGACAATCAAACCATCCCCAAATAGAGGAAATCATAAAGAAATTAAACTTCCAGGATGAGCCCAACTGCCTCCCCTCCTCCAAGGCATGACTGAATCCTGTGGTCAGCCCTGTATGTTGGAAAGAGGGACCCGGGAAGTCTGGGTTCAAATCCTACCTCATATATAAGGTAGTAGAGTGACTAAGGGCAGGTCACAACCTCTCCAAGCCTCATCATCCATGAAATGGGGATGATAATACTGAGTTTGCACAGAGAGAAAGCAAGGAGTATCTTGGCATCAGGAGAAGACCTGGATTCAAGTCTCATCTCAGAAGCGCTACCCCAAAAACTAATTCTGAGCTGCAGGACAGTGGCTGTTGGGCATTGGCCAAGGGGGTTCCCATATGTGGGGCTTACTCTGTGTGGATAATTACCCACAGGTAGGGGCTAAACCACAATAAAGCAAAAGCGGGTCCCCTCAAATATCCCCTCATGAGGTAGTTCTGAGGAATAGTAACTGTGGTGATGTTTTTGTTGTTAGAGGAAGGGGTGAGTCAGATTTGTGATCTTAACAGAGAATTCCCAGTGTGAAAACTCCCTCCACTAATGTAGATCACAGAGCCTTGTCCATGGTTACACAGCCATTATGTGGATTCAAACACAAGACTTCCCTGAATCCAGATCCAGAACTCTCCAGCCACCATGTCAGAGGGGCATCGTGGCCAGATAAACAGAGTTCAGCAAAGTGCAATGGGGTAAAAAGCACTAGCTTTGCAGTTAGGATCCAAGTTTGAATCCTGCCTCAGATACATGCTAGCTGGTATGACCCTCGGTAAGTCACATTATCTCTCTATGGCTCCCTTTACCCATCTGTAAAATGGGGGTAACAATAGTACCTCCCTCCCATGCCCACTCATTGGCTCAAATCGGACAATTCCTAATCATTTAATCCTGGGCAAGCTGATTAACCTCAATTGCTTAGCCCTTGCTGCCCTTCTTTCTAAGAATTGCTTCTAAGACAGATAGTAAATTTAAATAAATACATACATACGTTTGAAAGGTTTTGAAAAAAAAATCCACCACAAGAACGCCAGCAAACCTGTGCCTCTGCACTGTACGCCCTTTACAGATTGAAGCTGTCAAATAAATCTGAATGATGACTCCCTATAAGCAGGAGACGGACGAACCAGCAGTAAGCAGGAATACTGAGCTTGGGCTACCGAGTGACCTCCTGCCTCTGGTACCCGACTAACGGGGCGCAGACCAACCCTGTTCTCAGTGCACCCCCTGGTGGCTAAGGCATGAATCGCTCTCTTTAAGGACAAATAGGCATGAAGAAAGCCGAGTGCCCAAAGATACAGACCCCTTCCACGCTACTGCGCCCCCGCCTCCCCCCAGGACTATCGGCCGGGAGGAGAAGGATTGTTCACCTTCAGCTATGAACACAAATCCCCATAGTGAAAAAGCTCAATTGTCTTGAGCTCCGGAGCTCCCGGGGCCCCAGACCATCCCCCTCCCACTGGCTGATCTCCAACCCTAGCCAGATCTATGCACCCTCACTGCCCAGTTTGCCAGCTACAACTCGAAATGAGATTCGTTATTTTTTTTTTGGTGGATCTCCTGCACATCTGGAGGGGGAAGGAGCCAGCTTTCCATTGTCTGAAAGGTGAGCTAAAATCACATCCACTCCAAGAAGCCAACGCATGCTTTTGAAGCATGTATTCTCTCTTAAAGCCCTCCATGGATCTTTATGACCCATCTGCTCTGCTGAGCACCCTCTCCAGTAGTTCGAGTGTGGCACAGAACACACCCGAACTCCTCCAGTGTTCAGTCTTAGAGCCCTAAGCTGCTACTAGCCAACCTAGCTGAGCCCAACATCCAAGGCTCACCATCCCACCTTAAGGGGCCCCTGAGAGCAGCTAGCTGCACCCTTAAGACAGGAATACACATGCATAGTGAAAGAGAGGAAGGTGTATGTCCAGATATTTAAGTGCTATCCCCTCCCCTCCAAAAAAAAGACCCTTTCACCTGAAATATCCAGATACTTAAAGGCATTTTTGTCTTGCACGACTATCCAAATGGTTACCTCATTTTTTCCATATCACTGTGGGTGTGCAGACTCAGGGCAAAAAAAAAAAAAATCAGCTATTCCACTTCATTGAACATTTATTTTTCCTATTTTCCTGTGGTCAGTGCAGAGAATACAAACCCCTTAAAACACTCCCCCCCTCCCCCGCCACCCCCCCCCCCCCCACCCTACCCCCGCGCCCCAGCAACGACAAGTTTAAATCAGGCATCAGGTCACTCCATCAAATGAGTTCCTAGCTAGTTTCTTGCTCTGGCTTGGAAGCTATGAAAATGTCTAATCTGCTTTAAAGATTCAGGGACTTTTCTGCCACATAAACATCTCCCTGCAGCTAGCTGCCTGTCACTTTCCACAATGGCCAATGAGTGTAGCTCAATGTCATGGCTGGAAGCCTTGGAATGATAGCAGCGGGGTGGAGGGGTTCTAGAAACCCATCAGACACATCAGAGCAAAGGTGGAAGCCGGGGCCGGGAAATTTGATCAGTCTCAACCATTAGGAAACAATCAATAGTAGGCACTGGAGCCAAGAGCAAACGGAGTTCTTAAAGCAAAGAATCTGGAATACAGCCTCTCCGTGGCTGCAGAGGCAGAAAACTTGAGCTTCTCCCCACGCAACCACCTACCCTCAAAGAGAGCAAAACTATCAGCAGCCCCCTCTATGCAGGGCTCTTCCTCCTCTGGCTCTGCTTGGCTGGCTAAGACCAACACTCATTTCCAGCCGCTAAACCGAAAGCCTGCCACCCGCCTCTTAGGAGCAATGCAGCCCCAGGGCCCAAGGGGGTGCGTGCACATACTGTATGGGTGGATGCTGGAACAGACGGTCCGCGTGTGTGCCTCCTGCTGCGGTAGCTTAGGGAGGTAGAGGGGGGCGGGTAACGTCTGACCAGAAGAGAAGTGTCTGGAGAAGAGGCACTGAGGTATCCCTGCCGGAGGGTCTGAATGGGTGTTCGAGAGAGAGAATACAAACGCACAACCTCGGCCCCCAAGTGTTTTCCAATCAAATATTCCACTTTGCAGCTGGAGTCAATACGCGCCCCCCCCCCAAGTATGTGCAAACAAGATGTAACAAGTGCTTGGGGATGAACACTGAAACATGTGGGGGGGGGGGGGTACCCTGATAAGTTTTTAAGGACCAAGTCTCATACATACACACACACACATAGACAGACCCACGCACCTCGGTTCGCAGTTCCCTCCCAGTAGAAGGGATAATGGGGGAAAAGGGGAAGGGGCTGCCCTTACCACTCTGCCGGAGAACCTCTCTGTAGCCCTCTTGACTTTGCCGTAGGTGCCCTTGCCCAGTGTCTCCTGCAGCTCGTAGCGGTGTTTGAGGTTGTGTTTGTGATGGTGGCGTTTCACGCCGTGCTGCTGCTGCTGTTGCTGCGGTTGCTGCTGCTGCTGCTGTTTCCTCAGCTCCAGGGCCGCCCCGGCCGGCCGGGTGCTAGCACCCGGCACCAAGCCCGCCGGGGCTGCAGCCCCCGACCCCGGGTCCAAGGCGGCGCCGCAGCAGCTCGGAGACGGAGGGGGGCAGGCCGGCCGCGGAGACGCAGCCCCCTCCATCTGCCCGAGCCGGAGGCGTGGGCTGGGCTGGGTTGAACTGGAGGGTCCCGGGGACTCCCCGGCTGGTCAGTCTCAGCGCTACTCCGAACGGCGCCTTCCAGCGCCCCCCGGCCCCCAGCGGCTCCAGCCCGCGCAGGGTCACTGACGGCTGCGGAGGTTGCTGTGGCTGTGGCCGCTGCTGCTGCTGCTGCACATCTGGCAGAGTCGCGCGCCCCGCCCCAGCCCGGCCCGGCCCGGCCCGCACCGGCCGCTCGCCCGTCCGCTCACCCGCAGCCGAGGCTCAGCAGAGGTGGCGGAGGGGGCAGCCGAGCCGCTGGGGTTGGTGAAGGGGAGGGCGGAGGCAGGGAAGTAAGGGGAGGGCTGGCCGGCCGCCGCGCCCCCGGCCCCTCCCGGGAAAGCTCGCGGGGCGGGGCTCAGGGGCGGGGCGGCTCGCTGGCCCCGGCCCCCCAGGACGGGCGGGCGGGGAGGAGCGGCCGGCGCGTCTAGGGCTTCCCCCGCCTCCCAGCCGCCGCCGCCGCCGCCGCCGCCGCCGGCGACGGCTACCGCGGAGCCTTCCCGGAGACCCCCGGGATTTGGAGGAGGAGGAGACGGAGGGGAGGGGTCTGCGTGTCTGAGCTCGCTCTTTGTGCAGCCGGGAAAGAGGAGGGGGAAGAGGATGGAGACTTTGGGGTGGAATAGGAAGAAAAGGAGGGAAGAGGATGCAGCCCCCAGCCCCAGCGGCTGCCTCAGTGCTCCTCCCCTCCTCCTCTTCCTCCTACTCCTCCCTCTCCGAGTCTTCCCGGCTTCCTCTAGCTGCCGGTGGACACAGCTCTCCCCGGCTGGGGCTCCTTTTGAGCGCGCACCGTCACCGTCACGGTCGAGCTGAGGCTGGCGTGGGGGGTGGGGAGAGCTTGAAGCTTGGACTCGGGGCGCCGGGGCCGCCCTTTCATTTTCCTTTAAATGCGTCGCTGGCAGAGGGGAGGGCAGCGGCGGCCGGCGGCCCGGAGGTGATTGGGCATAGAGGAGAGAAGGAGACCGGGAGGGGTGTATGGTTACAGGAGGTGAGTCACAGCCTCCTTCCTCCCTCCCTCCACGCTGACTTCGATTCCCTCCTTCCAGGCCTTCGGCTCCGCACCCCAATCTTCGGAACCCCACCTCCCCTGAGCTGTAGAACTGAACTTGGGGAACCCTAAGAGGCTCCTTCCCTCCAGCCCGAGCCCCTCCCTGGAGCAGGAGGCGGAGGGAGGGTCTCAGGGTGGAGAGGAACCCGGGGCCGGACCCTGACCTTGGCCACCCTTCCTGGAAGCCCCAAAAGGCTTCCAGGTAGAACCAGCTGGTTGGGAGCTTCTTTTGCTTGGGGGCCGGACGAGTGCATGCCAGAGGCATGCTTCGATACCATCAGGCTGCAACAGTGACCTGAGCAGATGGATTCAAGTGGGGAAGCTAATGTTCCAGGGCCGAGAGAGCCCTCAAGCCCCACCAAGAGGGTCCAGGGGCTGCTGCACCGTTCCTGCAGCCAAGAGCAGGCCTGGGCTCCTCTTGGAAAGATAGTTTCCTTTCTGTCAACTGCAAATGGCAGGACACTTTTCCTAGATAAGCCATGGAAATAGATATGGGAGGGTTCCTACATACCCCTCCCCCACTAGAATTAGTATCTAGTGATGATCTAAGAAAGACTTAGGCATTAACTGGG
The DNA here is from genome assembly GCF_027887165.1 of Monodelphis domestica. Classification (NCBI taxonomy): domain Eukaryota; kingdom Metazoa; phylum Chordata; class Mammalia; order Didelphimorphia; family Didelphidae; genus Monodelphis; species Monodelphis domestica. The sequence goes on from NC_077231.1 coordinate 93,754,970, forward strand.
CACCGCCTCAGTCCTAGAAAGTGAACAGGAAAGGAAGGAGAAAGGAGGCTATGTGAGCAGGAAGCCACATGAAATGAAAAGTGGGACTTGCTCAATTTTTAGTAGCAGCAGAAGCTCTAAGGGAATAGAGCTCCCCTAATCAGGAAGATCTGGGTTCAGATTTCACACATTCTGACTTTGTGAACCTGGACAAGTCCCTTAACCTTTCTATACCACCGCAGCAGTTCTCTAAGACTATTATTGTTTGTTTTTTATTTTAACCCCTACCTTCTGGCCTAGAAACAAGTCTAAGACAGAAGGGTAAAGGCTAGATTCACAGGGCTGCCCAACTGCCCCTTCTAAGACTATTAAATTCCAGCAAAGGTGAAGTCTGTTTTGGTAGAGCCCTACACCAGTCAAATCCCTATTTCTAACATGATAAAAAGGACTCTGGACTCTGTCCAGAATCCTCAAAATCATCAGTATTATTTTACGTTGGGAAGTAAGCATCCTCTTGGAGTCTTGCGTCTACCACCTCGTCAGTGTCCCATTTCCAGTGTCCGTCAATAAACATTTATTAAATATCTACAGAGAAAGCAAAAAGACCATTCCTGCCCATAAGGAGCTAACAATCCTAATAAGGGGGGAAACAAGCAAACAGCTCCTATCTAGAAATAAACTATGGACTGAATAAAGCGGAAATAATCAACAAAGGGAAGGAAGGGAGAGTGAGAAAGGTTTCCTAGAGGAGGTGGGATTTTTGCTGGGACTTGAAAGAAGCCAGGAGGTAGAGAGGAGGAGAGAGAGCATCCCATTCACCAGGGACAGCCAGTGAAAATGCCCTGAGTCAAAGGATAGTTCATCTCGAGAGAGCAAAGGCAAGAGGACTGATGTTACTGGGTTGGAAAGTATGTGGAGGGGGGAGATGCAAGACTGGAAAGGGAATGGGGCTCTGAATGCCAAACAATTTCATATTTGGGCCTGAAGGGGACAGGAAGTCACTGGAGTTTATTGAGCAGAGAGATGACATGGCCAGACCTACACTTTAGGAAAATCACTTTGGTGGCTGGATATAGAATGGATTGGAGAGACTTGAAGCAGGCAGCTATTTCAACAGTAGACCAAGCATGGTGTGATGAGAGATTTTGCCAAGATAGGTAGCTATGTCAGAGTTAGAAAGGGGCATGTGTGAGAGATGTTACAAAGGTAAAATTAACAGCCCTTGGCATCTATTTCCGTTCCATTTTATGAGGAAAAAAAAGATGGGAAGTGACTAGACCAAGACATCTGATTCCAAATCCAGCATCCCTTCTGCTGTACCAGTAGAGAAGGTTAAACTAGATGGCCTCTGATATCCCTTTGATTTCCAGGTCTGTGATCCATGATATCTGGGCCTCAGTTTCCCCATCCATAAAATGAGAAGGTTGGACTAGAGGGCCTCTGAAGACCCTTTCTTTCCAAGTCTATGACACCATAACTATCCCAACACTATTATGAAAAATAAGAAATGATTTATCATTATGAAAATAATAAATCTTTTAATATTAAAGAGGGAGAATAGAGATCTCTATGATCTCATGAGAAAAACCCCCTAAACTGATCATCAGATGATCTGGGTTCTAATCCTGACTGCTGTTGACTCACTATAACATTGGGCAAGTTACTCCCCTTCTCTAAACATCAGCTTCTTCTACAAAATAGGTAGACTGGACTAGAAAGGCTCCTCTAGTCTAACATTCTAAAATGTTTCTGTAGAAAATAGGAAGAGTCCACAGACCCTTATAATTCCAAATGATCAAGAAGTTCAGTCAATTTCTTTAAACTAGTAAGAAAGTGTTTCTTATGATTTCCACACTCTAGTGACACAAAATTAAACAAAATTCTTAATTTTTCAACTAAATAGCTCCACAGTTTGGCTCCCACTTACCTATCCAATCTTCTCCATATCAGTCTCCTAGTCAGACTAGCCTACAGGCTATCCCCTATCTCTGGAATGTAATCTGTCCTCACCATTTACAATTCCTTACTTCCTTCTTGATCTGCATCAAGGGTTCTTCACTTTTCTTGTGCCATGGAGCCTTTTGGTAATCTGGTGATACCCAAGGACCCCTTGTCAAAATCAGATCATCCTAAAGCAGCATTAAAAAATAATGGGATTGTAGACTGCATCCATGGAGCCAAAGTATCTAGATGGCAGAAAATGGTAATCCCACTGACCTCTGCCCTACTAGGGCCACATCAAGAACATGTCTGGAGGGCATCGAGATGGCTCAGTGGATTGAGAGCTATGCCTAGAGGTGGGTTCAAATCTGGCCTCAGATACTTCCTAGCTGTGTTGACCTTGAGCAAGTCACTTAAACCCAATTACCTCACTCTTACAGCCCTTCTGCCTGGGAACTGATATTTGATATTGATTCTAAGGCAGAAGGCAAGGATTTTTTAAAAAATCATTTGTGAATGAGTCAAGAAGTCAAAGATTTAGAACTGGAAAAGACCTTACAGGTCAAGCTCATTATATAAATAAGAAGCTAAGATCAGATGAGATTAGCCAGCTTGACCACCATTAGGCAAGTAGTAAGCTGCAGGGCTGTGATTTGAACCTAGGTCCTCTTATTCCAGGGGCAGCATATTTTTCACTATATGATGTGAATGTGATTAGCATGGACAATCAAGAAGATGGAAGGGACAAGATGTGTTCAAGTAACCTGGAAGAAGGGTTGGTTGGGTCCAGAGGGACTCAACTGGTGCTGGGCAGCTAGCTTACAGCGTGTGTAGAGTTCAGAATCTGGAGTTGAAGCTTGCCTCAGATGGCGCCTTGCTATAAGATCAGGCAGCTCACCTAAGCTCTCCCTACCTGTAAAATGACTTGATGACCTCGAGGTTATCCTCTAGCTTTCAGTCCATGATGTATGAAATGTAGAAAGTCTGAGTCAGCTCAATATAAAGAAGATCTAGGGGAGGGAAAGAACATGAATCATGGAACCATGGAAAAATATTTAAAATTTTTAAAAAGATAGACCATCCTTCCAATTAGAGACTGCTTCTCCAAAATAGAACTGGTTGCCTTGCTAGGGAGAGAGTTCCCCATCACTGAAAGTGTCCAAGCAAGGGCTTATATGGCCACCTATCAAGTAGAGAGGAATCCTGTGTTGAGGGAGGTTGAAGTAGACAGCCTTGAAGCTCCCTTCTAAGATTCTAGGGGCAGCTAATTGGCACAGAGGTCAGAGTACCAGGTTTGAAGAAATCTTAGACTCTTTCCTAAGTTCAAATTTAGCTTCAAACACTTCCTAGTTAAGTGACCCTGGAGAAGTCACTTAACTTTGTTTGCCTCAGTTTCCTCATCTATAAAATGAGTTGGAGAAAGAAATGGCAAACTACTACAATACTTCTGCCAAGAAAACCCCCAAATGGGGTCACAAAGAATCAGACATGATGGAAACGACAGAATAACAAAGATTCTAAGATCATACATACTCCAAAAATAAAACAACATAGATTTGAAATTATCTGGATTTAGGGGCAGTTGGGTGGCTCAATGAATTGAAAGCCAGGCCTAGAGATGAAAGGTCCTAGGTTCAAATCTGGCCTCAGACACATCCTAGTTGTGTGACCCTCAAGAAGGTGAAGATAAGAAAGAAAGAAAAAAGAAAAAGAAAGAAAGAAAGAAAGAAAGAAAGAGAAAGAAAGAGAAAGAAAGAAAGAAAGAAAGAAAGAAAGAAAGAAAGAAGAAAGAAAGAAAGAAAGAAAGAAAGAAAGAAAGAAAGAAAGAAAGAAAGAAAGAAAGAAAGAAAGAAAGAAAGAAAGAAAGAAAGAAAGAAAGAAAGAAAGAGAGAAAGAGAGAAAGAGAGAAAGAGAGAAAGAGAGAAAGAGAGAAAGAGAGAAAGAGAGAGACATTATCAGAATTTCTTGAACCAAAGGAATTCTTTAATCCCTTACCATTCTGATTTAGAATCAATACTGAGTATTGGTTCCAAGACCTAAGAACTGTCAGGGCTAGGCAATGGGGGTTAAGTGACTTGCCCAGGGTTACCCAGTTAGGAAACATCAGGTCAAATTCAAACACAAGACCTCCTGTCTCTAGGCATAGCACTCAATCCAATGAATCACCTAGCTTTCCCCACAAAGAGGCATTTTGTGTCATTTGTGACATCAGTTAGCATAATTAGGAAAGCAGCAGTTCCCTTTGGCTGCCATTTTTTCCTTGGTTCTCTAGATGATTTTGTACATATAGATATTTCACAGATGAAATTTGCATTGTCAAGCAGAGGGAATACAGAGAATCGGTAAACAGTCAAAAACAAATTAAATATGTAAATGATGGATATGATTTGGGGCATTACACTGACATCCAACCACAATAACTCATTGGGGGATACATGACATTTAATGTAGAACAGATGACTGAAGGAAAGCCAACAATACTGCTGAAGCAAACAGAAAGAAGTCAGAATTCAGCATACAAAATACCTCTCTGCTTTGCATCCACCTTATTACTAGACTGGAAGTTTCTTGAGGGCCAGGGCTGTATCTTATCTCAATTTCAGAAGCCCACTCCATCCCCACCCAGGTTGCTCACCTTGCTTTGCACTTTGGAACTATTCCTTGAATTCAAATAATCCAGAGGCTTTTATTAGGCCACTTCTACAGGCCAGGCATTGGACAGAGATAAAAGTAGGAAAGGTGATTACAACCTGGACAATGTACACTCATCAACAGTTACAAAATTAACAAGAAGTTAACAAGAAAAAGCCCTAACAGCTGAGGAAGAGGTGTTGAATTGGACAGGAATCTCACCAATGCCTGCCTCTTGTTGTCACTGAGGAATTTCAATCATGTCTGACTCTTCCATGATCCAAACTGGGTATTTCCCAAGTAAAGATGCTGGAGTGGTTTGCCAAGTCCTTCTCCAGCTCATTTTACAGAAAAAGAAACTGAGGCAAACAGGATAAAGTGATTTGCCAAAGGTCACCCAACTGGGAAGTGTCTGAGACCAGATTTGAACTCAAGAACATGTCTTCAGCCTTAAAGACAGGAGGACCTAAGTTCAAATCTGGCCTCAGATACTTCCCAGCTGGGTGACTGGGAAAATCACTTAATCCCCATTTCCTAGCCCTTACTGCTCTTCTCCCTAGGACTCATATGCAGTATTGATTCTAATATGGAAGGTGAATGGTTTAAAAAATGGTTAAAAAAATTATGAGTCTTCCTGACTCCATACCCAGCAGTCTTATCTTCTGAAACACTTGGCTGCCCCTTGTATTTTTTTTTTCAATATATTTTATTTGATCATTTCCAAGCATTATTCGTTAAAGACATAGATCATTTTCTTTTCCTCCCCCCCACCCCCCATAGCCGACGCGTAAGTCCACTGGGCATTAGATGTTTTCTTGATTTGAACCCATTGCTTTGTTGATAGTATTTGCATTAGAGTGTTCATTTAGAGTCTATCCTCTGTCATGTCCCCTCAACCGCTGTATTCAGGCAGTTGCTTTTTCTCGGTGTTTCCACTCCCATAGTTTATCCTTTGCTTATGAATGGTGTTTTTTTCTCCTGGATCCCTGCAAATTGTTCAGGGACATTACACCACCACCAATGGAGACTGCCCCTTATATTTTACAGATGAGGAAGATGGGGCCCAAGGAAGGAGTCACATCTAGGAAGCATCTGAAGGAGGATGCAGATTCCAGGTTCTGGGCTCTATGCACTATGCAAGTTCATCCCTCTGCACTCAAGACAGAGCCTGCTCCTGGGTGGCACAGCATGTCCCTTCTATGCTTTCAATCCCCCATGCCCATGGCCATGCAAGTAATACGATTTTAATTAAGTCTTTCTGATTCCATAGTCAGTAGTCTTTCCATTGCATCTTCCCATGATACTATGCTGCAAGAAAGCCATTTCTTATACGGTATAGAACCTTAGAGTCCGAAGGAATCTCAGGCCACCTAGTCCAATCTTTACCTGACCACCAGTTCCTTCAGCAGCATCTTTGACAAGGGATCATCTAGCCTTTGCTTGGTGACCTCCAATGATGGAGAACTCACTACCTCCCAAAGCAATTCACAGCACTTTGGGCTAGCTTGAACTATTAGGAAGTTGTGTTTTGTTTTGTTTTTCCCAGCCAGGGACAAACTACTCTAGTGTCTTTGCCAAGAAAACCCCAAATGGGTCGTGAAGAATTGAACATGACTGATGTGACTGAACAACAACAATAAATGTTTATTAGTTGACTGGTCTGGCTTTTTTTAAAAAGTCAACTAAAATTAGTATCTTCTTTTAGATTTTAGATAATGAAAATTTATTTAAACAACTCAGCAGTGAAAAGGGAATCTTGTAACAAGGTCACAGTGGAACTCTGGATTACTTAGGACAATATAATGGATCCCAAATCAGAAAACCTTGGTTCTAGTTAATCGATTAACAGGCATTTGTCATGACTTTGTTATTAACTCTCTGCCTCAGTTTCTTCCTCTGTCACATAAGGGTATTGAATTAGAGACTCTCCAGATTGCCTTCTTATTCCCAGTTCTGTGATTCATATTCTAGCTATCTGACCCTAAGCAAGCCACTTCTCTGTGAGCCTTAGTTTCTTCATTTGAAAAAGAATGAGGGTAGAATCTCTTAAGCCCCCTCCAGCTTCTGATCTTCTGAGACTCTTTAAGAAGTCATAAAACTGAGAGTAATTAGGTGAATAGTTGATAGAGCTCCAGGCCTAAAGTCAAGAGGACTCTGGGTTCAAATGTGGCTTCATAAACTTCCTAGCTATGTGACTCTAAGCAAGTCACTTAACTCCATTTGCCTAATCCTTGCCTTTCTGTCTTAGAATTGTTACTAGGGAAAAAAAAGTAAAGGTTTATTTGTTTTTGTTTTTTAAAGAAGTCACAAAATCATCAATTTGCAGTTAAATGAAAGCTTTGGAAATCAGGTCCAAACTCTTTATTTTACAGATGAAGAACCTGAGGACCAGATGCATTAAGGGGGTGTTCCTAGGTCAGACAACTAGTAAGTGACTGAGGCAGCAGGATCTGAACTCGGGTCATTCCGACACCAGGTCCAATGTTCTACCCCATGGCCTCTCAGAAGACCTTCACCTTCCCTTTCCTAGTTCAAAGTTTCGCTGGGGTTTTGTTTGTTTTGCTTTTCAATTGTGTCTTTTATTTTTTTTAGTAGTATCTTGAAACTGAGAAATAATACAGCCTCTTCCTGGTGAATAAAATAGAAGAGATTAGTCTGGGAGGACTGCAATAAAGACAGAAAAAATTCCCAGGCCACAGGGGAAGGACTGGCAATGCTCCAGAAATACAACACAATCCCACCCTGGAAAAAGGGAACAATCAAAGGTCAGAGGGCTGGCACAAGAATAGCCAATGCTGCCAGCCCAGCCAGGAAATCTAGGGAGTGCTTTGGTGCCAAAAGTTGCCTTTGACTCCAGCTTTCTGGAATCCCCTGGCTTTCACTGATGTCCCTGAAGTGGGACCTGATTATCCTAGATTTAGAGATGGGGGGTGGTGGGGGGTGGATGGGAAAGGACCAAAGCCACCCCATTCAACTTGGTTACTACTGGTATGGCCTTGGGCAAGTCACTTACCCCACTCCCCACCCCCAAATGCAGCAGCATCACTGAGTTTCCTCAACTATAAAACAAGAAGTGGGGAGCAGGGCTAAACAGTCTCTGAGGTCCCTTCCAGCTTTCCTATGATATATGGCCTTATGAACCTTGAAGTCCAGAGAAGTGACTTGATTTGCCCAACAGGGCACTAGCTGGGCTTCAAAACTTAGCTCTTCAGAATCTCAATCCATTGTTCAATCTACTAGAACAGAGGGCCTGAACCTTGTTGAGTCCTGGACCCTCTGGAGAATACGGACCCCCTCCCAGAATAATGTTTTTAAATGCATAAGACAAAATATACCAGATTACAAGGAAACCAATTAAACTGAAATACAGCTATTAAAAAAAAATCTTCAAAATAAATTCATAGCCCCACTGAGATTCTTCCTGTGATCCCAAGTTAAGAATCCCTGTACTAGACCATTTTAAAAAGTATGATATCTAGCCCAACATCCTCCCTTCATAGATGAGGAAACTGAGGCTCAGTGGTCTCAAATAATATACATTTTCCCTTTCCACTTCTCATTGACCCATTATTTATATTCCTTCTGGGGGTGGAAGAGGGAGTAGATAGAATATCTCCAAAGATAAGTAAGTATAATTTCAAAGTCATTGCAAAGGGGTAAAGGACAAACAATTAGAGGAGGGGGGCAGAAAAGGTCTCATATAAAAATCAAGAACAGAATTGTGTTCTGGGGAATAGCAGGAATCATAAAAGATGGAAATTAGATCTCAAGTTTCTTCCAGTTCCAAACCTCATGACAACTGAGACAATTATCTGCATAATTTGGCCACCAGACAAAATATCTCAAGCAAAACAGACTTCATTTCTCTCTGTCTCTGTCTGTCTCTCCATCTCTTTCTCTTTCTCTCTCCATCTCTTTCTCTCTCTAGATATCTATCTGCCTCTCTTTGACTCTCTTTCCATCTCTTTCTCTCTCCATCTTTCTCTGTCTCTCTCTTCATCTCTATCTGCCTCTCTTTGTCTCTCTCTAGTTCCACCTCTCCCTCTCTCCATCTCTTTCTCTCTCCCTCTCTCCATCTCTTTCTTTCTCTCTCTCCATCTCTCTCTCCATATATCTATCTGCCTCTCTTTGTCTCTCTCCATCTCTATCTTGGTCTCTCCCTCTCTCCATCTCTTTCTGTCTCTCTCCATCTCTCTCTCCATATATCTATCTGCCTCTCTTTGTCTCTCTCCATCTCTATCTTGGTCTCTCCCTCTCTCCATCTCTTTCTGTCTCTCCATATATCTATCTGCCTCTCTTTGTCTCTCTCCATCTCTTTCTCTCTCCCTCTCTCCAACTCTTTCTGTCTCTCCATCTCTCTCTCCATATATCTATCTGCCTCTCTTTGTCTCTCTCCATCTCTATCTTGGTCTCTCCCTCTCTCCATCTCTTTCTCTGTTTCTCCATTTCTTTCTCTTTCTCTGTCTCTGTCTGTGTGTGTGTGTGTGTGTCTCTGGCTTTCTCTGTCTCTGTCTCTCTCTCTGTGTCTCTGTCTCTCTGTGTGTCTCTCTCTGTCTCTCTCTCTCACACACACATACACACTCACTCTCTCACACACACACTCACTTTCTCTGTCTCTGTCTCTCTCTGTTTCTCTGTCTCTCTCTGTCTCTCTCTGTCTCTCTCCCTCTCTCTGTCTCTCTCTCTCTCTCTGTCTCTCCCTCTCTCTCTGTCTCTCTCTGTCTCTCTCCTCTCTCTCTCTCTCTCTCTCTCTCTGTCTCTCCCTCTCTCTCTCTCTCTCTCTCTCTCTCTCTCTCTCTCTCTCTCTCTCTCTCTCTCTCTCAAGTAGCCCTGACTTCTCTCACCATATTCACTAAAATGGTAGGTCCAGAGCCTTGGTGCCAGGTCCTCTGTTGAGTCATGTTTACTGTCACCAGGGATTTCGGCTCCTAAAGACAGGCATGAGGACAAGAACATTTCTGGCATGTTGCAGGCCTGTCAGTGACGGGAGCAGCATGCTGTCCACCTGTTCCTGAGCGGTGACACGTTCCCCTTAGATGGTACAAAGCTCCTCTCCGCCTGGCCTGAGTGGAGACAGGCTGAGCAGCTGACTGCCCAGTGAGTAAGATGTTACCCATTTCATCGATGTCCAGGCAACACCTCTTCCCCTGCCCCCTGAAATTCCACTGTCACCAGCTCATAATCACCAACCATTTCTAACTCTGCCTCCTTCCCAGGGCATAACGCTGTGGAATGTGCAGGGAAACTATTCTTTCTACCTATCCCAGAAGAATCTTTGCAATACAGAGTTCCACTGATAGGATCATAGCTGAAAGGACCCCAGAGGTTGTCTAGATTAGTGGCTTTATTTTATAGATGATGAAACTGAGGCTCAGAGAGATTAAGGAATTTGCCCCGCAGATAGACAGTGTGTGAGAATCAGAATTTGAACTCAGGCCCTCCAAAACCAGAATGAGTACCCTTCCCCTGTATTTCATGGCACCTATGTGATGTTTCTTCCTCTGGCACAGCAGAATGTCCTGTAAAGAACAGAGAATTTTCAGCCAGAAGACCTAAAGGCAAGTCCTACTAACTGCTTTTTACTTATGTGACCCTGAGCGGGCAATTGAACTTCCTTGGACCCCAGTTTCCTCAGTCATATGAGAGAACTGGACTAGGGTTCCTTGAAGATTTCTTCCTGCTCTTAATATACATTATTTTCCTACATCTTCTCTCTGCCTGTAGACCACAGATCAAAGGGGGATGGCAATGAAAGGGGCCCAAAGGAGCATTTGATCTTGCCCCCTTCGTTTTCAAAATGGAAACTTCTTCTATTACTGGCATTTCCCATGAATTTACATGCAGAAGCAATTGAACAATCCTTTGTAAAAAATAAATGAATAAATAATGAAGTCAAATCAACAACAAACATTGATTCAACACTTACTGTATGCCTGCACTTTACTAAGCAATGCAAATACAAATACAAACACTAGCCAAAAAAGATGAGTTTATGTTCTAATAAGGGAAGACAATACATAAAAGCAAGATGAAAAGGGAAGGAGGGAAGGGAAAGGAGATCTGCAGGGGGATATGACGGAGAGAAAAAAATATCTAGAGAGACCGAAGTAGAGCCCAGAGAGGAATGATGAAGGGAACATGGCTGGTGTATACACTTTCCTTAAGATAGGGGTGCTAGACTATACCCAAAGGATTTTAAGTTGTGTATCCTCTTTGACCCAGCAATACCATCAGTATGTCTATTTCCCAAAGAGATCAAAGAATAAAGGAAATGGGTTTAGATTTGTTTTTTAAACCCTTTTCTTTTGTCTTAGAGCTAATACTACACATTGGTTCCAAGGCAGAAGAGTGGTAAGGGTTAGGCAATGGGGTTAAGTGACTTGCCCAGGGTCACACAGTTAGGAAATGAAGGACTTCAAAGTGAAATGAGAACTGGGAGATCATGGGGCACAGTGATAACTTGAGGTCTCACAGCTAGTAAATGGGAGAGTTGAGTCAAACACTCCTAATTTTAAGACAAAAGCCCTGACTACTGGACCCAAAATCCTGGCCCCAGTCAAATGTCTAGATATCCTTTCTTGAGACTCCCATCCCTTCTCAGTTTAAGACATTTCTCAACTCCTGACATTTTTTTCTGGCTGTCCCCCATGCCTATAATGTTCTTCCTCTTCAACTCTTCCTATTTACCTCCCTTTAAGTTCCAATTAAAATCCCATCTTTAACAAGAAGCCTTTCTCACTCCCTTTTCCTTCTAGTGCCTTCTCTCTATTATTTCCTGCTTATCCTATATAGACTTGCTTTGTATATATTGATTTGTCTATCATCTCCTTTATTAGATTGTAAGTTCCTTGAGGGCAGGGGCAGTCATGTGCCTCTTTTTGTATCTTCCGTGCTTGGTGCATAGATAATATTAATTAATTTAATAAATCAATTTAATTAATTAAAATAAAACAAGAAAAAATGTTTATTGACTAAGATCACCCTGAGAATAAGTGAAAGAATCAAGATTTGAACCTAGATTGAACTCTAAATGGCAAACTCCCTGAGGCTTCAGTTATTTCCTGACTCTGTTCCTTCCCATCTGTGCTTATGCATTATATTAATACATGTTTATGGGTTGTTCAGGCCAGAGACTTTAGTGCTGAAAAGAATCTTGAGTATCTTATAATTAGCAATATTGGCACCTACAGCAAGTTTGGTGGTAGAGGGTGAAGGGAGGGGCCTCAGACCTTGGGGTCCCCATGGTGGGTCGGGGCAGAACTCAGGGCTCACCAAGTCTGGGGCCATCCAGTGTGAAAATGAGATTTACTCCACCCTACTTATTCTTTAGATTTTTAGCCACCAGGAATGTATATACCCCCACTTAAGAATTTAGTGTGGGACAGGAAGGTCTAAGAGCCATGTGTGCTAGGAAGTGACAAATCAGAAACAACTGACTGCCTCCTGGGCAAGCCAAAGACAAGTTTAAGCCACCATTGGTATACGTAAGGCACAGGAAGTGATGCAAAGAACAGCCTTTACATTTGGTGGCCACTTCCTGTGAGGGGTTTTCACCTTTGAATTTGGCCTTGGAGGAGCCCAGGTTGAGATCTCAGACTGCTTCCCTTTGGACTGACATGTGGTGAGTGAAAAGACTGACTCCCTTTCCTTGGCTTTCTGGAGACACTAGCCTCTGGAGAGGCCCCTCATCTTGGAGGAGGCCTTATGGCTGGAAGCCTTGTTAAATTTAATCCTCTAGACCCTCTCAACCCTTGCTGGGGCCTCTGAATTCTTGCCTGGTTCAGACCAGGCCGGAGCAGCGCTCTCTCTCTCTCTCTCTCTCTCTCTCTCTCTCTCTCTCTCTCTCTCTCTCTCTCATTTCCTTAATTTCTTCTCTCTATTTGCAAATGAACAACCATAAAAAGTCATTCTGACTTGAGTAATTAATTGGAATTTAGTAATTAAATTCCTGGCAACCAAACTCTCAAATATTCAGTCCAACCATACTTTTTACCCCTTACCAGGGGAAGTGGGTCTTTCACCTGGGGTGCAGCCACAGTGGAAGGAGTTCAATTTGGTAATACAACCGAGGAAGCTGTCAGATGATGTGTATTTCCTCTCCAAAGAGCTTCCTATTTTAACCAACTGTCCTTGCTAACTAGGTGCTAAGCTCAGATGTTTCAGCCTTCAGGGCTGTATATATTCTGTTAACACACTCTACATTTCCTCTCCCTTTGATAAAGTCCTACCTGCCTGGTCCTAGTTACAGTTCCAACCTAATCTAACCCTCATTTTAAACTTTTTAGATTTTTAATTTCATTTTTTCATCCTTTTTACAGAATAGGAAACTGAGGCCTGGAAGAGAGAAGGAACTTACTCAAAATCATACAAGCAATAAGGAACAAATTCTTGTTTCAAAGTCAAGGTCACTTAGCTCAAAATACAGAGTTCTTTTTGATGTAATGCTATTCCTTTTTTGTACTATGTAAAGAGTAAAAAGAAACCCAGTCTTGATGTTATCAAAGAACTGAGTGCAAATCCCACCTTGATCTCTTCACCTCACACTTCCCCTTTTCCTCATCTGGAAAACAAGGTTGATAAGTATTTGTGGTTAATAAATGATCAACACTTTCCAATTTTTTTTATAAAGCTCAGAGAAGATCATGTCCCAATCCCTAAAGCTATTAGTGCCCTGGGTGTGGGGGGGTATTCTGTTACATTCCTATATCACAAGAGCTTTGCAAACCTTAAAGAATCAGGAATAGGAGGCAACTAGATGGCATGTTAGATAAAGCACCAATCAGGGGGCCCTGAGTTCATAGTTGACCTCAGACAAGTTCCTAGATGTGTGACCATGGACAAGTCACTTAACCACAGTTGCCTAGCCCTGGCTGCTCTTCTGTCTTAGAACTGAGACTAAAATAGAAGGTAAGGAAAAGGAGGGGGATTGTTTCTTTTTGTGTTATCAGTTCCAAAGACTAGCACATATTAACCAGTTAATTGTTCATTAATATGTAACAATAACATTCCCAATGAACATTTAGTCCATCAATTGAATGCTTAATTAAATGAATTATTAACCAATATTTAATTTAATTAATGATTAACCACTTAATCCTTTAATTGGATTATGTAAGAATGGTCGTCCTGAGAATGTAAGCTCCTTCAGGGCAGGGATTGGTTTTTGGCTTTTGCCTTCTTATCCCCAGTCCTTCCCACTTCAGAAATATTTGTTGATTAATGGGTTGGGTGAGGCTGAGAGAAGGGAGGTGACTCCTGGCTCCCTCTGAAAGTTCCTGGCCGAGCTGTGGATAATTACCTTCTTCCTTGGCCACCAACCCAGCCCTCCGAGGCAAAAGTGACAAATTAAACAGAAAGGAAAGTCCTAAAGATCAGTTCACGCGATAATCCCAAGAATTCTGTTTCTTCTCCGCCGGTCAGCCTGCCAAGAAGCACTTAAAAGTCTCTAGCATGTGCCCAGGACTTTGCCAAGCACTAGGGGTACAAAGAAGAAAGAGGACCCAAAGAGACTGCCCGTCTGTGCAGTGCAGAGAAGGAAGCCTGTCTCCCCGGTATGAAGTAAAGTGAATATTTGGCACACGTCTCTGGGCTTTGATCTCGCCATCGGCTATGTGCCCAAGTAGACAGAGCAGCGAGGGGCACCTTCATCCCGATTCCTCCCTCCTGCAGAGGCTTTAAAAGAATCTCCCGCTTGCATGCCTCAAATGTTTGACCTGCAAGTCTCCACTGAGCAGCCTAGCCGGGTAAGTGCTAATGTTAGAAGCACATGGCTCTAGCTACTGATGGAGAATGATCCGCGTGCAGCTACAGCTGGAATTGGAGGCAGAAATCCCTTCCGCCAGCGCCACCAAGCGGCTAAGGATGCACGTACCCCAGCCCTCTCCCCTTAGAAACCCCACAAACAGGAAACCACTTTTCTAGGGGCAGGCGAAGGGGGATGGGGGTGAATTCCATTCCTTCTTTGCAAGCAGTGGAATCCAGAGCGCTGGTCCTCACAGGAAAGGAGGGCAAGGCTCAGATGGAAGGGTGGGCAGAATTCAGGGCAGCTTCAGAGGGAATTGCTTCTCAAGGGCAGAAAAATGTGGCCGCCTCCAACCTTTATGGAGAGATGTTAGACGCTTAGTGAGATTTAGACTCCAGTCCAATAACCATTTAGCTGTGTGACCTCCACTGCCATCCCTTAATATCTCAGTTTCCTCTTCTATAAAATAGGGAAAATACTCACCTAGTCTTCCATTGATTGATATTTCTTGGTGACATCATGGATACAGTCTGATCCTAAATTCAAATTCTGTCTCAAATTCTTAGTAGTTTTACGGCCCTGGGCAAAGTCTCTTAACTTCTCTCTCAGCCTCAGTTTCTTTAACTGGAAAATAGAAAAAATACTTATCGGAGTTATTTTTGTAATTGATTCTCTAGGATTCTCTAAGTATTCCATCATATCATCTATGAAAAGTGAGAGTTTTTTTCCTTCGTTGTCTGTTATATATAATTCCTTCAATTTCTTTTTCTTCTCTTATTGCTAAAGCTAGTCTAAGAATGGGGGAATGCTGAAAGATAAAGATAAGATAAGCTATGTTAAGCAGAAGTCCCACAATTGGCAAACAAGAGGACAATGGAATGGTACCCATTTCTTATCTCCTAATTGGTTGATCACACTAGTATACCTGTTCTAGACCTGTGGTCCAGACTAGTAATGGTGAACCTTTTAGAGACCCTCATTGCTACAGTTTGCCCGTTTCTCTAGCATCTACGCCACTTAACTCAGAGTGGAGTCATTCCCTGTTCTTACCTTGTTTACCTACTGTGACCAAAGAGAAGACAACTAGAATGGATGAAAAACAGACCCTTCATTTCTGCTGATGTCCTGTTCTCCCCATCCCAACTTCAGGACTATCCTCTCTGCTCTGGTTCTCTTGTGTGTGTGTGTGTTTTGTTTTGTTTTGTTTTGAATTTTTTTTTAATGTGTATATTTGTGCTGAGGGGATAGAAACCCTCTCTGATTAAAGTAATTTTGCACCTAAAAAAAAAAACAACCAAAAAACCAGTAATGGCAAACCTTTTAGAGACCGAGTGCCCAAAATACAACCCTCACATGGCACCCCCCCTCCCCACCTTACTCCAGACAGAGGAAGGAGGAAGAGTTCCCATTGGGCTGCTGATTAGAGGGATGGATGATATAAAACATGTCCTAGGACATGTGTGGAGAGGGGGAAGGGAGCAGGCCCCTCCAGTCCACACGTGCCATAGGTTCACCAACAGAGACCTAGACTATAGATAAACATTTGGACTAGAATAGTTAATAGGAGTAGAGAAAGGGGTGGAAGAGAAAAATGTGGTTGAGGTAATTGATTATTTTGAAGGATAGAGAATAAGTTGAAGATGGAGGAAGAGGAGGCAGTTCTAGATGATGGGACCCAAAACAGAAATTGGGACTCTTAGAGAGGAAGGTTAGGTTAATTGAAGAACAATATGAGACTTGTTTTGGAACATGTCATTTGGAGATGCTGATGGTCAGTCAGTCTGTCAGTAATCATATATTAGCCATATACTATGTAGTAGCACTTTCAAAGTGCTGGGAATGCAAAAAATAGACCCTGCCCTCAAGGAGCTTAGATTCTTCTAGGGGAAACAATATGTGATGGGCAGAACCAGTGAGAAGTTAGGCAATTGACTACTTGACTTTAGGACAAAAATCAAGACTAAGTGGATAATTTAGGAGTTAAAAGATGACTCTAATGATGATAACAGGCCTAATGGGAACTGATGAGACTACCAGGGAAGAAACTGTATATGACAAAGCATAATTTAAAAGTCCTTTTGCCTCTGTCTCTCTTTGTCTCCTTCTTTCTGCCTCTGTCTGTCCCTGTCTCTTTCTATCTGTCTGTTTCTTGGACATATACACAGAACAAGGTCCCAGAAAAAATAAAGTTATTTATAATCAGAGTGTGCTAGTAAATGTTTAACAATTGGTTCTATGGAGAGAAAAAAAGAAGGCATGCAAGACACACTTTTATGTTTAATCTGTATTATTGTCACTTTTTCCATTACTTTCTTAAGAACAGATGTTCTTAAGAACAATAAACCAAGCCACAATTTTTTAGCAAAGTGTAAATGCTAGGACTAAAAATGTAGTTATCAGGGGTGGCTCAGTGGATAGAGAACCAGGCCTGGGGATCAAAGATCCTAGGTTCAAATCTGTTCTTGGACACGTCTTCACTGTGTGTAAAAATAAAAATTAACCTTAAATAATTTCAAATATTATATTTTAAGAGATTTATTAATGATCATTAGAAGTGACAAAATAAAAAGGTAACAAAATAATACCATGTGCCCATGGTTAATCTACCTGTTCAAAAAACCCATTCCACCACAGTTGCCACAGGAAACAAAGAGACCAAGACCAGGAACCACACCCAATATATCCCCTTTCTACAGGAAGTACATATTGACAGGAAGTCAGTGGGCTCCTGGGAAATGTAGTTTTTAGGGTAACATTTCTAATTACACAGTGTGACCCTGGGCAAGTCACTTAAATGCCCATGGCCTATCTCTTACCAAACTTCTGCCTTAGAACCAATACTTAATATTTAGTAACAATTCTAAGAAGAAAAAAAATTAACAATCAGTGCCCAAGAGTAATTGGAGCTTTTCCCAGAACTTCTCTATATCTCTGTTCCAAATTGCAGGACCCCTGTTGTAGGGGGAAAAGTTGTCTGTTCCAAAATATATCCTTTTCATCTCACCCAAATTAAGAGGGAAGCACATTCAAAAACTAAAGGTCTAACCAGAAGGTCAAGGAAAAACCAAAATAGGTCCTTTTTAAAGTTTACCAGGAGGTCCAGGGCCTTCAAGAAGCTTGTATAGCCCTCGGCCAGTTCAGTTGCTAAGCACTGACTCAGAACTAATCAAGTGTCTCATAGATTTTAAAACAAAACTTTGGAAGAAAACTCATTCAAAGACTCAAGTTCTTTTCCTATGACAACCAGGGGATTGCTACCAAGCACTAAGAGCTACATACCCCTTCCCAAAATATTACACAGAAACAACAAAAAGTAGTATCAACAAGAGGCAGGGCACTATGGATATGGAACACTACACATGGGAGCATGGGTAATTGCATCTTGCAAAACTGTCTTTTTCCCCCCCTTTTTTTATTATTATAAAGAATCTATATTATACTATTGTGAACCTTAAAAATTCTCAGACCCTACTTCAGAACACTTGGTTAAGACAATTCACCATTTTAAACAATGAAGGAACTTAGATCAGGAATGTGAGACCTCTACTTCACCCCTACTTAAGCATGCTTTAGGGGAAGAAACGCCTTGCTGAACAATGAAAAATACTTAAACCCATACTTATAGTAAGGCAAAAGTTCTTAAGCTGTGCCTATTTTTAGATCTAATACAAAAGGGTGCTAAGTACCTATAAAGGTCAGGCAACTTGTGAATTTACAAGGAGCAAAGAGGTGAGAACACTCAGAGGTTTTTTCAGGTGTGAACTTAATCAAAAGTTTAAGTCTACTCAGGTGTGAATTAAGAATGGTCTGTCCTTTGGAAAAACGTCTACTGTGATTGGTAGATGTGAGAACTTAGGGGAGGTGACATAGGAGAAAATTCCCTTTAAAAGGAGGTCAAAAAGGAGGTCTCGAAAGATTGAGCTGGAAAAAGCTGAATTGGAGGAGGCAGCTGGTATCTCTCTGAACCTAGAATCTTGCTTGGACAAATCTTGTGGTGAGTGGATAAAAGATTGACTGATCTCTTTCTTAGGGTTTTCAGCCTAGGCTGGCTCATGCTGGCCTAGGCTGGTCTAGCCCTTTTTCTCATTATTTCCTTTTTTTCTCTCTCTCTCTTTCATTAGTTCCTTATTTGTATTAATTAAAATCTCTATAAAACCCAGCTGACTTGGGTATATTTAATATTTGGGAATTTTCCCCTGGAGACCACCTTATATTTGATTTAAAACAAGACACTGTCTTGAAACCATATTTTCTGCAGTCACAATTTAAGCCAACCACTCTTTTATCTGTAACAGTTTATGACTCCCACCATTTTAATCATCACACTATTCAGATGGAAGAGGGAGAAAGTGATGTACACCAAAAATTAGAGAAGCACAACTCTAAGGTTCCACTTCATATCTATCACATTGGCAAAGATGCCAAAAGAAGAAAGCAGTAAAGATTAGAGGGGTGGCAGGAAAACAAGCCCACTTGTGCATTGCTGGGAGATTTGTAAATTGGTCTAGTCATTCTGGAAAGCAATTTGGAACTATGTCCTAAAAGTGTCTAAACTGTATATACCTTTGACCTGGCAATACCACTCTTAGTAACATACCCAAATAGGATGAGAGAACTAGGAAAAGGATTCACAAACATAAAAATATTTGTAATAGTCCTTTTCATAGCTGCAAAAAACTAGAAACTAAGGGAGGGGCCAACCTATTGGAGGGATTTCTACCCAAATCATGGCATATGAATGTAAAAGAATATTTTGCTCCATAAGAAAAAAAGCGAGAGTTTCAGATGAAACTAAGAAGATCATTATGATTTGATAGAGCGAAATGAGAAAAGAATTTATATAATAATATCAACATTCTAAAGAGAAATAACTTTGAAAGACAAACATTCTGATCAATGTAATGGTAAATTATGATTTCATGGGCCTGACAATAAAGGCTGCCACCCAAGTGATGGGCTCAGGACAGAATGAGAAATATATTTTTTGGACAGGGTCAATATAGGACTTTGTTTTCTGTACTATACATGTTTTTAAGAAGATTTTTCTTTCTTTCTTTTATTTCAATGGTAGGAACCAATGAGAAGGGAAGAAATCAGATAGATGATTTTAGACATTTTTTAAAGAAAAAAGAAATTAAGTGTAAAAAAGGAAAATCAATAAATTTTTTTATAACCTTTATTTTCCATCTTAGTAACAACTCTAAGACAGAGTGGCAAGGGCTAAGCAGACAGGGTTAAGTGACTTACACAACGTCACATAACCAAGAAGTGCCTAAGGCCAGATTTGAACCCAGTTTCTCCTATCTCTGGGCCTGGTTCTCTATCCACTGAGCCACCTAGATGCCTTGAACAATAACACTTTAAAAAGTAAAAGATATCTATAATAATGCCACTTTGTTTTGTCATAGTTTCTCTCAGATCCTAAATTTCTTCACCTATAAAAAGGAGGTGATGACCCTGTACCAACTGACTCACAGGGGTGTTGTGTGTTTTCTTTATTCAATCTCATTCATCTGGATTCTCCTTCCAGTGGTAAAGATTGCAACTTATCTGTGCAGATCCATCTTGTTGGTCTCTCCTCTATTTTCTTGAATATGTCCACCTCAAGGGGACCCACCCAATGGGCAGCACAATTTTCTATACTATATATCTTAACACTGCTAGGGTATCAAAGGAGCTTACTAATACATCTGCTGTCCATTAGTCCTTCCCTTTGTTTTTGTCTGGGCCCACCTCCTTTTCTAGTCGCAAATTTCTATGAAATTATCTTTTTCTCCTATTCGTTTTATTATAGGTAACATGCTACTGCCTACTCACGCCCACTATGTACTTCTCCACTGTCCCTTGGGTGACTCACAACTTCAATTCTTTGGAGATTTCAGTGTTTCGTGACTCATGCCTTAGAGCATCAACACTGTAATGTTGCTATTAAAAAAAAAAAAGATGGCCTTTTGTTTAAGGAAAAATCTTGGGATCATCAAAGGTTCTACAAGTTCCCAATTGTAATTAAGTCCTCCTTCCTTCTATACCATTCTAAGCACAATTCTTCTTAAAAATTATTTTTGTTGATATATTTTATTTTTTTAAATCACCTTCATTTCCAAATGTATTCCTCTTCCGTCCCCTACTTAGTGAGCCATCATCCCTTGTAATAAAGAAGGCAAAAAGAATAAGGAAAAAAACTTTGGCCAAACCAATCAATACATTGAATCTGATAAAAAAAAATAATGATCCCACCCACATTCATAGTCCTAGCCACCTCTGTAAAGAGGTGAGAAAAGGTATAGTGCATTATTATTATCATTATTGTGCAGGAAGGGACTCACTAGACTCTACATTTAGAGATGGAAAGGATCTGAGAGCCCATTAAGTCTAACCCCTTCATGTTGTACATGAGAAAATAGAGAGAGATTAAGTTTTTTTCTTATAACTAATTTGCTATCTAAAACAGATTTTGAAGCGAAATCTTCCTGACTCCAAGGATTTTTTCACTGTGCCAGCTAGATACCTCATCTACAACTGGAATTGTGCTTGGTTTTTCCCTGCCCAAGGCACTCTCAGAAAGCTGAAATGGGATTTTGAAAAGAAAAGAGATCGAACCTTTGGTTAGGCGACATGACTGCTGCATGGTGTTAGAGATTGGGCATGCCTTTATGAGATAGGAGGTCCATAGAACTGTAACACATTGAAGACAACCAGACATTGAGTCATTTTGTTTGACAGCATGAGAGCTAGATACAAGGAGTCCCCGAATCCCCAGCTAAGATGGAGAAGCTCAGCAAGCATGAAAGTTTCACCTAAGGACAGGTGACTGAGACTAGCAGGCGATGTGAGCTACAAAGCAGGATGGTTCATTGTTGTTGATGTTATTGTTGTTATTGTTGAGTCAGGTCCAACTCTCTTGGCAGAGATACTGGAGTGGTTTACCATTTCTTTTTCCAGTTCCTTAGCAGATGAGGAAACTGAGGCAAACAAGGTTAAGTGCCTTGCCCAAGGTCACACAGTGAGTCAGTGTCAGATTTGAATTCAAGGAATTGAGTCTCCTTAATTTCAGATTTAACACTCTATCCATTGTTCCATCTAGCAGTCCTTACAAAATAGGATGATGGGGAGTGGAAGGATAATGACAAGAAGTAGTACCAGTACACAGGAGCGATTGCTGCCGGTGGAATCATAAGACCTCCTCCCTAGGAGGCAAGCACTGAGGAACCTCACTTGCCAGGTGCAAGTAGGAGATTCATTCAATGCATGTCTGTAAGTGCTAAGGAGACACAGCCTTCTGGAGAAAGGCTAATAATCAATGCTTTCTCTCTCTCTCTCTCTCTCTCTCTCTCTCTCTCTCTCTCTCTCTCTCTCTCTCTCTCTCTCTCTCACTCACAAACCCTTACCTTCTGCCTTAAATATGTCAGCTTCTCTTCCTATAGAACAGCAGCAGCATAACCTGGCTCTTCTCTTTTTGTTCTCTCAAACCAAAGGGAAGCAGTAAGGAGCAACAGACCCTTGTGGGATGTTTTGCCTCTCTTAAACTAGGGAGCATTGATTCCAATGCTTGGTTTCAAGGCAGAAGAGAGTAAGGGTAGGCAATGTCACCTAGCTTCTTCCTCCCCCTCCCAAATCCCAACATTAATATCTTCTGAGGGCCTTGAGTTCTATTTGTTTTCCCAACCTTAAAAAAAAATCCTGTTCATTCTTTGAGATTTGTGAACCATGTTCTTACAAGGGATATAGTGGCAATACAAGGGGACACATAGAAAGTTTCTAGATTATGTGAATCCAGATAAGTGATCTATAAAATGGAAAATCTCTCAAAAATATACCTTAATCCTTTCTGTCCCCAGAGAACCTCCAACAAAAATTATATGACTTGCATAAGATACTATCCCTTTGAGGAATTGCCCTTTCCTATGGAGTAGCTTAGTGCTGAAGGGGCAGAAAAAGTATCTTAGCATAAAGAAAAATGTTTAAATCAACTGGTAAAAGTGTTTGTATTGCTTCTGTCAAGGCTGAACATTTTGATGCTTGAAAGAGGTAGGAAAAGAACTTTAGTTTAATAAAACCTGCTAAAATATGTGTGTAAAGAAACAGTTTTATTTTATTTTTTGTCATGCAGAACACACACATAGTCATTGTTATAAGAGCACCCTCATGCATAACCAAAGTCCCAAAATAAATCTATAAATCCACTGATGTGAAAGATAGTATGCTGTGGTCTACATCCATCTGACTCCAATAATTCTTTCTCTGGAGGTGAGGAGCATTTCTCCATCACACGTCTTGCAGGATTGTCCCAGATCATTGCATTGCTGAGAATAGCCAACTTTTCACCAATGATCATTGTACAATATTGCTGTTACTGTGTACAAAGTTCTCCCAGTTCTGCTTATTTCTCTCTGCATCAGTTTCCACAGATCTTTCCAGCTTTTTCTGAAATCATCTTGCTTGCACAACAGTATTCATTTTACAGATGAAGAAATCGAGTTCCATAAAATGATCCCCTCATTTTCTTAAAACCCTTAAACCCTTACTTTTTGTCTTAGTAACAATTCTAAGACAGAAGGGCAATGGCTAGGCAAATGGCTAGGTTAAATGACTTGCCCAAGGTTACACGACTAGGAAGTGCTTGAGGTCAGAATTGAACCCAGAATTCCCATACTAGGAAGTGCTTGAGGCCAGATTTGAACCCAGAATTCCCATCTCCAGGCCCGGAGCTCTATTGTACACATAGCTGCCCCATGATCCCCTCATTTTATGGGAGAGGAAACTGAGGTCTAGAGGAAAGTGACTTGTCCTGGATCTCAGGCTAACTTTGACTCCCAGGCTAGTAAATGACCTTTCTACTTCATTAAACTGCCAATCACCAGCAAAATCAACAATGACTATTTTGCACTGATCATAGAACCTTTGATGTAGAGTTGGAAGAAACCCTAGAGTGCCCCTAGTCCAACCCCCTTATTTTACAGATGAGAAAACTAGGCTTAGGCAAATAAAATACCTTATCCTACATCATACAGGTAGGATCATAGAAGGTAGACTTAGAGATGGATTTGACCTAGAAACCATCCATTGCAACTCCCTCATGTTACAAATAAAGAAACTAAGACACAGGGAAGTTAAAAGTCTTTCACAAGGACATAGATAGTCATCAATGGAGCTGGAATTGGAACTTAAGTCAATGATTTCAAGTTGGGTCCTCTAAGTCCAACTGCACCAAACTCAATAAATATTTGTTGAATAAACAAATCGATACATTAACTCATATGTTATTAAGACTGAGAAGGACATTAAAAGCCTTCTAGCCTAATCTCCTCATTTTACAGAGGAGTAAACTGAGGTCTTAAAAAGTTAGATGATATACTAAAGGACCCCCTTAAATCTAGTGCCTTCCTTCCAATTGATTATCTCCAATTTACCTTGTGGATATCTTGTTTGCTTGTTGTCTCCATTAGATTGTGAGCTCCTTGAGGACAGGGACTAGCTTTTGCCTTTTTTTGTTCCCCCACTGATTTGCACAGTGCCTAGCACATAGTAAGCATTTAATAAACATTTATTGAAGTAACAGCGTTGAGATCAGAACCTAGTGCTCTGACTCCCAATTCTACACTCTTTCCCCTGAACTATCCCTACTCTAAAGGCCACCTTTTACTCCAAAAAAAGGCTTTATGATCACTGGGGGTTGAAAAGAACCTTAAAGATTACCTAGTCCAAACGCCTTCATTTGACAAAGCCCAGGGCATCGAAATTATTTGTTCAAAGACACATAGTTGGTAAACTGATCATCCCAGAATTGGAGCTTCAACCCAGGCTCCCTGGCTTCCCAGTCAAAGTGGTCTTCCCTCTGTAACACTCTTCCTCAGGGTTCACCTCCACAGTCAACAGAGAGGTGTGAGTATGCCCAGACCTGACACAATGGAAGAGACTCTCCTATCCCCATGGAATTGGAAGAGTAGGCTGATGTGGATGGAGGAGGATGGGTAAGAGGGGAGAGGGAAGTCTTTCCAGACTGGAGAGGCAAACAACAGATGTGCTGTTATCTGCTATTTGCTCTAGGGTTCAGACAGCTGCTTTTCCCCTCCAGAAAAAAGTAGGTTGAACAAATAAAAGCCATAGATATAAGAACAAGGGTGAACAAAGAGGGAATGACATTGTGGGCCTCAAAGAGCTTGTCACATTAAAGGGAAGGCTTTGAGGCAAAGTCTTCAAAGACAGTCAGAGATTCCTTATTCTTTAAAGAAATTGAAAAACTGACTTGGCTGTAGCTACTGAGCCTGGGGTCCCCCAGTTTTTCTGACCTTGGGTCCCACAGTGACATGTTCTGTGTTTTTTGAAGATGTAGTAAGGAACCCACTTGAGAAGTGAGTGAAGTGACATCTTCCATGGCAGGATGTAAATTCTGATAGAGGCTATGGTGGGTGATGAAGGGGTACCAATGGCAATGGATCTCAGCATCATAAATCCAGACCTACCCAAATCCTCATTTTACAGCTGAGGAAACTGAGTCCCAGAGAAGTTGTAACTTGGGATTATAGGATCCTAGATTTAACCTAACTGAGGTACAAAGAGATTAAATCACTTTTGGGGACAGTTTCTTCCTCTACTTTGCAACAGCTCATCGACATCTTCATATGTTTTAAAATTTTTCATATTAATCAATTTATAGTATTATTCCATTATATTCATATACCATGAGTTTCTTTTACCTTTAACTCTTCCCAAATCAGTGGGCAAAATATAGACATTTGGTTTTTTTAAAATTCATAATAAGGAAGATTCCTTACTCAGATAAACAAGACATCACTGATAGCATGTTATTTTTATTTATATACAAATTTCAAACAAGATGTATGTAATAAAGATTTGTAGTTTCATTGAGAATCCTGTTTTTCTGTCTTTTCTATGTGAAAATATTCATGTTGATCAAATTCATAATGAGAAAAAACATGTCTGTTATGGAGCGAGCCTTCATTCACTTGATTCTTAGGTAGTGGCCTACTCTGCCTACTCTTTGTTCCAATTCTGTTAGGAGAACACCCTCTCACACAAAATCTCAGGCTGGAAAGTACCTAAGGAGCCATCTAATCCACACGATAGCCTCAAAATGATCCCCTCCACTACATTTCATCTCTGTCTTATAAAGCTTATTGCAATGAACCTTTTATTCAAATCACTGCTTTCTTCCCTACCATGTTCTCCCTCAGAATTAAGGTGACCCTCAAGCTAGCTCCTTGGCTCACTAATAAATAAATTCTAATATATGGTTTATATTAGTTTATATATCATTCAGGGTGGAAAAGAGCCTTAGAATTAATTTTTAAATCAAGTTTCTATTAAAATCACTATTTTCTTTCCTACCAGGTTCACCTCAGAATGAAGGTTCCACTCTAGCATACTGAAACCCTACTAGAAGCAGAGGAAATATTTTTTGAGCCAATTGAGCCAATCATTTTCTCTCTCTGGTCCTCAGTTTCCACAAACTTAAAATAAAGAGGTTTGATCAGATGATTTCTCTGGTCTCTTCTAGCTCTGCCCTGTTGATTTGTTTCTAATGGGGGTTTTAAGAAAATGACTAAAAAAATTCTTTCAGAAATGGCCCCCATTCCTCCCACTTTTGAAAAGAACCAGTAATAAGAGAGCAGCACCATGGTTTCATTGAAAGAGCATGAGGGAGGCAGCTACGTGGCTAAGTGGGAGGGAAGGGTAAAAAAAAAGAATGGTGTTCTCTGGTTGCAAGGCTCAGAGAGGTTCAGCAACTTAGCTACAATCACACACCTTTCCCCACTCCCTCCTAATTCTTTTTTCTTTAAACCCTGACCTTCTGTCTTGGAATCAATACTGTGTATTGGCTCCAAGGAAGAAGAGTGGTCAGGGCTAGGCAATGGGGGTTAGGTGACTTGCCCAGGGTCACACAGCTGGGAAGTGTCTGAGGCCAGATTTGAACCCAGGACCTCCTGTCTCTAGGTCTGACTCTCCATCCACTGAGCTACCCAGCTGCCCCCTACCCTCTTGATTCTAAGCCCAATCCTTTTCCCGCTATACCCCACTAGAAGCAAAAGAAGAATGGCAACCTTGAGCCAATCCATTCCCCTCTCCGGGCCTCAGTTTCCCCAGCCATAAAAGGATGGCGTTGGAGAGGTGCTCTCTAAGGTTCCCTCTTGCCCTAATTCTTATCATCAGATGTTCCTAGATGAGCTGAGCCCCCAGGACTGAGCCGCAGTGGGGCGGCTGGGCAGCTAATGTGAACAAAGGCCTCGGGCCAATTGGGGCAGCGGCTGAAGAATAGGGGCCACCACGAAGGAAAGGCAGCCTCCACATGTATGCGGGCTGTGAAGGACGGGGTCAAAGGCTCGCCTGCTCAGATGCGCTCACACACAGACGGCGAGGGGGGAGGAGGGAGGCAGGGGGAGCCCAAGGCCAGCTGTCTGCGAAAGGGTCGCTGGCGGCTGCTCTCCGCCTCCCTGCCAGCATCAATGGGGCGGCCTTGATCTCCAAGGATGCTGCTTCACAGAAGAAAGGTACCAAGCAGCATTAGTCATGGGAACCGGGGAAGCCGCAGCCCCGAGCTGGGACCGAGTCAGTCTAGGACAAAGAGAGAGAGCTGCGGCCAAAGCAGCTTCGTCTGCCACTCTCGGTGGGAAAGCTCTTTTAACTAGGACTCGGACGCTTGGCCAGAGTGCTGAGGATGGTTCCCAGGGTGACACAGGCTGCAGGGGCCTGGAGGGCCTGTCTCTGAAGCCCTAACTAGAGCTTCAGCAGCACTGGGCCCAGCAAGGGGCTGGCTGACAGGGAACCGGAAGGCCTGAGTTCAAGACTCAAACCTGCTTACAGGTTTTTGTAGTTAGTTCTATTCTTCAAGTAATACATACAGATATGCATAGATGTTTTAAGATATTAATAAGACCCAGTTATTTTTAAAGGAATAAGTATTTTTAATTAAGAACACATTCCTCCACTCTCTCTCCCATTTAGCAAATTAACAACCCCCCAAAATAAATCCTTCCCTATTTCTATATAGGGGCTGTTAGGTGTCTCAGTAGATTGAGAGCCAGACTCAGAGACAGGAGGTCCTGAGTTCAAATGTGAACCCAGACACTTCCTGGCTGTGTGACCCTGGGCAAGTCACCTAACCCCAATTTCCTAGCTCTTACTGCTCTTCTGCCTTGGAACTGATACTTAGTATCACTTCTAAGATAGAAGAGAGGGGGGAATGAATGGATAGAAAAACAGACAGACAGACAGACAGACAGACAGACAGATAGATAGATAGATAGATAGATAGATAGATAGATAGATGGATGGATGGATGGGTAGGTAGGTAGATAGACAAATAGATAGATGGATAGATAGAGAGATGAATAGATAGATAGATAGATAGATAGATAGATAGATAGATAGATAGATAGATAGATGATAGATAGATAAATAGATAGATGGATGGATAGATGGATGGATGGATAGATAGATAGATAGATAGATAGATAGATAGATAGATAGATAGATGGATAGGTAGGTAGGTAGATAGACAAATAGATGGATGGATAGAGAGATGAATAGATAGATAGATAGATAGATAGATAGATAGATAGATAGATAGATAGATAGATAGATAGATGGATGGATGGATGGATAGATGGATAGATAGATAAATAGACAGACAGACAGACAGACAGATAGATAGATAGATAGATAGATAGATAGATAGATAGATAGATAGATAGATAGATAGATGATAGACAGACAGACAGACAGATAGATAGAGATAGATAAGTAGGTAGACATATAGACAAATGATAGATATACAAAGACATATGGGACATCAAAATAAATTCCCAAATTAGCCCTGCCCCCAAACATGTGTCTCTTTCTGCTCTTCACTTCTTTGTCCAAAAGAAAGTAGGGCACCGCTCCTCATTCTTTTTGACAGAAGCTTTTTCATTGTGCCACTCAGAACTCCAAAGCCTTTCAAAGTGGTTTTTCTTTATAATGTTGCTATCTCTCTCTAAATTGTTCTCCTGGTTCTACTCTCTTCATTCTGCAATAGATCATAATAATTTTCCCAGTTTCCTCTGAAAACATTCATTTCAGGACTTCTGGGTAAACATGATGGCAGTCTAGACACAAGACTCTTCCTTTCCTCACCACCTTCCAATACAGACTAACTCAAAAAGCAAAAAAGAAAAAGAAAATTCATATGAACAAAGGGACTCTAGAGTAGGGTGCATGTGGGATTTGGGCATTTCCACACTATAATGGGATGAAAAAGCTTCCACCAAAATGCAAGTTGATCCACCCTCCCCCACCCCACCTACAGAGCCAGAGTCAGAGTCAGTGCATACTAGAATCAGTGAGTGAGTGAGGGGCACCTCTGAAGCAAGTGAGGGGAACCTCTGGGTCCTTGGAAGCTGACTGAGACTGCCATGGACCTACCCCTGAGAGCAGCTAGACTTGAGGCCCCAGCAGGCTGAGGAGCACAGACCATGGGCACCAGCAGAGAGACAGCACAGAGAAGGGCAGCAAACAGCGGAAGCTGCAGAGACTTGAGAGCTGGCCTCAGCCAAAATCCTTGCTCCTTAGCTCAATACACAGAGAGCCTGTCCATCTCACTAAGATTTCTCATTGGAAAAGGAAGGAAAAACCACCACAGTAATGGCAAACAGTGCCCAGGAACAACAACTTTCCAACACCAAGAAAAACAAGAAGAAGGGGTTGACCCTGAATAATTTTTATGGAGCAAAACCCCAGGATACAGAAGAAATACAAATAAATGCACCAAAACCTTCCTCCCAAAATGGAAATTGTCCACAAGCTCTTGAAGAATTTAAATTGGAGCTTACCAAAAAGATGGAAGCCTTCTGGCAAGAAAAGTGGGAAATAGTTCAAAAATAAAATAACAGTTTAAAGGATAACTCCCAATTGGAGAAATGGCTGGAAGCCATGAAAAGCAAGATAGACCAAACTGAAAAGGAAAACCAGTCCTTAATGGAAGTCAATGATCTTGCAAAACAGCAAGAATTAATAAAGCAAAGTCAAAAGACTGACAAAATAGAAGAAAACATAAAATATCTCACTGAAAACATTCATTTCATTATTTTATATAGTCCAATAATCTTCTCCTTCCATTAATATATCACAGTAGAATGACAACTCTAATACAGGGAGACATTTGGGCTATTATTCTCCTTACATGACCAGGCTACCTCCTCCTCCAATTGCATTTTATTTTGGATCAGAGGATCCTAGACCTAGAGCTGGTAAAGTCCATCTGGTCTAGATTAGTGATGAGAAAACAGAGGCCCATGGAGGTAAAGGGACTATCTCAAGCTCATACAACTAGTAAATATCAAAGGGGATTTGAAGTTCTTTTCATCTGAAGCCTACTATACTTTCCACTAGAACATACTTCTTAGTTTGGTAAACTCATCCTGGGATTACCCACTTAAAGCTAGAAAGGATCTCAGAGGCCCACCCCCTCCCATAGCTGCTGCACAATTCCACTGGGTATTACATGTATCGTTGATCAAAACCTATTTCCATATTATTGATATTTTTCACTAAGGTGATCGTTTAGAGTCTACATCCCCAATCATATCCCCATCAACCCATGTGATAAAGCAGTTGTTTTTCTTCTGTGTTTCTACTCCCACAGTTCTTCCTCTGAATGTGGATAGCGTTCTTTCTCATAAGTCCCTCCAAATTGTTCTGGATCATTAACCCTCTCCTTTTAAGGATATAGAAATGAAGACTTGGGGAAGTTCATAAGATCTTAACTCTGGAGCTCTAAGTAATCTCAGAGGCTATCTAGTCCAGTTCTCTAATGTTAAAGATGGACAGGACCATGAGGCATTTGGAGAAATTAAGCTACTTCAGTCTTATTATAGAGTTGATATAAAAAAAATAATAGTGACCTCTCAGATAGATCTCTCAGTGTCCAAATCAGAACCAGTCCTGTATAGAGAATAGATTAATTAAATCAACAGTTCTTTGGTTTCTATATAATATTATCTGCTTACATGAAATTATATGAGCTATATTCACACAAGTTTTTCCATTTTTCTTCTCTAATATTAATTCTCCAAAGATTATTTTCTCTCCTTTACTTTTCCCCTTTCTATAATCATCCCCTTCCTTTCCCCCTCCTCCTCTTTCTCTCTGTCTCTTTCTGTATCTCTGTCTCTCTGTC
This sequence comes from Monodelphis domestica, assembly GCF_027887165.1. Classification (NCBI taxonomy): domain Eukaryota; kingdom Metazoa; phylum Chordata; class Mammalia; order Didelphimorphia; family Didelphidae; genus Monodelphis; species Monodelphis domestica. Next base: position 93,785,437 of record NC_077231.1, read on the forward strand.
TGTTTCTCAGTCTTTCTGACTTTATATCTTTCTCATTCTCTCTTTCTGTCTCTGTCTTTCTGTCTCTGCCTGTCTGCCTGCCTGTCTGTCTGTCTCTCTAACTCTCTCTCAAAAGTATCAATAACCCTAGGGCAGGTAGGTGGAACAATAGATAGAGTCTAGATCTGGAGTCAGGAAGACTCATCTTTCTGAATTCAAATCCAGCCTCAGACACTTACTATCTATGTGACCCTGGCCAAGTCACTTCACCCTGTTTGCCTCATTTTACTCCCCTGTAAAATGAGCTGGAGAAGGAAATGGCAAAGCACTCCATTATCTTTGCCATGAAAACCCCAAATGAGGTCACAAAGAGTCAGACAAAACTGTAACAGACGAATCAACAACAAAAATCAATAGCCCAGCATGAGACAGTGCATGCTTTCCAAAGACAGAGTCTGATATTCACTGCAAGTTCCAAAGGATTAACATAAATGACAATGGGCAATATTTTTCAGCCATTAAAATACCTTTCTGTCAATGTGTAATTGAAAAGTCATTTCTCAGAAACAGAACCCAGGGGCAGTTTTGAGAAATAATAATAAATAAGGAACTTGAAATGGGGCCGAAAGCATGTGGCTGATCCAAGCAGAGCATATTATTACACGCAGAGCACAGGCCAATAGGCATGAATTCCCCAGATCCTATCGTTGCCCCAACTTCCCTTACTTCCATCCAGAAGAAGGTCATTATTTGGTTGGCTTGACAATCTTTGGGGGACTAAGGTCTGGTCTTCATTTATGTGCTCACATCTCGATCCCCAGCGATTGAGCCAAATGACAATATGTGGTTCAGAAAGCTCACTCTCCCCTGGGTGGGGTGGGGTTCTCTGTTTTCATTTTACTAGTTTTGTGGTACAGTAAAAAGAGCTTTGGATTTGGAGTGAGAGAACATGAGTTCCTATCCAGACTTATTTAGGTAAGTCACTTTCCATCTCTGGACCTCAGTTTCCTCCTCTGTCAAATGGGGAGGTTGGGACCAGGAGACTCCTAAGGTTCCTTCCAGCTCTTGGTCTATAATTCCAAGGAGCCAATGGCTATGTCCATGTCTTGGCCTTTATCCTCTCCCTATTGTATTCAGTTCTAGAGCCATAACTGATGGATGGTAATGAGTTGGAGAATGTCAAGAGAGTAGCAACTGTGAGAGTGAAGAGCTCTGCGAGTGTGCCACAGGAAAATCATCCGAAGGAGCCTGGAATATTTAGCTGGAGAAATAGATTCAAGGGAAACATGACAACTACAGTCAAGTCCATGGAGGTGTGTTCCAAAGGAAGAAGGGATAGATTTGGTCTGTTTTGTCCCAAAGAGTAGTTGGGGGGGGGGAATAGAAATGCAGATCTAGACTCCACATAAGGGAACATGAGGAAAAGCTTCCCGAAAATTTGTTGTTCAGTTGTTTCAATCACGTCCATCTCTGTGACCTCATTTGGAGTTTTCTTGGCAAAGATACTGGACTGGTTGGCTGTTTCCTTCTCCAGTTTCTTTTCTAGATGAGGAAACTGAGGCTAACAGAGTGAAACAACTTGCTCAGGGGCACACAGATAGGAAGGGTCTGAGGCTAAATCCTCCCAATTCCAGGTCTGGCTATCCACTGAACTACTTAGCCGCCCTGCCTGATATTATTAATGTGAGATGGAAGGGTCAGGAGGAAAAGAGGTAGAGAGGGGGGGCTATACGAAACATGAATGGTCTGCCTACTGTTGAATCTTATAACTGCCTCTACAAGCCCCCCCTTCCCCCAATGCATTAACTGATGAAAACAACCACCTGCCCCATGGCTCTAGTGTCCCCTAGCCCCTTGCCCATGCATTTGGGTTCAACAACTTTGTCCCTGAAAGTCCTTGGGAGAGGGTATGGTCTTCACCAAGCACACACTGGAGTTTACCATATGTCATACCTCTGACCCAAAGCCCTTTGGCACGAGACTACTTACTGATGGAAATGAAGAGCCCTTCCTATAACACCTGGAGCCCCTTCTGACACTCTGGCTTCCTTCTTTAATTGGAGAGTTCCATCTGGAACCTTCATTTGGGGAGGGTCCAAGCTGGCCATTCTTGATTCTTCTTCTGGCTCTGCTCCTGTTTCCAGTTTTCCATTCCCAAACTTTCAACTCTCTCTTAGGTACTGTCTTCCTCCATTAAAATGCATGCTTCTGAAGGGCAGACTGGCATACAGTAAGTACTTAATAAATGTCTGTTGGCTGAATGATCTCCCAAGTTCCCCTTCAATTGCAATTGCTATCATTCTCAGACTATAAGGTCTCTGAATCCCATTCAACCTCCTAGATTCTTACTATAACAATAATAACTAGCATTTATATAGTGCTTACTGTGTGCTAACATTGTGCTAAGTGCCAAACAATGATTATCTCATTGGATCCTCAAAACGACACTGGAAGGTAGATGCTATTATTATCTTCATTTCAGGATGAGGAAACTAAAGCAGAGGTTAAGTGATTTATCCAGGGTCACAGAGCTCCCAAGTACCTGAGATTGGATTTGAACTAAAAAAAAAAAATCTTCCTGACTCCAAGCCTGACACTCTTTCCATTGCACCACGTAGATTCTACAAAATAATAGCAACAATCAGAAGATGAGTATACACTCCAATAATGTTATTCAATCACAAAAATTAGGAATTTTAATTACCTGCCCAGTAGTAATCACCAGGACTGTTTCCATCTCAATTCCATCAAATAAAAAAAAAGTGAGAAGAGGAGCATATAGGTGGCTCAACTGGCCAAATCTGGAGACAAGAGGTCCTGGGTTCAAGTTTGAATTCAGGATTGTGACCCTAGGCAAGTCACTTAACCTTAATTGTCTAGCCCTTCCTGCTCTTCTGCTTGGTAACTAATACTTAGTATGGATTCTAAGACAGAAAGTAAGGGTTTAAAAGCCCCACCATCAACAGCAATAATCTATAATTCACTTTTTTTTCCATGGCCTCAAAGGGCCAAGTAACACAGTGTATTAGTGCTTAATTATTTACCGCTTAAATGTCATATCTCCCCAGTAGAATGTAAGCTCTCTGAGGGCAAAAGCTGCTTTGTTTTTGTCACAGTGCCTGTCATTTAATAGGTGCTTATAAAATCCTTCTGGCTGAGTGATTGTACTTGTATAGAACTTTAACATTTGCCAAGATTTTCTTGTTCATTAATTTCTTAGATCCTCAAAATGACATTACAAAGCAGTTGTCTCTGTATTACAGATAAAGAAACTGAGGCTCTGGGAGGACTTGCATAGTCACACATCAAGTTTCCAAATATGGATCAAATCCAGTTTTTCTTGCTCCCTGCCCAGTGCCTTTTTCCCTAGATAAAACAACATGAATTATAATTTTTTACTTTTGTGTGTGTGTGTGTGTGTGGTTTTTTCACTGTGAAGGAGGATATATCCTCCTGATTTTATCCAAATAGGAAATTCCTGGGCTGTAAACTCTCTGCTGCTTGCAGATTTGCCATTCATCTTTAATTTACAGAATTCAAAAGTTTCCTGGGGTCCTGGAAGTTTACGTGATTTGCCTAGGGTTACTCAGCTAGGATATGTCAGAAGAAGGACTGGAACCGAGGTCTTCCTTCCATGCTGCTTCACGTGAATAAACTATTACATTTTGGGGAAATAATAGTTTTCTCTGAGGAGGGACAGGGCCATCTTGCTACAGACCATTGACTAAGAGGTTAAAAATCTGAGCGCTGAGTTTCCTGCCTAGAGTTGTCCTCTCAACATTTGAACCACGCTGTCCCTCCCCAAAAGAGACATAGCTTTAGCCTTGGGCCATGCTGAAAGCCAAGTCCCCAAGGAGGCTAAATGAAAGCAACCCAGACCAGAAGGGCAGAATGTGACCTCCTGCAGCTGTGCACAGACTATGAGTGACCAATTGCATGGCCTCCTGTGGAAGACTGAAAGACAAAACAACCGAGGTGGGGAAGTGGGGTCAGCACGTAGCTGCAGAGAAGCTGGACAGCTCCTCGGATCCTTCCCTGGCCCCTGGTGCTGGACCTTTTCCCTTCCCCCCCCCCCCCCCCCCTGCTCCCTGGCCTATTGGACCAGAAGAATTCCATTTAGTGAGATTCAAAAAAGCCCCAAAGATGTCCAGGAAGCTTTCACCTCTGCAGTCTGTTAAACTGCGAGAAGAAACCGAAGGACTTCTGGGCAGCATCGGTCACTGTCTGGATGGCACTTTTGTCTGGGAGAGGGCAATCTACATTTGTTCATTTGTGGCAACAATGACTTATCTAGAGGATAGAGAAAGCAAGGAATGGAAAAGCCCCTATCAAAGACTTACTATGTACCAGGAGCTGGGTTAAGCCAAAAGCCAAGACAGTCCCTGCCTTCAAGGAGTGTCCATTCTCCTGGGGGAGACAGTAGGTGTAAAGGAGTGGTGGCCAAGAAGGGGTAATTTGGCCTGGAAAAGCACAGGGATAGTGAAAGATGGCAGAGGGGAAAACAAGGACACACCCTTCTTAACAATTACAGTGCTGTAGTGAATGCCCCAGACTTGAGACAGCGTATGAACCTTAAGACTTGAACTTTCTACAGCCTGCCCAGGTCCTTGACCAAGATCTGGGGATGGATCGAGAGGCTGGGACGAGGAAACAGATTCCTAGGGCTGGCTGGTTCCATCTGGTTATCCATCTTTAATCAGACCGACAGAACCCAATCAAGGGGGAGCATTTCTGCCTGGGGCTTGGAGCTAAAAGCATCTTAGAAATCATGGTGCCCAATTCAACAAGGATTTAAGTACTCACAAGCTGCCAAACACTATGCTGAGTGCTGAAGACATGAAGACCCTCTCCTCTTATCCCTCCCCTCTTTGCCCCTTACTCAAGGCAAGGAACTTAGTAAGGAGAAAGTGCGTACCAATGGGTTTTGGGACTGGGGTTACACTACATTTCTCTAGAAATGACTTAGTGTTACTTTGTATTTACTGACGTGTATACATAAATTTAGAGGGTTGAAAGGATCTGAAAAGCCATTGAATCCATCTTCCTCATTTTATGGATGAGGAAATAACTCTAGAGAGGCATTGTTACTTGACCAAGGTTTTATACCTAGTAAATGTCTGAGACAAGATTTGAATTCAAGTTTTTTCTTTCTTTCTTTTTTTTTTGGAACATTTTATTTAATTAATTTAGAATTTTTTTTATGGTTATATGATTCATGTTCCTTCCTTCCTCTCCTTCCACCCCCCTCCCAGACCCAATGTGCAATTCCGTGGGGTTTTACATGTGTCATTGATCCAGACCTATTTCTTTATTATTGATATTTGCATATCCCCATTGACCCATGTGATCAAGCAATTGTTTTTCTTCTGTGTTTCTGCTCCCACAGTTCTTTCTCTGGATGTGAATCGCTGAATTCAGGTTTGTTTGGTTTTTTTTTACCCCAAGACTAGCTCCCAATCAGTAAAATAGAAAATCCTTGAGGGCAGAAACTATTTCCTTGTCTTTGGGTCCCCCAAATTTAATACAGTACCTAGCATATAGCATTAATTTAATACATGATTTTTGAACTAAGTTGAATTTTTTAAAAATGCCATCAAGTGGATGGAGGTAAAACCAAATCTATTTGTCTTCTTGAAGCAAAACTTTATGGTATTCTCCTCCTCAAACCCAAAAGAAACCTATGTGAGCAGCCCCCAGTACCTGCTTTCTCTCCAGCAGGACACACAGTATGACAGCTGTGCAGCTTTCCACTTTGGATGAATATAATTATGAAATTAATATTCTATCCACTCTGTGGCTGCGAAACCCATTTCTTACCCAATAGGAGAACCAGCCATGGTTTTAAAAGAATCAGGACGGTAAGTTAATAAGCAAATATTTTGTTAAGCACCTTTTGCATGCAGAACCTCTGATGCTTTTTTTTTTAAATGGCCTTACCCAAAAAAACTAAATACAGAGGCTCATTCCACAAAAGCTCAATTTTTTGCAGAATTCCTATTTTTACACCTAAAGGAGCTCTCACTGCTGAAGATGCAAGACCAATGATTCAGTACCTCTTCAAAGACTAAGAGAGAGGTCAACCAGCCAACAGACGAGTCATAGAATCAGTGTCTCTATGATAAAAGGGTCCCCAAACTTAACTAATTAGGCATCTCTTCTCAAACTCCCCAACAAGAAGTCATTCACCACAATAATATAAAGGAAAACAGCCTGGAAAGACTTTTCTACATAGTGACCATTTGTGGCCTTGAAGGACAGATGGTAAACTACTTCTCATTAGAGGGGCAGAATTTTACAGGTACAGAATGAGGCAAAACTTGTCAGGCATGGCCAGTATGTTGATTCGTCTTGATTAATAGTATTTCCTTGTTACAAGTCTGACAGATGGTGTAGGGAGAAAAGGTGCTCAGCTACTGAACAGATCTTCCTTGTTCCCACCTTTGTGTGAGTGGAGATAATCTTTCCCAGCTCCTCCCTTCAGGGATGACTTTCCTATCAGATCAATGATCTTGGTTCTGTCTAGGAAACAGTGGTTTTTCTTTCAAACCTCTCTTAGGAGCAATTGACTCAGAAAGGTTGACTCTAGCTTACTTAGAAACCTCATGCCTAGCAGAAATACTGATTTATCTTTTACCTAGGATGTTCCAGATTCACTTATTCTTTCTCTGCTTTGGGGAAACTATGATAATGTGAATCCACAGTATTTTATTTTTGTTTAACTCAAACCCCCAGACAAGAAAACCCCAGCAATCTCTGTCTGTCTGTCATCTGTCTCTCTCTTTGTATCTCTCTCTCTATCTCTCTATCTTTCCCCCTCTGTCTTTCTGTCTCTGTCTCTATCTTATTTCTCTGTCTCACTCTGTCTCTCTCTTTGTCTCTCTCTCATATACACATTCTGTCAGATATGTACAATGTCTTAATTGTCTCCTACTAATCTTAACAATCTCCCATTTCTCTCTCTGATATGTTTACTATCTAATACCCCCCTCTTCTCATTTGATTAATGAAATACATAAATCAGAAGTGAAATAGTTAACCTCGTTTATTTAATATTAAATAAACTTGTTTTGAAATCAAGTGAAATAGAAAGCAAAACAAACTTATAAGAAACCAGAAATTGGGAAAAATGAGAGAGGGGGGAGAGAAAGGAGAGAGAGAGAGAGAGAGAGAGAGAGAGAGAGAGAGAGAGAGAGAGAGAGAGAGAGAGAGAGAGAGAGAGAGAGAAAGAGAGAGAGAGAGGAGAAGAGAGAGAGAGGAGAAGAGAGAGAGAGAGAGAGAGAAGAGAGAGAGAGAGAGAGAGAGAGAGAGAGAGAGAGAGAGAGAGAGAGAGAGAGAGAGAGAGAGAGAGAGAAGATTTACCAGTGCTATTCTCAGCAGTATGAACTGTTCCAGCTATTCATTCTTCATCTGTTCCATTTGACTTTCACATGGCTTGTTCACATGGCTTGACTATAGTCTTTGTATGAGCAGTTCAACATTTCCTCCCTTGCCACTTCAGTCTCAGTGGTGGCATCAACTCACCTCCTGCTCACTCCCCTTCCCTGCTCCTCCACTGTCCTCCATCTTTCAGGACCCTTCATGTCCCCATATTTGCTCCAGCAAGTCTTCCTTGGCAAGGCTCATCTTCCTCCTCCTTAGAAATAGAAGGGGTGGAAACCTCTAAAGATCCAGTAGATAACATTAGAGGATTCTTTCTCTGAGATGTCCAATTTGAGCTATCCAAAAGGCAGTTGGTGGTGCAGAACTAGAGCTCAGGAAAGGATGGAAGAGACACTGGCTAGGGATAGCCTCAGAGAGCCTCTTACAACAGAGGAATAGAATTGTGGTGTCAGTTGAAAAGAGAACCAGACATGGAGCTAGAATGCCATTTAATGGAGCACCATTAAGGAGTTCACTCCTCACCTTCTCATTTATGCATCTTGGAGGTCAGGAGAGAAGGAAATTTGTCTCTCCTCTACCCCATCCAATTATGTCTTATAAAAGAAGCACAAGGCCACAGGAGATGTGATACCCAGCAAATATCAGGCCCAAAAAACATCGGCAGAGTCCAATCAAGTCGGGCCAACAAGAGGAGCTAAGAGTCTGGTTCCTGGAGTGAGATTCTGCATAAAAGGTCCCAGGCACCAGGGCCAAGACTCCTTTTGGTCATCTGTGGCTCAGTTTCATAGTCAGTGCTCAGGCCAGGAGCCATAATAAGGACTCAATACAGTGATTCACCCAGCAGAGATACCATGGCCTGGCCCATGAAGAAAAGCACAAAGATTTCAAAAGAAAATATCTGGAGAACCTTGTGATAATAGGATTATAAGTTGCCTCGGATACTTATATGTGTTTGCCTCTACTTATATGAAATGGGGGGGGGGGGGACTCTACCAAGCGACATTCTATGTTTTTATGAAAGAATAAGCCCCAAGCGAATGGGGGAGATAGTTTTCTTAGAACTGTTCATAAAATGCCACTTCAGCAAATGACTTTTTTTTAACCTAATTTTGTCCTCTGCCTATTAAAAGACAAGATAAACACCAGTGGGGGCTCAGGAGTTACAGTTTTAGGGGTATATATTCACAAAGCACTGAGACAATCCTCTTTGAGGAGACCCAAATTTAATGTGTAAAGTGGGTGGGGAAAAACGAAGGGAGTATGTATGTATGCATATGTATGTGGGTATGTAATACATGTTATTTCCTGCCTCGACATGTAAGCTGTTTGAGATTTAAAAAAAAAAACAGTTTCATTTTTCTCTTTGTATTCTCAGAGCTTGGCACATAGTAGGCATTTAGCAAATGTTTGTGATTAATTGATTGATTAGTGATGTCAGCGTTTAGGCTCTTTATCTGGTTCTGGTTTGCTTTCTCAATCCAGCCATTCTCCTTGAGAGGATATGCATAGTTAGTTAAATGAATAAGAGCTATGTGTTCTCCCAGTTAGGGTGAGAGCTGCCCACCCTGGGTGACTGGCTCCCTACCAAGAGGAGCTGGAGCACGATCTCCCTGCCCCACCATTTCTATCCTATTCCTCCTGTTCACAGCTCAGCAAGGGGGGAGACTTGCAGGGATTTGTGATAAATGAAGCGTCTTCTCCTCTCCTGCTAAAAAGAGATACTTATTGGAATGGATTCTTGGGCCAGAATCCATTTCCTTTCTCTTCCCCAAAGCCTAGAAGGGGGCCTTTCGGTCCTTAGTAACCCGAGGGTGCCAGGTGGAATCACGAGCTGGCTCCAGAGACTGCTCAGCAGTCAATTATTGATGGTGAGTGAAATAATAAGGTCGGTTCACTGACAGCCCAGGGTGAGGGGGAGAAGAGGAGAAGAACCAGAGAACTTGGATTCCCTGCTAATAACAAACATCCAAGTCCACTTGGAACGGTGGTGGAGTGCATGCGGCTGCCGGCAGAGCAGAAGGTCTTTTGCCAACTTCACAAAAATAACAAAAACCACGTGGGAGACCAGCCCTGACCGAGATCCATGATGACAGTCAACACGCTGTTATTGGGTGCTTTCTATGTGCTGGCCACTTGTTCAGCACTGGGAAACAAAGAAGGGCCAAACCAGCCCCTGCCTTCAAGAAGCTCGCATTCCACTGGGAAAGACAACGTGAAAATAACTACTTGCAAACAAGACACAAATGGGGTAAATGGAAGGCAATTTCAGAGGAATAGTACTAGTAGTGGGGGTTAGTGGCAAAGAAAGTTCTCTTGAGGAAGGGAAGAGTCGAGCTAAGTCTTGGTCTTGAAGGAATTGAAGCAAAGATAAGGAAGGAGAGGATCCCAAGAATGAGATAGAGGCGATAAAAAGGTATCTATTGAGGACAGGGATTGTCTTATTCAAGGAGCCACAAGGTTAGAGTCATCTTGGTATGTGGAAGTTACTAAAGTCTAGAAAATTAGGGGAGACTTTAAAAGCCAGAGAATTTTATATTTTATCCTCAGGGCAACAGAGAGCCACTGGGACCTCATCAAATAGCGAGGTGGCACGGCCAGATTTCCTCTTTAGAAAAATCACTTTGGCAGTGTTAAAGGGAGGTGGGTTTGGAGATGTGAGAGGATGATTTGTACTGGGTCAGTATCATGTTGTTAACTGTGAGTTGAAAGGCCAGCAGAAACTCAAACTAGGGCAGAGCCTAATCTAAGATCAACACACAGACCACTCAGTAACAGGAAAGTATTTTAATTCAACAGGGACAGGTTGAAAAAAGAATAAGGTAACCCTGATACAAATTTCTCTAACTAAAAGTCCCCAGGAACTAAATGTCTCTTCATAGAGAGTCTTCACAGAGTTGGTCTACACTACTCCTCACCTCAGTTATTTAAAATTCCCAGTCCTTGATCTAGCTAGTCCTTGATCTAGCTAATCTTGGACTAAACCCCACCCTTAGTAAGTATTGATGGATAATGGTCTTTGGCAAGATTAGCAGGGCCCAGGGAAAGATCCCAAGTCTAGATGGACTCAGATCTCACTCACAATGGCTGCACTTGACAGGATGTTGAGTCAGGCTAGCTGTAGTTCAAGGATAATCTTCTCTGGAATCACAGGTCTTAACAGCAACAGACAGGTAAAGGTACCAAACCAGGTAGTTTGGCAACAAAGCCTCCTAGATGCTTGCAGTCAGCAAACCCCCAGAGAGACTCCCTGCTTCTGAGTTTTTCACTTAGTCCCCTTTTTTTCAAGATTCCAGAATCCTTTCCTACTGATCTCATGCCACTCTCCCTTGCAAACCTTCCTCTCATGGTCTAACCCTCTCTTATCTATAATAGCAGCTGAGTGGAGGATGGATTAACCTAGGAAGAGATTTGAGGTAGAAAGAAAAATTAGAAGACTCTTATGTTAGTCCAGGTAGGAGGTGATGAAGGTCTGTGCTAGAGTGGTAGCTATGACAGAATACATGCAATTGCTATTTTGGAAGCAAGATAAGTTAGCTGCATGAAATCATAGCTCAAAAGGGCCCCCAGAATCATCTCCAACCTCCTAATTTTACACATGAGGAAACCACAGCACAAACTGTTGAAGTCATTTGTCCATGCTGACATAACAACTGCCACAGATCAGATAAGATGACTGATATTTCCTGGTTCCCAACATAGTGTTCTTTCCAGCATAATATAGAAAGTTAGCTCTAGCAGGGACTTTAGAACATGGAATGTCAGAACTGGAATGAATCTTAAAACAGAATGTCAGAGTAGAGAAGAGACCACAAAAAAACAATGTCAGAGTTGAGAGATACCTTAAAACACAAAATGCCAAAATTGGGAAGGACCATAGAAAAGAGAATGTCAGAACTTTGAAGGTTCTTAAAACTTATAGGATCTCTTAAAGAGGGGAAGTAAAGCCAAGATGGTAGAGTGCAGCCAAGACCCAGCTGAGCTCTCCTAACATTTACTTCTAAACAACTTTCAAATAACACATCAAACTTTGGAGCAGTGGAACAAAAAAAAAAAAGGTCAGAGGAAGACATTTTTCCTGCTTAGAGCAACTTGGGAGGTCAGCTGGAGAGGTTTGTGACACCAGAGTGGGAACCAGACTGGAGCACAGCAACAGAACCAGCAGTAAGTTTTGGAGGTGGTGACAGCAGAAGCAGCAGCAGATTTGAGAGATCTCAATCCAGAGACATTTTGTGGTACAGTTCTAGAATGAAGGGGAATGCTTCTGGTCAAGTCACAATCCAAAGGTCAAAAGTACTTGCTTCTACAGGAAAGTAGGGACCCTTCCTTGGTAAAGACCAGGGCACAGACCAGGAGATCAATAAACACATCTTTCCCCAGATCACACTACCTTAAAAGCGCCAAAAATTTGCAGACCCCTGAACTAGCTCTGAAAACAGCAGTACAAAAAAGTCTGAAGCTTGGCACAGAGCCTCTCCATCCCCAAATGAGCAGAATCCTACTTTAAAATCAAATTCAGAATGAAGAAATAGGCTGGAAAAAAATGAGCAACAACAACAAAAAAGAACTTGACTATAAAAAGCTACTATTGTGGTAGAGAAGACCAAGAATAAACTAAGAAGACAACAGCTACAAACAAAACCTCAAAGAAAAAGCTAATTGGACTTAAGGCCTCCAAGAATTCCTATAACAGTTAAAGAAAGAGAAGAGTCTTAGAAGAAAAACTGGAATAAGAAATGAGAGTGATATAAGAAAAATGTGAAAAGAGAATAAACAGTTTGGTAAAAGAGACACACACAAAAAAAAACCTGAAGAAAATACATCTTAAGAAACAGAACTGGTCCAATGGTAAATGAGGCATGAAAATTTACCGAAGACAAAAACTTTTTAAAAAGTCAAATTGACCAAATTGGATGGGGGGGGGGGGGAGAGGTATAAAAGCACCCTGAAGAAAATAATTCCTTAACAATTAGAATTGGGCAAGTGGAAGCTAATGACTCCATGAGACATCAAGAAACAACAAAACAAAGTCAAAAGAATGAAAAATTAGATGAAAATGTGAAATATTGCATCAGAAAAACAAATGACCTGGAAAACAGATCTGTAAGAGATAATTTAAGAATTATTAGAAGGGTAACAAGGTGGAATAGAAATCCAGGACTAGAGGCAGGAGGTCATGGGCTCAAATCTAGTCTCCAATACTTCCTAGCTGTGTGACTCTGGGCAAGTCACTTAACCCCCATCGCCTACCCCTTACTACTCTTCTGCCTTAAAACTAAGAGAGAACATAAGGGTTTAAAAAAAATTATTGGACTACCAGGAAGTCATGATCAAAAAAAGAGCCTAGACACCATATTTCAAGAAATTATAAAGGAAAATTGCCCTGATATCTTATATCCAGAGAGTAAAACAAAAATTGAAAGAATCTACCCATAACCTCCTGAAAGAGATCCCAAAGTGAAAACTCCCAGGAATATTATATTCAAGTTCCAGAGTTCTCAGGTCAAGGAAAAAATATTGTAACCATCCAGAAAGAAACAATTCAAATATCTCAGAACCACAGTCAGGATCATAGGCTCACATATTATTCCACATTTAAGGAGCAGAGGGCTAGGAATATGATATTCTGGAACGCAAAGATGGGAATATTACAACCAAGGATAATCTATCTCACAAAACTGAGTATAATCTTTTTGGGGGGGGGGAGGTGTATTTTTACTGAAACAGAGGATGTTCAAGTCCTGATGAAAAGACCAGAACTGGAGAGGAAATTTAGACACAAGACTCAAGAGAAGTTTAAAAAGACAAACATGAAAGAATAATTATAAGAAATTCAATAAAGTTAAAGTGCTTCTATTCCTATATGGAAAGATGCTATATATAACTACTGAGAACTTTTAATTAAGGTAGTTATAAGGAATCTATATAGACAGAGGGCACAAGTATAAATTCATTATGCTGGAATGATCTCCAAAAAAATAAATAAAGGAGTAAGAAAGAGGATGTGTTAGAAGAAGGGGGAAGAAAGAGATAGAATGGGGAAATTTTTCTTTCTTGCATAAAGGAAGCACACATGGAAGAGCTTTTATAGTGGAGAGGAAAATAAGAAGATGGTGGCAGGCAATGCTTGAACCTCACTCTTCAGAATTGGTCCAAAGTGGGAAGAATATGTAATCACATTCAATTGGGTATAGAAATCTAGCTTACCCAATAGAGAACTAGGACAGGAAGAGGAAAAGAGAAGGGGGGGTGATAAAAAAAGAGAGTGGGGGCAGCTGGGTGACTCAGTGGATTGAGAGACAAGCTTAAAAATAGGAGGTCCTAAGTTCAAATCTGGCCTCAGATACTTCCCAGCTGTGTGACCCTGGGCAAGTCACTTAACTGCCATTTCCTAGCCTTTGCCTCTCTTCTCCCTTGGAACCAATACACAGAATTAATTCTAAGATGGAAGGTAAAGGTTTTTAAATAAATTAAAATAAAAAGGAGAGTGGATTAAGTGAGGCAGTGTTCAGAAGCAAAATAGACTTTTGAGGAGGAGAGAGAGAGAGAAGGATAAACTGAAGAAAATAGGATGGAAGGAAATACAAAGTTTGTAAATATACCTATAAATCCTATAAATTTGAAAGGGACGAGCTAACCCATAAAACAAAAAAACAGATTGGATTAGAGACCAGAAATCAATAGAATGTTGCTTACAAGAGGTACACTTGAAACAGAAAGACACACAGAACTAAAATAAAGAGCTGAAGCAGAATATATTAAGCTTCAGCTGAAGTTAAAAAGGCAGGGGAAGTGACATGATATCAGATAAAACAAAAGAAAAAATAGACCTAATTAAAAGAGATCATCAGGGAAACTATGTTTTGTTGAAAGGTACCACAGCCAATGAAGTAATATCACAAAATTTTATAGCGTTCCTCTGATAAGGACCTCATTTCTCAAATATATAGGGAACTGTGTCAAATGTATAAAAATGAGAACCATTCTCCAATTGATAAATGGTCAAAAGCAATTTTCAGAAGGAATCAAAGCTATCTATAGTAATATGGAAAATGTGCTAAGTCACTATTAATTAAAGAAAGGCAAATTAAAATAACTCAAAGGTACCATCTTGCAGCTATTAGTAATGATAAATGCTGAGAGGGATGAGGGAAAATAGGTACACTAATAAATTGTGGTGGAGTTGGGAATTGGACTAACCATTCTGGGGAACAATCTGGAACTATGCTCAAAGGTCTATAAATGCTGTGCATACCCTTTGACCCAGAAATACACTACTAGGTCTGTACTCCAAAGAGATGAAGGAAAAAGTAAAAGGACCTACTTTTACAAAAATATTTATAACAGCTCTTTTTGTGGTGGCAAAAAAAAATGGGAAATTGAGGGAATGTTTCTTTTTTTAATTTTTAAAATTTTGTTTAGTCAATTTAGAACATTATTCCTTGGTTACAAGAATCATATTCTTTCCGTCCCTTTCCCCTACTCTTCCTGTAGCCAATGAGCAATTCCACTGGGTGAGGGAATGTTTCTTAACTGAGGAGTGGCTAAACAAGTCGTGGTATATGATTGTGATGGAGTACTGTTGTGCTGGAAGAAAAGACAAGAGGAATGGTTTTGTGAAGAAAATATGGCAAGACTTCTTTGAATTGATGAAAAGTGAAGGAAGAAGACCCAGGAGGTCATTTCGCACAGCAACAGCAATGTTATAATGATGATCCACTTGTGAAAGACTTAACTACTCTGATCAATACAGTGATCCAAGATCATTCCAAAGGACTCTTGATGAAAAAAATGCTATCTACCGAGAGAGACAGACAGACAGACAGACAGAGACAGAGAGAGACAGAGGCAGAGAGAGACAGAGACAGAGACAGAAGGACAGAGAGAGACAGAGAGAGAGAGACAGCGAGAGAGAGAGAGAGAGAGAGAGAGAGAGAGAGCACATGTGCTAATGAACTCTGAGTACAAATCAAAGTATAATTTTCCTTTTCTTTTTTGCTCTTATTGCAATACAGAAATGTGTTTTGTACGATTTCATATGTATAATTGATATTATATTGCTTGCCTTCTCAGTGGACGGCATAAGGGTAGGAAGGAGGGAGAGAATATGGAACTCAAAATTTAAAAAGAAAAGCTTTTAAAATAAATAAATGTTATTTTTTAAAGAGAAAAGGAACCTGTAAGACCTGAGTGCTAAGGACATTAGGACATAGAATGTGGGAATGCAGAATGTTAGAACATGGAATGTCAGAGCTCAAAGGGACCTTAGAACATAGAATTCAGGGTTCAAAGAATCCTTTGAAAGAATGTCAGAACATGGAATGTTAGGGCATCAAATGTCACAGCCAGAGGGGCCTCAGCACATATCTATCTATCATTGTCCCCAGTCCTCGCTCATACTGGATCTGCTCCTAGCAGAGAATGTGCCTTGTCGGCCAGGGACTTTCTGGATCTTTATTTGCTCAGAGAGATTGGGGTCAAAGGTTCCTCTGAGAACTAGAATAACATCTGAGAAGAATACCCAGGGGTTTCAAGTGAAGGGAGTCACAACCAATAGCGTGGGACAGCTGGGGTGAGATGTAATAAGGAAAGTTTTTAAAAGGAAGTTAATTTTAAACACATGTTGAGGCAAAGGGGGTTGGCTAAGTCCTAAAAATGTGTAAGAAAAGGAAAAGAAAACAAGATAAGACTTTTTTTTTTTTTTAAGGACTAGTAACCACTTTCGAGGTCCCATCACCCAGCTGAGTTCAGGAAGCATATTTTGGCGTAAGGGAAATTATTCTGGTGACTAATTCCCGTTCACAACTACTTGATTAAATTCATTAGAGAACCAGAATTTTAGAACTGGCAGAAACCTTAGAGATGCACTTGTCCAGTCTTAGGTGAGAAAACTTTGGTCCAGAGAGGGTAACTTGCCAAAGGTCATTTTGCCTACTTAGCTAATAGAAAGACATCCCAGCTCTCCCAGACTTGTTCTTCCCACCACACAACATTGCCTCTTAGTGGAGGTCTAAACATCCTGCATGCAGCCCTTCTGTTATTTATTTACTTGTTTGTTTGTTTATTTATTTAGTTATTCATTCATTCATTCATTCATTCATTCATTCATTCATTCATTCATTTATTTGTTTGATTTTTAAGCCTTAGTTCTGTCTTAGAATCAAGAGTAAGTATTAGTTCCGAGGCAGAAGAGTGGTAAGAGATAGGCAACTGGGATTAAGTGCCCAGGGTCACACAGCTAGGAAGTGGCAGAGGTTAGATTTGAACCCAGGACCTCCCATCTCCAGGTCTGGCTCTCTATCCATTGAGCACATCCTTTCTTAAGGTTCCTTACACATGACAACACATCTTCCATGTCTGTGGCTTTGCATTGGCTGGCACCATGTTCTAGATTCTGCCTCCAAAACTGGCTTAGTTCTGGTTCGGTCCTGGGATGCAATGAAGCACTTGGGAGTGCTGACCGTTTAATAAAGGAGAGGGTCCGCTTTGCCCAGATGCAGCCAGGATACACACCCAGGGCATACAGCTGGAAGAGAGCAGCCCCTCGTCATCCCTCTCAACTCCAAAGAGTCTCCTCACGGAAGAGCGACTCACAGGGTCTCCCTCACCCACCCAGTCGGGGAGTAGCTCGGGCTTTTTATTCCCCATAGGTCAGGCAGGAACCAATCTGGCTCCCTAGGGAGAGGGAGCTTGACCAGGCCAGCCATTGGGAAGCTGGAGAAAGTGTTAGGGAAAGGGAGCTGCATCAAAAAAGTGCTGTCCACCCATTCTCCCCGACCTCCCCAACACCAATCTTGAAAACATCTTCCCAGCCTCCCTTGCTTCCTTCAAGGCTCAACTCTAGACTGCCTCTCCGGGGGAATCCTTTCCTGGTCCCCCCATCGGCTATTGCCTTCCCCCTCCAGCTTATCCAGTAAGTGCGTGTTATGTATTTTATATACTGTATACCGATGGATGCATTTCTCGTCTTCTTCGTCAGACTGTAAGCTCCCTGAGGTCAGAGATTGTTCTTGTTTTGGGCTCTGTAATCTTGGCACCTCGCAGGCATTTAATGAAAGCATGTTGATTGATCCATTGATGAAGGGGCAATGTAACATTGTCCTGACTAGTGGTGGAGAATCAATCCAATTCAGTCACCATTTAATAAATGCCTACTGTGTGTCAAGCACCATGTGGGGCTTGAGCACTGCAAAGATCAACAACAACAACAAAAACATGGTTTCTGACCTCAAAGAGCTTACCTCCATGTATTTGTACACCTAATCATAAAGACATAAAAATTGGAACAGCTAGGTGACTCAGTGGACTGAGAGCCAGCCCTAGAGATGGGAGATCCTGGGTTCTAATCTGGACTCAGATACATTCTAGCTGTGTGACCCTGGACAAGTCACTTAACCGGTATTGCCTAACCCTTACCAGTTTTCTGCCTTTGAACCAATACACAGTATTGATCCTAAGATAGAAGGTAAGGGTTTTATAAAAATAAAAAAATCTATATAATGAGAAAAATCAAATTTATAAAAATTAAAATGAAATAGATATGTAATGTTATCTCATCACCACTGAGAATTTAGTCATCACACATGTAAAACCCAGTGGAATTGCACGTTGACTATGGAAAGGAGTGGGAGGAGGGGAGGGAAAGAACATGAATCATGTAACCATAGAAAAATACTCTAAATTGATTAAATAAAATATCCCCCCCCCAAAAAAAGAGAGAATTTAGTCATCAAAGAGAAAGGCATGGGATAGAAAGGAAAGAGTAAAAAGTCAGTATGAATAGGCTAAACATTTCTCAACATGATTTTTTTTAATTAAACATTTTCTTTTCTCTCCTTCTCACCTCTTGCCCTCACTTGGAAAATAGAAATAAATATGAGAACCTTTTAACAAATATGCATAGTCAAGTCTCATCCAAAAACAAACAAACCAAACAAGTATGTCTCATTCAACACTCTGAGTCCATCACCTCTTTGGCAAGTGTATACAGCATAATACAACATGGTTCAATTGACATTTATCAAGCACCTACTATGCACCAGTCATTATACTAAGCTCTGGAGATACAAATGAGGGAAAGATAGTCCCTGCTTTAAAAACTCAAAAAGTCTAATGGGGGAAAACAAGTTGAAAAGGGGAAAGAGGGGAAATGGGACCTGGCAAAAGAGCCCAATGATGATGGCAGAGTCAAATCCAAGCAGTGCAGCTAGTGGGGAATGAAGAGTTGGCTGAGCTCTTGAGTCATCTTCAAATGGGTGTTTGGGGAGGAGTTTTTTGCTTTGACCTTCAGCCTTCCTATCAGAATGGCAGAGACAACTTTGGTCCTGATGACCTGATGAGTGATCTTCACGATGATGTTTATATTTCATTTTCTGGAACCATGGATGGTTATTGCATTGCTAAGAGTTTTTTAAGTTATTTGTTTTTATAATGCTGATATTAAAGACATTGTTCTCTTGGCCATCCTCACTTCACTCTGCATCGGCTCATTCAAGTCTTCCCGAGTTCATCTGAAACCATCGTCATTTCTTACAGCACAGATAGTGAGAAAGGTTGAGGTTGAAAGATTACGAAACTCTCCCTGAAGGTTTTCAAGCCAAAGCTAGGTGATCACTTGTCTGGAAAAGGTAGACGAAGGGATTCTGAGATGCCAAACTATTAGCAGCTGCCTGAACAAATACTCTTGAATCACAAGTAATAAGAGGAATGCAAATTAAGACAACTCTGACCTTTTACCTCAAAGCCATAATATTGACAAACATGATAAAAGACGGAGTCGATGTCTGAGGAGCTATGGCAAGGCAGACACACTAATGCACTGTTGGTAGAGCTATGAATTGGTCAAATTATTTGGAATATTCATTTGGAAATATCCCAGAACAGACATTAAACTGTGTATCTTTTAACCTATAATAGTGATAACAATATTGGACATGTGCCTCACTGAGTCCAAAGACAGAGGGAAGGCTTACATATATTTATCAAAATAATCATGGTGACTGTTAGCAAGAGAGAGAGAGAGACAGACAGACAGACAGACAGACAAAGAAACAAGAACCACATTAATGGCAATAAGTTGTGGTTTGTGAATGTAATGTAATATTATTAGTGTGCCAAAAAAAATAACAAATGTGAGGAATTCAGGGAAATATAGAAAGACTTGTATAAAAGGATATATTTAACCAAATAAAGAAACCGAAGGGAACAGTTATATAATAGCTGCATTAATGTAAAGGAAAATAACACTGGAAAACATCAGACTTCACTGAAGTGACCAACTGCAATTTGAGAGGGGCAGAGATGGAGCATAGTTCCATACTCAGCACTGGAAAAGGAAGGGGGTGAAATCAATCAAGCAGCTAGATAAGAATTTGTTAAGTACCTATTGTGTGCCATGCACAGTTGGGTTCTGGGGGCAAGGGAGGGAGAGACAAAAATGAAGTAGTCTTTGCCTTCAAGGAGCTTCCATTTTATTGGAAAAGTCAATATATTATTTTATAGAAAATAGATATAAAGTAATAGTTTTTGAAGGGTGGGACACAGTAGCTAAGGAGATAAAGCTTCATGTAAAATTTGGCTTGAACTGAGTTTGGAAGAAAATAAGAGTGCCAAGAGGCAGAAGTGAGGAGAGAGTGGATTAAAAGTATAGCGAATAGCCAGGGCAAAGACAGAGAGACTAGATGGAGTGTTGAGTATGAGAGCCAGTAAGACCAGAATGATTAGAATATAGAATGTGCAAAGGACAGTTATGTAAGATAAGGATGGAAATGGCTAAGAGTTCTGAGTGATAAAGAGAGGAATTTGTATTTGATCCCAGAGATAATAGATTGGGGAGCAGCTACATTAGTGATGGCCAACCTTTTAGAGATCAAGTGCCCAAATTACCACCTCCATGCCACATGTGAATCCCCCCTGTCTTACCCCAGACAGGTCTTGGGTTCAAATCTGGCCTCAGACACTTCCTAGCTATGTGACCCTGGCAAGTCATTTGACCCCCATTGCCTAGCCCTTTCTATTCATCTGCCTTGGAACCAATATATAGTATTGATTCTAAGATGGAAGGTAAGGGTCTAGAAAAATGAATGAAAATGTATTAATTCATTCCTGTGTGTCAAACACTATGCTAAACACTGGAAATAAAAATGTAAAAATGAAGGCAATCTCAACCCTCAAAAATCTCATATTCTAATAAGGGGAAATAATACTAGAAGGTTACTGGAGGTTAGACATGGGTGACTGAAAGTATAGTGGTGCATTCAACAACAAAGGAAAAATTCAGGAGATGGGTGGATTTAGAAGAGAAATAAAATGAGTTCTGTTGAATATAGCAAGTTTGACATGTCTATGGGTCATCCATGTTGAAACATTCAATACATAATTTGGGGTTCAAGATCCAAGAGTTTAGGAAGAGAATGGAGCTAGATGTATAAATGTGGGAGACAGCTACCTAGAGATGATCATTAAATGATGGGTGCTGAATGAGGCATACACCATCAGACACAGATGACAAATTGTTTTATTTTGCTAACTATACTTCTTTGTTAGAAGAGAGGGTGCAACTTCTTTGCTGTGTGACCCTGGGCAAGTCACTTAACCCCCATTGCCTAGCCTTTAACCTTTTCCTTCTTTGGAACCAATACTTAATATTGATTCTAAGACAGAAGGTAAGGGTTTAAAAAAAAAGAAAAAGAGAGAGTGGTATAAGGGCTAGGAGAGAAATGTGGAAAGTGAAGGTAAGATAGCAATAAAGCATCAATTATATATATATACTCTTACCTTCTGTCTTAGAATCAATACTGTGTATTAGTTTCAAGGCAGAAAAATTGTAAGGGATAGGCAATGGAGGCTAAGTGACTTGCCCCATATAACACAGATAGAAAATGCCTGAAGTCATATTTGAACCCAGGACTTCTTGTCTCTAAGTCTAGTGCTCTTGATAGATAGATAGATAGATAGATAGATAGATAGATAGATAGATAGATGAATGGATAGAGAGATGATAGATAGATAGATAGATAGAGAGAGAGAGAGATGAATGGATAGAGAAATAGATAGGATAGAGAGATAGACAGACAGATAGAGAGAGAGAGATGGATAGAGAGATAGATGGATGGATGGAGAAAGAGAGAGAGAGAGAGAGAGAGAGAGAGAGAGAGAGAGAAAGAGAGAGAGAGAGAGAGAGAGAGAGAGAGAGAGAGAGAGAGAGAGAGAGAGAGAGAGAGAGAGATTAAAGGATTCAAGTGAAGCCTCTTCTGTTTCTATGATTCTGTGACCTGAGGGCTTGAGTCACTCCTTAGGATTGGTGTCCATGGCAGAACTCCCTGGGACAGCCCAAATGAGAGATGGGAGAATGAAAGAGGAGAAACTGCTGAAAGGGAAAAAGAGGAGTAAGGTCAATAGTCTTCCTACATTGCAACTCTGCTTAGGGCTGATGCCAGCACAAAAATTCCATAAGCAGCTGAGTAGAGGAGGGCTCAGTTAGAGCCAAGAGAGATTTAATAGTAACATGAGGGTTGGGAGAGAGGATTGAGGAAGGATGCTTGTGGAGGAATGGATGTACAGATGACATCACCTGCCCAAGAAAATCAGTGATAGAGTTTCCTAATTTTGTATTCTTCCCAAGAGGCCCAACCAGATACACCACAGAGGGACAAAGTCAGGGAGAAAGTCCGGAGTATTTTTCTTGGAATGATCCAAAAATATATCAGTCAGGAGAAAGGAGGACTCAATAGAAAACCAGATTAAGTGACTGAAGAAGTCTAAAAGAAGTGGTCTTGCAAACATAACCAGAGACAAAGGCCTACGGGTATGGCAGACTATAAAGAACAACCTCAGATTAAAAAAGAAAAGTGCCTCTAGACCCACCTATAAATCTCTGCACCAACAAGGCTGCCCCACATAAAACCCTTTAAGTAGAGCCTGTAACTGGGAAATGATGAGGAATGAATACCAACCAAGGAAGGGCCAAAGCTTGAGATCCACAATTCCTCAAATTAATTCAATTATATCCTACCCATTATCAAGCACTTACTACTTGCCACACATTGTGCTAAGATCTGGGGATTCAAAGAAAAAAAAAAGATCTCTGCCCCCAACGAGCTTGCATTCTATTTCCGTTTTCTGGCCTTTTTGGCAAGACCTGTCTCAACCAGTTGGGCTTGGCAGCTGCTTTTCCTAATGTGTTTTTTAAATTTTTATTGATCTTCACAGATCTCAGGAGTAGCTTTGGCATATACCAAATTTGAAGTTTGAGGGACAGGATCAGGAGGGAGTCATAGGAGCTTCAATGGGTTATAAATATTTTTAATCTCTATTTTTAAAAATTAGTCTGTTTATGCCACTCAGACACTCACCTCGAGGGTCCAAGTGTTTAAATGGGGTTGGGGCATATTATTATTACATAATCTCTGCTCTGACATGGACTAGCAGAATGACCCTTGAACAAGTAATTTAATTCCTGTAAATTTCCATTTTCTCATCTGAAAAATGGGTAGATTATCTTTGATACCTTTCTCGGACGTTGTCATGAAAATGGAAATGTACCTAATATTCTTTGGAAACCCCTTCCTGATCAGGGGCCAAATCTGTGATGTCATTGGTATCAGTAGCTCCCAGTGACTTGCCCAGTATCACAAAGGATGGGTTAGAGGCAAGGCTTGAGCCCAAATCCATCTGACTCTGAAGCCAGCTTTCTGTCCATTACGATGTGTTGCCCCACATCACGTCTTATACTCCATTAATATTTCATTCCCATTTCATTAAAACACTGCAGGTTTGTTCAGTCATTCTCTAACCAATGGGCATCCATTTCATTTTTTGTTTTTTTGTTGCTATGAATATTTGGATCTGTATGAAACATTCCTTTATGTCATTGATTGACTCCCTTGGGGAATATGCAGTCTAGTGACTTTTCTTAAATACTTCCAAATTGTCTGTCATCCAGAATAGCTGACCCAATTCACAGCTCCTCTAATAGCACGTTAGCACGATTCCCTTCCCAAAGCTCTTCCAGCATCCCCTGATGTTTCCATTCTGCTCTGTTGTGTCTTGAGAGCTTTTTCTATGCCCAATATTGCACTGGCACTTTAGGAGACCCCAAACAGCTCTATATTTTGGACTCTGTCCTCTAGGTGCTTACAGTCCTATTCAGATATGACATTTGCAAAACAATTAGGATCAAATAGGTGGGCCCAGAGTGGAGGATCTGCTAGGGCCAACCACAAGGAGGAAAAGCAAAACCTTTGCTTCACTCTCCAGTACTACTGTGAGTTATTCAGGTAGTTTAAGTACAACGGAAAGGGGTCGCTTCTCAAAAAATACCTTTCTAGAGGCAGCTAGGGAGCACAGTGAATAGAGCCAAGAGAAGGACTTGGGTTCAAATATGGCTCAGATACTTCCAGCTGGCTGTGTGACTTTGGGCAAGTTACTTAACCCTAATGGCCTAGCTCTTGCTGCTCTTCTGTCTTAGAATTGATACCAAGACAGAAAATAAGTTTTTTTTTTTTTAATTCCTTTCAAAAAGAGTGCAAACCCTTAGGTAGAGCTATGAGGTTAGAAGCTTATACAAATAGATCCCTTGGATAGAATGTGAGACACACTGGAATGTGAAGGTTTGGCCATCTATCGACCCCCAATTTATTTCCCTTCCAAGAGTAATCTAAACCTTTAGGGTAATATTGTAAGACTGGAGCCCTGTATGGGTCCCTAGGGTGAAAAGAGAGACTTTCCAGAGGTAAGGAAAGTGGCTTGATTGTTATGGGCTCCTGTGAATCCATAGTGGTTTTCTACATTCTTTCTATGAGGTAAAAAAAAAATGTACAGTCCTGTATCCAACATACATTGTAACCTTGAGTGTTTGCCCAGAAACTAGGACCCTTGCTCAAACCCACATCTGTAAAGACTGAGACACAACTGTATTCTAAAGACCTTAGGGAAATCTGAGTAGGGACAAAGTGAGCCAAAAAGAATGATTCTCAAGAAGCCCCCAGCACTGAATTCATTTCATATATACCCAAAGGCTGGAGTTCTATGTCATGGACTCCTTTAAATTACCTTGGATACCTATTTTCTCCCTTCCTTCCTTCCCTCCTCACTCTTTTCCTTCTTTCCTCCCTCCCTCCCTTACCCTTCCTTCCCTCTTTCCTCCTCCTCCCTCTCTTTCTTTCTTTCTCTCTGTCTTCCTTCCTCCCTCCCTCCTTCTTCTCTTTCTTTCTTTCTTTCTTTCTTCTTTCTTTCTTCCTTCATCCTTCCTTCCTTCCTTTCTTCCTCCCTCCCCCTTTCTGACTTTCTTTCTTTCTCTTCCTTCCTTCCTTCCTCCCTCCCTTTCTTCTTTCTTTCTTTCTTTCTTTCTTTCTTCTTTCTTTCTTTCTTTCTTTCTTTCTTCTTCTTTCTTTCTTTCTTCCTCCCTCCCCCTTTCTGTCTTTCTTTCCTCCTTCCTTCCTTCCTTCCTTCCTTCCTTCCTCCTTCCTTCTTCCTCCTTCCTTCCTTCCTTCCTCCTTCCTCCTCCTTCCTTTCTTTCTCCTCCCCTTTCTGATTTCTTTCTTTCTCTCCTTCCTTCCTTTCTTTCTCTTCCTTTCTTTCTTTCTTTCTCTTCCTTCCTTCCTTCTTTCCTTTTTTCTTCCTCCCTCCCTTTCTGTCTTCCTTTATTTCTCTTCCTTCCTTCCTTCCTTCCTTCTTCCCTCCCCTTCTTTCTTTCTTCTCTCTTTCTCCTCTCTTTCTTTCTTCCTTCCTTCCTCCCTCCTCTTTCTTTCTTTCTTTCCTTCCTTCTTTCTTTCCTTTCCTTCTTTCCTTCCTTCTTCTTTCCTTCTTTCCTCCTTCTTTCTTTCCTTCTTTCCTTCTCTTTCTTTCTTTCCTTCTTTCCTTCCTTCTTTCTTTCTTCTTCTTTCTTTCTTTCCTTTCTTTCTTTCTTTCTTTCTTTCTTTCTTTCTTTCTTTCTTTCTTTCTTTCTTTCTTTCTTCTCTTTCTTTCTTTCTTTCTTTCTTTCTTTCTTTCTTTCTTTCTTTCTCTCTTTCTTTTCCTCAGTCACAGAGATAGCCATGTGCTCATTTTCATGGCTAGATAACAGGTCATCAGGTACTTTTCACTCCAACAGAAGAATACTGTTCCAACACGAACCTTTAGTGCACAGGGGTCAAATGTCACCCAAACTTCATTACCTTGAGGGCCAGATGTCACAGAAACCTCATTGTGAGTCCACAGCCTTTGAGCTGACAAGGCAAAGAGAAGGCCTGCCTGCATCGCATCAAGGGATTTGAGATTCTTCCAGTCCTTATCATGGCTTTCCACCCTCACGCAGAATTATAAGGATTTTGTCCCGACCAGACCCAACCAACTCTGCACAAAAGAGACCTCTGCTCTCCACAGGAATTTCACACATCCACGGCCATGGGGAAACCAGAGGGAAAAGTGCTGAGGGGAAATCCGTAGCCACTTTTGGCCTTCTCTGACCCAGTTCCCTCCACCATGTGCAGCCAATCCCACTGTGTCATTTGCAGCTGCTTTGGGGCAATTTCTCGCAGCAGTGTAGGAAAATGGTTCTTCTTCTGCATTCCTCTGGACTCCTTCAAAGTGCAAAGCTATAGACTTTGCGAGGAAAAGTTTCATAAACATGTCTGCCACACGGATATCACACCCTGGCACCACACAGCTTAGTTTGGCAGTCAGTGGAGTAGCCCTGGGCACACCTGCCAGAGTCAAGCCTGTCCCAGGTTCTGGAAGCAGCAACTAACTAGGTGGGGAGGGAAAGAGAAGGAGAAGGGCGCTGGGGAGGGCTTTAATGAGATACACCTGTGGGGCCCTGGATGAAAAATTCTGGGTGGCTTTTTAATGGAAACGCTCAAGTCTTATGCATAGGTCTCAGTTTCCTTCTGAAACCCCAAAGAGAGGGGAGAATAAATTAAAAAAGGGGAGGGGGAGAAGGCAGAGAAAGGAGAGGCTTGCATAGAGGAAAGAGAGAGGAGCATTTATTATGTTCCTACTGTGTGCCAGACATTGTGCTAGGTACCGGGGACACCAAGGCAGAAGGGAAGCAGGTCCTGCCTTCAGGGAATTTATACTTTATCCAGGGAGTGAGCATGTGTGTGGGTGCATAAGCACAGAGTAGTGGAAAGTACGTGGAAGAGAGAGGGAGCCCTAACAACTTAGGGAGAGGAGAGGGATCAGGGAAAGCCCATGCAGAGCATGGCACCTGAGGGATGCTTTGAAGAAAGCTAGAAATTAAATGCGTGGTTCATGAAGGCAGAAAGCATTTGAGGCATATTCAGTCATTTCTTCATGACCCCATTTGGGGTTTTCTTGCCAGAGATACTGGAGTGGGTTGCCATTTCCTTCTCCAGATTATTTAACAGACAAGGAAACTGAGGCAAACAAGGTTAGGTGACTTGTCCAGAGTCACATAAATAGTGCCTAAAGCCAGATTTGAACTCAGGAAGATGCATCTTCCTGACTCCAGGCCTGCTACTGTATGCATTGCATCACCCAGCTGCCCAAAAGAAAGGGATCTCATTAAAAAATAATCAAAGGGCTGCTAGGTGGCTCAGAGGTTGGAGAGCCAGGCCTTTCTAGCTGTGTGACCCTGGGCAAGTCACTTAACCCCCATTGCCTAACCCTGATCACTCTTCTGCCATGGGACCAAAACACAGTATAGATTCCAAGATGGAAGGTAAGGATTAAAAAATAATAAAATAATAACTAATAAAAATAATTTTAAGAATGTAAAATGTCAGAGTCAATCTAACAAAAGCATACTCAATAAAAACATAATTTTGAGAAACTTTTTAAATAAAGAAAGAACAAATTAAATAACTGGAAAGATTTAGTGCTTATGGCTGCACCATGCTAATATAATTAATACTGAAATCGTTATGAATTAATGGATTAGCCAAACTGCCAAAAGGATACTTTATAGAGGGATATTGAGTAATAAAACTCATTTGGAGAAATCAAATGCATAGAATATCAAGGGAAACCATGGAAAAGGACAGAAATGAAGGTGTTAATAGCATTTTCATATCTCAAACCCTAGTAGAAAAGCAGCAATTGCCCAAACTATTTGGCACTTCTTTTTTAAAAGCATGATTTTAAAAGATGAAAAAAATCAGAGTAAGAAATAATTTAAACCAATAATCCAATGTTATTGACAACATAAATTACCGAGGGGAAAAAACTGAATATTTGACAAGAATCCTTGGGAAAACTGGAAAGCAGTCTAGCAGAAATTGGGTCTAGATCAGTGGGGTCTCAAATAGAAACAGAACCCATAAGCCATACATAAGCATCCCAGTAGGTCACATATTGACTTGTTTTAAAATGCAATGTTACCTATGTTTTATTGGGTTTTTAAATTTTTACTAAATTTTTCCCAATTACATTTTAATCTAATTCAGACAGCACTCAGGAGTGTTGTGAGCTACATGGGGCCATGTGTTTAACATCGCTGGTCTAGACGAATATCTTACCTCATATACCACAATAAATTCAAAATGGATAAGTGACCATACCATAAGCAGATCGTACGATAATAAAAAATAAAAAAGAGGCAGATTGTATACATTTTACAGTTTTGTCTAGGCAGTCAATTCTTAACCAAATTAGAGATATATTTACAAAAGGTAAAAAAATAATTTTGATCAAATGACATTTAAAAGATTGTGCATAATCAAAATTAATGCAACTAGTATAAAAAGGAAATCAACTAATTGGGGAAAACATTTGTATCAAACATCGCTCTCAAGGATCTTATATAAAATATATAGAAACAATCAGCACAAGTATCTAATTCCAAAAGTTGTTTCAAGATAAATAGGCATGGATATGAGCAAACCTATCTCAAAAGAATAATTACTTATAATTAACAGTCCCATAAGAAAGAATGTTTTAAATAACTAATAGGGATGATGTTTTAAAAAATAGTAATAATAAAAATAATCAATAAAAACAATCTTGAGGTTTTATTTCATATCCAGCAAATTGACAAAGATGAGAATAGTCAGTGTTGGAAGGACTATGGAAGAGACGAGCTAATGTGTTGGAAGGGGAGCTATGAATTATTTCAATCATTATGGAAATTATGCAGAAAGAGTAACTAAAATGCCTATATCCTTCAACCCAGATATTCCACTGCTAGGTATATACCCCAAGGAGGTCAATGACAAAAATAAAGGCCCCATATGCTGCAAAACATTTAGAGCAGCATATAGGAAAAGAACTGAAAATCAAGGAGATGTCCATCAGTTGGGAAGTGAGTGATCTAATTATAATATATAAGTGCAATAGAATATTGCTGAGCTATAAGACATGTTTCTATGATTTATAATTTACTTATAAATGTTTAATATTTAATATGATAAATAATGAGAAGCATGCAAAGACTTTTATGAATGGATACAAATTGAAAATAGCAGAACCAAATGACAATATACATATTAGGATGAGTGTGAGTAATTAAATCATCCTATCCCATTTAAGGTATACTAGAAAATACTCTAATTTTGTTTAACGAAAGTTCCCCTAATGGATTGATTACCAAAAAAACCTGTTTTTAAAAAATATTAACTATTTATTTTATATATAATATATTGTATAATACTATTATATAATCATTACATAATTAGTTGTTTTCCTATAATATAATAATATTAATAATTTAAAATAAATTTAATAATAAAATGTGTCTTTTTAAACCTTTATCTTCTGTCTTAGTATCAATTCTAAGACAGAAGAGTGGAAAGGGTTAGGCAATGGGTGACTTGCCCAGAGTCACACAGCTAGGAAGTGTCTGAGGCCAGATTTACACTCCAGGTCTGGCTCTCTATCTACTGTGCTACTTAGCTGCTCCAGGGACTGAACTAAGTTCGAAGAAGGTTAATTGATTGGGAAAGAGGGAAGGCCTTTGGAAGAAGGGAGGGGAACTGGAAGAGGAAACACATTGGTACTGGTGGGAAAGATTCAGCCACACCCTATTGGTCTTCTTTAGAACAACAAGTCAATTTAGAACTCAATCATTCCAGTAGTAAACTAGGACAGAGCAGAGGGAGAGAGAGAGAGAGAGGGAGAGGGAGAAGGAGAGGGAGAGGGAGGGGAGAGAGAGAGAGAGAGAGACAGAGGGAGAGAGAGAGAGAGAGAGACGGAGAGAGAGAGAGAAAGAGGGAGAGGGAGAGAGAGGGAGAAGGAGAAGGAGAGGGAGAGGGAGGGGAGAGAGACAGAGACAGAGACAGAGACAGAGAGAGGGGGAGAAGGGGGGAGAGGGAGAGAGAGGGAGGAGAGAGAGAAGGAGAGAGAGAGAGAGAGAGAGACAGAGAGAGAGAGACAGGAGAGACAGAGACAGAGAGAGAGAGAGAGAGGGAGAGAGGAGAGAGAGAGAGAGAGAGAGAGAGAGAGAGGAGAGAGAGAGAGGAGAGAGAGAGAGAGAGAGAGAGAGAGAGAGAGAGAGAGAGAGAGAGAGAGAGAGAGAGAGAGAGAGAGAGAGAGAGAGAGAGAGAGAGAGAGAGAGAGGGAGAGGGAGAGGGAGAGGGAGAGGGAGAGGGAGAGGGAGGGAGAGGCAGGGAAAAAAAAGAGGGAAGAGAAGATCCTGGAGCCATTCCTCTCACCAGAGGATGATCCCATGAACTTCAAAGGCCAAAGGGTTTCGACTTCTAACAGCCTCCTCAGAACAGGGCTGGCAGCGGTGTCTGCTTTGGGAGCTGAGGACAGATGAGACACTCTCAGGACAGACTGCCTCAGTGCTCTACAAGAAGTCCAGAAGAAAGCCCTGCCATATCTAAAAACATTTTGAGAATGCCAACCAAAAGTTTTCCAGGAGCTAGGAGCTTTTGGTCATGGCTGCTCTATGCAGGAGCCTACTTTCCCCCACACTCTATTTTTATAGGAGAGTACAACATACATAAAAATAAAAGTAACAGCTCTTACCTTCCATTTTAGAATCTATACTGTGTATTGGCTCCAAGGCAGAAGAGTGGTAAGGGCTAGGCAATGGGGGTTAAGTGACTTGTCCAGGGTCACACAGCTGGGAAGTATCTGAGGCCACACTTGAACCCAGGACCTCCCATCTCTAGGCCTGGTTCTCAATCCACTAAACCATCTAGCTACCCCTTTAGTTTGTTTGCTTTTTTATTGGTCCATGGCTGATAAAAGATTCACTACTTCTCTAAAAGACCTGTAAATAGCCTTGGGACTTTAAATTAAAAGAGGACGACTGAGCCCAGTCTTCTCAGTAGAAAACAATAATATTCCAGCTAAGGAGTCCAGGAACAGGACAGAGAGAAGAGCCATAGCTGTATGCATTTGTGTCCACTCTTCCCAATGATGGAGTGTGTATTTGTAGGAAAGTATACTCCCAGACTAATGGAGGAAATGTTTTATTGCTCCTTTTCTCACTTTACCATTTCATTAAATGCCTTTGTTTAAAACTAATTGCATTCTCTGATGACTAATAAAGATAAATACATCCACTGGGGCTTGGGAGCTATGAATTTTGGTGGATATAGATCTATAGAACCTTAAACCTTGTTTAAGTGCCTTTGTTTAGGGAGCCCCAATCTTAATCTTTGGAAGGGAAGGTGATACTAAATATTAGAGCAATGGGGGTCCCCAAATATTTTTACAGGGAGAGATCTTTGAGGTTAAAACTATTTTTATAATAATCCTAGAACTTTTTTTTTTGCCTATTAAAATACTCTTCCCTTTTTCAGCTATGTGAGCCTCTGTGTGGACAATTTTTTTTTTCATTTATTTCAACCAAAATAACATCAGAATAGATTTTAATGCTGAAGAAAATATGAAAAACTAAGTTGTCTACTAAACTGACCACTAAAGAGATTTATGAAAATATGTAAAGCAAGGCTATTCATCTCATTAAACTTTTTTAAATTTGGAAAATATAGTTAATTTTCATAAAAATGTGTTATCTTAATGTTGTTCAGTCATTCAGTCATCTAACTCTTTATGACCCCCATGGGTCATAAGGATACTGGAATGGTTTGCCATCCCTTCTCTAGTGGATTAAGGCAATCAGAGGTTAAGTGTCTTGTCCAAAGTCACATAGCTAGGAAGTGTCTGAGGCTGGATTTGAACCCAGATCTTCCTGACTCCAGTTCCAGCACTCTATCTACTGAACCATCTAACTGCCTCCTATGTTATTGTAATAGGTGATGAGTTTACTAGTGGTATTTTTCTTTTCTTATTAATTAATTAATTTAGAAGATTTTTTCCACGGTTACATGATTCATATTCTTTCCCTCCCCACCCCCTACTCCACTCCCTTAGCTGACATGCAATTCCACTGGGTTATACATATGTCATTGATCAAGACCTATTTCCATGTTATTGATGTTTGCACTAGGATGATCATTTACAGTCTACATCCCCAATCATATCCCCATCGACCCATGTGATCAAGCAGTTGTTTTTCTTCTGTGTTTCTGCTCCCACAGTTCTTCCTCTGGATGTGGATAGCATCTTTCTCATAAGTCCCTCAGGATTGTCCTGGGTCATTGTATTGCTGCTAGTAGAGAAGTCCATTACATTCAATTGTACCACAGTGTATCCATCTCTGTGTACAATGTTTTCCTGGTTCTGCTCCTCTCACTCTGTATCACTTCCTGGAGGTTGTTCCAGTCTCCATGGAATTCCTCCACTTTTTTATTCCTTTTTGCACAATAATATTCCATCACCAACATGTACCACAATTTGTTCAGCCATTCCCCAATTGATGGGCATCCCCCTTGTTTTCTAATTTTTTGCCACCTATTAGTGATATTTTTTAAATTTAATTTTTATTTAATTAATTAATTTAGAATATTTTTCCATGGTTACATGATTCATGCTCTTTCCCTCCCCCCTCCTTAATTTCTAATAAGAAGTATTTTCAAATATAACCCAGGCTGTGCTAACTTAATTGTTAAATTTTCGGTGTGAAAAGTTATTCTTCAGAAATCAAAAAACATTCCAAATCAAGACTTGATTTACTGCTTTGTTGATTGTCAAAACTAATGACAGTGTGTTAAGTCATGGAAGGCTGGAAGCAATCAGGTGATCAGGGTCCCACCCTGGCTGTGTTTCATCTGAACTCGATGCCCTCTAAGGTCCTTCTGGTTCTGGATGTGGAATCCTATGATGACGTCATTTAACTCAGTTTGTATAAAATCAGGAGGTTAGCACAGATTTCTTTTGAGTTCCCTTCCAGCTTTAAATCTGTGGAGTAACAAGGAGCAGCAGCACCTGAGCCAGACACTACTTCGCCAGCTGACCCCCTCTTGAATTGTGCCAGGGGGTGCCCCAGCCCTGACTGCAAGCACTGATCAGGTCCCCTCCAGATGGAATTCCCACCCCCTTCCCCAAAATTCAAAACAGTTTGGTTCTGCCATTCTAAAACGCTGAAACTGGGAAATCCTGAGAATGAGGTTTTAGTCCTTAAAATGGTTTGCTCATCTGTTCCAGCCTGGTCAGGAGCAAACATCAGCAGAGCCTGCATGGAGATTCCCAAGACTCAGCATGCCAGGCATCCCCTGAAAGGCAGAGGCATGAGACCGAACCAGGCACGGGAGCCAGAAAGGGCTGTCCTGAGGTTTGTGTCTTGGGCTTCACTGAGGAAGGATAGGGCCCTGCAAAGGGAAATTCCCCATCAGCTGCTTTCCTTCATTCTGGTTTCTTCCTGTAAGAGTTGGAGCCTCTCCGACGATCCAGCTGACTCCGATGGGAGGGTCCCCCATAGCCAGCCCTTCTGCTGACAAACTGCTTCCTTTGCCCCAGCTTTTCATGGTCACACAGCTCTCAACATTTTGATCTGGGTGCTCTAGCAAGGACCCTGCAGAGTGGTGGTGAGGCAACTGAGGGGATTAGATCAGCCAGTGGTAGTGGCAGTTGAGTGAATTACTCTGATTCCATCTTGTGACTCAGTTCCCTTTCTATTCAATTAGGAGTCTAGTCCAACTTCTGTCTTTTTAAAAAATTAATCCATTAATTTGGTTGTTTGTTACATTAGAACTCCCAGGTATCTCCCTTCCTCCTTCCCCTCTCTACACTAGAGAAGGCATCATTTGTCAAAAAGATATATAGACTCAGAAACTTCCTAGCTGTGTGACCCTGGGCAAGTCACTTAACCCCCACTGCCCAGCCCTTACTGCTCTTCTGCCTTGTAACCAATATACAGCATTGATTCTAAGACAGAAGGTAAGGGTTTAAAAAATAATGATAAAATTTTTAAAAAGAGATATAGAGATACTGATATATGTATGTGTGTATATAATTATGTCTTGTTTCTCATTATCATTTCTTTCTCTGGGGGTGGTCATATACAAGTTATTCTTCAAACAAATTTTCGTTTGATGTATATAGTGCTCTCTTGGTTCTGCTCTTTTCACTCTTCATAATTTCATGTAGGGCTTTCCATAACTTAAAAAAAAATTAACCTGTGTGTCATTTCTTTCAGTGACAAAGTAGCCTATCACAATCATATGCCACAACTTGTTTAGCCATCCCCCAACTAATGAATATCCCTCAATTTCCAGTTCTTTGCCACCACTAATGGCTGCTTTAAATATTATAGAACATTTAGGTTCTTTTCCCTTTTCCCTGATCACCTTAGAAAACACACCTATCAGTGGTATTGCTAGGTCAAAAGGTATACACAGTTTTATAGTTCTTTGGACATAATTCCAGAATGCTCTCCAGAATGGTTGAATCAGTTCACAGCTCCACCAACAATGTATTAGTATCCCCATTTTTCTACATCCTTCCTAACATTTGTCATTTTGCCCTTTTATTGTTTTAGCCAGTCTGATAGATGGGAGATGACATCTGAGTTTTTTGATTTGCACTTTTCTAATAAATGATTATTATATTACTACATTCTGTCTTGTGAGGAAATTTTATTCAAATGTGGGAATTGGGAGAAAATCTCATTGCATTATTTGAAACTAGCCTTGCAAGACTAAGAAACTGCACCACTGGGACCTACTATTTAGAGCCCCTTAAGAAAAGACCCAAGTTATGCTGGCCAGAGATCCACAGCCTGAAGATTGGGATAAAGAGTTTTCTCACAATTCTACATTTCAATATCTTACCTGAAAACTGATCCCTTGCTGATCAATCAGTTACTGTTTCCATGTTCCCTTGATTGTTTACAGATTCTTGGGGGGGACACTTTTCCCCTCCAATTTCAGGGAATTGTACCTGTTAACTCTGCCTCTCCCATTTTGGAAAGTCCCTAATCTTTCTTCCAGTCAGAAATCAGATTACCTAGTTAGTACTTAATTGTTTTCTTTTAATTAATTGCTCTTATCTGATTCATTGCTTTTAATGTATAAAAATTTGCCTCCCCTGTATTTGGAATCCAGCCCTAAATTGAGGGACTGGCCCCTATTTATTAGGGGATCACACATTGGAAGCTGGAGCCTTTGCTTCCTTAGTCATTTCATCTCTCATTGCCACAGTGGGAAGGGCTATTTCAAGGGGTCCAGCAGAGTACTGGGAGATGCACTGTTTTGGGAATCAAAGGACCTGAGTTTGAATGTGGTCCTGATGCTTCCTAGCTATGTGACTTTGAACAAGAAACGGATCCTCTGAACCTCAGTTTCCTCGTCTAAAAAATGAAGAGGTAGTGTGGTACAGTGGAAAGCACCCTGAACTTGGAGTCAGACCATCTAAATTCCAATTCCAGCAGTAAGAGCACTGACTCTAAAATTAGAGGTCCTGAGTTCAAATCCCACCTTTTCTTCTTACTACCTGGATAATTTGGGGCAAATCACTTTACCTCTCTTGACCACACTTTCGTCATTTGCAGAATGGGCATAATTACAGCACTTAGAATTACTAGAGGCTTTTTGTGAGGATCAAATGAGAGATTGTGTGGTGGCTGAAGGCATTAAAGTCAGGACTTGAACCCAGTAATTCTTGACTCCAAATCTGCCTTGGATTGATGTTAGGATTTCTGAGGAGACCATCCCTACCTGATTGTCTTCTATAACTCAAGGAGTGACACTGTAAAGCAATTCCATATGTAAACAATCTACATTTACCCAACAGACAAGTTAGGGAGAGAGAACCTATGCCCATTATCCAATAGCCCATATTAGGCACCCACTCTATGCCAATGGGCAACTGTGTGACACAATGGGTAGCTTGTTGGGCTTGGAATTGAGAAGGACTCGTTTTCATGAGTTCAAATCTGGCCTAAGACATTTATAAGCTGTGTGACTCTGGACAAGTCACTTCCCCCTTTTTGCCTCAATTTCCTCATCTATAAAATGAGCTGGAAAAGGAAATGGCCAACCACTCCAGGAGATTTACCAAGAAAACCCCAA
Organism: Monodelphis domestica; assembly: GCF_027887165.1. NCBI lineage: Eukaryota > Metazoa > Chordata > Mammalia > Didelphimorphia > Didelphidae > Monodelphis > Monodelphis domestica. The sequence goes on from NC_077231.1 coordinate 93,821,091, forward strand.
AGCGGGATCATGAAGAATCAGACGTGACTGAAAAGCGACTGAACAACTAAGCTATATGCTGAATGCACACTGTGAAAGAATTCTCCATCCAACAAAAGAGCGCCTTTAAACAATGTGTTCCCCGTGTCTATTTAGGATAGAATTTTTTTTACCCCAGACTTTCTAGGAAGCGACGAGGGCACAAAGGAAACTGGTCTAGTCTGCATTCCTAGACATGGACACTAGATGGCGCAGGTTTTCCATTTCGGGTGCCAATCCAACTCTTCTGTGGACCTCAGGCTGTCTGTTCCTGATCTCTGCCCCCAAACTGGAGCATTTGACTTTGGGGCACATGCCTCCCTATGTCTTTGTGTAAAAACTACCAAGTTTTATTTCTTGTTCAACCTTTACCTTCTGTCTTAGTAACAACTCTAAGTCAAAAGAGCAGCAAAGTCTAAGCAGTGAGGATTAAATGACTGGCCCAGGGTCACACAGCTAGAAAGTGTCTGAGGTCAAATTTGAACCCAGGACCTCTTGTCTCTAGGCCTGGCTTTCTATCCTATGAACCACTCAGTTGCCCTAATGTCAATTACAAGAAAGAAGAAGAGCAGGGTTAGGCAATGAGGGTTAAATGACTTGCCCAGGGCCACACAGCTAGGAAGTGTCTGAGGCCAAATTTGAACCCAGGTCATCCTGACCTAGCACTCTATCAATCCACTGTACTACCTAGCTGGCCCCAAACATCCAGCTTTTAAATGGGAGCAATACAGAAGAGTAAAACAGGATGGTAGCAGCTGGCTCTCTTGTCAGGATGGCCTGAGTTCAAATTCTGCTTCAGATTCATATGACTATATGCCTAAGGGCAAATCAGTTTAACTCTCAGTGCCCCAGGCAAATCCCTAGGACTAAAAAATTGCAATACACTAGTAGAGGGAATTTCCTCCCTGTGAGTTGGCTATGCCAATTAGTCACACTCAGACCAAAACACAGAGGGGTTCTGGTCCTGCTGCTGCATTTTGGTCTTTCTTTGTATCCCTCAAGCTTCTCAAAATGCCTAGTACATATGAATTGTCTACTTAATAAATGCTTGTTGACTGACTATCTGACCACTAGCCCATAGGAGCCAGGATAATGCAACATTTGGAGTCTTTGGACTTGGGCTCAATTCCTGACTCTGATATTTGATATCTCAGCAAGCCACCTCACCCCTCCTGACCCAGTTAATATCCCACTCCGCTTTAAGCCACCTCACCCTCTCACAGGGATGGGTTCAGAGAAAAAGTAAGCTGCTTCAAAATGTCACAGTCCTCAGCCACTTCCCAGCTGTGTGACCCTGGGCGAGTCACTTCACCCCCACTGCCTAGCCCTTACCACTCTTCTGCCTTGGAGCCAATGCACAGTGTTGATTGATTCTAAGATGGAGAGTAAGGGTTTAAACTAATAACAATCTCTGCCCTGGGACTTCTCTTCCAAGTCACTACTGAGTTGCTACATGCAATGGTAGGAGTTGCCACTCTCTGGAGTTCCCCATAGTTCATGAAATGAGAGACCCTTCTGGACTCTGTGTGTGTGTGTGTGTGTGTGTGTGTGTGTGTGTGTGTGTGTGTGTGTGTGTGTGTGTGTGTGTGTGTGTGTGAATTAATGCATGCATAAGAGAAATAGGACAATTCAGAGGAACAAGAGGCGACTTCCAGCTCAAGCTATCAGGGACGGCTTCAAGGAGGCAACATTTCAGCAGAATTCTGAAGGCTGTGTGAGATGTCAGCAGGGAACTCATGGAGCCGGGGCAGAAGCACCCCGACAAGCTCCAGATGCCCTCCCATCCTTGACCAAGCAAGAAGCCTCTGCTGGAATATGCTGAATGACAAGGAGCTCCCAAACCAGCAGGCAGCCCACTGCTTCTTTTTTTTTGGGGGGGGGGGGCAGGCTGCAAGCAGGATCGGGGCTGTGGGATTCCACTAATTCCTAGGGTTCTTGGACTTACTTGCCTGTCAGCTAGTGGTGATGATAATGGTGGGAATCTTCATTCCTTTCCCCACAGGGATTCCTCCCTTTGGCAATGACTTCCTGAAGTCCTCCCATGAGGAGAGAGCCCTTCCTAGGCAGCCCATTCCCCTGTTCAACAGCTCTGATTACTAAGAATATTTTTCTGAAATCCAGCCTCAATTTCCTCCTCCTCCCTCATTCTCCCTTGGATCCCAGTTCTGCCCTCTGGGGCCAGGCATCAGAAGCCACTCTCTGATCCCCAATTCAGCCTTTCCTTTCTTTAAAGACAGGTATGAAGTCTCCCTAGGGCTTCTCTAGTATGCCCATCATGCATTCCTTCAATCTGTTTTCCAAAGGCACTATCTTGAGACCATTCACAATCCTTGTCACTTCTCATTGCCTGGGCTCCTGAGCAGCCAATTGCTACTGTAAGTGGAATTGTGAACTAATAAAGCATCCTGGAGAACAATTCAGAAACGTGCAAAAGGCTGTAAAACTGTGCAAAGCCTCTGACCCAGCACTGCCACTGGGAAGTCTGTATCCCAGAGGTCCAAGAAAAGGGGAACAGACTTATCTGGACAAAAATATTTAGAGTATCGTTCATTGTGGTGACAAAGAACTAGAAACCAAAGGGATTTCTATCAATTGGGGAATGGCTGAACAATTGGGCTAGAATACTCTGATGCTGTAAGAAATGGTGAGCAGGATGCTTTGGGGGAAAACCTGGAAAGACTTACATGAACTGATACAAAGTGAAAGGAGCAGAACCAGGAAATCAATGTAGCCAGTAAGAGCAGATTTGTACAATGATTGACTGTAAGTGATTTAGCTATTCTCAGGAAAACAATGATCCAAGACAATTCCAAAGGACTTCTGATGAAAAATCCTATCCATCTCCAGAGGAAAAAAACATGGAGTTGGACTGCAGAATGAAGCATGATTTTTTATTGTATTTTTCTTCCTTTTTTTTAAACATGTCTAATATGAAAATGTTTTGCATGATTTCAAATATATAACTGATATATTTGTGGCCTTCTTAATGAATTGGGGAGGGGTGGAATTCAGAACTCACATTTTTTAAATGAAAGTTTAAAATATTTAACTTTTTAAAAAAGACACGGTGTTACTTTTCTTTTCAATATGGTACTTCCATGAATCTGTGATTTCATCAGAATGAGTCATCTCTCCACCAGAGCAGATGGCGACCCAGCCACGCTTGCTCATTCTCTGTGATTTTTGTTCCAAAAATCCTCCATGGAGGATCTCTCTACCCAACTTGCTGGAGGTCTTTCCATCACTTAAAAATATATAATGTGTGGTTACCAGTGTAGCTCCCCAGACTTCTGTCATCACTCTCTCTTGTCATATGACTGGCCATTATCTAGAGAGGCAGCCCATATAGAGATCCGGGCTGCCAAGTGCCCCTCCTCCCCAGCAGGCACAGCTTCTAAAGTCCTTGGGCCTGTCAAATGGTTCATCAGAAATAGATATGGAATAGATCCCAGGGAAATGACAATGATACTAAATTAGTAACAAACGACCCTTCTGTCTTCCTGAAGCTGACACCTCCTCCTTTAGATGTGTTCTCTCCCATATTACAGGCATTCTTAACCTTCAGTCAGTGAAGTTGTTTTCTTTCTTTTTTTTTGATATTTTGCTAAATGCATTTCAGCATGATAGATTTCCTTTGTAACTACATGTATTTTATTTTATGCATTTAAAACTTTGTTCTGAAAAGGGTCCATTAGCTTCACCAGACTGCCAAAGGTGGCAATGGCCCAAAAAATGGTTAGAAAATCCTGTCTTATTTGGAACGATGCCCAAGACTGTCTGCCCTTTGGTCCAACCACAGCACTGCTGGGTTTGTACCCCAAAGAGATAATGGACAAAAAGACTTGTACAAAAATATTCATAGCTGCGCTCTTTGCGGTAGCCAAAAACTGGAAAACGAGGGGATGCCCATCAATTGGGGAATGGCTGAACAAACTGTGGTATATGTTGGTGATGGAATACTATCAAAGGAATAATAAAGTGGAGGAATTCCATGGAGACTGGAACAACCTCCAGGAAGTGATGCAAAGCGAGAGGAGCAGATCCAGGAGAACATTGTACACAGAGACTGATACACTGTGGTACAATCGAAGGTGATGGACTTCTCTACTAGCAACAATGCAATGACCCAGGACAATCCAGAGGAACTTATGAGAAAGATGCTCTCCACATCCAGAGAAAGAACTGTGGGAGCAGAAATGCAGAAGAAAAACAACTGCTGGATCACATGGTCCAATGGTGACATGACTGGGGATGTAGACTCTAAGCAATCACCCTGGTGAAAATATCAATAATCTGGAAATAGGTCTTGATCATTGACACATGTAAAACCCAGTGGAATTGTGCATCAGCTATGGGAGGGGGGGTGAGAGGAGAGGAGGGAAAGAACATGAATCTTGTAACCATGGAAAAATATTCTAAATTAATTAATTAAATAAATAAACTTTTAAAAAAAGAAAAAAGAAAATCCTGCCTTGTTAGAGCTCCTTGAGATCAGGGTTTTGTATCCTCTATACTTGGCCCACTACTTGGCACATAGTAAACACTTAAATATGGGCAGCTATGTGGCACAGTGTACCATGCTTGGAATCAGGAAGACCAGAGTTCAAATCCAGCCTCTGATACTTAATAGCTGTTTGATCCTGTGCAAGTCACTTAACTTGGTTTGCCTCTGTTTTCTCATCTGTCAAATGAATGGAGAAGGAAATGGCAAACTACTACAGTATCTTTGCCAAAAAAAACCCAGATGGGGAAAAGAAGAATTTGGTACAACTGAACAACAACAACAAAGCATTTAAATGCCTTTTTTTAATTCCACAATTAAAATAACAATAGCTAGTATTTACATAGTGCTTTAAGGTTTATAAAGCATTATACAAATGCTATCTTATTTGATTCTCATAACTCTGGAACAGAGCTGCTATTATCCCCATTTTACAGATAAGAAAATTGAGGTGGGAAGCAGTTAAATGACTTGCTTAGGTCAGGGAGCTAATAAGTATCTGAGGCTAGATTTGACATCCTGTCTTCCAGACTCCATGTCCACCTCAGTATCCATTACCCAACCTAGATGCTTCAAGCCAAATGGCCATTTATTGAGTGGGGTAAGGATGGTGCTTCTCTTCATCAATGAGTAGGATCAGATGACCCCTGTCATCTTCCAACTCTAATATATGTGAGTCAGAAAGCCTGGTCTCAATTCTGGGTTAGGGTGACTCTCTGTCTTTGGGCAAGTCATGTCATCATTCCAGACAGATATCCATCTGTAAAATGGGCATAATGAGGAGGGCATTTGGATCAATTAAGCTAACGGATAGCTTCCAGTTCCTTTGTTGTGTTGTCTTCCCCCACTAGATTGTAAGGTCCTATAATAGATAACATAATATAATAAATAATAATCTTCTCCACAGTCCTTCAGGGCATGACTGGATTTCTTTTCCCTATTTCCCCAGCCCTTAGCATGGCTCCGGGCACAAAGTAAGGGCTTGACGCATGTTTATTGAGTTAAATCAAAAGCACTAACTTGAACATTACTGCTGTTTTATATTAATGAGACACTAGATGGCAGGCTTCGACAAACTAAATCTTTCTGCCATAATGGGCCAGGAAAGTTCCCTTTCAAACAGGCATCAGCCAGACTTGGCAATCTCAGGCATTTCTAAGAGACTTAGGAGAAAGACTGCCATCCACCTCCAAAGAAAGAACTGTGGGAGCGGAAAGGCAGAGGAAAACAGATGGCTGATCACGTGTTCATTTGAGTCTAGAATGTGTGGATTGGCTTTGAGAAGATTATTCACTTACAAAAATGAATTCTATAGAAATGGGTTTGGGGTGATAATTCATGTACAATCCAGATCGAATGTCTTATCGGCTCCAGGAGGGGGGAGGGAGGAGGGAAGAGAAGAGAGAGACAACATGAATCCTATAACTTTGGAAAACTTTTGTGGAAATTTGTTATCAAAATAAAAAATCTAAATTTAAAAAACTAAAAAAAAAAATTAGGGATCAGTCACCATAGTTACAGAAGCAGGTTTAAGGTCATCCTCTAGAGATGTGGAATGATAATAAGACAACCACTACCATCACAACAACAATCGCTGGCATTCATATAATATTTTGGTATTTGTGTCACCTCACTGGAACCCTGAAGTAACCCTGTGCAGTAAGTGCTATTATTATCTTCATTTTACAGATGAGGAAACTGAGGCAAAGGTTAAGTGATTTCTTCAGAGTCACATACACAGTACATGCCCAAGATGGGAGTTGAACTCACATCTTTCTGACTCCACGTACCAGGCTCTACCCATTATATCATATCATGAAAGTTTTTAAACAAATAAATTATTATAAAACTGTTTAACAGGTAACTAGTTTTATAACTGAACATCAGTACAGCTATTTTTTTAACCCTTACTTTCTATCTTAGAACCAATACTTGGCACCAATCTCCAAACAGGAGAGCAGTAAAGGCTAGATAATAGGGGCTAAGTGACTTGCCCAGGGTCACATAATGAGAAAGTGCCTGAGATCACATCTGAACCCAGGTCCTCCCAGCTTTAGACTTTGTGCTCGATCCACTGTGCTATCTAGCTGACCCTCAGGTGTAGCTTTGAAAGAGAAAAGAAGGCATAGAAGGTCACTAGAGGAACTGGGGTTCAAAGCCTAGTAGAACAGGCATGATGGAGGGAATTCTGCTGGGGAATCGTCCCAGGTGCTCCATTAGGAGCCAGGACAGAGAACTCAGGGAGCTTGAAAAGCAGCGTTAACAGAATCCAGCAAGAAGCAGCCTCAGGTAGAAGTCAAGAGCCAATAGATGTGAGCAGACTGGATACTAAGTCCTGCCAAGTTGGCATGCTATCCAGTAAGAACTTATTAGCTCCCAGGCACCACAGCAAGCATTAGCCAGACCAAGAAGAGCAGAAATGGTTCCTGACTTCAAGGAGCTTACACTCTAATTAGAAAGACAGCATTCAAACAGTTCTTTACATCCCAATATCCTCAGGGCAACTTGGAGAGGTTACTAGAAGGTACCAACCATCCATCAAAGGGCTAGCATGACAAAACCTTTGAGGGCCACCAAAACATGAGTTTTGGGGATTGTTGCTGTTGTCAAGTCTGCATCTCTGGTTTCACTGATGTAGGGAATTCTCAACAAGGAAGTTCTCGGTGCTAAGGCTTAGCTTAAATTATAGTGTTAAAGTTACCTGGGTCATGGAGAGATCAAGTCAGCCAGTTAGCCCTCTGCATTAATGCCAAATGAAGTGGAGACGTTTGATAAACCTCACCCATTGAACTCAGAACTCCCAGGCTTAATAGATGTGCCAGGTTCAGCCTTTTCCTAGCAAGGATAACGCCTGGCTTCATTTATCATTATTGCTATTATGGTTATTAATATTGTTCATGTAATATTAATGTATAATACATTATTATTAATATTTTTATTAGCAAGCTGGGCTGGTAGTCAGGAATATCCGAGTTCAAATTTGACCTCTGATGCTTACTAACTGGGTGACCCTGGACAAGTTACTTAACCTCTGTTTGCCTCCATTTCTTCAGCTGTAAAATAGGGATATTAAATAATAGCATCCATTGGGGTAGCCTGGATGACAAGGAGGTCCTGGGTTCAAATCTGACCTCAGACGTTTCCTAGCTGGGTAACCCTGGACAAGTCACTTAACCCCAATTCCCTAGCCCTTCCCACTCTTCTGCCTTAAAATCAATGTTTAGTATCAATCCCAAAACAGAAAGTAAAACATTTTTTAATGATAATAACAAAAGCACCTACCTCCCAGGGTTATTGTGAGAATTCAATGAGATATCCATATAGCTCTAGAGAATAGAATGCCCAGCACACAGCAAGCATCCTAGAAATATTAGCTTTGCTTATTAACCATTCAGTGTTCCAGAAAACTCTAAGCCTTCAGAATGCAGGAAAGATGGCTACCTGCACTAGTGAAGGTTCCTCACTTGGGATCCCCCTAAACCAGGGAAATCACGGGGCTTGGCCCCATCCCTCCTCTGTGTCAGGGGCTCTGCCAGGCAATAGAGACCCAAAGACCTAAAACAAAAGCAGTCTCTGTTCTTCAGGAGTTTACAGAACAGTGGAGTGCCCATCAGGAAATTCAAGAAGAGGAGCCTGACCAGGAAACTCCCAGGAAGCTGGCTGGAGGTGAGAGCCTGTGCTGAGCCTTGAGGGAGGCTAGGATTCTGCAGGATGGAGATGGAGATGATGGAGATGGAGATGATGGAGATGGAGATGGAGATGATGGAGATGGAGCTATAGAGATGGAGATGGGGAGGACGTGCATTTGAATGACAGGACTTGGGGGGGAGGGGGGCTTCCGCTGCCTGGCTAAGGGGGCTGTGTTTTGGAGGAAGTGTGTGAATGATCCTGGCTCAGCTACCCTCTAGGCTTCATCTGTAAAATGGGGAGGTTGGACAGGATGATCTCTAAGGTTCAAATTTATAACCTTCAGTGAGAGGGCTGAGGATAGTCACTGATAAGATTCCCAGGTGAGGAAACTCCCTCTACCAGTGCAGACTGGCCGCTGTTCAATTTCTAATCTTAAATCAGGGTTCTTCATGCTCTTTTGTGCCATGGACTCCTTTGGTGCCTTGGTGGAACCCGTAGCGCCCTCTCCAGTGTGTTTAAAAGCATCAAGTGTAGGGGGTTATAAAAGAAACCAATTCTGGTAAATATCAGAATATTAAGGGGGAAGAACCCCATTCCCAGAAGCCAGTTTCAAACCTCCTGAACTGGGACACAGAGGTTAAGGAGACTTGCCCAGGGTCAAGCATGTGTCAGAAGTAGGACTTTGGAGACAGTGGTCAGGGAAAGGAAGAGAATAAGCATTAAGATAGTCCACATTACAGGGGCAGCTAGGTGGCACCAGAGTGTAGAGTATCCCACCCAGTCAGAAAGACTCAGCGCTCCTGACCTCAAATCTGGCCTCAGACACTTCTTAGCTGTGTGCTCCTGGGCAAGTCACTTCGTCCTGGTTGCCTCAGTTTCCTCATCCATAAAAGGAGCTGGAGAAGGAAATGGCAAACCACTCTAGTGTCTTTGCCAAGAAAACCCCAAATGGAGCCACAGAGCTGGACACAACTGAAAGGACAACATATTCCAGGGAGCATGCTATGGGCATTGCAAGTATCTCTTTTGGGGGTGGCTAAGTGGATAGACAGCTAGAACTTGGAGTTGAGAGGTTCTGGGTCCAAATCTGGCTTCAGACACATCCTAGCTGGGTGACCCTGGGCAAGTGATTTAACCATTTGCCCAGTCCTTACTATTCTTCTGCCTTAGAATAAAAGTTAAGAATAATTTTTTTAAAAACAAACAAAAAAAAGTTAATGATCATTACTACTGTTGAAGATGAGAAAAAATAATGCAGTGTTCTGCATTATTTTTACTCATCCAAGAAAATCATTAATAACAGGAAACATTTATATAGCACCTACTATGTGCTAGACACTTTATAAAAATATTTCATTTATTTCTTACCACCTTGAAAAGTAGGTGCTATCATGACCCCCATTTTACAGTTGAGGAAACTGGGACAAACAGGGGTCAGCTAGGTGGCACAGTGGCTAGAAAGTCAAATCTGGAGTCCAGAGGACCTGGGTTCAAATCTGGCCTCAGGCATGTCCTAGCTGTGTGATCCTTGCTTAGCTCTTGTCCTTCAGTCTCAGATGTCACTAAGGCAGAAAGTAAAGGTTTAAACCTACAGGATCCCAGAGGGCCCTATGCCAAGTGGTTAAGAATTCAATCAACTAAAAAAAAAAATGACACACACATACACACACCTCCAAATACGTTCATCTCCTTTTCAAGGTGCTCATGGCTGAAAGCCCTCTCTTGTACGTGATGAAAGCGTGCTTCCTGAGCAAATAATACACCCATAAGTACAAAGCTCCAAAGTGTTTATTAAGAATTAAAAATACTGTAAAGAAGCCATACAGTTCAGTTCATTTCACAGTCAACTAAACGAACGTCTGAAATTAATCCAAATGGAGGAAAAACAAAATGGCTTTATAGGACAGGACAGGACAGAGCATCGGGGACAGTGCAGCTCGGGACGGGGACAGAGCGAACAATGACATGAAAACGCAGTGCATCCTTTTTTTTCCACTGAACAGGCAGGAATCTATTGTTAGATTTCCATGAGTATCATTTTTTAAAAAAAAACTTTAAAAAAAACAAATAGGTTATAGACATTTGGTCTGCATACCTGAGGGGACGCCCCATTCCGCTGTGCTGCTCCTGGGATATGATTCAAGAATATATCAGACCCCTGTTCTGGGCTGCTAAGTCTAAGAGTTATCTGATGACCCAACTAGAGATTTGGCACAGATGGGCTCAGGATTACTCAGGGTGGATGCCCCATCTTGGCATTCGGAGCCTTCCGAGTCTTGCATAGTAACCTTGGATATCACTAAAGGATGTATAGAATGGGGATGAGAAGAATAGGGCTAAAAGAGAAACTATGAGAAAGCACCTATGGGAGGAACTATGGTAAAGTCGTTTAAAAACAAAAAAACAAACACTAGGAATTGGTATATTTTTTTCCCTAAATTGTGCTGATGTTTCTGGTTTCCAACCAGCTTTTAAGTGGAAGACTATAAGTGACTGACATCTCATGGAAAACTTGGGCCCTCCCCCCTCCCATTAAAAAAAAAAAATTTACTTTCCTTAAGGACAATTTTCATTAGCATACTTTTTTTATTACGTCAGTAACAAATGGCGGCCAAGGTGGCTTTTTGAGGCTAAACACTAATCTGATCTTGTTTATCACCACCGAAGTCATTCTCACCCTTCTGAGATGTTCACAACATCTTTTTAGAAGGGACCTCGGATTCCTGAAGATGGGGGCCCTTCAGGGAGAAAATGAAAACTAAAAATTGATACAAAATAATTACGCAACCATAGCCCTGTTTTCACAGGTATAGTCTAATATGGCAAATAAATTAAATGGGTCAGGAAGGGGGCATTGGAGAATGCCCAGGAGTTACCATGAGTGTCTATTGCTCTTTACAAAGAGGGACAAATTTTATTTCATTTTTTTGGCCATGAGAGACTGAGGGGTCGGGGGGGAGACTTTGAAATTCCACACCAGCATTGATAACTCGTTTAGATTTTTTCGTGAATTTTCTCCACTTTCACAAAGAGTCGGTCCAGATCACTCCTCAGGTCATCCAATAAACTTTTTGTGGACTCTAAATTATTCTCATTGGTTTCAATTTTCACTGAGTAGGCGACCAGACTGTCCACAGCAGTCCTAACCATTTTTAGGTCTGATTCCAGTTGGCTTAAGGAGGACCTTAAGTCATCTACAGATGCCAGTTTTTCTAGATAGTCAGGAGGGACAGAACTGTCCCCGTGGGCTTTCTCAAGCAGGGTGCGGACTTGTTTCTGCACCTTCTCAAGGGAGTCCACGGCACTGGGAAGCTCGCTGACACTTCTCTTCAGTTCCTCCACGTCATTGTATAAGGAGAGCTGAGATTCCCCCAGGCTTCTCACGGTACTTTCAAGACCATCTTTATCAGCATCCAGCAGACCATGGGACGTCGTGATGCCTTCGAGGTGTTCTTGGAGGGTAGCCAGCTGATGTTCATGCTCTTCATTCTTGGAAAGAAGGGACTCCAGAGTTTTCATCTGTTGAGAAGAAGCCATCTGGATGGCCTGGAGGCTACCTTCCAGGTGCTCGAACTTGGAATCAAAATCATCACTCCTCTTCTGAAGAGAGTCTAAGGCATCGATGTTCTTGAAAAGCTCACTCTCTTCTTGTTGGTTAGAGTTGGCTTTGACCTGGCGCACATCTTCTTGCAATTTCTTAATCTCATTGGGGAGGTCCGACAAGGAAGCCTCCGCCTGAAGAATTTTCTCCCTCAGGGTCTGCAATGTGAGATGTTCACTGTCAGCAGCTTCTCTGAATTTTTCTTGTTCCTGCTTCAAGTTCACCAGCTCTTTGACTTCGGTATAGACATCAGACTCCATGGTCTCTAGGGAACTCTTCAAGGACTCGATATCCTTTTCTCTGGATTTCACCGAGGTCTGAAGTCCATCTACCACATCCCTCAGAGCCTTCAAGTCATGCTTGTACCAATCAGTCTCCTCCAAAGAAGAGATCTTGGCTTTCACCTCGTTGATCTCCTTCTGGCTCCTCTTCTGGACATCTGTGAATATGGCAATGTTCTCATTGATGGACTTGGTGAGCTCTGTGAGTCTCTCTTCCACGGTGTGCTCCAGGGAGTTGAAATCCTTTTCCCTGGCATCCTTGACCACATGGATGCCATCTGAAAGGTCCTTCAGGATCTCATTCTGCAATTTTTGCAGCACTTCGCTGATACGATTGATCTCATTCTCCCCTTGTTTGATCGCTTTCTCCGTCAGCTCTTGCTTATGTTGGGAGTTCTTCAAGATGGACTCAAAACTCACAAACGTAGACTGCAGAGACTGCAACTAGAAGAAAAAGAAGGATGTTAATTCCCAAGAAAAGCAAATGGATTTGAACAAGAGCCGTTTACTCTACTGCAACCTATCACATCTACACTGGTTACTGAGCAGTCAACAAGGATTTATAAAGGCAGGATATGGCTAGGACATGGAGGTACCACAATCCAGGACGGGGTGAGGGGACCGTCAGACCTATGAAAATAGGTTAAATATATGCGTGTGTAATGAAGTTTGTCATTTGTGACAAAGCAAACACATGCCCATGCCACATCCCTAACACCATGGCAGAGAGAGCCAGGAGGCTCATGTTCTAGAATGAGTTCTGAGTCTAGATTCTATACTTAATTCAAACCAATAAACATTTACTAAATACCTAACAAGAACCTGTGTGTGTGTGTGTGTGTGTGTGTGTGTGTGTGTGTGTGTGTGTGTGTGTGTGTACAGTCAGTCCTATGTAGCCTATGGACCCTTCTTAGAATCACATTTTTTTTAAACCCTTACCTTCCATCTTAAGAGTCAATACTGTGTATTGGCTCCAAGGCAGAAGAGTGGTAAGGGCTAGGCAATGGGGGTCAAGTGACTTGCCCAGGGTCACACAGCTAGGAAGTGGCTGAGGCCACATTTGAACCTAGGACCTCCCATCTCTAGGCCTGGCTCTTAATCCACTGAGCTACCCAGCTGCCCCCCACATTTTTTTTAAACCCTTACCTTCCGTCTTAGAGTCAATACTGTGTATTGGCTCCGAGGCAGAAGAGTGGTCAGGGCTAGGCAATGGGGGTCAAGTGACTTGCCCAGGGTCATACAGCTAGGAAGTGCCTGAGGCCAGATTTGAACCTAGGACCTCCATCTCTAGGCCTGACTCTCAATCCACTGAGCCACCCAGCTGCCCCCTCAGAATCACATTTTTAAATACATAAAAGACATACAAATTACAAAAGAAACCAATTAAATTGTAATACAGCGACCAAAATATATATATTTTAAAGTTCACAGATGTAAGGCATCTAGGTAGCACAGTAGATAGAGCACCAGGCCTAGAGTCTGGAGGACTTGGGTTCAAATCTGACCTCAGGCATTTCTTAGCTGCATGACCCTGTGCACGTCACTTAACCCCAATTGCCTAGTCTTATTGCTCTTCTGCCTTGGAACCGACACAGTAACAATGTTAAGACAGATGGTAAGGGTTTAAAAAAAAAAGAAAGAAATCACTGAAAACTTCCCTAAAGAAAGCAATTACATTTTCCTTAATAAAACAAATTAAACTTAAAAGTGGATCACACATATTTTTTCTCTGTCAGGATTCACATTTACCAACATGTCCCTGGCTATGGGCCCAACACTTTAGAAAGTACACCTAGTTGCCCTGAGACTCAAAAAAGATGATGGATAGAAAGTGCCTTGAAAAACAGAAAATGTCATATAAATAGCTATTTTTATTATTACACCAGGAACCCAAGGCCGAATGGTCACAGGGCTAGATAGTAGCTGTCAGGATCGGAACCCAGGTTTTTCAAACTTCTGCTCTTTCTGCCCTGAGATGAATCTACCCTCAAGATGAGTAACTCCACCACATCTGAGACAACTGTGAATGCTACTCCACAGCTCGGGATGTATTTATCGTTTCCTTCTCTCTTGCCTTGTCCCATGTCCTTCACTTAAGTCTTGCTCCTATCAATAAGTCGGGCACTGCTGAGCCCCATCAGAGCCAATGACATCTGACTCCAAGTTCATGTTTGTTCTTGAACTTGACTGATTTATGATGGAGAGAAAGAAAAAAACGACTAAGAAAATCCTTTGCTTGAAGCTAATCATGGTCAGGGTGTATGATCTAATGTCCCTTTCATCTCGAAATTTATGATCTCATGATCTAGGTTCAAATCTTGAGTCTGTTACTAGTATTGATAATAATAATAAGCAATGTGAGCCTGGCTAGTTCACTCAATTAAAACACTGCAAAGAAGAAGTCTGAGAATTCATCTTTTTGCCCTTTTTTGCCCAGGTGAGGAATTATGGGTAAAGAGCACTGCAAATAACATCTGGCTTTTTCCATATGTTGACTAGTTTTACTAAATGCTTTTTTGGTTTTTTTTTTAATAAGGAATAGCTCAATGGGAGGAGGAAGGACAAGGAAGAAGAGGAGGAGGAGAGCTCTATCAGAAAGAGAAGCTAACATAAGAGCAAAAGACATTACATTTTTTTTAAATAAGTACTATGCTGAAGTGAAAAAGATGAAAGTTTTGGAGTCAAGGGATCTGAGTTCAAATTTCGGACTAAGCTGCCTGTGGGATGTTGGCCAACTCAATTTCTTAGTGTGGAACTTGGGTTTCCCCATCTGTAAAATAAGGCAGTTGTATGAGATGACCTCTCAGATCTTTCTAGGTTTGACTCTGTAATTAAAATAATGATTATATAATTATAATATTAATTATAACATCATTATGATTATTATTATAATTAATCATCATCACAACTTATCTACCAAGGCCATGGTCAGAGGTTCAAGACTCCTTTAGGTCACTTGATTTCCCCATTTCCAGGCCAGAATAGATAACATTAGGCTGTAATGAAAATGTAACCTATTGGTATGGAGGAGGACTTGGTAAGAATGGATGGATGCTTAGACACACTTAGCTGTGTGGCCCTGGGCAAATCACCTAACCCCATTTACCTAGCCCCTGCCCTGTCTTAGTGTGGTTCTAAGACAGAAAGTAAGGGTAAAAAAAAAAAAGAATAGATGGATGAATGAACATCAGACTGTCCTCACTAGAATCATACTTGGAGAAGTGTGGGTGCCTGTTGGAGTTAAGGACATATCTCGATATGCAAAAAGCAAGTTACTAAGTTATAGGAGCATTAATAGGCTGCTAAATATTGAACCATATGGAGAAATAAGGTGATAAAATTGAAAAAGCCCTGGATTTGGAATTCATGGACCTAGGTTCAAATCCAGTCCTTAACATATGATAGCTGTGTGGCATCGGCAAAGTCACTTCATTATTTTGAGCCTAAATGTATTTGGGGTATGGTGGGGAGGGGAGTTTGGGGTTAGGATTGTATTTTAATAAAAATTCAAGATTTAAAAATTTCTGTTCCAGAAAGATCTTCAACGAAGAAGCTTGCTAACTCCTAAATCCAGAGAATGAACTGTTGCAGAAAGATACCGGAAAAGCTACACTACATCAAGAAGATCCAGAATGAACTTTGGGTGTGGTTGATTGAACATTTATTTGAATGTATACTCCTATGCCAAAAGGGGATTGCCCCCTAACTGGTTTTTGTCAATGCCCCCAGCAAACATTGGTTTTGCTGTCTTTCTCTCTTCTATTCCCCTCTTCTCTCTAACTACTTTCCTGTTAGAAGGGAAAATTTTATATGCACCTGCAGTTAAAGATTTAGAGGCACAAGATGATTATATTTAGTAATCAATTGGGGAGACTAGTCCCCCAATCATCATCGGGGGGATTGTGAATTTTAGATTTTCTACCCCCTGATTAGTCTTTAAAATCCTGGCAATCAGGAATGTATACACCCCTACTTAAGGATTAAGTGTTGAGGAGGAAGGCCTATGACCGACATGTGCTAGCAAGTGACAAAAAAAAAACCAAAACTGACAGACCCCCTGGGCTGTCCTAAGTCAAGCTTAGGCTACTATTGGTACATGTGAGACGCAGGAAGTGATGTAAAGAACTGCCTATATATTTCGCGTCACTTCCTCTAGTTCTAAGTCTATGATCCTATGATCTAATCTTAAATAATGAGATTACTACCTACTACCTGAGTGATAGTAAACAAATTATTTCCCCTGTCTGTGCCTCAGTTTCTCACTCTGTAAAAAAAGGAGGCGGCATATCATATATAGAGCTAGTGTACTTGAGTTTAAATTTAGCCTCTGACATTTATTAGGTGTGATCATGGGCCACTCAACCTCTCAGTTTCAGTTTTCTCATCTGTAAAATCAGTGTGTGTATGTGTGTGTGTGTATGTACACAACATGGGGGCAATTCCTGTAATAGTATCTTCATGGGTTTCCTAGCCTTAGAGCTAAAGGGACCTTAAATGTCATCTAGTCCAATCCTTTCATTTTATAAATGAAGAAAACTGAGGCCCAAGGAGGTCATAAGATGGTAGATTTAGATCTGGAAAGGGACTTAGAGATCATCTAGTCCAATCCTTCCCATTTTACAGATGAGAAAACTGAGGCTAAGAGAGTTTAAATGATTTAAGCAAGGTCATAAAGAGAATGAAAGGCAGAACTGAGATTCACACCCAAGTCAGAAGACTCCAAATCCAGTGTTTTGTCCACTACACCAACTCTACCTTCTAATGGTGTCACATAGGAGGTGATTCTTGAGTTGTGCTCTGAAGGAAGGCTCCTCCTCAGTATCAATCAATCATTCAGCATTTATTAAGTGCCACCTGAGTGTCAGGCACTGAGCTAAGCACTGGATGTCATGGAACATGCTCTTCTCTAAACCCCAGAAACCAGGATCTTTATAGAGGTTATGTGCTTTATGCACCAATGAGCCTATAAACTCCAGAATCCTGTATTATTATTCAAATTTACATTTTGCTAGCACTTTAAAAAAAAACCCTTATCTTCTGTCCTATGAATAATTCCAAGCTAGAAGAGTAACAGCTAGTTAATTAGGGTTAAGTGACTTGCCCAGGATCACACAGGTAGGAAGTGTCTAAGGCCACATTAGAACCTAAGTTCTCCCAACTCCAGATCTGGTTCTCTATCCACAGTGCCATCTGGTTGCCCCTTTGCTAGTACTTTTTAAGGTTTACAAGTGTTTTCCTCATTGTTGTTGTTGCTCAGTTGTTTCAGTTATGCCTAATTCTTAGTGACCCCTATTTGGGGTTTTCTTGGCTGAGATGCTAGAGTGGTTTCTCATCTCCTTCTCCAGCTCATTTTGCAGATGAGGAAACTGAGGCAAAGAGTTAAGTAGCTTGCCCAGGGTCACACAACTAGTGTCTGAAGTTGGATTTGAACTCAGGAAGATGAGTCTTCGTGACTTCAAGTCTGGCACAATATCCACTGCACCACCTTGCTGCTTCACAGGACAAATATTATAATCCCCATTTTACAGATGAGGAAATTAGAGCTCCCAAAGGTTAGACGATGACTTGCTCAGGACCATATGCATTGCTAATATCAGAATCAAGGCTGAAAACCAAGGTTTTCTTGATTAAAAATCCAATGCTCTTTCCAAAAAGCCACACTATCTAAACTAAATCTATTTCCTAGTGCCTAGCAGAGTATATACTGGGTGCATGTTTACTGTTATTAAAGAACAGAACCAGTGGCTTCTTGCTGATTCCCTGATCCCCTAAATAATCTCCCATTTTACATTCTAAGACAAATGAGAAATCCTCATCTAGAATTTGGGTCTGGAGAAGTAACTGTAGAAAAGACCGACCAGATGTACGACTGGCCATATCTAAAGAAATGAGCTTTGTTCTGAGCTTTGCACTGTGGGGAGGACAACGAGAAAGCTAGACGGTCTCTTTGGGCCCTTCGCCGTCCCTTCTGCTGCCAAGTTTCTGGGATTTCAAACTTCCCCAACATGCTGGATATCCAACAGACTTGGGCTTCGGCTGGAGCCGGAGCCAAAGCTGCTCTGAGTCCAGTCAGGGCTTCCCTTTAATTCAAGGCTGGAATGTCCGCTGCTGAAGGGGGCACTAGGGCTATTTTTAACCTCAGGGGGCTGAGTTAGAGCAGAACAGGAAACATCGCTGGCAGCCAAATGCTATAAGTCAAACAGCTGTTTAACTGGCTGGATTCCCTGAAGCTAGCCTAGCCCTGGGCTGGTCCCAAGGGCACCATGAGTCTACACAGTAGCACTGTTCCTTCTCCCATCCATCCATTCATTTAAAAAGCATTTATTAAACACCTAATATATACATAATGCACATTCCTGAGGGGGTGAGGGGGGAGAAGAGACTGAAAGGGAAATGATGAGACCTGAGGTCAAGCCTTGGCCCCAATATCGGGTCTAATCCTTTAAGGTGGGGTTTTTTAAAGCCTTACCTTCTGCCTTAGTATCAGTTCTAAGCCAGAAGAGTAGCCAGGGCTAGGCAAATACAGTTAAGTGACTTGTCTATGGGCACACAGCTAGGATGTATCCTTGAACCCAGGACCTCTTGACTCCAGCCCTGACGCTAACCACTGTCCTAGCTACCTGCCCCAAAGCAGGGGATCTTAACCCTTGATCCATAAACTCAATGTAACTGGTTTCCTAGCAATTTCTACATATTTTACTTTAAGCAATACATAATATAAAAAGGGGTCTATGGGCTTCACTTGACCGCCGAAGGAGTCCTCAGCACATGAAGGGTTAAGAACTCATGAATGAAAGGGATGACCTTGGACAACTCCACCTATCTGGGCCTCAAAGAGGTCTACAAATAAGTAGTTTATGTGCTAAAAAGGGGGACTGGATTCAGTGCCCAAGACTCAGAATCTTAGAGCTGGAAAGGACTCAAGAAACATCAAGCCCTATAAAAGGACTTGCTTTATAATCAAGGCATCAATGGGCCATCCAATCTTGGGTAAAAGCATGTAAGTGAAGAAGATCCTGCTCATCCTTATCCCCTGGGCATGAGGAATGCCATTTCAGAATAATCCCCAAGCCCAAACAATACTGGAGGGAAGAGAAGAGAGCTCCATGTGTGGTATTGATGGAAGGACATTCAAATCCTGACTCTGATTTTCTAGTCCCTTTATCTCACCGGGTATGTTTCCCCTTTTTTATAATAAAATGATTGGACTACATGCTATCTAAGGTCCCTGCCATCTCTATATCTATTGCCTCAGCTACATTCCTTCCAGTCTGAAGCCTGCGATACCACATCCAAAATTCAAATTCTGCTATTTACAAGTTATGTGACCTAAGGTATGAGGGGCCTCAGTCTCCCCATTTGTATAAATTGGCACAGATAGACTTAGTATCTAGGATCCTTTCCAGCATAAATCTAGGACATTTCTAACTATCACACACCCTTGAAAGGAAAGAGAGTAGCACTGGGTTTATATCCCAAAGATACAAGGAAAGAGACCTGTACAAGAATATTCATAGCTGCGCTCTTTGTGGTGGCAAAAAACTGGAAAATGAGGGGATGCCCTTCAGTTGGGGAATGGCTGAACAAATTGTGGTATATGTTGGTGATGGAATACTATTGTGCTAAAAGAAATAATGAACTGGAGAGATTCCATGTGAACTGGAAAGACATCCAGGAACTGATGCAGAGTTAAAGGAGCAGAACCAGGAGAACATTATGCACAGAGATGGATACACTGTGACATAATCAAATGTAATGGACTTCTCTACTAGCAGATCAGGACAATTCTTTGGGGACTTGTGAGAAAGATGCTATCCACATCCAGAGGAAGAACTGTGGGAGCAGAAATGCAGAAGAAAAACAACTGCTTGATCACATGGTTCGATGGGGATATGATTGGGGATGTAGACTCTAAACAATCACCCTAGTGCAAACATCAATAATATGGAAATAAGTTTTGAACAATAATACACATAAAACCCAGTGGAATTGCACATCAGCTCTGAGAGGGGGTTGGGAAGAGGGGTGGGAAAAATCATGAATCATGTAACCATGGAAAAGTATTCTAAATAAATGAAATTTTTAAAAAGAGAGAGAGTAGCACAAATCCCATCCAGACAGCATCTAGACAAGATCAGAACTTATATTTTCAGGTCAGAGGACCAGTGTTTGAATCCAAAGCCTGCCACCTTAGGTCACCTCAGGCAAATCACTTCCCTTTTGTGTCTCCGACTCCTTGATTATAAAATGAAGGCCATGAACTAGGTACTATTACAATATTATTGTTATTGTTATTATTTAACTGGGTACCCCTCTCCCTGAGAAATTATGGGCTAAATCCGTATCACTTGAATGCAATTCAACATTTACTAAGTACCTGAGAGCTGGGTCTTCTTTGCCTTGCCCTGCACTGAACCAGGTCCTAATTCCACTTCCTGGCCACCTCCTTACCATGTTGCTTCTACGGTATTTTGGCTGGCCAACAAACTCATCTTCCTCCATCCCTCAACCTTGGACTCTGGCCTAGGGTCCTTGGCTCCTCTAGGGAACCTTTTGCCTCATCTTTCCTGGAAGCAGCCCTCCACACCATTTCCTAACTATCTTCTCACCCAGAATACAGTTTCCTCGAACAACTTTTGAGGAACTTTCAAACAACAAGATTCCAATGAATGAGAAGGCAAAGTAACATAGTAAAAAGAACCCTGGCTCCAGAGTCAGAAAACCTGAGTTCAAATCCTCTTCTGAGCCTTAAGACTGCTTTCATAATGCATGGCTCAAAGACCCATAGACTTTAGAGGGAATAAAAACAATCATTGCACATGGAGATTTACACAATGCTATACATAGGAAGATAATTATTTTTTTAACACTTTCTGTCTTAGTAACAATTCTAAGACTGAAAGGCAAAGGCTAGCGATCGGAGTTAAGTGATTTGTCTAGGGTCACACAGCTAGGAAATGTCTGAGACCAAATTTGAACCCAGGTCTCCCTAGTTCCAGGCCTGGTATTTTATCCACTATGCCACCTAGGTGCCTCTGTCATTTAATTCTCACAAGCCTATAGGGGAGATGCTATTGTTATTCAAATTTTTACATATTGAGGCTGGAAAAGATCAAATGACTAGTCCAAGGTCATAAAGTTAGTAAGAGCCTGAGGAAGAATTTGAACCCAGATCTTCCTGATTCCAAAGCTGACACTTTACCCACTATACCACTTACTTATTTGCCTACAAAAGAACCATTAGGGAAAGCGAGTCAAGGAAAGTAGAGAGGCTGGCAATAGGTTCCAACTTTCAACAAGTCACTGGGCCCTCTTGGGCTTGCTGTCTGATTCACTGGAAGCTGCAGCCAAAAGAAGCCGAAGGGACCTTTGTGGTCCGCCTCACAATGGATTTAGTGTAAGGGGAAGGGAAGAAGGAAACCAGATCACTGAGGGCTGGCTTCAAGCCCTCCCAGAGCAAGAGGGGTGAGAGGGGTGGGAAGGCTGAGCAGCTTCCCAGAGGGAGGGAAGTTTATTTCCCTAGATAGCCTTAGTCCCCTCCTCCCTCCCTCCCTCTTCCAAGGCACAGGGCCACTCCACGGGGCTGGAGAGGAGACCAGATTTCCCCAGAGATGCACAGCCAGCATAGACCAAAGGCAGAAATTGAGTCTGGGACCACCTGACCCCACTCTGAGTCTGGCTCTTCAGTCACCACCCCAGGCTGCCTTTTGGCCATCGAGCACACTCCCATTGACTCTCTGGATTCACTGTTCCCCAAAGACGAGGTGTACATCAGCAGGCTATTCAAAATGGAAAGGCTTCATGGGTTAAAAATCCCCTACTCTTCTGTGGGAGAAAGGGCAGAGGCACAAGATCTGGGTTCAAATCCTATCTCTGTCATTTCCACCTGGGTTCTTTTCCTGGCTCCAGCTTGTATGACATCAAAGGAGTAACCTCCTACTCTCAATGGGCTTCAGCTTCCTCATCTATAAAGTGAAGAGATGGGCCTGGATCAGGTGTCAAACATCATCTGCAGGATATATGTGGGTTGATGATGTGCTGCCAGAACCTCATTAAACTGTCAAGGGAGGAAAGGTTGGTAGCTCCATGGATAGAATCAGGCCTAGAGATGGGAGGTCCTGGGTTCAAATCTGGCCCCAGACACTTCCTAGCTGGGTGACCCTGGGCAAGTCACTTAACCCCCATTGCCTAGCCCTGACCACTCCTCTGCCTTGGAACAAACACACAATATTGATTCTAAGACAAAAGGGAAGGGAATTTTTCAATGTAATTGGGAAATATTTAACAAAATAGATAAAAGATACAATAAAACAGACAATACAACACTTTTCAAACTAAGTGCCCCATTGGGTTCTTTATGTCTGGTTTAGTTTCTATTGAAATTTGAATTCTAAGAGGTTTTCCATTCTATGTAAATTTCTACACAAATCCTAAATAGTTAGAAATAGCTGAGGTGGATTGTAGTTCAATCATTTCAGTGGAGTCAGACTCTTCCTGACTCCATTTGGGGTTTTCTTGGTAAAAAAAACTGGCATGGTTTTCCTTTTCCAGCTCATTTTACATATGAAGAAACTGAGGCAGACAGGGTTAAGTGACTTGCCCAGGGTCACACAGCTAGAAAGGACAGGATTTGAACTCAGGAAGAAGAGTTTTCTTGACTCCAGGTTCAGTTCTTTGAGTATGATGGTGCCACCTACCTGCCCCATAGCTTCCTAAGTAGTATAAACTAACATAAGCATTATCAAATACATTGCATATTATATTATTAATACATATTAATTATAGTTCACTGTATAAATATGAACTCATATGAAAAATAAAAGGGCAGTCCTGGAAAAACTCTAAGGTTCATTTCACTTTTTAAAAAATTTGTTTAACCTTTAGTAGCAAGACTAAGTATTGGTTCCAAGACCTAAGTGGCATGAGGGTTAGGCCACTAGGGTTAAGTGACTTGGCCAGACTTACATGGCTAGGAAGGGTCTGAGGCAAATTTGAACCTGGGGCCTCCCAGCCTGGTGCTCCTCTATTCGCCATGCTCCCTAGCTGCCCCCAAACACACTTCTGATTTTTATAATCTGTGAAATCTTGGACAAGTCATTTAACTTCCTGGGGCCTCAGTTTCCTCATCTGAAAAATGACAAGTTGGACTAGGTGTCCTGAGGTTCCTTTTAGCCCACAATCTATGAAATTCCAAGTCAGTCACAGCCCCAACTTGAGCCTCAGTTTCCCCATCTGTAAAATGAGGCGGTTGTCCCTAGATGCCTCTGAGGTTCCTTCCAGCTTTTCATCAATGAATTTCCCAACTCTGGATCCCCAGGGAAGTTGAAGATTCCCAGAGAACCAGCTCCAATCTTGCTGGTGGGGATCCTGGGATAACTGGAGTGGGGACCAGCCTGAAGGCAAGAGTGGCCACCTCTCCCCAGCCCTCCTGGGCTGCTCTGCCAGCTCAGCTGTTCCGAGTCATTGAAGAGTCTGTGCAGAGAGCCTGGGAGTTTCCTTCCAGGTCAAGGCTAATGTTTTATGACAGGTTCCCTTTGCTCATCCACCCTCCGGCTGCCCAAACCAAATACTACTTCGGGGCCCTATTCCATACTTGGGGGAAGGCAGCGGGAGACATATTTTCCCCTGCTGTCTAAACAAAGACAAAGAGGGGCTCTGTTGGGAGGGGGCCGAGTGGGTACTGATGGCCCTAACCCCCTGCCTGGGGCGGGCCTCCACTGATCCCTAACCAACCCGAACTTCCCGCTTCCCGCTTCCCCCTTTCCCTATCTGATCAGCACCAGGGACACTACCAGAGAGGGAAGCCAATGCCTGGCTGACCCAGGAAACAAGCAGGAAAGGTACACTTGGGAACAGGGAACAGGGAACAGGGCTCAAACCAGACAAGTCCCTTCTTCTCTGCAGTTCAAGGTTCAATGGCACAATCGATAGTGTGCTAGACCTGGAGTCCCAAGTTCAAATCAGACCACAGGCACTTACTAGATGTGTGCCTGGGTAAGTCATTTAACACTGCTCTGTGGCTGCTGCCTCACTTTCCTCATCTGTAAAATGGGGCTAATAATAGCACCCACCTCCAAGACTGCTGAGAGGATCAAATAAGGCTATATTTGCAAAGTACTTTTGCCAACTTGAATGAGCCATCTAAACGCAGGCTAGCATAATGACCATCTCACCTCCAGGCAGCTACCAAAATGAACTGCCTAAAGCACAAATCTAAGCAAATCAGCCCCCAGGGATGGGCACAGGATAAAACCCAAACTTCTCTCTTGCTACTCAGAACCTTCACAGTCTGTCTCCAGCCTATGATTTCAAGTTTTTAGTATATATTTTATTTATTATACATTCCTCCCCCTTCGCTGAGCATCTTCTCTTCCTCACATCCACTCAGCATGTCTTGGTCCATGCTGTTTCCTATGCCAGGAATGACCCCCCTCTCCTCTCTAGCATTCTTCAAAGCTCAGCTCCATGCTCCAGGGGACTTTTCTCCATCCCCTCCATATTACCTTTTATTTACATTGTATATTACTTTGGTATTGACTGATACATACAAACTGTTCTGCTCCCCTCCATTAATTTAATTTTCTTTGTATATAGTTTGTATCTATTTTTTGTGTTCCTCCAGTTTCCCTAGATAGAATGTAAACTCTATGAAGGCAGGGACTGTTTCCTTTTTGTCTCTGAAGCCTAGAAGCACAGTACCTGGCTCATAGCAGGAACTAAATACTTGCCTCTGTAATCTGGGGGTGGTGAAGGTAATGCCTACAGTACAAGGGGCTCAAATGAGTTTTAAAATATATGTATTTTAGGGGCAGCAAGGTAACACAGTGGCTAGAGCACTAGGTTTGGTGTAGATAGGACCTGGCTTCAAATGTGACCTCAGGTTCTTACTAGCTATGTGACCCTGGGCAAGTCACTTAACCTCCATTACCTCACCCTTATTTTTTTTGTCTTGGTACCAACATTTATTATTGATTCTAAGACAGAAGGTAAAGGTTGGTTGTTGTTGGGTTTTTTTTAATGCATTGCTTTAGATCATAGGATAATAACAATAATCATAATCATAACAATGACAACTAGCATTTATGTAAGGTTTTAAGGTGACAGTGGATACAGTGCCAGGCCTGAAGTTAAGAAGGCTTATCTTCCTGAATTCAAATCTAGCCCCAAATATTTCCTAGTTGTGATACCCTGAGTAAGTCACTTGACCCTGTTGGTCTCAGTTTCCTGTCTGTAAAATAAGCTAGAGAAGGAAAGGACAAACCTGTTACTCCAGTATCTCTACCAAGAAAATTGAGTGAGGAGTGGGAGATAATGGAAAAAGACAACTTACAATTATGGTTTACAAAGCATAGAAATAGCATTTCACAACCCTAGGAAATAGGTGCTATTATGAATCCCATTTTACAATTGAGGAAACTGAGACAGGCCAAGGTTAAGTGATTTGTCCAGAGCCACATGGCTAGTATCATACAGATTTGAACTCAGGTCTTCTTGCCTCCAAGCCCATTGTTCTAGCTACCCAGGGACTTAAGGAACTCAATGGACTTCCTAGTCTAACCCTTTCATTTTACAGATAAGGAAACAGAAACTTGAAGAGATTAAATGGCTTGCCCCGAGGTTTACCAGGTAGAAGTTCTTAGAATCTCAGATCTAGAGCCGAAAGGGGCCTCAGAGGCATTCTAGTCCAACTCCCTCATTTAAGGATGGGGAAACTGAGGCAGAGAGAATTGGAAAGCATTCATTGGGTCATAGATCTAGAACTCAGAAATATCTCAGAAACCTTTCACTTTACAGATGAGAAAACTAAGACCCAGGAAAGTGAGATGACTTCCCCAAGGTCACACAACTATTGGGCCCACTTGGTAAACCTTAACACACTAAGTCAGCTTTACTGTTTACATGGGATTTAGAAGAAATAAGACCAGGCTGATGCTTTGGGACTGCCTTGCTTGCTGTCCTATTTGGAAGGAGAAGGGAAAAGAAGAGGAGCTGTTACCTTGTGCATGACGCCTTGCAAGCCCTGTCCCAGCTCCTCTCTCTGCCTGGAGAAGCCCTCATTCCGGTGCCGGATCTGATGGACTTCCTCCAAAATGTTATGAACATACCAGGCGGAGAAGCCAGCCCCGACAATGAGCGTGAGGTAGAAGAGAAAGTTGAGAACCTTCGCCAGCTTGCCAAAGAAGGAGGAAGAGGAGGAGGCTGGGCAGGCTGCTGAGGATTTCCCACCCCCGCCCCCACCCCGATTGCTGCCTTTGGGGTGGGACTGCTGGGGCTGCTGCTGCTGCTTGGGCTGCTGGTTCTGCTGCTGCTGCTGTTTGAGTTGTTGATTCTGCTGTTGCTGCTGCTGCTGTTTGGGCTGTTGGTTCTGCTGCTGTTGCTGCTGTTTGGGCTGTTGGTTCTGCTGCTGCTGCTGTTTAGGCTGTTGGTTTTGCTGCTGCTGCTGTTTGGGCTGTTGGTTCTGCTGCTGCTGCTGCTGCTGCTGTTTGGGCTGTTGGTTCTGCTGCTGCTGTTGCTGTTTGGGCTGTTGTTGCTGCTGTTTGGGTTGTTGATTCTGCTGCTGCTGCTGCTGTTTGGGCTGTTGGTTCTGCTGCTGCTGCTGCTTGGGCTGTTGGTTTTGCTGCTGTTTGGGTTGTTGGTTCTGCTGCTGCTGCTGTTTAGGCTGTTGATTCTGCTGCTGTTGTTTGGGCTGTTGATTCTGCTGTTGCTGTTTGGGTTGTTGGTTCTGCTGTTGCTGTTTGGGTTGTTGGTTCTGCTGTTGCTGTTTGGATTGCTGGTTCTGCTGCTGCTGTTTGGGTTGTTGGTTCTGCTGCTGCTGTTTGGGTTGTTGGTTCTGCTGCTGCTGTTTGGGTTGTTGGTTCTGCTGCTGTTTGGGCTGTTGATTCTGCTGTTGCTGTTTGGGCTGTTGGTTCTGCTGCTGCTGCTGCTTGGGTTGCTGATTCTGCTGCTGCTTGGGTTGCTGATTCTGCTGCTGCTTGGACTGCTGCTGCTGCTTAGGCTGTTGGTTCTGCTGCTGCTGTTGTTTGGGCTGTTGATTCTGCTGCTGTTTGGGTTGCTGGTTCTGCTGCTGCTGCTTGGGTTGTTGGTTCTGCTGCTGCTGCTGCTGCTTGGGTTGTTGGTTCTGCTGCTGTTTGGGCTGTTGGTTCTGCTGCTGCTTAGACTGTTGGTTCTGCTGCTGCTGCTGCTTAGACTGTTGGTTCTGCTGCTGCTGCTGCTGCTTAGGCTGCTGGTTCTGCTGCTGCTGCTTGGGTTGTTGGTTCTGCTGTTGGGCTGACTGCTTGGCTGGCTGGGGCGACTGCCTGGGCTGCTGCTGCTGCTGCCTGGGCTGCTGCTCGGACTGCGGCTGCTGCTGCCTCTTTGCCACGTCATCGGGGCCGCCCGCCGGGTGGGCGCCCTTCTCGGAGGGGGCGGACGAGCCGTGGCCGCCCTTGGAGCCTCGCTGCTTGGCCGAGGACATGGCCGGGCCGGGCCGGGAGTGGGTGGGTGGGTGAATGAGTAGGGGGAGCTGCTGCTGCTACCGTCGCCGCTGCTGCCGCCGCCGCCGCCGGAACCCGAGCGCGCCTGCCCGTCCGTCCGCCTGCCTGCCTGCCTGCCTGCCCCCTTGTCCGCCCGCCCGCCCGCCGGTCGGTCCGCTTGGCCGCCTGGCCGCCTCCTCCCTCCTTTCTCCCGGGGCTCTGGGGGACACCGAGGCTCACGGAGACCTCCTGGCCGCGCTGGAGGACGCCGCCACCGAGAGGGAGAGAAGAGAGAGAGGAGGGAGAGAGAGAGAGAGTGCGCGGAGAGAGGGAGAGAGAGGAGAGAGAGGAGGAAGGAGGATGGGCAGGGAAGAAGGAGGGGGCGAGAGGAGCCGCCGGCCCCGCCCCTGCCGAGTGGGGAGAGACTGCCACGCACGCTAACCGGAGCCGGCAACCCCTCCCCTGCCCGGCGGCCCGCCCGCCCCCCGGCCGGCCCGCCCGTGCGCCCGCCTCTCGTCTCCTCTCCTCTCCTCCCCGGGCCGGCCCGCCCGTGCGCCCGCCTCCCCTCCCTCTCCTCCGCGGCTGGCCCGCCTGTGCGCCTCCCTTCCCTGCATGCCGGCCCCGCCCCGGCCGCCACGACCCCAAAACGGGGAGGGGGACCAAGGAGGAGGAAAGCAGCGGCACCCGGGGGAAGGGCTTCCTGCCCGACGCGAGGGAAAGCGGGAAAGAAAAGTCTGGCTCCCTTCCCATCCGGGCGTGTTCCTGGCCAGGGGATCCTTACTCCAGCATGCCTGCGCCCCCAGCCTTGGGCAGGAGAGAAAATGAGCGGCCTGGCGCCGCCGCTCACGTGGATCACCCCTTTGGGGACCCGGGGGCTGAGTACGGAGGTCCAGCGCCGATTGGGCCAGCGAGGCCCATCCCTGCCGCCTCATTCTGCAGGGGAGCAAACTGAGACCCGGGGAGAAGTGATTTGGGAGTCACAGGTCACAGATTAGGAACTGAAGGGGACCTCAGAGGCCATTTAACCCAACCTCCTCGTTTTACCAGAGAGGGAAACTGAGGCTCTAGGAGGAGAAGTGATTTGGGAATCAAGAATCACAGATTGGGGTCTTCAGGGAACCTTAGAGGCTTTTTAACCCTTATTTTATAGGGAAAGAAACAGTCCCTGGAAAGGGAAGTGACTTGGGATCACAGAACCATAGATTTAGATCTAAAAGGCCATTGAATCATTTTACAGAGGAGGGAACTGAAGCCCACGGAGGAACATAAGCTTGTAACTCCAACTCCCATTTCCCAGAGGAGGAAATCCAGAGAACAGGGTGATCATAGGGCCATCGATTCAGAACTAGAAGAAACTTCAGGGACTGTAGAGTCAAACCCTCGCATTTTCCAGGTGAGGGAACTGAGGCCTCAGGAAGGTGGAATAACCACTGGAACATATTGAGGGGACTTTAGAGGCAGGGTTTGAATCCAGAATTTATGGCTCTCAGAATGGTGATCCTTTGACCATGTGGTCTTGGATTGAAAAGGGATCTTTGAGACTATCAAGACCTTCCCCCTCATTAAAGAGCCTTAGACTTGGAATCCAGAGGACCGGGTTTGCTGTCTGCCACCTCTGGCCTTCCTAGGTGACTTTGGGGGTGGGGCAGCAGGTCCTTCTCTCCTGCAGCCTAAGTTTCTGTCTTTAAAATGAGAGATTTATATTGAGTGATCTCTGAGACTCCTCTAAATCTGTGATCTAATGCAGAATAGAAGAGGGAAAGTGACTTACCCAGGACCACTCAGGCATCAATGAGCAGCACCAGAATTTCCTGGATCTTCTGATTTCAAAGTCAGTCCTCTTTCCATCATATCACATTGCTTCTTGGTTACTCACTGCTATTAAATCCCTTAGTGTACAAAATCCCTTAGCTACAAAAAGGAGCTATATTTGGCCACCTTCTCCCAGAAGGGGTAATTTTTATAATAGTGTTCTTTAAAAGATAATATATATATATATATATATGTTATATAGACATACATCATAGTGTCCTTTAATATATAACCATATATAATAATGTTCTTTATTATTTGTATATTAGTCTTCTTTAATATGTATAATATATACATATATAATAATAATGCTCTTTGATATATAAATATAGTGTTTATTAATGTTGTATATAATTATATACATATATAATTTTTATAATACACTATTCTTTAATATGCATAAAGCACACATATATCCTCTAAAATATCTATAGTAATGTTCTTTACTAGGAATATAGAATATACTACAGACTACATAATAGTGTTCTTTAATATAGAATATTAATATATTGTATTGTATATATTGTATCTAAGTGTTCTTTTGGAGCAAAAGAAGTGCTTTATCCCAGGAGAGACCCCAGGGTTTCAGGCTGGATAAGCAGGGCTTCCTAGAGTCAGAATATTACAGATTTAGGACTGAGAGGGATCTTTGAGGTCACCTAGTCCAACTTCCTCATTTTACAGGTGAGGAAACTGAGGCTCAGGGAGGTAAGTGACTTGCCCAAGGTCAAACATGTAGGAAGTGACCAAACTCGGACTCTCAATCGAGGACCCTTTCCCTTGAGCAATAGAGCTTCTCTTTCCTTATGTAAAAGAGATAAGGCCCTTTCAGGTACTTGGAGCAGTCAGTTGTTATGGCCTCCACAATAAGACAATTTATTTAATACTAGTTGCCCAACCTGGTTCATAATAGCTACAGCTCCCACTACTCATTAATAGATGTACTATTTGGGGAAAAGATAGAAGCCATTAGTCACTGCCAATCCACAAGATTTTATTTATAGTACAAAGTGTATTAGCCCCTCCTGGCATGGAAGACCTAGATTCAGATCTTGCCTCTGACACCAACTCTGTCTCTGGGCAATAGCCAGAATAGCTAGTATTTTTAAATCAGCTTTAAAGTTTGCTAGGCATGGCCAGAGTTATCTCATTTTGATCTTTACAAAACCCTGTGAAATCACTTAAGTTCTGCAGGTCTCAGTTTCCTCATCTGTAAAATGAAGGAGTTGGACTAGAGGGCTTCTGAGCTCTCACCTCTAGATCTATAATCTGTATTGCTAAGAGAATTTGGAGTAAGGAAAAACCAGAGGAACAAATCTTGTCTTAGACACTTAGCAGCCAGTGTGACTATAGGCAAGTCAGAACCTCCCTCAAGCTCAGCCTTTTGTTAGCTGGGTGGCCTTGGGCAAAGTGGTTTCACCTCAGTTTTATCATCTATAAAATGGGGATAATGATGCCTGCCATGCCTACTTCATAAAGTTATTAAGGTCTAAATGAGCTAATGTATGCGAAAGTACTCTGGAAAATATTAAGCAATGCAAATGTACAGTACTTCTGAGTAGAGGCAGCCTGATGGAAGTGAAAGATGATTGGATGCAGAGTGAAGTCCTGCCTTTGTGGATCTGAGAGAGTTCCTTCCTCTCACTGAGATTCAGTTTCTTCACCTCTTAAGTGGGGATGGCAACATTTGTGTAATGCAGCCTCTGTACCCCTACCGCAGTTACTATAGGTTTGGGGGGAAGAGGAAGAAGTGGCCATATTTGTCTGGCAGTGTCAGAGAAATTGTGATGTACCTCTTGGCCCCTGGAAACTCAAACTGAAAAGTTCATGTCAGAAACATAAAGAAGAACAGAGGAGGCATAATGGCAGAGAGAGTTTCTCTCCACATCTGGCCTGCTCTCTCCCATAACCCTACTTTACATGTGATGAGATACATGCATGGAGATCACTCCCAACAATAGTGCTCTTTCTCTCTGTCTCTCTCTCTGTCTCTGTCTCTCTCTGTCTCTGTCTCTGTCTCTCTGTCCCTCTGTCTCTCTCTGGCTCTGGCTCTGGCTTTCTGGCTCTCTGGCTCTCTCTCCCCCTTCTCCATTCCTCTCTCCCTCCCTTTCTCTCCCCCTTCTTTCTTTCTCCTCTCTCTCTTCCCCCCCTTTCTTTCTCCCCCCCCTCTCTCCTCCCCCCCTTTTCTCTCTGTCTGTCTTTATCACACTCTCAATGTTTCTGTCTTTTCTTCTAGAACCTCCATTTAAGAAAGGCGCCCAGAGGCAGCTAGGTGGCTCTGTGGATTGAGAGCCAGGTTTGGAGATGGAAGGACCTAGATTCAAATCTAGCCTCAGACACTTTCTAGCTTTGTGATCCTGGGCAAGTCACTTAACCCCTATTGCCCAACCCTTTCCTCTCTTCTGCCTTGGAACCAATCGTTGTATTGATTCTGAGAAAGAAAAAGAGAGACAGACAGACAGACAGACAGAGAAGGAGGGAGGGGGGGAGGAAGAAAGAAAGATGAGGGAGGGAGGAAGGAAGGAAGGAAGGAAGGAAAGAAGGAAGGAAGGAAGGAAGGAAGGAAGGAAGGAAGGAAGGAAGGAAGGAAGGAAGGAAGGAAGGAAGGAAGGAAGGAAGGAAGGAAGGAAGGAAGGAAGGAAGGAAGGAAGGAAGGAAGGAAGGAAGGAAGGAAGGAAGGAACCCAAGCGAGCTATGTCTCATTCCTCTACGTTTTGGACATTTTCTGCCATACCCTATCCTGTCATTCAGCTTCCTTTTATCTTCAACAAATTAGAATGTAAGCATCTTGAGAAGAGGAACCATCTTTTTGCTTATAATCCCAGCCCATAACCAATACTACATTTTTCAAACTAACTTAATACCTATCCCATAGGGGTCTTTATGCACAGTTTAGTTTCTATTGAAATTTTACTTCTAAGATTCCTACCATTCTATGTAAAATCCTATGCAAACCTTGACTATCTAGAAATAACTGTCTTCTGATGTTGCTCAGTCATGCCCAATTCTTCCTGACTCCATTTGGGGCTTTCTTGGCAGAGATACTAGTGGTTTGCCATTTCCTTTTCCAGCTAACTTGACAGCAGAAGAAACTGAGGGCAACAGGATTAAGTGACTTGTCCAGGATCACACAGCTAAGAAGTGTCTGAGGCAAGAGTTGAACTTGCAAAAACAAGTCTTTCTGATTTCTGACCCAGCCCTCTATCCACTATGCCACGTAGCTGCGCTTAGTAAATGCTTGTTGACTTACTGACTGGCTCTTGAATATTATAAGTCCCACATCATTTGGGAATTGTGTTGGAAAGTCCATGTATTTCTTTTCTATTCATGAGAAGAAGACTAAGCAGACTGAATTGTGATCTTTCCTAGAATTATGGGTTCAACACATCTTATGTAAACTGTCTGGGGACTTTGGGGGACTAAAGGAAGAAGCAACTGTACAGTAGATACTTAATCATGCACTATTTCATTGTATTTATTGATTCTTTGTTAAGACTAAAACACTCTATACGGTGTCCAGGCATATTTGGCTGTCCATATGGTCAATTGCTTTCAGGATGCCAAAGTCACTGTGACTACAGCTTAGAGACATAGAGTTAGTTCAGGAAAGGAGCAGGGTTTTGCAAGTAGGATAAATCTGATGTAGGGTGGAAAGAGATAATTCAATGGGATAATACGTGTCAAATACCATTCTAACTGCACCTTCACAGGTTTATTCTGAGGAATTCGTTTTGCAAAAGTTAAAGTACTATAGAAATGTAAGTTTTGATTACTGTTAAATATTCAGCACTATGTAGGGTAGATCCACTGAAGGAAAACAAATGAGATTCAGAGAGATCAAGTGAGTTGCCCAGTGTGTCACAGACTTCAAACCCAGGTCTTTTGATCATTTAAAAAATTATTAAATAACAATTATTCAACTAAATAACAAGAACAACCACCACTGAGTCAGTCAGTAAACACCCATTAAAAAAGAGAGGTAAAAGGAGTTTGGGTAAGGTACACATAGAGATTAAATAGGATACACATTAGAATAGGGCCTCTGGGGGACCGTGATTTTGTTTCTGGCAAAGAAGCTCTACCCATATCCTTTCAGTCTGTCTCCTAGAGTGATATAGATGGGCCACCATTGACCTAATAGAAGTTGAAAGAACTCTTGGCATCCCACGAGAAACTGTAGACTGAATTCAAGGAGGGAATGGCAGCTCAAACAGGAAAAGAATTCAAAAAGATTCCATCTAAACCTGAGGGTTTCTACTAGCTGGCTCTATATCTCAGTCTTAAAATAAGGAAAGGCTGAGCTAACTCCTGAGGCTATGTGCTAAAAGAGCTGGATCCTCTTCCTTATCACTATAGAAGAAAAGCCATCTAGCAGCTCTCATTCTATGGAAGATGAACACAGGAACAGGGGACCCACCATCACACAAGGCAGTTCAGCAGAAACACTAGTCAGCAGCCCCAAGTGGTCACCAAAGGTCAATGGCATCGCTGGACTAGAAGATGACAATGGAAGCCCTGAGTGGCAGAAGGCTCAAAATGGCATTGTTAGAGGCAGGAAAGGAGCTCATCTGGGCTAAGGCCCTCCTAACTTGAGTTCTTGACTTGGTGCTTTCTCCTTGACCACACGGGGCCATGTAGGCTCTTTCAACAGCTCTGTAGGAATCTCTGGAAGAGAATGGGGGGGGGGTGTTAAGGAGGATTTTCCTTGTCATTTAGTTCAATGTTTAAATGTCTTGTGTTTTCAGCTAACATGTCTTCGTGTTTATCTGATGGAAGGAACTTCAGGGGGAGCTTGAGAGCTGTGGTTGAGTAATAACTAGATGGATCTAACCTGACCTGGGTTTGGTTTTTGGTTTGGAGAAGGGGGAGATCCTGTGTGAGAACTCCAGGGTGACATGATAACTATAAAGCTCTGGAAAATCCAATGAGCAGAAAGATTACTCTACCCTGACTTGTGATGATAAAAGCTCTGGATCTTTCCTTTCTTTTCTACCATGGACTCATAGTCTCCTGTTCTTACTGAAGCCTTGGAAAGGGATTCCTACTTTGGACAAGTGTGTTTAAAGATGTTTTCATTAAGACCTCAAGAGGAAAAGTAGAGGGGCAGCTGGGTGACTCAGTAGGTTGAAAGCCAGGCCCAGAGATGGGAGTCCTGGGTTCAAATCTGGACTCAGACACTTCCTAGCAGTGTGACTCTGGGTACATCACTTAACCTCCATTGCCCAGCCCTTACCACTCTTCTGCCTTAGAACCAATACACAGTATAGATTCTAAGTCAGATAGATCAGGGTTTAAAAAAAAAAGGAAAAGTATACAGGGAATGCCCTGTAGTAGAAAGAGCCTTAGGGCTCGTCACAGGACCCAAAGTGAAATATCACCTTTGCACCTTCC
This sequence comes from Monodelphis domestica, assembly GCF_027887165.1. Classification (NCBI taxonomy): domain Eukaryota; kingdom Metazoa; phylum Chordata; class Mammalia; order Didelphimorphia; family Didelphidae; genus Monodelphis; species Monodelphis domestica. The sequence goes on from NC_077231.1 coordinate 93,855,777, forward strand.
TACTGGACTGCTCAACCTTTCCAGTCCTCAAGTTTCCTCTTTTGGAAGGAAAGAAACAAACATTTATTAAACACCTATTATGTGCCATGCATTGTGCATAGGGTTCATTTGATCCTCACAACAACCTACCACATTTCACAGTTGGGGAAATCAAGGGAGAAGGAGGTTAAGTGACTTACCCAGGGTCACACATCTGTTACGTGTCTGAGGTTGAATTTAAACTCAGATCTTTCCAGTTCCCTGTTCAATGCTATATCTACTTTGTCACCTAACTTCCTTCAAGTTCTGGCCAGGGAGAAGTCAAAACCTTCTTAAGTCTAATTTTCCTTATTTGTAAAATGAAGATAATCATACTCTGAACAATCTACCTCACAGGATTGTTGGGATTACCAAATGAGATTTTTAAAAAATGTGACCTGGCTAAGTGACTCTGGACAAGTCACTTAACCCCAATTGCCTACAGCTCTTCTGCCTTAAAACCAATACTTAGTATTGATTCTAAGTCAGAAGGTGAGTGTTTGCTATATAAATATACATATATATATGTCTATGGGTATGAATTATATGTGTGATATATATGCATACATATTTATAGATAGTTATAATTATATAATATATTGATATGATTTATTATATATTAATATATAATGTAATTGTGTGTTATATAATTATACATATAAATATAATCTGCTATATAATATAATCATAGTATACATATAATTATATTACATATAGATTATTTGTATTTGGAAATGCCTTGTCTGTAAAAGAAAGCCATTGGGCTACATCTATAAGGTCTCTCCCTGCTCTATATCCTTTGAAACTAAGGACTGGCCCAAAGTGACACAGCTAGACCATAGCAGCCTCAAGCCCAAGTCTCCACATTTCAGGTCCAGGGCCCTTTTTGATACTTACTAGCTGGGTGACACTGAGCAAGTTACTTAATCTCAGCCTCAGTTTCCTCATCTGTAAAATGGAGAGAACAGCACCTACCTCTCAGGGTGAGGATCATATGAGATCATACCTGTAAAGTGCCTAGCATGGTGCCTGGTACATAGTAAGTGCAATATAAGTGCCAGTTATAATTCTAATTCTTATTATGCCATACAATCCTACCTTACCATCTGAGTCTATCAGTTTGATCATTTTAATAATAATATTTCATGTTCATATCATGTATTATAGTTAACAAAACACTTGTATTATCTCATTTAATACTCATAATAAACCTGGGAGGTAGATAGAACAGAGAATTATCATCCCCATTTTACAGGTGAGGAAACTGAGGCTCATTGAGGTTGTGATTTACTTGAATGCTATCTCTAAAGTCATTTCACCCCAGGAGCACCTGGGTGACTCAGTGGATTGGGAGTCAGGCCCAGAGACGGGAGGTCCTGGGTGCAAATCTGTTCTCAGACACTTCCCAGCTGTGTGACCCTGGGCAAGTCATTTAACCCCCATTGCCCAGCCCTTACCACTCTTCTGCCTTGGAGCCAATACACAGTATTGATTCTAAGATGGAAGGGAAGGGTTTTCAGAAACAAACTAAGAAATAAAGCCCCTTCAGCTCCAGGATCATGGCGTCATTCCCTCCCAGCTCCCAGGGAATGACGCCATGATCCTGGAGCTGAGGTCAGTATCCTGGCTCCATGCTGAAGCAGGTAAATAGCCATTGCCCCTCGGCATTCCTCAGTGTGGTCACATTTCCCATCCTCAAGGCCCAAGATCCAGCTCAGTGGTTCTGAGGAGCTCTGGCCTGAATGAATGAACTGCTTTTGTATTTGCTCACCCATGCTAGTCAAAAGCAATCCATTATAAAGTGATCCAGATAAGATGGATAGAAATCAAAGCACTAAATCCTGCTGCCCAGGAAGAGCTCCTCCTCCCTAGCTGTCAGGGGACACAGATTATCTAGGTCAATAGCAGCCTAGCTGGGAAGGGCCAGTGACCTAGTAGGGGAATAGGAAGAGGTGAGTGGGAGTCTTTGCTTCTCCTGGGGGGGGGGGGGTCCTGCTTTCAGCCCAGGCCCCAGGGAGCTGATCTCTAGAGTAGGGACTCCTCATGCTCAGCAGCAGCAGCAACGACTGAGAAACTAGCACCTATAGGCAGGTAAGCCCAATAGCCTTCCAAGACACAGCACATCACTTTCCAAGACCCAGGATTCAGCTTCTAGCTTGGGCCCCCAGCCCTCCCCCAGGCAAGCAAGCCATTACAGAGTCAGCTGGTTCTCTAGGCCTTGTAGCACATCCCCAACCGACTCCCACTGAAGACCCAGAAAAGAAAGTTATTTGCAACCAAGGCCTTCCAATGTCGGATCATCAGCTTGATCACATTTTGACTTCATAGAAAGAACCCTAATTAAGTCTTGGGGAAATGGACTGCCCCAAGAGACAGTGACCTCCCTATCAGTGGAAGTCTTTAACAAGGCTAGATCTGATTCTATCAATGGAAATGACACTGAAAAATATACTTTCCATCGATTTTACCTCCATGCCCTAAGGACCTTTCCGTCCCACCTACAGTGGAAACCTCCTGAATGTTGTTTTACTTTTTTTAAACCCTTTAACTTCCATCTTAGAATCACTACCCTGTATTGGTTCTAAGTGTGAAATTTAGATTACTCCACCCTACTTAGATATTACTTTATGGAGAAGATGAAATTGAAATCTCCTGATTGAACAATGAAGGTACTTAGTTCTTACTTTATAGTGAAGCTAGAACTTTAAGCCAAGTCTATTTTTAGATCTTAATACAAAAAGGTGTTAAGTAACTATAAAGGGTAAATTAATCACAAAAAGGTTAAGTAAGAACTGCCCTTTCTTTAGTTCTCATCTTTGATTAGATTACATCTTTTGAGTTACTTAACACTTCTTTGTTAAGTTCACCTTTTGTGAGTTACTTAACCTTTTTGTGATTAATTTATCCTTTATAGTTACTTAATACCTTTTTGTATTAAGATCTTAAAATAGACTTAGCTTAAAGTTCTAGCTTCACTATAACTATATACTAGCTTCATTGTTCAATCAGGATATTACAACTTCATCTTCTCCATAAAGTAATATCTAAGTAGGGTGGAGTAATCTAAATTTCACACAAAGCAGAAGAGTGGTAAAGGCTAGGCCATGGGGGTTCATTGACTTACCCAGTGTCACACAGCTAGGAAGTGTGTCTGAGGTCAGATTTGAACCCAAGACCTCCTGTCTCTAGGCCTGGTGCTCAATCCACTGAGCCACCCAGTTCCCCCTTTTTTCCCCATTTTAAAATGTGACCTCTGTCAAGGCAAAAACTGTCTGGCTTTTCTGTTTGTTTCCCCAAGTGCTTTGTATAAAATAATCACTTAATGAATATTTTTCTTTTATTTGTTGGTTTTTTGAAACCCTTCTGCCTTATTGTCAGTTTTTTAAAAATCTTATCTTCAGTCTTAGAATTAATACTGCGTATTGGTTCCAAAGCAGAAGCATGGTAAGGACTAGGCAATGGAGTTAGTTGCCCGGGGTCATAACAGCTAGGAAATGTCTGACGCCAGATTTGAATCCAGTCCTCCATACTCCAGGCCTGGTAGGCAATCTACTGTGCTACCTAACTGCCCCTTTTCATTCATTTATCCTAGTATCCATCCCCAGAAATTTCCCACCCTGTTCTAGGGATGAATAGTGGGGGTGGCATGGTATGAGGCAAAGTTTTCATCCTGAGCTATTGGTTGTGTCCTTGTAATCAAAGTGGACCAAAATGGCATCACTGGTGATGTCAAGAATAAATTCAATTTCAGGACAATTCTGAGGATTTATGATGAAGAATGTTCTCCATCTCCAGAAAAAGAATTGTGGGAGTCAGAATGCAGATGAAAACAGATGATTTATCACTTGTTTATTTGGGCATATGATTTGGGAGTTTGATTCTATAAGATTATTCCCACAAATAAGGATAATATAAAAACATGTTTTGCATGATAATACAGTATAACCCAGACTGAGTTGCTTGTCTGCTCCAGGTGTGGGGAGGGAAGAAAGGAGAGAGACAACATGGATCATACAACTTTGGAAAACTTATGTGGAAATTTGGTTTTGAAATAAAAACATAAGAAAGAAAGAAAGAAAGAAAGAAAGAAAGAAAGAAAGAAAGAAAGAAAGAAAGAAAGAAAGAAAGAAAGAAAGAAAGAAAGAAAGAAAGAAAGAAAGAAAGAAAGAAAGAAAGAAAGAAAGAAAGAAAGAAAGAAAGAAAGAGAAAGAAACAAAGAAACAAAGAAAGGAAGGAAGGAAGGAAGAAAGGAAGAAAGGAAGAGAGAATGGAGGAAAGAAAAGAAGAAAGAAACCTTTATTAAACTCTTACTATATGCTACGCACCATACTAAGCAAATTTCTGCTCTCAAAGAACAAGAAACAACCCATCCTATATTCTCTAATGTTTCTGGATTTGACCATTCAGCAGAGAGATGCCTGGACCCACTGTCCCACAGAGCTTACCTGGATGGTGTTAATGCCAGAAGAGAGGAGGCAGCTGACCTAGGACTCTGACTCCTATTTGATCTTTCTTATCTTTATAATTTCTTAGCTCTGTGTCTTTGGACAAGTAGCTTTCCCACTCTAGGTCTCTATTACTCAGTTCCAAGAGGAAGGGGCTAGATGACCTCAGAAGTCCCTTGGAGTTCGGACACTCTTCAGGAGGGCCTGTGGTGATCATGTGAGGTTTGCCATCCTGCCTTTCTAGTCAGTCTCTTCCTCAATGCATTGCCGTGGTGCAAAGATCACTGGATTTAGAATCAGAGAACCAGATTCACAGATTGAAAGCTAGAAGGGACCTACTTTAATGATCCTCTAGTCCAACCCATTCATTTTACAGATGAAGAAACTGAGGTCTAAAGGTATGAAGCGACTGCCCAAAGTCCCACAAGTGGCAGATCTGAATTCAAGGTCAGGTCCTCTGAGGCAGACAATCAGTTCTCCTTCATTGGACCATACATACTTCCATTTTTCTGAGTCTCTTTCTCCCTCTGTAAACATGAGAGCTTTGGCGTTAGAAGATCTCTGCACGCCTGAGCCATTATGACCCTATGGGCATTTTCATGTGCTCCCCTTGCACACTGAAGCCACTGAAGAAAGCTTTGACAAACCAAGTTCCCGATTCAGCAGAAAAATAATAATTAGTAAGAATAAGAATACAAGAATCTAGGACCACACCTGTAGTAGACAGGCTACCAAGTGTCTGACTGGAAAAATGTATTACCCTCAGAGACAGAAAGAGCTCACGGGACACAAATATTCATGGCAGTATTTCTTTTTTGGTAGCAAGGACTGGAAGGAAGGCGGTGCTATCAGTTGGGGAATGGTTGAATCCGTTGTTTTGGGTGAGCTGGGGTACATGGGAGCCAGGCCCAAAGCTCCTTTCCTAAGGGCTGCTCCATTTTCAGTGTGAGCATTTTACATCAGAAATCAGCCACCACATTACAGCTTGATTTATTGTTTCGCTGCTTGTCTACACTTAAGACAGTGAAGGGAAAATGTTAATATTTGATCAATAGGGGGCAGCTGGGTTTCTCAGTGCATTGAGAGTGAGGTCCAGGGTTCAAATGTGGCTTCAGACACTTCCTAGCTCTGTGACCCTGGACACTCTTTTTGCTCTTTTGCCTCAGAACCAATTCAAAGTATTAATTCTAAGATGGAAGGGAAGGGTTTTAGACAAATGAATCAGTAAACATTTATTAAGCACCTACTACATGCTAAGCACTGTGCTAAGTGCTAGGGATTCAAACAGAAGCAAAAGTTGGTCCCTGACCTGGAGGAATTTATGGCCTAATGTGGGAAACAACGCCCCAGTAAATAGACATAAAGCAAGGTGCACCCTGGATAAATGGGAAATCCGAGGGGATGGCACTGGAATGAAAAGGTTGGCCACGACTTCCTGTGGAAGGGAGCATTTGAGTGGGGCCTTAAAGGGAGCCAGGAAGGACAGTAGTCAGAGCATTCCAGGTATGAGGTACAGCCAGAGAATTCCTGGAGCTGAAAGATGGATCGTCTTGTTTGGGGAACAGCCAGAAACCAGAGCAGCAAAGCCTCAGCCAAGAGGCAGTGTCCTTAGATCAAAGAAGCCGGAAGAGACTAGAAAGAGAGGAGAGGGCTAGGATATAGAGGGCTTTGAACGTCAAGCAGAGGATTTTGATTTGATACTTGGAGGCAACAGGAAGCCCCTGGAGTTTATTGAATGGGGGTGGGGTGGGGGTGCCATGATCACACTTGTGCTTTGGGGATAAACTCTTAAAAGACTGAATGGAAGATGAGGTGGAGTGGGGAGAGACTCGAGGCAGGCAGACCCACCAGCAGGCAGGTTAAACTTCAAAATGTGTCCTGTGTTGTTGGACAGCCAGTTGTTAACCATTTACCAGACTGAATCACAAAATGGCAGAAAACAGTTGTCAAAAATTGTTTTTACATGTAATTAAAAAATCACATTTACCAGAATACTTCTACTCCTGAGCATAATGAAATCTTATTAATATCAGTTATTATTCTTGATGATGACAAAAATAATTATAACTGCCATTTACACAGACTGTTACTAGAGTTTTAGCTCAGTTTTGAGCTTCAATAAGCACTTGTATCTATATTAATCTTTAAGGTTTGCAAAGCTCTTTAAATATGTTATTTCTTTTGAGCTTTACAAGTCTGGGAGGGAAGTGCTATTATTATGCCCATTGTACAGATGGGAAATCAGAGGTTGAGAGCAATTAAGTGATTTATCTAGGGTCACACAACTAGTAAGTATCTGGGGTAGAATTTGAACTCAGGTCTTGCTGACCCCAGTCTAACACATTGTCTACTACCCTTGCCTAAAGTAGTAGCCCATTTTCCAAGCAAGGCAACTGACTGAGACATTTAGGGATTTGTCCAGGATAACCCAAGGGATAAAGCCACATGAATGGTTAACTCCTCCAGTTTTAGTTTATCTGTGGTTAGGATTGTGTGCAAAGGGCATGTCTTCAGGCAGCGTGCAGGTCTCTGGTAATTCTACAAATAGCTTTCATCCTGGGGAGTTTCTTTCTACCTATCCCTGTGATAACCCCCAGATATTCCCTGCATTCTCCCCCAAATTAGTTTCTTAGTCCCATGGCTTTCTTTCAGTCTCTGGGCCACCAATTTTATAGATTGCTTAAAGGCAATCACAGTCATTAGCCTAAGGTTCCTTTTACATCAATTCATTCAGCAAATGTTAATCCCCTCTTAATCAATCTGTCCTCCAACAAACACTGATTAAGTACCTACTCTGTGCCAGGCACTGTGCTAAGTACTAAGGATACAGAGATAGGTCCCTGTCTATAACTCAGGATGAAAACTTTGCAGGTAATACTAACAATCCCTAAGGCAGGGCAGAAAATTGCTGGGGATCAATGGATGGATGGATGAATGAATGAATGAATGAATGAATGAATGAATGAATGAATGAATGAAAAAAATCTTAGCACTGGGAAAACAAATAGAAAAGTTAGACCATCCCTGCTTTGAGGGAGCTCGTTTTTTTTTTTACCTAAATCCTTCCCTTCTGCCTTGGGATTGATCCCAAGGCAGAAGAGTGGTAAGAGCTAGGCAACGGGGTTAAGCGACTTGCCCAGGGTCACACAGCTAGGAAGTGTCTGCGGTCAAATTTGAACCCAAGACTTCCTGTCTCTAGTCCTGGCTCTCAATTCACTCTGACACCCACTCAACTGCCCCCATTCTAATGGGGGAGGCCTAATATATGAGACTTCAGCTACATATCAGATGGAAAGGTCACTTGGTTGGCGATGCCCCTCCTTGAATGCCATTTCCCCTGATAAAACCATAGCATAGCTCTTGGTGAAGCTGAGCCCTTTGGCAGTGCTGAAGCGTTAGGGGCGAGAAGTTCGTTTTCTGGGTCTTCAGCAGCTGTGGCTGCCGAGGGGCAGGGGTGGAGCCCTACAGAGGGAGCTGCCTGCTCCGGACAAGGATTCCAGGGGCTGGGCTAGATGCTGCTGCTATTAGAGGGGCCCCGTGGATGAGGTGTTGATGGTGGTTCTTCGGGCTCTTCGGGCACTCGCCATCTTATCTACTTCCCCCTGGAGTCCTAGCTGCAGTAAGGAAACAAGATTCACTGTGAGAACTTGTAAAGGAGTAGCCTTTTTTCTTACAAAGCTATTTCTAGCTGCTTATTACTCTAACTGGTCTGCTCGGTATCTCAGCTAAACTTCCTGGACCCTGGGATTATCTTCATGACCAAACCCAGCGCTGGGTCACAGGTACATGGGGCCAATCCAGCATTTATCTACTGGATCAGCAGCTGGGGCTTAAGGGAGGCTCCATACTTTTCTCCCAGGCCTGGGGACTGCTCTAGACAATTTTGGAAACCCCCAAAAGGATCTAAATTGGCAGGGATTCCCAGAGGTGCCAGCGAGGAAGGAGAGAGTGCATTCTAGTAGGGTTAGATGAAAACCTGAAAGTCTCTCTGCTTTTCTTCTAGACCTGTTTGTTGGGGGAGGGAGTTGGGCTGTTTCCAGCCAGCCTATTCTACTTGCTTCTCCTCACATCCATCTCTCAATTTCCCACCTCTGGATTTTTGTACTGGCTGTTCCCTGTGCTTGGACTGCTTTCCCCTCCTAATCTCTACTTCTTAGATGCAGCTGAAATGGTACTTCCTAAAGAGACCTTTCCCCCCTGTTCCTCTACCCACCTACCCACCCAGCCACCTTCTACGCCCCCTCTTCCCCTCCTCACCAGGTTACCTTGTATGAACTCTCTGTATCTTGTACATACCTATCTATGAATGTTTCATCTCCCCCAGGAGCGGACAAACTCCTTGAAGGCTGACCTGAAGGCAGCATCTCTGCTATTTTCTGGTGTCTTCCATGCTCTGGCATACAGTAAGATGTTAATAAATGCTTGTTGATTGATTTTCTTCTTCTATTTCCCACTGTCTCTGGGACTTATATGACTTGATGCAGAGTGAAGTGAGCAGAACCAGAAGGACACTGTACAGTCCTTGGAATCTGTCTCCCAGACACCCAGCTAGTATGGGCACACCTTAGTCCTCACCATTACTCGAAACTGCTCCACCTCCAGGATCAGGAAATCTGAAATTCCCTTCTCTGATCACAATCTCTTGCTTTTCTACTCCTTCCATTCATGGACTCCTCCCATACCAGTTCTTCCCTTGGAATGGTACGGAGGGGTACAGTATTCATTGGATTACAGATGCAGGCCTGGGAGGGACCCTAGAATGGAGGATGTCAGAACCAGAAGGACCTCAGTGCTGGAGAGCACCACAGAGCATAGAATGTCAAGCTTGAGAGGGACTTGAAAGGTATTTTTCTTCAGCCAGTCTCTCAGTCCTGTTCTGTCCTCATTTCCTTCCCTAGCAGCCTTGACCCCATGATCAGTCTCTTACATAATCCCAGTGGCCACACCACAGGCTGCTGGAGTCATTCACCAATGACACATCCTTGGTCCTCGCGCAGGGCTTTTATTCTAGTAGTCTCTTATTTTCCCTGAAAACAACTGTTCCAAGCCTTCTCCTTTCTCGTTGAGTCTCCAGTTTTCCCTTCTCCCCTTCACCTTCTATTTGACCGAGAAGTTAGAGGCTAGCAACCAAACTTGTTCAACTCCTCTCCTTCACTCAGTGAACCACAGAACAGTCCTCAGACAGAGGCTGTCTAATGCAAGCCACATGCCCAACAAATGGGCTTTCAGTCTTGGCTCAAAGACCTCCAGTGAGGGAGAGCCCACCATCTCCTTAGGCATCCTGTTTCTTTTTTGGTAGCTCCAATTATAGAGATTCCCCCCTAAATCTAGCTCAAATTTTCATCTCTGACCCCCTGCTCCTGGTCTTCCCTCTGAACCAAGCAGATCAAGTTTAATACCTTTGCCCTATGACAGACTGTCTTTCTTTTTAAAATGTATTTGTTTGTTGTTACTTTAAAGTTCCTAGCTCTCTCCCTCCCTCCTTTCTCTCCCTGCACTACCAAAACAGAAAAATATACATCTATATGTAGTATAAAACTATGTCTTGCTTTGCCTATATTTCAGTTCTAGTCAATTAAAGAAAATTCTAATAATGAGACCCCATGATGGACTTTCAAAAAAATTCGAGGCAGTTGTCTCCAGCCCTGACAAGGCTTCTGGTTTTTTCAGGCAAGATGTCCTCAGTTCCAAATAGGAAGGTATCTCAGAGGCCATCAAATCCAACATCTTTGATGCCCATCAATTGGAGAATAGCTGAACCAGTTGGGGTGTCTGATTGTGATGCAAGACTGTTGTTCTGGGAGAAATGACCCACAGGATGGTTGCAGAAAAACCTGGGAAGACTTATATGACCTGATGTAAAATGGAGTGAGCAGAACCAGGAGAGCACTATACATAGTAACAGCAAAACTGTAACAGTAATCAACTGTGAAAGACCGGGCTACTCCGACGAATACAATGATTCATGACAATTCCAAAGGCTCCAGGGAGACAACTGATGAACTCAGAATGCAGATTGAAGCCCTTTTTTCACTTTCTTCATTTTTCTTGCTTATTTTCCTCACAACAATATATATGTATATATGAGGTATTGTCTTTCTTGCCTTCACATTGGGTGGGATATAGGTAGAGGAAGGAAGAGAATCTGGAACTGAAAATCAAAACTTTAAATTAAAAACAGTTCAACCTCCTCATTTTACAGTTGAGAAAATTGGGATTCAAGCAATTTGACCGAGGTCACATACATAGTAAATGTTAGAGCTGAGATGCAAAACCCGATTATTCTGACTCTAAATCCAAGACTCTATCTACTCTTTCTACTCTTATACCACCACCACCACCACCACCTTTTTTGTTTGTTTTCTTTTTTAAGAAAAGGTATGTTTGGTGTTTGGTTGTTTTTAAGTCATGTCTGACTCTGTGACTGCTTTGGGGATTTTCTTGTCAGAGATACTGGAGTGGTTTGGCATTTCCTTCTCCAGCTGATTTTACAGAAAATGGAAGCAACCAGAGTAAAGCAACTTGCCTAGAGTCACCAGCTACCATCTGAGACCAGATTTGAACTCTATACTAATTCGTAATCAGTATAGTTTCCTTTAGGGTCACCTGAAGTCAAGGGTGTGCTAGTAAATGTTTAATAACAGGCCAGTTGGGAAAATATATACATGACCCACTTTTAAATTTAGTCTGAATGATTAAAATTATTTATTATGCATGATTACATTTAGTCTAAATATACATTTTTTTCTCCCCTTTCTTAAGTCTGGACAATCAACCAAATAATAAATCAAGTCCTTAATTGTAGTGTTTACTGATTTTCAAGGTATAAATGCTCATACTGGAAATTTACCAATCAGTTCAGGAGATGTCAAGCCAGGTACAGCAGAGCCCTGCATGAAAGTGGGGGGAAAGAGAGCCATCATACACTCTTCATTCTGGCCAGTGGCCTCTTTGCTATTTCTCACACATGATCCTCCAGCTCTCAACTCCTTGTTTCCTTACAGACTGTCCTCTCAAGCCTAGAATATACTCTACTCCCTCCTTACCTTGATCTATTAGAAATGTCACTTCCTTCAAAGCTCAGTTCAAACCCCCTAATGGAGCTTCTTCTAATCCCCCCTAATTGTTAGTGCCTCCCCTCAAATTGCCTTGGACTATTTTGTGCATATGTCATTGTTATTCAGTTGTTTTCAGTCATGTCTGATTCTTCATGACCCCATTTGGGGTTTCTTGACAAAGATAACTCTTATAGTTTGTCATTTTCCTTCTCCAGCTCATTTTGCAGATGAGAAAACTGAGGCAAACAGGGTTAAGTGACCTAGCCAGGATCACAGGAGTGGTTTGCCATTTCCTTCTCCAGCTCATTTTACAGATGAGGGAGTTAAACAGGGTTAAATGACTTGCTCAAGTGTTTGAGGCAAGATTTGAACTCAGAAGGAGGAGTCTTTCTGACTCCAGGCCCAACATTCTACCCACTGGGCCACCAAGTTGTATACATGTTTATGTATGTATATTTTATCCCCCCCAGTAGAGCAAGCCACCTGAAAGGCATTGTGGTACTGTGGTTAACTTGTTGGTATTGGGCTTAGGAAGACCTCAGTTCAAATCCCACCTCTAGTACTGACCAGTTCTTGGACATGGGACAAGACCCTTACCTTTCTTAGCCTCCATTTCCCACTCTATAAAATGAACCAAAGGGAAGTAAAATTGCCCCTAGAGTCCTAGGAAAGCTTTTTCTTGTTCTTAATCACCGACTCTCTTTTCCCCTGATGCCACTCTTAGCTCAATTGTGCCCAAGGGAGTCTCTGAAGTCAAGCTTTGTTTGACTCGTATCCCCAGTTTGGGAAGTTATGGAATAAAAAAAAAATACTCAATGTTTCTCTTTCTTTTAGCCCCAGAGCCCCTAGCTGGCAGGACCCCAACACTTCCAGCAAAGCGGATTTTTTTTGTCTCCTTCTCCCTCTTTGAATGCCATGTGTGTCCTTGGACTCCCCATTCCCAAGGTGAAACACGTGTAACAGGACACTAGCCAATAAGGCCAGTCCTTAGGAGATTGTGCCCGTGTTTGGCTGATGCAATCTCCACATCAGCTTTCACATACAGACTTTGTATTTCAAGTTCTGGCCAGCCAACTACCGGCTGAAGACGCTCCTCTTTGACCGGCCCCATAACCAGAACTGGGGTACGTTGAAAAGGCACTAGCTAGGTCAAACCCATCCCTTCCTTTCGTCTGATTTCTTCTTAACTGGGAGGTGTTCCAGGAAGAGAAGAGAGACAGCACTGTACCAACAGAAGCCCAAGGCCCTATGCATCTGAAGCCAACATGTGGCTGATGAATAGGGCCTTGGTTCTGTGCCACATCATCTGTTCTTTTGCTTTAGGTGAAGGAGAATGGAGATGGGAGTACGGGACCCCAAGCCGGGGTGTGGACTCAGGCCAGAATGGATGCCCCGAGGAGCAAAGAGCAGCCATCAGGACCCAGGCCATCAGTAGATGAGACAGAAGTGTTCAGCAGCCATGCCAGAATGGCACGTGCACTCAGTAGGACTGATGCTATGTAGAAACCGAGTTAAATAGGACCCCCTGATCAAACTCAGGTGCTAAATGGAGAGTATACGCAGAGATATTGGGGGAAGGTATTTACTTAGAGTCTGGTTTTATCATTAAGGTAAATACCCTTTGTAAAAGCTCATTAATGTTAGGGGCAACTAGGTGGCACAGTGGGTAGAGCACTGGGCTTGGAATCAGGAATACTTCTCTACACATCCAGCCTCAGACATTTTCTAGCTGTGTGACCCTGGGCAAGTCACTTAACACTGTTTGCCTCCGTTTCTTCCTCTGTAAAATGAACTGGAGAAGGAAATGGCAAGCCACTCCAGTATCTTTGCCAAGAAGACACCAAATGGGATCATGAAGAGTCAGACATAGCATGTAAATACTAATATAATAATTAATGTTGATTGACTAAATGAAACTGGGAATCTAAAGAGCTGCTGGTTAAGAACCGCACTGGAATAGTGTATAGCATTAGATAAAGGATATCCAAGTTCCTCCAATGCCCCCTTTAAAGAAGCCAAGCTAGAACAACTTGCTACACATACAAATAAGAAATTATGATCAATCAGATTTTTGATGTTATGCTGGCATCTCAATACTAATTAAATGGAAATGTAAATAACTGTCAAAGAACAGATAAGCTTTGGATTGAGCCTGTTTAGATACAGACTCTCCCAGTGGGAGAAAATGGGGCAGAGGCAGCTGCTCAAACACCAGTCATACCCACAGGCCCCCTCTATATACCTTCTCCATCCTGTCCCTCTCACTCCCTCTCTTCTCTCTATTCTCAATATGCCACGTGTCCCCACTCAGCTCTGCACTCCAGGGCAAGAAGAAGCCAGAGCTATTTTTTCTTTTTCTTTTTTTTTACCCTTACTTTTGGCCTTAGAATCAATACTATGCATTCTTTCTAAGCCAGAAGAACTGTAAGGACTAGGCAATGGAGCTATAAGTGACTTGCCCAGAGTCACACAGCTAGGAAGCATCTGAGGCCAGATTTGAACCCAGGAGGACCTCAGTCTCCAGATCTGGCTCTCTATCCACTGAGTCACCCAGTGGCCCCCAAACTATTTCTTTAAATAATAATTATAACTAGCATTTGTATAAAGCTTTACGAATCATCTCATTTGATCCTTACAAAGCTTGGTGAGGCAGTCACATCCACAAGCATTTATTAAGCACCACTTTTCTGCCTGGGGGGGGGGGGGATATAAAGAAATGTAAGAACAGTCCCTGCTCTCAGAGAGCTCCCAATCTAATGGGAGAGACAATAGGCAAACGACTATTTGCTAATACAATACAGCAGGATAAATTGGAGATAATTGTATTATTCCCATTGAACAGAGGAGGAAACTGAGGATAAGAGAGTTGAAGTGATTTGCCCTCAGTCATGCTGTCAATAAAATCTTGGAAGCAGGATATGAATTGAGGTCATCCTGATTCCAAATGTTGTATACTATCTCTCTTTAGTCGTAACATACATAACATAACAGACTCCAGATTTCTGTCCAAAGTCTGAAGGCTTCATCCTCCACAGCACAGAGAAAAAGAGAAGCTATACTATGATGACTTTCATTTGTATGTTTAAACCCCTGCCTCCTGCCTCAGTGCCTGGCACATAGTAGGTGTTTAGTAAACAATTGTTGCTTGTTTGGTTGATAAATACTTAATGGAAATTAAGGCATAGACTTTATTTTTAGAAAACTTTCCCCAGGGTCCAGCTGTGTAAAAAATAACAGACCAATTTGTGTATGCATGTGTTTTTAAAAAGCCTTTCTTTTTTAGAATGGTTAGAATTGATGAGTATCAGTTCCAAAGTTCCAAAGAGTGATAATAAAGGGAAGTCAATGGGGGTTAAGTGACTTGCCCAGGGTCCCACAGCCAGGAAGTGTCTGAGGTCAGATTTGAACCCAGGACCTCCCATCTCTAGGCCTGGCTCTCCATCCACTGAGCCCCCTAACAGACCAGTTTGTGCCAAATTATGGACTATTGTATACAAATCATTTGTTTCATGTCTTCAACCCTACCTGGTCCAAATCCAGAAAAACGATTAAAGTGGACAACAGGAGAAGAGAGAATGGTAGATATGGGATCTCATTAGGACCACTTCTTCAACGGCCTCTAGCATCTGCTTAGGTGGAGAGTCCCTCCAGCCCTCATGCTCTGCCCTTCAGTTTCTGTTGACCCCTAGGCAACTCTCCCCAAGTTGGCTGGCGTGCCCCCTACTGCTCTGTTCAGGGAGATCTCGGACCTCCTTTCCTGAGCTAGGAGGGGAAGGTCACTATCAGCCAGGGTGATCAGGGAAAGCTTCCTGGATGACGTGGCCCTGGATTTAGACTTTTTCAACTGGACAAGAATTCAGCCGTGTAGAGAGGGGGAAGGGAGATGCTGCGTGAGGGGTGAGCGGAAAACCTCCGAGGCAGGAGGGTTTATGGATCATTTGAGAGAGAGAGAAAGTAAACTATTTTGGCTTGGAGTACTGAGTGCTTAGAAGAGGTAATATGAGCCAATGAAGGCTAGACAAGTTTGTGGTTCCAGATAATAGGGAATCTTGAATACTGAAGTGGAGGAGCTTCAAATGTTCTCAGCTGGGGATAGTGAGCCACTGGAGATTTTTTTAAACAGAGAAGGGACACGACTAGAGTTCTCTAATTCAGGTAGTGGTATGTGAAGAACCCATTGGAGTGGGGAGAGTGGAAGCAGGGAGACCACTTAGGAGTAGTCTTATTGTTCAGTCATTTCAGTTGAGCCTGACTCTTCCTGACACCATGTTGGAGGTTTTTGGGCAAAGATACTGAAGTGATTTGCCATTTCCTTCTCCAGCTCCTTTTTTTTTTAATCGACAGCACCTAGTATTCCCAAACGGTGTCCCATCCAAGTACCAGCCCTGGTCAGATGAGATCAGTATGTTTAGGGTGGTATGCCATAGACTTCCCCAGCTCATTTTAGTCTTGTCCAACTCTTCATGACCCCATTTAGGGTTTTCTTGGCCAAGATACTAGAGTAGGTCACCATTTCCTTCTCCAGCTCATTTTACAGATGAGAAACTGAGGCCAACAGGGTTAAGTGACTTGTCTAGGGTCACACAGCTAGTAAGAGTATGAGACCAGATTTGAACTCAGGAAGAAGAGTCTTTCTGATTCTAGCCTCAATCCGAGTCTGGGAAGCTGGTTATCAAGGGGCAGAGTTATCTTAGACTGGCAGAGTTGTAAAGGGCAAGATTTCCTAACCAATTGGAGGGAGTTGGGGGAGGAGTCAAAGATAGCCCCAAGACAGCAAACAAGAGAGAGCAGGTTCAACCAGGAGAAATTATGATCAGAAATCTTTGATTCTTGGTGCAGCAGGCATGACTCGGACCCGGCTGGTAGCTTGTGTGTGAACCTGGAGCAAAAAGAGATACTCTTAGCCCACCTAACAGGCAGCAGAAAGAGGTTTCCTTGACCATAGCAAGGAAAGGGCGTTTGGGACAAGGCAAAGGCTACCCTGTTGATTCAGCTGCAGCTTCCCTAAACTGGTCCTGCTACTGCTCTGCTGCTCAGAGCCAGGGAGGGAGGAGCCCGGTGACAGTGATGCCTTGGCACCAGGAAGCCACTTCAACAGCAGAGCCTGCAGGCCCCTCCGCCAATTAAGCATATGGAACATCTTCAGTCCTGGAAAGGGGAGGAATTAAGTCAGCTCACTTGGAGATGGAGTCCCACAAATATCCCTCCTGCCCTAAGTAATAATAATAGCTAACTAGCGTATATAAAATGGATTAAGGTTTGCAGAGCACTTCCCAAGTGTGATCTCATTTTATCTTCATGATTTTATTATTAATGATAATAATAATAATGTTGTCCTGTCATTTCCGACTCTTCGTGACCCCTTTTGGCAAAGACTCTAGAGTGGTTGCTGTTTTCTTCTCTGGTTTGCTTTACAGATAAAAAAATCTAAGCCATCAGGGTTAAGTGACTTGTTCAGGGTCACACAGCAAGTAAGTATCTGAGGCCAGGTTTGAACTTGGGAAGATGGAGCTGTGTGACTCTAGGCCTGGCTCTTTAGCCAATGTGCAACTTAGCTTCCAGATGATGATGATGATGATGATGATGATGATGATGATGATGATGATGATGATAATTAGCATTGACATAGTGCATAAGGTTTGCAAAATTCTCATTTTTTTCTCACAACTTTGGGAAGTAGTCACTCATGATTATTCTTTAACCTCTTACCTTTTGTCTTGGAATCAATACTAAGTATTGGTTTTAAGGCAAAAGAGTAGGCAATTGGGGTTAAGTGACTTGCCTGGGGTCCCATAGCTAGAAAATGTCTGAGATCAGATTGAACCCAAGTCCTCCCATCTCTGGGTCTGCCTTTCAATCCACTGAGATACTTAGCTGCCTCCCACTCTAATGATTATTTCTTTTTTTTTAATTTTTAAATATTTTTCCATGTTTCCATGGTTTATTTTCTCTCCTTCCCCTCTTCCAGAGCTGACAAGCCATTCCACTGGGTTGTCCAAATGTTATCACTGGATACCTATTTCCATATTATTCATTTTTGCTATAGAGCAATCTTTTAAAGCCAAACCCCAAATCACATACCCATATATATATATATATATATATATACACACACACATGTGATAAATGATGTCTTATGTTTTGCTTTTGCATTTCTATTCCCAGCATTCTTTCTCTCAATGTGGTTCTTGCTTTCCCATAAGTCCCTCAGAATTGTCCTGGGTCATTGAATTACTGCTAGTAGAGATGTCCATTATGTTCGATTGTACCACAATGTATCAGTCTCTGTGTACAATGTTCTCCTGGTTCTGCTCCTCTCACTCTGCATCACTTCCTGGAGGTTGTTCCAGTCTCCATGGAATTCCTCCACTTTATTATTCCTTTGAGCACAGTAGTATCCCATCACCAACAGAAACCACAATTTGCTCAGCTATTCCCCAATTGATGGGCATCCCCTCATTTTCCAATTTTGGCCACCACAAAGAGCGCAGCTATGAATATTCTTGTACAAGTCTTTTTCCTTATTATCTCTTTGGGGTACAAGCCCAACAGTGCTATGGCTGGATCAAAGGGTAGATATTCTTTTGTTGCCCTTTAGGCATAGTTCCAAATTGCCCTCCAGAATGGCTGGATCCATTCACAGTTCCCCCAGCGATGCACTAATGTCCCAGTCACTCTTACGATTATTGGTGACAACAATAGCAGTCACTCGCATTTATAGAGCACTTTGAAGTTTCCAGAATGCTTTAAATGATGATCTCATGTATCTTCATGATTTGAGGATGTAGCTTCTTCTTTAATTATTGGTGATACAATAGCTAGTTTTCATGTGGTGCTTTAAGATCTGCAAAGACTTTTACACATTTCTCATTTGATTCTCAGAGCAACCCTGGGGGGTAGGTGCTAGTATTATCTCCGTTTTTTAACGGGGAAACCGAGGGAAACAGAAGTTAAGTAACTGGCCCTGGATTAAACATCTAATGAATGTTTGGAGTTGGAATTCAGTTCAGCCTGAATCCAAGCCCAATGCTCTACTCATTGCGCCACCTAGCTGCCTCACAGTATGATAGATTTAGAGAACAAAGGGCTTTTCTAATCCATACACATTTTTTCAAATGCAGAACCTGAGCGAGATCCAAGGAGATTTCATGGTTTGCTAAAAGCCACATGGGCAGTGAACACCAAAGGCAGGATTTGAACCCAAGTCCTCTGGACCTGGATGCTTTTTCTACTGTACCATATATTTTAGGTGTCAGTTGGATATTGGATTGGATCTTTTGAATCTAGAAAATAGTATGTAGGGTATAATTCAAGGGTGTCCAGACTGGAGGTATAATGATCAGATAGGGAGTACCAGTGGGCTTGAGCACAGATTAACAGGCTCCGGCTCACCTTTCAGGAACTGCCAATCAGGTAGGCCAGTCATTTAGTAGAAGCTAAAAACTGTGGGGTAGTAGAAAGAACTCAGGGTTTAGAGCCAGAGGTTCTGGGTTCAAATCCTACCTCTCATATTTACTAGGTTAGCAATGTGATCTTGAATAAGTTGTTGTTTTTTAAACTCTTACCTTCTGTTTTAGGATTGATATTATATTGGCTCCTGGGCAGAAAACTGGCAAGGGCTAGGCAATTGGGGTTAAGAGACCTGCCCAGGGTCATACAGTTAGGAAGAATCTGGGGCCAAATTTGAATCCAGGATTTTCCATCTCCAGATGTGGCTCTCTACCCACAGAGCCACCTAGTTGCTCCAGATACATTTCTTAACATCTCTGGGCCTCAATTTCCTTGTCTGTAAAATGATGGAGGTAGACTAGATCATCTCTAAGGTCCAATTGAACCTGAAGTCTGTGAGCCTTTGAGTTGGCACTGATGTGTAGCATAGCTGCACCATCAGGGTTATACCAACCAATGATGTCATTCTGCCAATGGAAAGGGAATGATGTCTGCCTACCCATAGGCCAACCCACACTGTACAAGCCATCTGATTATTCCAGTTCCCCACTGGTTCTCATTTCTACTTTTCCTGAGCCTCAGTCCATGAGTCAGCACTTAAGACAGTGCATAACCCAGAGTAGGAGCTTAATCAATGCTACCAGTGAAAGCTCTAGAGTCTGAGGACCTGGATTCAGATTCTGACTCTGCCATTTACTACCTACATAACTTTAGGCAAGTCATCTTTGGCCTCCCTCAACCCTGATGAAGAGAAGTTTCTTTCTCTTTAAAATGTGAGTCTTGGAATAGATGGTCTTTGCAGTATCTTCCAAATATGAAAAACACTACAAGAGGCAGCATGTTATGGTGGGAGGGAAGGGAGAAGAGAATAAGTATTTTTATAACACCTACTTTGCATCAGGAACTAGACTAAGTAATTTTTTACAAATATCACTTTATCTGAGCCTCACGACAACCCTGTGAGTTAGATGCTATAATTATTCTCATCTTACAATTAGAAAACTGGACAAAGTAGAGGAATATGACTTGCCCAGGGTCACACATGGCTAGTAAGTGGCTGCAGTGGAATTTGAATTTAGGTCTTCCTGACTCCAAGTCCAGTCCTCTTTTCTCTGTGCCAACCATCTGCCCCTAGTACTGACTTTGGAATCAGAGGACCCAAGTGCATATCCTGCCTTTGTCACTTATTATCCTTATTTCTCCAGGATGTCATTTCATTTCTCTGGGCCTCATTTCCCTCATCTGTAAAATGAAGGAGAATGGACAAGAAGGCCTCCAAGGTCTTCTCTCTATCTCGAAATCTGTGAGCCTGTAAATGCTGCCTGGCTTGTTCTTCCTTTAAGAGAAGCACAGCCTGGACTGTTTCATCAGAATTGAGTTGTGACAAGAATATTGTCAGAAAGGGCAGCTAGATGGCTCAGTGGATAAAGTACCAGTCCTGGAATCGGGCGGTTTGAACTGGGTTCAGATCCGATCTCAGATTCTCTGACCCTGGACAATTCCCTTAAGCCCTTTTGTCTAGCCTTTGCCCCTATGTCTTAGAATTGTTACTAAGACAAAAAGGAAGGAGTTTTTTTTAAAAAGGAAGAAGAAGAATTTTGGAAGAAACTGAGTTAGTTCTTGCATGTTTGTTGATCAGATTTCTGTTCATCCTGTTTCCAAAGATGACCTGTGATATCCCGAGTACTTAATTAGGTAGTGATTAGTATGAAGCAGGTACCACTTAAGGGTATACTACAGGAAGGCACCATAGCAGGTGCTGAGTATCCCAAGAAGAAACATTCCTTGCCCTCAAGGAGTTAATGCTCTGGAGGCAGTGGGGCACACAACATGAACACAGATACATATAAAAGCTGGTGCAATTCTTTAGGAGGAGAGATAACTAACAGTTCTGGGACCTGGGGCAAACAGCAGCAAGCCCTGCCTGAAAAAAAGGAACATTAAAGGCACTCAGAACAGCTTTTATTTTTTATTATTTTTTTGTTGTTATTGTTGTTTTTCCATTTGAATAAGCTCATTTAGTCAATTTAGAACATTATTCCTTGGTTACAATAATCACATTATTTCCCTCCCTCCCCTCCACCCACTCTTCCCGCAGCCAACGTGCAATTTCATTGGGTATAACTTGTGTCCTTGATCAGAACCTATTTCCATGCTATTGTTTACACTAGGATATTCATTTAGAGTCTACAGGATGAAATAGATAGAAAAACTATACTAGTGGGAGACCTGAACCTTCCTCTATATGAATAGATAAATCAAACCAAAACATAAATAAGAAAAAGGTAAGAGAAGTGAATGAAATCTTAGAAAAATTAGAGTTAGTAGACATGTGGAGAAAAATAAATAGGGACAAAAAGGAATATACCTTCTTTTCAGTAGCACATGGTACATTCACAAAAATTGACCATGTATTAGGGCAGAACAGCTTTTAAAGACAAGTTCAGGTGGTAGAGGAAGGGGTGGAAAGAGACATGAGACCTTAGGACCCAAGGCCCTTTGGAAGGAGAGTCCCTGAGACACTTTCTCAAAGAGAGGAGACAAACAGGCACATGCCTGCCCCCATGCTTCACAGATGCTGCTACTGAAAGATCTAAACCCCTGAGTAGAGCAAAGTTTGGCCAGGCTAGAGAAGAGTAGAAACTCTGGGGGATGTTGTATGATGAGAGAATGACATCAGTCACCTGGAAGCTTCCTGTTTTAAATATTTTTACTCCCTAAGCTTAGTTATTTCTAACTGTTGAAGGAATATTTGTTCTGTCAGTGCCCTCTCAATTTTGGCCATCTTGGAACAAAGCACTTGCCACCCCACCCTAGTTACAGCTGTGACTATAAGGTAAGGAGAAAGGAGAGATCCAACAGAGAAGTGTAGGAAAGTTTGAGTAGGGCCACAGTAATAACAACTGGGGGAGATAAGTAGAGACTTTCTGTAGGAGGTCACACCTGAAACAAGGTGGTACCTTGGAAGAAGATAAGGATTTTGAAAGGCAGAGTTGAGGAGGGAGCTCATTCCAGACAAGCAGCATGGCTCATGGGAATGCACAGAGGTGGAGGATGGAATGTCCCAATTGGGCAACAGACTCTATCTAATTCAAGTTTAGCGGGATGGATAAGCATGTGAACGGAAGCAGAGTGAAATAAGACTAGAGAGCTATAGTAGAGCCAAATTGTCAAGATTATTAAATTCCTAGCTAAAGAGGTTGTATTATATCTTGTCAACAAAGGGAGCCACTGAAGGTTTTTGAGCAGATCAAAATAGTCAGATCTATGTCTTAGGAAGACTTTTTTTTTTTGGTATTTATCTCAGTTTCCCAAGACTCTGTCTTGGTTCCTCTTCTCTTCTCCTTCTTCACTCTCTTCATTGGTGAAAATTACCATGAATTTCATTATAATTTCTATGTAGATGATTCCTAAATCTAAACATCTAGCCCTAACCTCTTTCTTGGGCTTTTAGGTTGTAAGATTTAAATTTAAATTAATATGCAATAACTCCAAGTATTGTATCTTATAAAGTTTATTAATAATCACTTGAAGTAGAAAGAAAATAAACTAAAAGAGACAGAAGTTCAAACGTAATTATCTAACTAGAAGAAAACCCATGTGAGTAAGTTCTCCAACATACTTCCGCTTCTGAGATTGAGGGAAAAAGAGAGAGAGAGAGAGAGAGGCAGGGCTACACAAAACTTATATGCTCCCTACTTTAGCATGTAATATGAAAAGGAACATGGAATGCTGGGAGAGAGAGTCCTGGGGAGCAGATTCTAATTACACAAGGCCCATGTTACACAGCTGCCTGCTGAACATCGATGACAACATTCCAGATATCAATGCTTGGCTCTGTGTTATTTAACATTTTTACTAGTGAAATGGATAAAGGAATAGATGGGGTGCTCATCACATTCAAAGATGAAACAAAGCTGGGAGGGAGAGCTTAACATCCTGGATGCCAGATTCAGAACCCAAAGGGATGTTGACATTGCACTGAATCTAACAAGGGAAGGGAATGGAACAAGCATTTCGTAAGGGTCCATTATGTGCCAGGCTCCATGCTAAGTGCTCTAATAAATATTAAGCCATTTCACATTCATAATAATCCTGTGGAGTAGGTATTATTATTTTCCCCACTTTATAGTTGAGGAAATTGAGGCGGACAGAGGTTTAAGCAATTTGCCCAGGATCATACATCCACTAAATGTCTAAGGCCAGGTTTGAACTGATCTTCTTGACTCCAAACCTTAACACTCTATTCATTGTGCCTAGTAGAGTGAATCCACCAGGGATAAATGGAAGGGCTTAGCATTTGGGCTCAAAAACATCAACTTTACAAGATGTAAGTGATGTGTTTAGATAGCTTGTTGTCTGAAAAGGATCTGAGGGTTTTTGTAGACCAATATGAATGAAGAGGATGACATGGCAACCAAAAAACTTCCCAAAATATTGTCCCTTGGTATTCTGTCCTTGTGAGACCATATTCAGAGGACTGAACCCAGCTCAGGAAGAGCACTGATAAATTGCAGAGAGTCCAAAAGAAGGGCTACTAGGATAAGGAAGGATCTTCAATCCCCGTCAAAGGAAGGAGAAGAGATGACTGGTGAGGGTAGAATCATTGTGTTCAAATACTGAAAGGGATGTTGTGTTAAGCAGGAAATACAAGTATTCTGTTTGGTCCCAGGAAGGAGACCAAAGAACAGTAGAAAGAAGTTGCAAAGAGATCAATTTGGGCTTTATGTCAGGATTAAAACTATCCATAAGTGGAATGGGTCGCCTCCATAGATAAATGTTTCCTCTCCACTAGAGGTTAATCAAAGGCTGGATGACCACAGGTTGGATATATCATACTGGAGATTCTTCTGGGACATTGTTTACCACTCCCTCAGGGCTATTCCCCCAAATGGGCATTTATACTCACAGGCCAAGTTCCCCAAAGGTTTCTGATTACTACTTCTTTAGGATTTTAGAGATAAACCTGAGACAATCAGGTTTCTAGTACTACAACTCTGAAGCCCCTATTGGTGTGCTTCCATTATCAGTGAACCAGTTGGCATCAATTAACTTTTCCAAAAGGGTATTAACTGAGAGGATTCAGCAAGAGTAGTATTAAAATGACCTTCTGTAATTCTGGGGTGTGTGTTCCCTTTGCTGGCACAAGGTCTAGGGGAGAGTGGGCACAATTACCAAGTTCTTTTCTCCCTTCAAAATGACTTTATAACTCCCTTGGTTGTAGCTCTCTGCTAGACTTTGAGGATAGGTTTCTTCCTAAAATAATATAGCCTGCATTTCTCTCCATCATAAAGGATTATGGTTCCTGAAGCTTAGCTTCTGCCATTCTCAAGTGGCAATTTTTTTTCACATGTGTCTGCAAACATTTCCTATCTCACCAGTACCCACTGATGTTGGCTCTTTTTAAAACATTTTCTTCCAGATTACATCTTAATACAATTTTTAATAATCACTTTCTGACATTTTGTGATCCATGTTCTCTTCTTTCCTCCCAGCCCTACCTCCTCCCCAACACAGCAGGTATAGATTGTGCACATATTATCCTACAATTCATACTTCCATGTTTATCATATTGTGAAAGAAGGTACATATCACACTACAGAAACATTCATGGAGGAAATAATGTGAAGAATGTCATGTTTCTGAATAGGCAGTTTTCAGATAAAGAAATCAAAACTTTAAATAAGCACATGAAAAAGTGTTCTAAATCTCTTATAATCAGAGAGATGCAAATCAAAACAACTCTGAGGTATCACCTCACACCTAGCAGATTGGCTAACATGACAGCAGAGGAAAGTAATGCATGCTGGAGGGATGTGGCAAAGTTGGGACATTAATGCACTGTTGGTGCATTTCACTGTTGTGAATTGATCCAACTATTTTGGAGGGCAATTTGGAACTATGCCCAAAGGGCGCTAAAAGACTGCCTGCCCTTTGATCCAGCAATAGCACTGCTGGGTTTGTACCAATGCAATCAAAATTAGAAGGGAAGCAACAAATTGGGGAAAATCTTTATAACAAAACCTCTGACAAAGGTCTAACTTCTCATATCTATAAGGAACGAAATCAATTGTACAATTGCATTGGTCTTGTTTGTATAAAACCTTTTTAATTTAATGTAATTGAAATTATTCATTTTACATTTTGTAACATTCTCTATCTCTTGCTTGGTCTTAAATTCTTTCCTTTCCCATAGATCTGACAGATATACTATTCTAAATGCTTATTATTAATAATATTTTATTTTGTTCCTCAATTACATAAAAAAAGTTTAACTTTCATTTTTTTAAGTTTAAGCCAAATTCTCACCTTCTCTCACTCCTTCCCCTACTTCCTCCCCAAGGTGGCAAGCAATCTAGTATAGATTTTACATGTGTAATAGTATGAAACACTTTTCCATATTAGTCATTTTGTAAAAATATAACTGGAATAAGCAAAAGAAAAATGAAGAAATAAAGTGAAATATAATATGTCTTGGTATTTATTCAGATTTCTTCTGTTCTCTCTCTGGAGGCAGATGGCATTTTTCATCCTTGAGCCCCTGAGGATTGTCTTGGATCACTATATTGAATAAGAATGTTTCGTATTCTTATAAATTTGACTCAGTTCCCTATATATTTGAGAAATGAAGCCTTTGCCAAAGACATGTATGTATAAAAATTTTTCCCAGTTTTTTGTTTCCCTTCTAATCTTGGTTGTATTGATTTTGTTTGTGCAAAATCTTTTTAATTTAATGTAGTCAAAGTTATCAAGTTTATATCTATCTCATAATGTCCTCTGTGTAGTATTTGGACACAAATATTTCCTTTATCCATGATCTGACAGGTAAATTATTCCAAGCTCCCTAATTTGATATTGACTCTTATAGACTCTATTATTGGTTTCCAATGCTGATTTGATCTCTAATGACTCTGATAAAACTCCTGAACTCATGAAGACCCTGCCTGGGCAATTCCACTTCCTTATCTCACCTAAGATTGGGGAAAAAAATTGCAAAAGAAACAAGAATCATGTGCTGATGGACACATGGTACCTGGACAGAAGACAAAGCAGCCACTTTTTCTCCTACCCAGCCAGAAATCACGAAAAGTCTGCCTCATTAATTTCCAGGAAGGAAAAAGACAAATATCATCTCATGATCCCTTTTGTATGCAAACTCATTTCTGACTCAGTACCAACTGAGTCATATTGAAAAGGCTTTTCCTCATTACATAGTACCAACTACTCAGTGACACACCCCTCCAAACAGGCTTCCAAAATTTCTCCATGTTGGATTGGAACCAACTGAGGAATATCTGAACACATTTGGTATATACCCCACCAAGAAAAGCAAATCTGAACATGCTCTAAGGGCTGAACCTTCATTGACCAACCTCACATTACAATGGTTTGGGCTAGATAGCAGTTGAAATCTCTTCCAAACCTATTCTGATTCTTTGATGTCCTCTTGAAAGTCCAATAGATACCTCAAGCTTAAGAGGTTCAAAATGGAACTCATATTCCATACAAAATATACTCCTTCAAATTTTCCCATTTCTGCTAATGAGACCACCTTCATTCCAGTCCCTTGGGTTCACAACCCTGGAACCACCCTTGTCTCTTTCTTCTTCCTCAATCATCCTATACAATCAGTCGCCATATTTTGTTGCTCTTCCCTCCCTACCATCTCTCTCATTTGTCTGATTCTCTCTATTCACACATTCTAATTTTAATTTAAGACCACATTACATCTCACCCAGCCTATTGCTATGGCCTCCTAATGGATCTGCTTGC
Source organism: Monodelphis domestica (assembly GCF_027887165.1). Classification (NCBI taxonomy): domain Eukaryota; kingdom Metazoa; phylum Chordata; class Mammalia; order Didelphimorphia; family Didelphidae; genus Monodelphis; species Monodelphis domestica. The sequence goes on from NC_077231.1 coordinate 93,882,520, forward strand.
CTCCAGCTTCTCCACTCTCTAGTTCTTCTACCAAATGGCTAGTCCTAAAACATATATGTGACCATTTATTTCATTCTCCTCCTCAAAAAGCTTCAATATTTCCCTATTGACTCTTAGATAAAATATAAAATTCATTTCCTGGTATGTAAAGCCTTCTAGTCAGTTTCCTACTTCCTCTTTGAGTCTTATCTCCTATTGCTCTGTTCAATTCATTCTCTAGAGCAACTGCTAGCTGTTCCCTATATACCAAATTACACTTATGCCTTTGAACCAGCTATCATCCCATTCTTGAAACATATACATTTTTTCCCTCACTTCTAACCCCTAGAATTCTTCACAGTCCTCGGAGCATAACTCAAGTAAAAACACCTCCATGAGACCATTTTGGAAACATCTAGTTATTGTCCTCTCTGACTCCAGAAATACAATTTTGTACAATATTTTGAATTTACTTACTTGGTGTTTGTGTGATCTCCCCTACTGTCAACACAATGTAAGCACCTTGAAGGCAGAACTAATTTACTTCTGCCCTTCTATCTCTAGAACCTACTACAGTGCCTGGCATACAACAGAGGCTTAATAAGTGTTTACTCAATTGACTTGAGTGAATTGGAAGCTGTATATTGAAACCAATTATGGGGGCATGTAAGTAGCTCAGCGAGGAAAGAGAGAGAGAAAGAGAGCAAGAATGAGAGAAGGGCATATGACAGAGCTTTGGGGAAGGAGATGGATAATGATTTGGCAAAGGAGATGGAAAAGAACCAGTCAGACTGGTGGGGAAAAGAAAACAGGAATCAAAGAAAGAGAGTGTATCCAGAAGGAGCAAGTGGTAAGTGTTGTTAGAACATTCTGGATCTCTCAGACAAAGCAAAAGTAAAAATGGATCTAATTAAAAGAAATAAGGAAGGAAATTATATCTTAATAAAGGGTACCATAGACAATGAAATTAATATCAGTATTAAATATCCATGCACCAAATGGCATAGCATCCAAATTCCTAAAGCAGTTAAATGAGTTAGAAGAGGAAATAGACAGTAAAACTATCTAATGGGAAACCTCATCTTTCCTCTTTCAGAACTAGAAAAATCTAACTGAAAAATAAACAAGAAAGATGTTAATAGAATTTTAGAAAAGTTAGATATAATAGATTTTAGAAGAAAATTGGGAATAGAGAGGAATAAAGTTTTTTCTCAGTGGAACATGGCACTTAATAAAAAAGTTGACCATGTATTAAGGCATAAAAGCCTTATAACCAATGCAGAAATATTAAATGCATCCTTTTTAGAACATAATACAATAAAAATTACACTTAATAAAGAGCTACAGAAAGAGAGAATAAAATAAATAAATAATCTAGTTCTAAAGAATGAGTGGGTCAAGTACAAGTCATGGAAACAATAAATAATTTCATTAAAGAAAATTATAATAATGAGACAACATACTAGAATTTATGGGATGCAGCCAAAATAGTATTTAAGGGGAAATATGTATTGTAAAAACTTACCTCAATAAAATAGAGAAAGAAAATGGACCAATGAATTGGACATGCAACTAAAAATACCAGAAAAAGAAAAAAAAACCTTTAAAATCCAATTAAACACCAATTGTAAATCCTGAAAATCAAAGGAGAGATTAATAAAATTGAAAGTAAGAAAACTACTGAAATAATATGTGCCAAGATGATGGTTTTATGAAAAAACAATAAAGTAGAACTTTCTGGATCAAGGAGGATAAGGTCTAAGAATAGGTCATTGGGTTTATATGTTGGAAAGAATAGTTTTATTTGAATGGTGAGGTCAGGAGCCATATAACAGGCTTGAGGAGTGAATGAATGATTAGGAGGAAAATCAGGATAGAGGCTGGACTCATTTGACTGATCCTAGGGAAAAACTGAATGAGGAAATTCACTCTAGCCCTTCAGGTCAGCACCTGCTCTGAAAGTTTTAGTCTTAGAAAATTGTCTTGAGCACTGAAGGGTTGTGAGTTAACCTATTAACACAACTAGTATGTCAGAAACAGAACCTGAGCCCAGATCATCCTGCCTCTGAAGACACCTTTCCCTCCACCCCCAAGCTGCTTCTCATGGTAAAGAATTGGAATCAATGGGTGTAGATAATCCTTTCTAGGAGGATGGCAGTAAGGGTAAAGGGAAACACAGTGATCATTTGAAAGGATACAAGAAACAAGAAAACACTTTACATAGATGAGCGCATCTAAGAAGACAGAAAATCAGAAAAGAAGGAACTAGGGGAGAGACAGCGATTTGAAAATGGGAATATAGTATTTCCTTTTCCTGTGTTAGCTATGTGTGCCTTGCCCAAGGGCAAGGGTAAATGGCTTTTACCATTTTCCCAGAACAAAATGGCCACATCAGTGTCCCCAGAAGAGGAAAATTATTGTGAAGTACTGATGGATCAATTAATTGATTGATACTGAGACAGAAGGTAAGTGTTTAAAAAAAAAAAGCAAAAATAACTTTGTCTTCCCCGGCACCTAGCACAGTGCCCTAAACACATTAATGCTTGATAAAAATTTGTTAAATAAATTAATAATCTATCTATTTATTATAGGGTATAAAGTAGTTAGTGAAAGAGAAATGAAAGAGAGCAAAAAGAAAGAAAGGAAGGAAGAAAAAAGAAAGAAAAGGCATTCTACTCCACATACTTTTCGACAATCTACTCTGGTCATTGGTGGGAGGTAGGGAGAACCTAGCAGCAACCCAAGGATGGAAGGGGATGACAAAACAAAAAGTAAGACCCTGGAGAAGAATGCGACATGGTCTTAGCTTTCAAAGGACTTAACAGTCAAAACATCTGGGATAGAAGAAATCTTGTCGATTATTTTTATATATTGTATGTATAATTGTATATGATATATTTTATTTATGTATATATGACATGTTTCTATAGATATATGTTATATATGTAATTTATATCTAAATATATGCAATGTATTATGATATTTTTAAGCTATATATAGACACAATATATATAATATCTATGTTACATAGATATATTTGGTTGACAAGATTTCTTCTATCCCAAATGTTTTGACTGTAAGTTCTTGGAGTTCAAAAATATATACACATATACATATACATACATACATACATATATACAAACTGGCCACTGAGCCCAATCCTTATGCAGACATACAAAGCGTTCTGCTGATACAGTTCCCACATGGACTTCAGACCATGTGCAGGTATCTTTTATGGTCTGTTTACCACATGAAGAGGAGCTTTTCCATTGACTCTTGCCTGAGAACCAAGGATGCATCCAAAGGGCATGACCCCATCTTTCTGGTTCCTGGTCATGTCTGAGCGATAAACCTCCTGGTGGGAATAAGTGTCTAATGCCTTTATTTTCCACCCCAGGCTACGGACACCTGAACAGACATGTGGTGTGGCTATTGTCGGTCTCTCTTGGGTCTACTCTTTCCTGTTCCTGGGTGAAGCAGTATCAAACTAAGCTGTAACCTTGATAGCTTTCAAAGATAAGGAGAACAAGCTGCCAGAAGCCTAGAAGTTGAAGTTCATGTCAGGTTCTGGAGCCTAGTGCAGAGTTCAATTCCTTACAAACCTCCTTGACTGAGCATAGAAGTGCCTAGAAAGCAATTAACATGGAACTTATAGGGTCCTTAGAACATGGAATAGGAGAAAGAACTTAGGAATCAACCCCCCCTTTTCTTTTTAAACCCTTACCTTCTGTCTTAGACTCAATACAAGTTTCATTTCCAAGAGAGAAGAGTAGTAATGGGTAGGCAATTGGCATAAATGATTTTCCCAGGATCACACACCTAAGTATCTGAGGCCAAATTTGAACCCTGGTCCTCCCATTTCCAGACCTGGCACTCTGTCCACCTAGCTGTCACAAGACCTCTTATTTTATAGATGAAGAGAACTGAAGCCCAAATAAAGGAAGTGATTTTGGAACCCAGGTCTTCTCACTCAAGTCAGAGTTCTCCCACCACCACACAGGTTTAGACACCCCAAAATGCAGCATGACTTGGGGTCATTCTTTCTTGCATTACTTGGTCATTCATGTGTCCAAGCTCTTGTCCACCTTCCTAAATGCCCACAGTGAGTGTAGCTGAGATGTTCCTTCTGTTGGTCCCTTTATCCCCATGGCATTTCAACATGGTGCCCAAATGTGGAAGCAGCCAGCTGACAGACCTGCAATCACACCTTACTTAATCCAACATTGTCACACAAGAAATATGCTCCTGCCGGGCTTAGATACTGTTGGTTGGTTGAGCAACAGGGGACTTGACCCAGAAGAATCGCTTACTGTTAAAATGCCTTCTAGAAAGGCACTTTTTAGTTGTTTTATGGGATTGTAGAAGTAGAGCCGGAAGGGACCTTGGAGATCATTGAGTCGAATGCCCTCATTTTATAGGTTAAAAAAACAACCTGAGGCCCAAAGAGGAACAGGAATTTGCTCAAGGATATATAAGTTCTAAGTCTCTGATACAAGACTTTAAACTCAAGTCTCCTCACTCCAGAGTCAATATATTTTCATTTAAAAATAAAAAAAATATTTTATTGCTATCTCTTGGTTTTCCATCACCTAGATTTTTCCTTGTATCCCTTTCCCCTCCCAGCTCCTCCCAGATCCGTCTCTTATCATAAAGACTTTGCCAGTATGTTCAGCCACACCTTGCTGCCTCCTCCCCATGTTTTACTTAGGGAAAAAAAGAAAAACAAACCACACTCACAGTGCTATCCTTTTTGTCATTTTTAAGCAAAGGTGTTTTTTGTTTAAATTTTGCTTATCAAGTTAATTAACATTAACTAATTTTAGTGCATAAGGTGCTAAAAGTTTGTAGTTGCTCCCTCCAAGTCTCCATTAGGGTGCATTTTTGGTCTATTTTTCAACTAATTTTATAGAAATACACTATGAAAAGGGCAGCTAGGGGTGCAATCAATAGAGTGTGGGACCTCAAATCAGGAAGACTCATCTTCCTGAGTTCAAATCCAACCTCAAATACTTATTAGCTAAGTGACCTTGGGCACATCATTTAACCATGTTGGTCTCAGTTTCCTCATCTGTCAAATGAGCTAGAGAAGGAAATGGCCAATCTCTCCAGTATCTTTGCCAAGAAAACCCCAGATGGGGTTACTAAGAGTTGAACATGACTGAAAAATGCCTGAACAATGTGCTATGAAAATCACTCAACATGGAGCTCTTTCAGGGCATATTAGTTATTGTACTTTCTTTCAAGGGCTATTGCCCAATGAAAGGTGGAGGACCACCCCAACCTAATTAAACAGTCAATGAACAAAAGTAGAAACTGGATGGGAATAAGTCTTTAGTCAATCAGGAGCACAGAAATGCTTTCACCATTGGTTGAAAGCATGTAATGCCACAAAGGAAATATTTGGTGGTTGGTTGAAGAGATTGGACCTATGGGTAATAGAGCAGCCAATTTGGAAAGGTAAGTCCAGTGGCAAAATAGGCAAGCTTCAGGAGTTTCTAAGCTCTAGATGTCTTAAAGAGGCAAATCCTTGCCCCTGAACCAAAGGAGTGAGGTGGTAGAGGAATGCGTATTGCTCTTACCACACTCCCACCCTGATCCCCAACTAAGTCTTCAAAGCTTGGACCAGTGAAAAACGATTGGAAGCTGAGACACAACGAGGACAGGCAATCCATCTACTAGACCTATGAGACCATCAGGCACTGGAGCTACCTTTAAGAAAAACTTCATCAGGACTCCAGAAAGGAAGAAAAGAATCTCCAACAATCAGGAACTATGAATTTATCTTTTGGCCATTTATGTTCTCCATGTTTAAACCCACTCTGCTTAGAGACTATATGTGGAAGGGAAGAGCGTGCCTCCAACTTAGGAACAGAGATGTGTTTCTGGAACAACTGTCCTCACTATACCATTGTGGTAAATATCCTTCATTAAAAGCTAATTGATACAAACTGGTTGATAGTTTTGGGGAAGCACACCAAATGGGGACTTGTGAGGGACAGTACTAGACATCTCAACCTCTCAAAGTTATCCTTACAACCCTGGGAAGAGGAGTCAGCCATCCTCTGGGGACCCAACCTATCTTTACTAGTAAGAAACAAGGAATGAATAACAGCAAAGGAAAGTAATGAATGCTGGAGGGGATGTGGCAAAGTAGGGACATTAATTCATTGCTGGTGGAGTTGTGAACTGATCCAACCATTCTGGAGGGCAATTTGGAACTATGCCCAAAGGGCGACAAAAGAATATCTACCCTTTGACCCAGCCATAGCACTGCTGGGTCTGTACCCCAAAGAGATAATGGACACAAAGACTTGTACAAAAATATTCATAGCTGCGCTCTTTGTGGTGGCCCAAAACTGGAAAACGAGGGGATGCCCATCAATTGGGGAATGGCTGAACAAATTGTGGTATCTGTTGGTGATGGAATACTATTGTGCAAAAAGGAATAATAAAGTGGAGGGATTCCATGGAGACTGGAACAACCTCCAGGAAGTGATGCAGAGCGAGAGGAGCAGAACTAGGAGAACATTGTACACAGAGACTAATACACTGTGGTACAATCAAATGTAATGGACTACTCCATTAGGAGCGGTGTAATGTCCCTGAACAATCTGCAGGGATCTAGGAGAAAAAAACACTATTCATAAGCTAAGGATAAACTATGGGAGTAGAAACACCGAGGAAAAGCAACTGCCTGAATACAGCGGTTGAGAGGACATGACAGAGGAGAGACTCTAAATGAACACTCTAATGTAAATATTATCAACAAAGCAATGGGTTCAAATCAAGAAAACATCTAATGCCCAGTGGATTTACGTGTCGGCTATGGGGGGTGGGGGGGAGGAAAAGAAAATGATCTATGTCTTTAACGAATAATGCTTGGAAATGATCAAATAAAATATATTTAAAAAAAAAAAGAGACACACACAAAAAAAAGAAGTACAGATGAAAACATGAAAAAAAAAGAAACAAGGAATGAGTCCTAGAAGGGTCATTTGTCTGGTCTATCAATTCCTTTTAAAAAGAACTTCAGGCTGAGCTACTTCATGAAAGAGGTATTTGATCCAATGTGGGACTTCTGTAGTAAAAAGATGCACATGGGGCAAAGGTCAAGACATCTGGGTTCCAACTGAACTCTGCCCTCTATCTACCTTTTTGGCCTTGAACAAGTTCTGTCCCTGAGTGTGGTAGAATGGAAAATGTGCAGAATTCGTATATAAAGACCTGGATTCAAATTTTGTCTCTGCCACTTGCTATCAGGATGACACCAGGCAAGTTGCATTACCTCTCTGGACCTCAGTTTCTTCATCTGTCAAATAAGAGGGGTGGACTAGAAGACTGCTGAAGTCCAGCTCTAAATCTATGATCTGCCATCTCAGCTAGTTGGTACACTAAATACAGCACTGGGCCTGGAATCAGGAAGACCAGAGTTCAGATGCAGACCAGAGTTCCTCATCTGAAAAATTGAAGAGAGGGACTAGATCATAGGTCAGGTATGACTTGGGGACTAAAACCAGTTTTAAATGTAATTGGGAGGGGCAGCTGTGTAGCTTAATGGATTGAGAGCCAGCCTAGAGTCAGGAGGTTCTGGGTTCTCAGACACTTCCTAGCTGTGTGACCCTGGGCAAGTCACTTAGCCTCCACTACCTAGCTCTTACCCCAATTCTGCCTTGGAACCAATACACAGTGTTGAGCCTAAGATGGAAAGTAAGAGGTCCTTTTTTAACATAATTGAGAAATGTTTAACAAAATAAAAGTACAATTACAACATGCTGTTGTTCAGTCATGTCTGATTCTTTATGACCTCATCTGACATTTTCTTGGCAGATACTAGAGTGCATTGCCATTTCCTTTTCCAGTTCGCCTCATAGATAAGGAAACTTGAGCAAACAGGGTTCACTGACCTGCCCAGGGTCACACAGCCAGCTAAGTATCTGGGCCTGCATCTGAACTCTGGTCTTCCTGACTCCAGGCCCAGTGCTGTATTTAGTGTACCAACTAGCCGCACTACAATTCAACATAAATAACTTTTTTGGTGTGGTTTTCCAAGTCAATATGCTGAGAGCAGCGACCTGTTTCTGTTTAAATTCGACCACAGGACAAGATAGCCTGAAAAGTCTTTCTAGAACAGAGATGTCAACCATGAGGCCTGTGGGCCACTTGGGGCCCTCAGCTCTCCAGAATGTCATTTGGAAATATTTAGCCAAATAAGTAAAAATGCAGCATAGAGAATATTTCACTCTAAAACTCGTCAATATGGAGCCCCTAGGAATCCTTATGGATGGTTTAATGGCTAGTTCTATTTGAGTTTGACATCACTGCTCCAAGACAATCATTGTGCACAGGATTTCCTAATGAAATAGTCCATTACGCTCATCCATATAAATAAAAACCTTAACAATTATGTAGGAAGTAAGCTATTTTCTAGCTTAATTTGGAGGATGAAACTCAATAATTTTATCTTTAAAAGATTGGATTATAATGTCTTCCCCTAAAATAGAATGTAATCCATACCAATTTAAAACTGTATTTGTGGAGGCAGCTAGATTACTCAATGGGTAGATTTCTAGGCTTGGAGTCAGGAGTCCTGAGTTCAAATCTGGCCTCAGATACTTCCTAGCTGTATGACCCTAGGCAAGTCACTTGACCCTAATTGCCTATTCTTTACAGCTCTTCTTATACTTCTGACAGTCTGACATTCTAAGACATACAGTTAGGGTATAAAAAAACAAACAAACTACATTTGTGATCATTTTTACCTAGGGATGAAAATATTTTCTAATACCTCTAACCAATTTCCTAGCTAAGAATAATCAATCTATTTATTTATTTATCATTCATTTATTCATTGGCAATTGATAGAATACCAAAGCCTAGAATCAGGAAGTCTCCTTTTCCCATGTTCAAATCTGGCCTCAGATACTTACTAGCTTGATGGCCCTGGTCAAGTCATTTAACCCTGTTTGCCTCAGTTTCCTCATATATCAAATGAGCAGGAGAAGGAAATGGCAAACCACTCCAGTATCTCTGCCAAGAAAACCTCCAAATGGGATGACAAAGAGTTGGACATGACTGAAAAATGGCTGAACAACCACAAAATTAATTTTTTTCATCCGTTCATTTATTATTACTCATACTTATGAATGGCATGTCTCTTCTCCCACCCAGGGGATGGAAAAATTTGTACCCTTGAAGGTCAGGGGGAATTTTCACAACAAAGCCCTTTCCTACCTTGCTGGTCTTCTTATACTCACTCCTCACCATGCACTCTACAAGTCACCCACAATGACTTCCTTGTTGGTGGAATGAATGGGATCTCAACCTGAAATTGGCAGGGGATTCCCCCTACCAATGTAACTATAACTTGAAATCTTGGAAAGTTGCTTGATGTAGCGAGAGTTAAGTGTTTGTCCCAAATTACCCAGCTAGGAAAAAAAAATAAGAAACCGGTCTTAAAACCCAGATTTTCTCAACATCAACACCAACCACCTCTCCAGGCTCTCTTCCAAACTACCTTTCCTACTGCCTATTCCTACTAATCTCTCAGGATTCCCCATTCCCTAATGGAAACTCCTAATAATTACAGCTAACTGCCAGGAGAGTTCAGTCCAATTCAGAAAGCATCTATTGATGTATCTCCAATGTGCCAAGCATAATACATAGAAATAAATCTTCCCAGAGCCTTTTTGTTTGAAGCCTAGAAGGATTTGGTCCCCTTCTCCATCCCCATTTAGAAAGCACTGAGATGAGAGCCTGTTTACCAAAAAAGGAGCTCGGTTAACTAGTTTGCCCGAGTTCAGTCTTCTGGGAGGTTTTACATTTGGATTAAGGATGGTGTGTGTTGCAGCCTGGGGGAAGGGCAACAGATGCTGATGGGGGAGTCTAAGCCATTGACTGAGTTCTCAGTGGTTAATTTGTAAATAGCAGGGCCAGTCTCCCCTCCACTTCATGCAGCTGGTGGAGATGGTCTCTTTGGTGGATTAAAAGGAGTGGGCTTGCTTGGGGGGATTATTGAAATTGTGTCCTCCAGATGCTTCAACTTGCCTACTGACAGATGTTGCCTGGTTAGTGGGGCAGGAGCAGATGAGGAGACTGTCTGAGGAAAGAAAGAAAGAAAGAAAGAAAGAAAGAAAGAAAGAAAGAAAGAAAGAAAGAAAGAAAGAAAGAAAGAAAGAAAGAAAGAAAGAAAGAAAGAAAGAAAGAAAGAAAGAAAGAAAGAAAGAAAGAAAGAAAGAAAGAAAGAAAGAAAGAAAAGAAGAAAGAAAGAAAGAAAGAAAGAAAGGAAGAAAGAAAGGAAGGAAGGAAGGAAGGAAGGAAGGAAGGAAGGAAGGAAGGAAGGAAGGAAGGAAGGAAGGAAGGAAGGAAGGAAGGAAGGAAGGAAGGAAGAAAGAAAGAAAGAAAGAAAGAAAGAAAGAAAGAAAGAAAGAAAGAAAGAAAGAAAGAAAGAAAGAAGAAAGAAAGAGAGAGAGAGAGAGAGAGAGAGAGAGAAAGAAAGAGAGAGAGAGAGAGAGAGAGAGAGAGAAGAAGAGAGAAGAGAAAGAGAGAGAGAAGAGAGAGAGAGAGAGAGAGAGAGAGAGAGAGAGAGAGAGAGAGAGAGAGAGAGAGAGAGAGAGAGAGAGAGAGAGAGAGGAAGGAAGAAAAAAGCATTAGGTTATTCTCATTCTGTTAGAGAGTCAACTGAGTTTCTTGGCAAAGATACTGGAGTGGTCTGTCATTTCATTCTCCAGTGTGTCTCCATTTTACAGATGAGAAACTGAAGCAAATGGGGATTATGTGACATGCCCAAGATCACATAGCTAGCAAGTGTTTGAGACAGGATTTGAATTCAAATCTTCCCAGCTAGATGGAAGGTCCTAAGCAAATTATTTTACTTTTGTAGGCTTCAACTTTTGTTACCCACTATGTGGTACTACCTTATTATAGAAATATCAGTTATTATTATTAGATATGGATTTGCCAGTTAAGGCTTTTGTGAGGAAGAACTGTCTTCATTTCATATAATCCTAAATCTATAAGGCAAATAGGTGATGTAGTAGGTAGAATGTCAGGACAAATGTCAGGAAGACTCAAGTTTAAATTCAGCTTCACATGCTTATTAGCTGAGTGATCCTGGACAAGTCACTTGTTCCCTGTTTGCCTTAATTTCATAATCTGTAAAATGGGGATAATAATAATACCTAACTCCTAGAATTGTTTCAAGGACCAAATGAGATAATAATTGTAAAGTTTTTAGAATAGTGCCTGGCACATAGTAGGTACTATATAAATGTTACCTATTAGAGTTGGAAGGAATTTTAGCAGCTATTGATTCCATCCTTCCACTCAGTATAAGAATCCTTGACTGATAGTCTTCAGTCTCTATTTGAACATTTCCAGTGTTGGAAACTCAGTACTTCACCAGGTCCCCCATCTTATTTTGATGGTTCCTCTAATTCTTGACAGAGTCTAAATTCCTTGAGAGTAGGACTTATTTCATTCTTTGTATTTGTAACCCCAGTTCCAAGCACATAGTAGGTACTTAATAAGCACTTTTAGATGAGAAAGTTGTTCCTTATGTTTTGCAGGATTTCACATGTATAACTGATAACACATTGTTTATCTCCTCAATGGTTGGGAGAGGGGTGGGAGAAAGAGAATTTGGGATGAAAAGTTTTAGAACCACAAATGTTAAAAATAATAAATTTATTTCAAAAAATAAAGCTGTTTCTTCTTTTGAGTAAAAACTTCTTCCCAGGACTTTATCTAATGTCTTTTCCATGTGATGGACTGTCAGATATTTGAAGACCGTTATCATGTGCCTCTCTCACCTCTCCAAATTACATATTTTTTTAGCCTAAAGCAACTTAGAAGACCAGGATGAAAGATCTGTTGTACCTGGGGTGGAAGTGGAAAACAAAGCAGTCGGCCAAGGTGGGCCTCATTGCTGCAATAGGCCTTAGGGACAGCTGAATCAGTAGCATAGGCTTCCTAAACTCTTAGCCACAGATGGTAAGGGAAGACTGGATAATACTCAGAAGGGGATTACAGAGATCCTTTTGCTGGCTGTGCGTGCAAGACTTCTTTCACATTGCCCATGCACAGATCGAGTTTGTAGTCCTCAGTAGGGTCTCAGGGTGAGAAGGAGCACTAGGACATACCAGCAATTTATAGCCACAGGGAGCAGGGGACCCTGATCACAGTTCCAAGATGGAAAAGAGTGCTTGTGGCTACTCATTGACCAGAACACAGGCCAGGAGAGTATTAAACACATCTGTTCTTAGATCATACCACCTTGGAAGAACTGAAAACTTCTAGATCCCTGTAGCTAGCTCTGAAGGCAGTCAAACAAAGAACCTGAGGCTTAGAACAGTGTTCCCATCACCACAGGAATAGAGCCCAACTTTAACAGTTTTTTAAGTTAGAAGAAAAGAAAAGGGCTAAAAAATGAGCAAACAACAAAAAAAGAAACTCAAAATAGAAATATATTTTGGTGACAGAGAAGACCAAAATTCAAACCCAGAAGAAGCCAACAAAATCTATACCATTGTATCCAAAATCCTCCAAGAAAAATACAAATTGGTCTCAAGTCCAAGAAGAATTAAGAGGAAGAGGTAGCTAGGTGGCTCAGGCTAGGAAATGGGGTGGTCGTGGATTCAAATTAGATCTCAAATTAGACCACTTTCTAGTTGTATGACCCTGGGCAAATTATTTAAACCCAGTCTTCTACCTTTGAACCATTCTAAGATAGATGGTAAGGATTTTTTAAAAATTAAAGAAAAGCTGAAAAAGCATTTAAAAAATCAAATAAGAGAAGTATTAGAAAATTTGGGAAAATAAAAGCAACTGATACAGGAAAATTGTGAAGAGTCAATAGCTTAGTAAGGGAGGTTCAAAAATTATTGAGGAAAATATATCTTGAAAAACAGAATAGGCCAATTGGTAAACAAGGTACAAAAATTCAGTGAAGAGAAGAACTCTTTAAAAAGCCGAATTGACCAAACAGAAAAAGATATTAAACATTTCACTCAAGAGAAGAACTCCTTAAAAGAATTAGCCACATGGAAGAAAAAGGTAGAAAAAATTCACTGAGGAAAAGAACTCTTTTAAAAGTACAATTGACCAAATGAAAAAAAGAAGGTACAAAAGCTCACTCAAGAAAATCATGGGGGACAGCTGGGTGGCTCAGTGGATTGAGAGTCAGGCCTAGAGATGGGAGGTTCTGGGTTCAAATCTGACTCAGACATTTTCTAGCTTTTAGTGCTCTTCTGCCTTGGAACCAATGCACAGTACTGATTCTAAGAAGGAAGGTAAGGGTTTTTATTTTTTTAAATCATGCCTTAAAAATTAAAATTGGACAAATGGAAGCTAATGAGTTCATGAAACATCATGAAACAATTAAAGTTAAAAGAATGAAAAAAAGAAGAAAATGTGAACTATCTAATTGGAAAAACAACTGACCTGGAAAATAAAACCAGGAGAGACAATCTAAGAATTATTGAACTACCAGAAAACCATGATTAAAAAAAGAGAGAACTTAGACATCATCTTTCAGGAAATTATCAAGGAAAACTGCCTTGATATTCTAGAACCAGAGGGTAAATAGAAATCAAAAGAATCCACCAATCACCTCCTGAAAGAGATCCCAAAAGAATAACTTCCAGGAATATGATAGACAAATTCCAGAACTCCAGATCAAGGAGAAAATATTGCAAGTAGCCAAAAAGAAATCATTCAGATATCAATGGAGATATGATTAGAAAAACAAGATTTATCGGCTTCTACATTAAGGATTGGAAGGCCTGGAATATTATATACCAGAGAACAAAGGAACTAGGACTTCAACTAGGAATCACTTACCCAGAAAAATTGAGCATAACCCTTCAGGGGAAAAATATATATGTATTCAATGAAATAGAGGGCTTTCAAACATTCCTAATGAACAGACCAGAGCTGAATGGGAAAATTGGCTCTCAAATACAAGACTCAAGAGAAATATAAAAAGGTAAACAGGAAAGAGAAATGAAAAGTCATTAATAAGGTTACTACATAGGAGGATGATTCTTATAATTCCCAAGAACTTTATCATTATTAATGTATGTAGCTAGAGGTAGTATATATGAACAGAGGGCAAGGGTGTAAACTGAATATGAAGGTATATTTAAAAAAATAAAATTATGGAGTGAGAAAGAGGAAAGCATTAGGAGAAAGGAGAAGGGAGGAATATAATGGAGTAAATTATGTCACATAAAAGAGGCATAAATAGCTTTTACAGTGAAGGGGAAGATGGAGGAGATGGGAAGAGGAGCACTTGAACCTTACTCTCATTAGAATTGGTTCAAAGAGAGAAGATCATACACAACCAATTGGGTATAGAAATCTATCTTACTCTATAGGAAAGTAGGAGGGGAAGGGGAAAAGAGAAGGGAATGGGGCTGATAGAAAAGAGGACAAATTTGGGGAAGTGACAGTCAGAAACTAAACACTTTGGGGGATGGATAGAATAAAAGGAGAGAGAAAAGGATAAATGAGGAGAAATATGATGGAGAGTAATATACAGTAATCATAATGGTGAAAAACTTTTTACAAGTTTCTCTCCTAAAGGCCTCATTTCTCAAATACATAGAAAAATGAGTCAAATATATAAGTACAAGTCATTTCCCTACTGGTAAATGATCAAAGGATACGAATAGGCAGTTCTCAGACAAAGTAATTAAAGCTCTCAAGTTACCTTAAAAAATGCTATCTATCTCTATAGAGAAATGCAAATGAAAACAACTGAGGTGTTACCCCACACCTATCAGATTGGCTATTATGACAGAAAAGGAAGATGACAAAACGTGGAGGGGATGTGGGAAAATTTAGACACTAATTCACTGTTGGGGAAGTTGTGAGATGAGTCAGTCATTCTGGAGAGCGATTTGGACCTATACCCAAAAGGTTATAAAACAGAATATACCCTTTGACCCAGCAATAACATTACTAGGTTTGTATCCCAGAGAGATAAAAAATAAAAAGGGGAAGGACCTCTATGTACGAAAATATGGAAAGCTGCTCTTTTTGTGGGGGCAAAGCATTGAAAAGTGAGGGGACAGCCATCAGCTGGGGAATGGGCAAGTACGTTACAGTATGTGCTAATAATGGAATAAGAAATGATGAGCAGGAGGAGCTCAGAAAAACCTGGAAAGACTTACACAAACTGAAGTAGACTGAAATAAACAGAACCAAGAGAACACTGTACACAGTGAGAACAATACTGCACAATGAACAACTATGACTAGCATAGCCATTCTCAGCAATACAATGATACAAAACAGTTCCAAAGGATTCATGAATTCCATGAATTTCAAAAAATTCCATCTGTTTCAGGGAAAAAAATGCTGAAATCTGAATCCAGACCAAAACAAACTTTTCCCACTTTCTTTCTTAATTTTTTTTGTTTGAGTTTACTTCCACAAAAGGATTAATATGGGAAAATGTTTTACATATTTGCACATGTAAAATCTATAACTGATTGCTTCCCATGGAGGGAGTGGGGACAGAGAGGGAGGAAATTAAAGACTCAAAATTCCTTTTAGAATGTTAGAAATTGTTTTTATATATAATTGGGGAAAATGAAATAAAGTGTAATAAAAAAAAAACCATTTTCAGAGCATCAATAGTTGGGAACAGAGGGGAGAGACCTCACCCTGAGGTCAAGATGAACAATATTAGAGAGTTGGAAGGAACCTTGAGACCATCCAGTCCAACCCATGCCTGGAGTTCTTCCTGATATTAAACCTAAAATGGCCTCTGTGCAACCTGACCCATTGTTCCTCTTTCCTGCCTCTGGAGTCAAAGGGAACAAAGTCCAATCTCTCCTCCATATGCCAGTCTTCTCAGACTTAAAGACAAGCTCCCTTATCCTCACTCTCACCCCTCCTTTCAGCCTTTGTACCTCCAGGCTAAAACATGCCAAATTTCTTCTTCCAGTCCTCATCTGGCATGGACTAGAGGCTCTCCACCTTCCTGGTTGCCCCTCTCTGGGCAGTCTCTGTCTTTTCAATAACCTTTTTAAGCCATGATATTGAAAATTAAACATAATACGTCAGATAAAGACTGATAAGCGCAGAATACAGTCAGACTTATACTTCCCTCTTCCTCTTCCCGCTTAATATAGCCAATGCTGTCATTGGGTACTTTCACTATTATATAGTAATAAAATAAAAATAAAATATAAAATATTTTTTAATTTTAATTTTTTTAATTTTAATTAAAAAAATTTTTAAATAAAATAAAAAAAGATGCTACTGGATGACCCTGAACAAGCCACTTAAGCCCTGTTGCCTCAGTTTCCTCATCTGTCAAATGATCTAGAGAAGGAAATGACAAACCACTCCAGTATCTTTGCAAAGAAAACCCCAAATGGGGTCATGAAGAGTCAAACATGGCTGAAAAACAAATAAACAACATAGGAATAATAATAATAATAGCAATAGCTGGGATTTATAATTTACAAAACACTTTAAAAACATTATCTTATTTTCTTCCTACAATTCTGGTAGGTAGATGCTATCATCATCTTCATTTTACAGGTAAGGAAACTGAGACAAGCAGAGGTTAAGTGACTCATCCAGGGTCACACAGCTAGTTAACTATTTGAGTCCTCAAACCCAGGTGTTTCTTACTCTAGGACCAGCACTCTACCCACTATATTTTACATATATATATATATATATATGCAAATATATATAATACCTATTATTGTACCAACCATATACCTATCTCGAGGCAGCAGTTAACTGAACCCCCAAAAGTCTTTTCAGAATATCCATGCCTCTCCCACATTATTCTTGTAAAGCTGATTTCTTATATCCAAGTATTAGATTTTATATTTATCCCTATTCAGTTTCATCAGTTTAGATTCAGTCCAATGCTTCTAGATCTTGATTCTATATAAATGCAGATGAAAACAGATGATTTATCATTTGTTTATTTGAGTATATGATTTGGGGTTTTGGTTTTAGAAGATTATTGACTTACAAAAATGAATAATATGGAAATAGGATTTGGGTGATAATACACATAGGATCCAGACTGGATTGCTTGTCAGCTCCAGGAGAGGAGAAGGAAAAAGGGAAGGAGATAACATGAACCCTATGACTTTGGAAAACTTATGTGAAAATTTGTGATTAAAATAAAATAAAGATAAAACATAGATCTTGACTCAGACATCCCCAGTGGATGAGTTGGTCTTCCCAACTAGCCCTCCTTGTCATTCCTGAAATCTGCTGAAAATACTGTCTTTCCATGGATCCAAGTTATTGATAACAATGTTCAGCAGCATAGGACCAAATCTAGAGCCCTGCAGTGGTGAGTCCATCAGTCCAAAGACCCCTGAATCCATCTGATTGTGTAATCTGTTTTTTTCTAGATTTCTCCCATCTTCTCTACAGGAAATAACTCAATTCTGGCCTCAGATAGTTCCTACTTGTGTGACCCTGGACAAGTCACTTAACCCCAACTGCCTAGCCTTTACCACTCTTCTGTCTTGGAACCAACATGCTTTTGATTGTAAGACAGAAGATAAGGGTTTAAACAACAAAGAATTTTATCTAAAGCTTCTCTAAAATCTAGCATTCCCTTCATCTATTATCTATTCCCCCCCAAAAGCAAATTAAGTTAGTCTGACATGACCTGTTCTGGTTGAAGCTGGGCTGGCTCTTTCTACTCACTACTTCTTTTCCCAAATGTTTGCCAGCCATCTCTTCAATGATTCATTCTAGAGTTTTCCCACAATTCCAGGAAAAGCTTGTTGCCCTGGAGTTGGCAGACTTTCTTCTATTTCCTTTTCTGAAAATCAGGGCCACACTTGCCCTTCTCTAATCTTGATGCATCCCCCAGTTTCTAGTATCTTCCTGATATCACTGACTAGCACTTGGCCATCCTCGCTATTTTTTTAACTCTTACATTCTATCCTAGAATTGAAACTCAATATTATTTCTAAGAGAAGAAGAGCAGTAAGGGCTAGATAATGGGGATTAAGTGACTTGCCCAGGGTCACCCAGCTAGGAAGTGTCTGAGGCCAGATTTGGTCTGGGCCTACATACAATTTATCTCAAAAACATTCATTTCCAGGAGTTCCTCAACTAATTCCTACTCTTGTGTCTCATCAGTGGTATTTCCCCAAGTCATAGCAGCTAGGTGGACCTGGAATCAGGAAGACCTGAGTTCAAATCCAGCCTCACACACTAAACAGCTATATAACCCTTAAGTGCTGTCTGCCTCAGTTTTTCCATCTGTAAAATGGAATTGATAATAACCTCTACCTCCCAGGATTGTTATGAGGATCAAATGAGAAAATGTGTAAAGCACTGAGAATTCTATTGAAGTGCTAGGGATCACTGTAACTCTAGCTTTGTGGAAGAGCTGGTGTTTAAACCAGGGACCTCTGACCCCAGAGCTCTTTGCACTTTAGTTTTGTAAGCCTGGTCTCTGCAGAAGAGTATCCGTGGAATACAGACTTGAGTAGGTTCGTAGGAGTATGGACTTAGAGATGGAAGTAGCTTTAGAGGCCGTCTAGCCACCCCTTCATTTTGCAGATGAAAAAGCAAATTTGTCCAAACTTACCCCACCCATAGACACCAACAGCAGAATTTGAAACGTGTCTTCTGACTACAGGGTCAATATTCTTTCCACCGAGTTATGACACCTTTCTGAGTCTAAATCTCTTGTTTTACAGCCAAGGAAATTGAGGCCCAAAGCAATTAAGCAACTTTCCCTAACTCAAACGATTAGTAAGACAGACTAAGGACTGAATCCTGGACCACCAGCCCCCAGCCTAACCCTCTTTCCAACATCCTCTGCCAAGGTACAACGTCTTCAAGTATAAGCCCAGTGACGGACTGTACGTCTGCTCTCCACAGAGCCACTTCCCACAGTCTGGGAGGCATGTTGCCAGGTTGGCTGCTGGGGATGAATTTCTCAGATTCCCCAAAATCATCTATTAAGTCACAGAAACTTTCATTTGCATTCATGGGGAATTTTCATAAGGGAGACGGATTCACAATTCATCTAAATATTGAAGTAATGACAATTTACCTTTACCACAGTCTTCCTCCAATCATATACCCTCTCTTCTTATCATATATATCCTATATATTTATAAATATTTGTGTATATATACAGATAAATCTTTATCTCTATCTATGTCTGCCTCTACCTCTATTTCTATTTATCTATCTGTCTGTCTGCCTGTCTGCACGTCTGTCTGGCTATCTATCTATCTATCTATCTATCTATCTATCTATCTATCTATCTAATCTATCTGTCTGGTTGTCTATCTGTCTAGCTATTTGTCTTCCTATCTATCTGTCTCTTCTAACTATCCATTCATCTATCTATCCATCTATCATTCTATTTTTCTATCTCTTATCTATCTATCCATCCATATATCTATCTCTTATCTATCTATCCACATATCTATCTTTCTGTCTATCTATATATCTATCTGTCTATCATTCTATCTTTCTATATCTTATCTATCTATCCATGTATCTATCTGTCTGTCTGTCTATATATCTATCTATCTATCATTCTATCTGTCTATCTCTTATCTATCTATCCATCCATCCATCTATCTATCTATCTATCCATATATCTGTCTCTCTATATATATATCTATCTGTCTATCATCATATCTATCTATCTATCTATCCATCCATCTATCTATCCATATATCTGTCTGTCTCTCTATATCTATCTGTCTATCATTCTATCTATCTATCTATCTATCTATCTATCTATCTATCCATCTATCCATCCATCTATCTATCCATATATCTGTCTGTCTCTCTATATCTATCTGTCTAACATTCTATCTATCTATCTATCTATCTATCCATCTATCTATCCATATATCTGTCTATCTCTCTATATCTATATGTCTATCATTCTATCTATCTATCTATCTATCTATCCATCCATCTATCTATCTATCCATATATCTGTCTGTCTCTATATGTCTATCTGTCTATCATTCTATCTTTCTATCTATATCTTAGCTAGCTATCCAGGACAGCAAGGTAGCACAGTGGCTAGAATGCTGGACCTAAAGTCAGAAAGACTCATCTTCATGAGTTCAAATCCATCCTCAGACATTTGCCAGCTACATGACCCTGGGCAAGTCACTTAACATGGTTTGCCTCAGTTTCTTCATATATAAAATGATCTGGAGAGAAAAATGGCAAACCTCTCAAACATCTTTGCCAAGAAAATGTCAAATGAGGTCATGAAGAGTCAAACACAACTGAAAATGACATTTAATATATATATAGATATACATGAATATATGCCCTCTAATTTATAAATTCACACTTAAACTATGTGTATATATTTGCAATGTTATTATATGTAATGAACTTGCCAGCAATGGAGAACTCCTGCCCAATTTTAGCATCAATCATGCTTGACAAGAGGGCTACCATTCATTGAAGGAAGAGAGGTTATAGATCTGGTAACTGAGTAAAGGGATCAAATTGGGATCTATGAGATGAATTTGGAGAAGGGTGTCACAGGAGATGGGGAAATGGTGATGACACAGTCTCCTCGCCAGCCATGGAGAATAAACTGAAGAGGGGACCTTTGGCTAGATAGAAGGGGGAAAGAGGCATAAATGAATCTGCAGTGGCATCTCCAAAACAAGAGACCTGGAAAAATTCTGAGGTCACAAGACAGTGAGTCAAATGCCTGCCTCCAAAACATATGTGCAAATAAATCTTTATGTTAACTATTGAGACCAAGCTGAAAAGAGATGGGGAAAGGTTGATTCCTCTTTTACCCTGACCACTCAATGAAAGGACAAATAGTTTCCCCACCTCTGCCTGAGTTTTCAGAAGTTGCTTTTTTTTTTTAACCCTTGCCAATATTAAGTATTGGTTCCAAGACAGAAGAATGGTAAGTTAGGCAATTGGGATTAGGTGACTTGACCAGCTTCGCATAGCTAAGAAGTGTCTGTGGTCAGATTTGAACCCCAAACCTTCCTTCTCCAGGTCTGACTATCTATCCACTGAACCACCTAGCTGCCCTTCCCTTACTCATTTTTTTAAACCCCTACCTTCTCTCTTAGAATCAATACTACATATCAGTTCTAAAGCAAAAGAGTGGTAAAAGCTAGGCAATGGGGGTTAAGTGACTTGCCCAGGGTCACACAGCCAGGAAGTGTCTGGGGCCAGATTTGAACCCGGGATCTCCTGCCTCCAGACCTGTTCAGAAATTGCTTCATCACATATAAGAGGTTGCTCCTGTGACCAATGAGCAAACTTTAAATGATTCTATTACCAGTTTATTTTCCCAGGAAATAACTTGCTGATCAGACTCGATTACATTTTTTCAAGTTTTATTTGTGGTTTTTCTGTGGTCCATAAGTTGGAGGAGTTTTGGCATGATATGCAAACTGATCATCTGAAACCTGGAACCTGGAAGTAGGCCATCTCCTGTGTTAGAGTGTTAAGGGAGCCCTGGGTTGCATGTATGTATGTCATGGTCAGGAGCTATATATAGACCACAAGCTTGACCCAGAATTGAATAGGAGGAAGAGATCAGACTGCATTAGGTATTACATTTGGAAATGTGGATTGTGCTTTTAGGATTCTCATTAGTACAATGGCACCAAAGCCCATCTCTTCAACAGCAATATAGGTTAAATGGCTACACACCAAGGGAAAACCTTCAAAGAATTAAAATAATGCATGACCCCTACCTCCCCCCCCCAAACTAGGGGATACATGACAAGCCCCCCAAAAAAGGCCTACCATACTACGAAGGGTGTTGTAAGTACAAGTGGTCTAAAATGTATCTAGGGAGCAGCTATGTGACTCTAGAGAGAGTCAGACCTGGAAATAGGAAGTCCTGGTTCAAATCCAGCCCCAGACCCTTCCTAGCTGGGTGACCCTGGGTGAGTCACTTAACCCCCATTGCTTAGCCCTGACCGTTCTTCTGCCTTGGAATCCAATTCAGAAGGTAGGAGATCTAAAAAGAAATAATACAAATTATATCTAGGACAGCAGTTCTCAAATGTTTTGGTTTCAGGACCCCTTTACACTCTTAAGTCTTCTAATTATTATTGTTATTGTTTTTATTATTTATTATTATTATTAAATTATTATTATTAAACCCTTTCCTTCCATCTTAGAATCAGCCCTGAGTATTGGTTGCAAGTTAGAAGAGTGGTAAGGGCTAGGCAATGAGGGTTAAGTGACTTACCCAAGGTCACCCAGCTAAGAAGGGTCTGAGGCCAGTTTTGAACCCAGGACCTCCCATCTTTGGGCCTGACTCAATGTTTGCACATATATTATTACTGTCTCAGAAATTTAAATTGATCTATTTTATGCTAATCCAAAACTATTTATTAATGATATTATTATTTCAATGATTATGGCTGGTCCATAGAAGAACATAAACAAGATGTGTACAGGGTGATAAGAGACTGTGGTTTCTCTTGAAGGGAGCACCCACACAGGTGAACTCACCCCTCCCCCAGGTACCCCAAATGATGAGTCACCAGCTTAGTCTAAGTCTCATTTGCTCCAAGGCTGGAGTAAAACTGACTCACCTTGAAACTTTCAAGACTTGTCTAGGGCTTATTAGGGCTTGTCCATGACTGGCATTCCTGCTCCCACGTGGCCTTTGAGCTCCTCTTTGGTGGCAGGGATGCTGACAGTTCCCAGCTTAATCAGAGAAAAGGCCTCAGTTTCCTTCTTGGCACTGACAGTCACCCCTCTGAGCCCATTCTCTGGCTGCCAAGCTTCAGCGATTACCTCCATGCAGATGATTCCCAAAGATGTGTGTTCATCCCTGCCCTCGTCCCTCCGCGTTAGGCTGGCACAGAGGCTACCTGTTAGATATTGCCACGTGGAGGCCCCTCTAATAAGTCCCACCCAATATGTCTGAAATGGAACTTAGCATTTTCCCTTCTAAAACTGCCTCCCCCCATATTTCCAGGGGGTTGTTTTCTGATACCCTCCCACCCTCCCAGTCACCCAAGCTCTAAATCTGTGTTGTTTTTCACCTGTTTGTCATTATTTTTCTGGAATAAATTAGGGTGAGGGATCCCTTCGCTTGAGGAGTTTAAAAATGAATATGAAGGGGGCAGCTAGGTGGCTCAGTGTCTGTAGATGTGAGGTCCTGAGTTCAAATCTCCCCTCAGACACTTCTGAGTTATATGATCCTGGACAAGTCATTTAACCCCCATTGTCTAGCCCCTACCATTCCTTAAGAGAGAAGGTATAGGGGGCAGCTGGGTAACTCAGTGGATTGAGAGCCAGACCTAGAGATAGGAGATCCTAGGTTCAAATCTGGCCTCAGACACTTCCCAGCTGTGTGACCCTGGGCAAGTCACTTGACCCCCATTGCCTAGCCCTTACCTCTCTTCTGCCTTGGAGCCAATACACAGTATTAACTCCAAGATGGAAGGTAAGGGTTTAAAAAAAAACAAAAAGAGAGAGAAGGTATAGTTTTTTATTTTTTTTAATGAATAAGATTATCACTCATTTACATGGATATAGGATGTGGGGTTTTGGTTTCTAAAATATTATTCACTTACAAAAATGAATGCTATGGAAATAGGTATTGAGTGATAATGCATGAATAACCCAATGGAATTTCTTGTTAGCTCTGGGATGGGAGAGGGAAAAAAGGAGGGAAAGAAAATGAATCATGTAACTATGGAAAAATACTTTAAAATTAAATTTTAAAAATGAATAAGAGATAGGGTCAGCATCTCCTGACTATCTCAGTTACTTTATTTGGTGGCCACCAAATGCACACATAAAATTTATGTGCCCCAAAAGGATTAATTAAAGGATATTCTCAATGGCCAGTTGAGGCCTTAGGAGGGCTGTAGTTTTCTAAATCCAGGTCTAAATCGGGATGGTGGCATGGCAGCACCAGTGATGGCTTCTTGGCCTTTTCCCACTTCTGCTACATACAAAGAAGTTGCCTCCTTTTCAGAGATTCTAGGATGGTTATTAGCAGGAATCAAGATGTTGTTTGCTACCTCTACTTCCAGACCCACACTTTGGGCCCTTTTGATTAAGGAAGATGAGAGGATAAGATTTTCCTGAAGTTGGCTAACAATGAAGATTTGGAAAAATGTATCTACAGTATCAAGTTTTAGGTAGTCATCCAAGCCCCAATGAACACGTTTATCCTCTCTATTCATACAGCTATCATTCTAGCCTCATCCCCAGCTTTTGTCCAAGCTACTGTGCTAGCTTTTCACTATCTCCCTGCTGCCAGTCTATCCTCTCTCCAATCCATTCTTTACTTTTATATGCTGGTATTTTGATGATCCACGAGTGTGGGTAACTCCCTTAACAATACCAATTGCAACCACTTATACCTTCCCATTCTGTATGATTCTCATCTATGTTCTTCTAGCCATCCTCCATGGCAGATGAACTCAGCAGTCCAGGGAAGCTTCCTTCAAATCTATTGATATTTCTTAGTTACCAACAGAAGCCCAGGATGGTCTATTTGTTATCTCTCAACCCACCTTCTTTTCTGATAATATGATTCTCTGAAAATATTGTTTGTGCACTTCTCCTGAACAGGTCTACATTAAAAATATTTTGAAACCCACTAGCACCCACCAAGGGCTTCTCTTTGTCATTTTGTGACTCACAACTTTAATTCTTTAGAGAATGATGACTAGTCACATGGCATCTCTAGAAGATGATGGGGCCACTAGGTGGCACAGTGGATAGATTGTCAGACCTGGAGTCAGGATGGACTGAATCATACTAAATGATAGTTGATGAACTACCTGAACATTTGGATTTATATAAAATATAAATGCTTCCCTATGCAAACATTCATGATCAGATTCTTTAAAGTTACAACTTCTCTCCCTTGTCCATTCACATTAACTTACTTGTAAAAAATGAGTATAAACAGAAGTTTTCAGGAGCAACTCAGTTGTAGGATCTTATTTGCCCTCAATGTAAACAGCTTTTTAATTCTGTATTGAAATCAGAAGATTCTAGGTTCGATTCCTAGCTGGCTCGCCAACTGAAATATTACAATAGGATTGAAGGGGTTTTAGGGAAGAAACATAGAAGGAACATATAAATATTTTGATTTTATTAAACAAAGAAGGGGAAGGGAAAAGGGGAAAGAAAGGAAAAGGGAGAGATCTTAATTATTTTACCTTCTAAATTATAAGCTATCTTGACTACAACTTTCTTATTTCTAAATACATTAAAGGCAAAGTCTTTAGGGATTAGTAATCTTACAACAGAGTCTATTGGTGGGCAAAGTCCAAAAATCCCAAGAGAAATATCCAAAGGTGGTCTGTTCTATCTGTCTAGCAGAAGAATGAAGACTGCCTTTTCCACAGCCAAAGGTATTCCCAGGCATGTAATTTAAATGGTTTCTCAAGTTTCTCCAGGAAAATACTCCTCCTCCTTTATCCAGGTCTAAAGAGATTGTTAGTTGCTTAACTTTTTCTCTGGGATTCTATTCCACCAGCTCCAGGGAAAATTCTAATCTCATGCCCTGTCAATCGCTCATGCCCTAAGTCTTATTTCCTATTTTAACAGTATAAGGATTTTAAGGTTCTTGAATTTCTTTAGGATAAGGGAGACAGAGCCATCCTTGGCCCAGAAGGAACTTAGGCAAGATTTGTCTCTTTTAGGCTTAAAATATTCCAATTCTTCCTTCTGTTTTCCTCCTCTATCTTTTTCCTTTCCTTTCTATTCTCTCCCTTTTCTTCCTTCTCTCCTCTCCTCTTCATTCCTTCCTTCACCTCTCTCCTCTTCTCCTTTTTTCTCCACACCATCCTACTGTCTCCATTCCTCTCCCTTCCACTTTTGCTCTCTCCTCCTCTCACCTCCTTTTCCCTTTCTTCTTTTCTCCTTGCTCCTCTTCTCCAATTCTCGGCTTTTCTCTCCTTTGCTCTCTTCTTCTCTCCTCTCCTCACTTCCCCCTTCTTCTCTTCATTATTCCTCATCTTCTCTTCACCTCTCTCCTCCCTTCTACTCCCCTCTTCCTCCTTTCCTTATTCTTTCCTCCCCTGTTTTCCACTCCATTCTGTCTCTTTCTCCTTCTGGCTACTGTACAACCCATTGATGTGGACATGAGCAACGCCCAGAAGCTTGGGAAGATTGGCAGCATTCCATTCGACTTCCTTTCTGGTAGATGGAGTCATCTAGACACAAGGTCCAGGAATCCTTCCAAAACACAAAGGAATGTTTTCACAAACACTTTGGGTACTGACATTGGAGTGCATGGTTGTTGGCATACCAGTCAAGCTAATTAGATAATTGCCAATAAGTAATGCTTTGCATGTGATAACATATGAATGCTGGGGGGGGGGAGGGGAGAATTACAAAAAAGAATCATCTGGGTTCCATTTATGGTCTGGTTAATGGCTAATCTTGCAACCCCTTGGCATTTACATAACCACTTGGTGACTTAGTCTCTCCTCTGAAGAACTGCATAAGAACATTTTGCTCTAGATCATGTTGGATAGATCCTGAGAACAAGTAAAACAAACATTGCAAAAGTTAACTTTCCTTCATCTGTGAGCAGCTGGAGGCACTGGGGACATTAGCCTGAAGAGAAGACTCAAGAAGGCCATTATAACTGTCTTCAAGTATTTTAAGGACTGTCTTATGGAAGAGGGACTTGTTCTGCTTGATCCTGGAGAGCAGAACTAGGAATGTGATAAGACAATAATTCCCCTTCCCTCTACCTTTTCCAGAAATAGGAATTAGCCTCTTTGAAAAAGTAACAAAATGGGGTCAGCTAGGTGGATCAGTGGATTGAGAGCCAGGCCCAAAGATGAGAGGTCCTGGGTTCGAATATAGCCTCAGATACTTCCTAGCTGTGTGACCCTGGACAAGTCACTTAACTCCCATTGCCTAGGCCTTACTGCTCTTCTGCCTTGGAACCAATACACAGTATTGATTCTAAGACAGAAGGTAAGGGTTAAAAAAAAAGTAACAAAGCTTCTCCTGGGACTTGATTGGTCCATAACTCAATCTTCTAGTTACTCAAAAGTATAAAAAGTCCCAACCAGGTGGAGTGAGGGCCCCTCCAACTTGAAGGATGTCTGAAAACCACTCCAGACCCCATACCATGCTCCACTGACCAGATAAAATTTTATAAGAAGATGAGGGAAGTCAAAAGTCCTGTTGTATATCTTGGCTGTCTTCATCTCTTCTTTTTAACTTTTCAGTGACTTCTAAATGACTCATTTCAAGGTCTTGGCTTTAACTCCATCTTTAATAATAATGAAAATTGAGAAGAGGAAACCTCCTAATAATGGCCAAAGTAAAATGGGACCCTTTAGGAGGTAGCAATTTTCGGTTTTCCAGAAAAAAAGGAATGAGCACAGATATGAGCTGGATTAGGTTGCTCCTTGGATCCCTTCCAACTCTAGGACCATGTGAATCTCAGAGAGCTGCCTCACTATGATATCCTGCAACTCCTTGGAAAGGGACGTATAGGACTCCTGCAAGCCAAAAGCTCAGAGGAAATGCTGAGAGATGCTCATCCAATCTCAACGCTGGAATTGACCACAGAGATCATTCTATCCAGCCTCTTCTTTTAGAGTTGAAGAAACTAAGGCCTTGAGGGATTTATAGGTTCAGTCAGTCAGTCAACAAACATTTACTACCACTTACTATGTGTCCAGCAGTGTGATAAATAGGGTTTTGAAGAAAGGGAAACCATCATAGATTGTTAGACTGGAAGAGAACTTAGACATCCAAGGAGGCAGGGATGGGGCCCAAGAATGATCAGACAGTTACAGAGCAGAACTGTAGTATATCCCAAGGCTTGGTTAGGCTCATTTAAAAAAGCACATCCTTACTTTCTATCTTAGAATCAATACTATATATTAGTTCCAAGGCAGAAGAGCAGTAAAGGCTAGGCAATGGGAGTTAATGACTTGCCCAGGGTCACGCAGCGAGGCAGTGACCAAGGCCAGATTTGAAATCAGGTCTTTAGAACGGGCTCTCAATCTACTGAACCACTTAGATGCCCCCTCTATTCCCACTTTATACTTGAGGAAACTAAGTCCCAAAGAAATGGAGTCTTTAACCCAAGGTTGCATGGATCGCAGAGTGAGGATTTGAAGGGAGGGTCTCTACCTTCTCCAGGTCTCTTCAGCTTTCTTTTACATGAAGAGAAAGGACTAGAGCCAGAATTCTTAACTGAATGGCCCTTGGTTATATTTCAGGGGCTCTGTGAATTTGGAGGGGGGGAAAGTATTCATCTTTATTTTCACTAACCTCCCACTGAAATTAAAGCAATCCCTTTGATTATTTAAAAATTTTATTCTGGGAAGGGGTCCATAGGTTTTATCAGGTGGCCATAGGGGCCTGGGATAAAGCAAAGGTTTAGAACATGTAAACTAGATGATTGTCAAAGTCCTTATCAGCACTAAATACCAGGAGTCTGTGTTCTTCTAGGACTCCTCAGGACTCTCACCAGATATCTAATCTACCACTTAAAAAAATCCTTACTTTATGTCTTATAATCAATATTAAATATTGGTTCCAAGAGAGGGAGGTCAAGTGACTTGCCCAGGGTCATACAGGGAAGATGTATCAGAGACCAGCTTAAAAAACAAACACCTTTAAAAAAAAATTCTTATCTTCTGTTGGAATTGATTCCAAGTATTGGTTCTGAGGCAGAAGAATGGTAAAGATTAGGCAATTGGGGTTAAATGACTTGCCCAAAGTCACATATCTAGAAAGGAAACATTGGAACACTCCAGGCCTGACTCTCTATCTCCTGAGCCCCGGACCTGTCCCTCACCCCCTGGTTTTATAAAGGACAACACTGAGTCCCAGAGAGGGGAAAGGGCTTGACCAAGGACATTCCGTTTAGTTTGTGTCAGAGTACTTATTCCCCTAGCTTCCAGTTGCCGATTCTTGGTCCTAAATCCAACTACCTGTTGGTTAGGTTAAGCCCCCATATACTTCAGCCAAAAGCAATCTCTTCACTTTGGGGTCCCAAAATGCTATCCAATAGTCAAAAGGGAAGACAAATGAGTTTTAATTAGGTTTCTTTTTTTTCCTATTAGTCCAAAATATTTGTCCAAGCATAGATGAGGTCATCAGGACCCAGGAAGAAGCTCCATTAGCCCCAGGGCATGGTGAGGTCACGGGACACTCCAGAGCATCAGTGCTTCTCCTTCCCCTCTCTCCAGCCTGGCCATACCCAGGTAGCGAGGGAGAAGCTTTCTGTGCCTTCTCAAGCCTGCTCGCTCTTACTGCCCAGCCTCCCTGTTCACTTTTGACCCAAGAAACCACCGTGCTGGTCAGGTAAGTACTTTCAGGGCCCCTTGGTGGCAGGGGTGGGCTAGAGGTCGAGCCCAAGAAGAGGTGGCCGAACAGGCAGAGCTTTCCATAAGTGATCACAGTACAGTGGAAACCAGCCGTCTCCAGCTTTAGAGGATGGCAATTACAGATCTCCAGGCACCTTACACAGGAGACCAAGAAGGAGCCTGCCCTCCAGCTCTGCTAAGTTTGGCCTTTTTCAGGGCCTGGCTATGTCGTTGGTGAATGAGCTCAACCCTGGCCAGGTCCTTGGACCTTGATAGAATCAGAGATTTCCATCTATGGTGAGGAGACTTTACTCTAGCTCACCTCCCTCATTTTTTTCAGAGGAGGATACTGAGGCTCAGGAGTTTTAGTAACTGACCCAAGGTCACCTATATAGCAAGAAGCTAAACTAGGATTTGAACCCAGCTCCTAACTTCAAATACAGCTTTCCATTCTAATCTGGGGCTGCCTATTCTGTAACTGTTAGCTTGTGTCCTTGGGGGGGGGGGGGGAATGCCACAACAGCTTTCCCCAAACAGATGAAATCACAGGTCCAGCCCCAAAGCAAATTCTCAGCCTCTGTCCTCATCTCAGTCTATTCTTTTTTAATTTAAAACCCTTACCTTCTGTCTTGGAGTCAATACCTTATATTGGTTCCAAGGCAGAAGAGTGATCAAAGCTAGGCAATGGGAGTTAAGTCACTTGTCCAGGGTCACATAGCTGGGAAGTATCTCCAGCCAAATTTGAACCCAGGACCTCCTATCTCTAGGCCTGACTCTTCATCCACTGAGCCACCCAGCTGCTCCCTCTTTTCTTTTTAAACCCTTACTTTTTATCTTAGTAACAACTTTAAGACAGATGGGCAGGAGCTAGGCAAATGGGATTAAGTGACTTGTCCAGGTTCATACAGCTAGGAAGTGTCTAAGGTCAGATTTGAACCCAGATTCTCCTGACTCCAGGTCTGGCACTCTATCCACTATGCTACCTAGATGACTGCTCTATCTCTGTCTCTGTCTTTCTCCCCTTCTCTCTCCTTCTCTCTGTCTCTGTCTCTGTCTCTGTTTCTCTCTCTGGGTCTCTGGCTCTGACTCTTCCTAAATTATGTATACATATTATATATGCATATAGTTATATGTACTGTCAAAGTAGCCAAAATAGGAGTTGTAACATTATAATAAGCTCATCTAATATGTCATTATATGTAGAAGTGTTTTAGATTTGCATTCAGCTGATCAGAATCAGGGTTATCAGGGTGGGGAAAGTCAGCATTGTGCTCCCTCCCCGATACGAATCAGTAACAACGGAATAGCAGAGTATGACATGATAGAACACACGTAACTGGATCTATTCAACATGTCCAATCGTTTTACAATTGGGTCCAAATCTCCGTGACTCCATTTAGGGGTTTTCTTGGTAAAGACACTAGAGTGGTTTGCTATTTCCTTCTCCAGTGGATTAAGGTAAACAGATGTTAAATGACTTGCCCAGGGTCATAGAGCTAACAAGTATCTGAGGCTAGATTTGAACTCAGCTCTTCCTGACTCCAGGCCTAGCCCCTAGCTGCCTTCTATATATACAGCATAGTAGAATAAAATATGAATTGATATAAATATAATGAAATGTAATATATAGCAAATAAAAATATATAAAATAATGTAAACACAATGACAACTGCTATATAATATGTAGTAAATACAACAAAAATATAATATGCTATAGTACAGTATAGCATAGGATATAGTATAATATCTAATATTAAACCAAATGGAATTAGAATAATATAAGAAATTCCTTTTTAACCTTTGATACAGATTAGCGATGTGTGACCATCAGTAAATCATCTCTATTCTTAATACTCCATGGCTATTCTGTAAGACTACATTTTGTTTTAAAGCCTTACCTTCTGTCTTAGAATAGATACTAAGTATAGGTTCCAAAGCGGAAGAGTGGTAAGGGCTAGGGAGTTGGGGTTAAGTGACTTGCCCAGGGTCACACAGCTAGTGTACCACCTCATGTTACAGTGGAGTAGTTGACCTGTGTCATTGGAGAAAGTTTCCACAGCAAGGAGCTCCCCAAGTAAATGAAATTACCAACCAGGAAATAAAGAATGACAACCAGGCAAATAGAAATAAAAAAACTAGCACACTGGTTGTCTTTTATTTTAATCGAAATTTTTCATTAAATTAATTAATTTAGACTATTTTTCCATGGTTACATGATTCATGTCCCCCATCCCCACCCCTCTCCATCCCCATAGCCAAGGCACAATTCCTACACTAGTTGTCTTATAGGAATCTTGTAAAGAAATCACTCTGTAGACCAGAAAGGTTAATTTTATTATTTTTATTCCTCTACTAACCCCTCAAGACACTGCTTAGCGCAGTGGTAGTAAGCTTGAGTTCAAGTCCCTCCACTGATATAGACTGTGATGACTGAGATGTAGGTAACTCTAAGACTCCAGCTTGACCAGAAGGTTCTTGAATTAACAGAGTCTTCCCCCACCCATTCACCCTTTCAGTTAACTTTACTAATAAAATAACAAGTCCAGTTCCAATCTCCTTTCATCTCGTCTGAAAGTGAGCCTGTATTCTTAGCATCTTTGCCAACTGAGTATCAACAAGTTCTGGCAAGTCCTCCCAAAGCAGAAAGACTCCAACATTCATTCATTCATTCATTCATTCATTCATTCATTCATTCGTTCATTTATTTATTTATTTACTTTTGCCCCTTTGATGGGTTGTGGGGTGAACTTGAACTTGAGTTTCTAAAACCTTTAGTTTCAAGCACTGTGCCCATGTGGGAGAATTCATCACCTTGCTTGACCTGGCTACATGAATGACTCATATTCACCTGTTCAATGACCACAACTCCACCCAACCAGTTCTGGGTACTATAGTTAGTTAACAAAGGAAGCAATTAGAGCATGGCGTCTGGCAGAGGGTTTAGTATTTTGTTTTGTTTGCAGCGGAATGTTACAAACAGCTGGCCTGTGGAATTCAGAGGATTCCTCCTCCCTCCCCATCAATAATCTAAGTGTGGGCAGGTCACAGTAAAGAGGAAAGAACCCTGCTCTGGATACTGAAACCCTGAATTCTAATTCTGCCTCTGATACTTATTACCAAGCAATCCTGGACAAGACACTTAAAATTCTCAGCACCAGCATTTTATCCTCTGTAAGATGAGGTCATAGAACTTAGGTCCCTTTTAGCTCTACACCTATGACTCTACAATTCTCTGACAACTCAAGTCTTTTCTCTAGAGCTCTGGCTCAGAATACTTGTGTTTTCTTTTGGATGTATTTCAGCAGGTCAGGGTGGTATTCTCTGAGTTCATTTCTAGACCCTGATATTGACTAGTTGTGTAAGCTTATCCAATCAATCATCTAATTGACAAGCATTCATTAAATATCTACTACATGGGGCAACATGGTGACTCAGCAGATAAAGCACCAGGCCTGGAGAAGGGAGGTTCTGGGTTCAAATATGATCCCAGATACTGCCTAGCAGCATGACCCTGGGCAAGTCACTGAACTCCAACTGCCTAGTCCCGTGATGGCAAACCGATAACACATGTCAGCACTGACACACAGAGCCATTTTCGATGACATGCGGCCACATGTGGCTCAGTGTGCCTTGGGGCCTGGGAACCACCCATGACCATGCCCTGGCCCACAGGGGGCAAGTGGTGGGCAGTGGGCACCAGGAAGCTGGGACAGGTGAGACTCCTGTGGGGGCAGGGAGGAGGAGTGTGCCTGAGGAAGGAGTGCATGTGGGCAGGTACTCAACCCTCCTTCCCCCCCAGCCAGCTGGGGTGGGGTGGAGCAGGGCTCTGGCCCAAGTGAAACAGAGAAGTGCCTAAAACCAATTACCAGACACTTTTAGCATCTTGAAAAATATAGCAATGGCTTTACACACAATTTTTCCCTCTACACACTTTTATGAGACCTTATTCTCTGTGTTAAATAATATCAAAACCAACAAAAGAAGAAGATTGACAGATGAAGTTAGTAGGGCTTGCTTGGGCTTGAAGTATACAAAATACCAACCTTCAGTTGAAGATTTAGCCAGATAAGGAATCTGAGGCAGGGGTTATGATACTTGCCTATGGTCAAAAATACACCAGAACTTCCCTCTACATTTAAGCATAATAATAAAAAATGTTATTTTATATACAAGATTATCTTTAATATGTTATATGCTCAATATGTAATATTTAATAAACACTTGGCATAGAACTACACTTAATGTTAATTTGTATATGTTTAAAACCTAATTTATTAGATAAATATAAAATATAATAAAAGTTGTCATCTTAGAAACACAAAAGCCCTCCTATGGATACATTCATGTTCCTATAAAGATAGAAGATACTGTAATTAGTGAAAATGCTGGTTTCCATTGGTATGGATAAAAAGAGACACATCTCCCTCCTCCTCCCTCACCAGCCTCCTTATACATAACTATAGAAAAACTATGTACACACACTGCTCAGTGTAGAATGGGTTATTTGAAATGTACCAGCTGTTTCAAGCACTCAAAGAGATTCCTGTTGCCAAGAATGCCCAAGGAAGGAAAGGTGCTTTTTTTTTTCAAGTAAGACACCTCAGATTTGAACATAGGGTACAACTAAGGGAAAGGAAGGAAAGAAAGAAGCAACTATTTCCCTAAATGGGAAGGGAACACACATTTATTAAGTGTCTACTGTATGCCAGGTACTGTTGAGTTCTTTATAAATTTGATCTTCACAATAGCTTTGGGAGGTAGGTGTGGTCCCCATTTTACAGATAAGGAAACTGAGGCAGGGGTTATGATACTTGCCTATGGTCAAAAAGATTGTAAGTGTCCAAGGCTGGATTTCAACTCAGGTTTTACTGACTTTAGGTATGGGACTCTATTCACTGCACCACCTACTTGGGTCTGGAGGAATTAACCATCATTCCTTGATAACCTATACTAAGTATGCTTTGCCCATGTATAAATCTGGATGTTCATTTATGGGGAGGTGTGTGCTTGCAAACGCATCACTGATTCGCTTTTCGAATGTGGGTAGAGTATGTATGGTGTATAAATGTACTTATATACAAAAGGGGCATATTCATATGTATTTTTCATATTAATAGTAGTCTCTCGGTAACCGAGGATGACGATATATGACAAGGATGACAGTGTATAGATGAGTGTGCACACAGACACTTGTGCGTAAATTAGGTAAACACAGAATAGTATACATGTCAGACCTTTGGGAAGGGAAAGACTTTAAAACCAAGCAAGACATAGAAAGAGTCACAAAATGTAAAATAAATAATTTCGACTACATCAAATTAAAAAGCTTTTGTACAAACAAAACCAATATAACTAAAATCAGAAGGAAAGCAACAAATTGGAAAGCAATCTTCATAAAAACCTCTGACAAAGGTTTAATTACTCAAATTTACAAAGAGCTAAATCAATTGTACAAAAAATCAAGCCATTCTCCAATTGATAAATGGGCAAGGGACATGAACAGGCAGTTCTCAGCCAAAGAAATCAAAGCACATGAAAAAGTGTTCTAAATCTCTTATAATCAGACTGATGCAAATCAAAACTCTGAGGTATCACCTCACACCTAGCAGATTGGCTAACATGACAGCTATGGAAAGTAATGAATGCTGGAGGGGATGTGGCAAAGTGGGGACACTAATTCATTGCTGGTGGAGTTGTGAATTAATCCAACCATTCTGGAGGGCTATTTGAAACTATGCCCAAAGGGCAATAAAAGACTGTCTGCCCTTTGATCCAGCCATAGCACTGCTGGGTTTGTACCCCAAAGAGATAAGGAAAAAAACATGTACAAGAATATTCATAGCAGCGCTCTTCGCGGTAGCAAAAAATTGGAAAATGAGGGGATGCCCTTCAATTGGGGAATGGCTGAACAAATTGTGGTATCTGTTGGTGATGGAATACTACTGTGCTCAAAAGAATAATAAAGTAGAGGAATTCCATGGAGACTGGAACAACCTCCAGGAAGTGATGCAGAGCGAAAGGAGCAGAACCAGGAAAACATTATACACAGAGACTGATACATTGTGGTACAATCGAAGGTGATGGACTTCTCCATTAGTGTCAATGCAATGTCCCTGAACAATCTGCAGGGATCTAAAAAACACTATCCACAAGCAGAGGAAAAACTGTGGGAGTAGAAACACCTATGAAAAGCAACTGCTTGACTACAGGGGCTGAGAGGAAATGACTGAGGAGAGACTCTAAATGAACACTCTAGTGCAAATACCAACAACATGGAAATGGGTTCGAACCAAGAGCACATGTGAAACTCAGTGGAATTGTGCACCGGCTATGGTAGAAGTGGTGGGAACGGGGTGGGGGGAGGAAAAGATAATGACCATTGTTTCCAATGAATAATGTTTGTAAATAACCAAATAAAATAATGTTTAAAAAGTAAAAACAAAAACAAAGACACTTGTGCATGAAGGAGATCTAAGTGGAAAAGTCAATGC
This sequence comes from Monodelphis domestica, assembly GCF_027887165.1. Taxonomy (NCBI): domain Eukaryota; kingdom Metazoa; phylum Chordata; class Mammalia; order Didelphimorphia; family Didelphidae; genus Monodelphis; species Monodelphis domestica. The sequence continues at coordinate 93,918,280 of NC_077231.1, forward strand.
ACAGAGGCAGTCCCACTCTCTCGGGGTTGGAAGCCTGGGTTGAGTGGCACAAAAAGTCGTTACTTCTGGAGACTTCCTCAGCTGCATTGGATGGCCCTGTTGTCCTTTGTGCTCCAACACGCCCTAAGCACTCCACAGTGCTTTGCTACATCGCCATCTCAGCTGTTGAACCTTCATATATATATTTAATATATATTTTTATATATATGTATATAAAAGGGTAAGGGTAGAGAGAGAAGGCATGGCATTCAGAGTGCAACAAGCTTAGAACGTTCCACTTTAGAATAGTTCCTTCTATATGAATGCCCCAGTTTTAAAATACACAGAAGACTTTTAAGAACTAGCACAAAACCTCACAGCTAATATTTTAACAAAGAGAAGTAAAGATAGTGTCTTCCTTCTGAGGTTACCTCCAATTTTTCCTGTATATGACTTATTTTTATACAGTTGTTTACATGTGCTCCCCATTAGATTGAGAGCTCCTTGAGGGCATAGATTGTTTCTTTTTTTTGTATGCCCAGCACTTAGCACAGTACCTGGCATACAGTAGATGCTTAATAAATGCTTGATTCTGTTTGATCTTGGAAAGTTATCATATAGATGCTGTAAATCCTTCATGTCTTAGTGATAATACTTTACAATATAAATGCAAATGAACACATACTCTCTTGGCCTCAGTTTCCTCAATTGTAAAATAAATAGTACAAAAGGAGGCATCCTGGTATGAATGAAAAGGGGCTATAGTTAGAATCAAAAGTAATCATTCAGTCACTTTTTAGTTGGATCCAATTCTCCATGATCCCATTTGGGGTTTTCTTGGCAAAGATATTGGAGTGGTTTGCCATTTTCTTCTCTAGTTCATTTGATAGATGAGAAAACTGAGGCCAACAGAGTTAAGTGACTTGCCCAGCTTCACACAGTTAAGTAAGTGTCTGAGGCCAGATTTGAATTCACAAAGATGTCTTCTTGACTCCAGGCAAGGCACTCAATCCAAAGCACCACCAAGTTACCCTTAGAGTCAAAAGACTTGGATTTGAATCACAAAGCAACTTTTTCACATGTTGGGGATACAAAGACAAGAATTTTTAAAGTTGCTTGCAACTCTAAACTCTGATAGATATTGGCTGTGTGATTTTGAGCAAGTTACTTTACATCTCCAAGCCCCAGGCAGGTCTGTGTGGCTAAAAATTACAGAGAAATGGTCCTACTTTAGTAAAAAGAGAATTCCCTATAATATGTACTAAATCATAGGTCTTGACTGAAATGTAAAGGAAAAAAGTGTTTGTATAGCTTTTATTATCTAACTTTCCCTTTTTTGAGGTGAGGGAAATTAAGTCTTTAAAGGTTAGATGAATGACCTTGATCCATATTGACAAATCTATAGTACAAATGCTGGAACATGCTACGGGGGCTGGTCCCTTCCCCTTCTCAATATGTACCTGAAGATATTTCTCACATCATCTGCCCCTCTGCTTAGTAATCCAATGGGAACACTTCCTCTCTCCCCTCTCTGGGGTAAGGCAGGAGGTTCACATGTGGCATGAGGATTGCAGTTTGGGCACTCAGTCTCTAAAAGGTTCACCACCACTGATCTAGAGTAAAATATCTAACATTGGCATGGAATCATGATTCCAACATAGATTTCCATACTTAAGATGCAGTATACTATCTAATCTGCCACATTGCCTTTGTGTTTTGAGTATTGGGACTCGGAATAAGAAAGACCTGGTTTCAAATCTTGCTTTAGACTGATACATGGCTACTCACCCACTATGAACCTTAGTTTCTGCAATAATAAAATTAGGATGATTAAAAAAGTAGCCCTTGATATTTCAAATCTGACTTCAGGCACTAAGTGTGTGACCTTGGACAAGTCATTTAACCCCTTTTGCCTAGCCTTTACCTTCTGTTTTGGAGTTATTACAAAAACAGAAAGTAAGGATTAAAAAACATCCACCTCAGTGATGGCCAAATGAAATGGGAGCTATAGTGTGCTTTGCAATATGCAATGCTATTTGCATATCATTCATTATCATTAAAACATGTACATGCAGCAACAGACCAACAAGGAAATAACTGAGCCATTTTATGCCCAGCTAATGCAGCAGTTGGAATGCATTATGCCCCGAAATCCAAAACATTGTTCACACACTCCGTACAGACCCAAAATAAGGCAACAGGCTAACAGGAAGCAAAAGCAGCTGCTGGCACAGGCAGATGCATTTTAATACATGGGAATCCAGGGTACTCTGTACACACACCAAGTCACAAGAGCAGTTCAACTGACAAAAAGAGAGCTAAGGCAGCTGTTGGCAAACAGAACATTTAGTGGTTCTTGCGAAGACCAAAGTAGAAAATAGATATAGATCTCTTGCTTCATTTTTTGCAGAGATGAAGGATTATGGGTGTGGAGCATTGTTTACACTATCAAATCCTGAGGAGGGGCTGTTTGCTCGTACTGAACTGCTTTTTTCCATCTCTTTTTTCATTATTTGTTACCAAAAATGTTTGGTGGGTAGGGAAGCTGGGAAGGAAAAAGGATATATATATATATATATATATATATATATATATACATATATACACACACATATATACACACACATATATAAAAGATAGCAATAACATGTAAAATGTATATAATGGGCATTTTTCTAACCAAAACTCTATATATGTATAAAGTGTGTTGAATTTCTGTTAATACAGGAGGAAAAGAGGAAGGGAATATACATTGATTAAGTGTCTGGCAAATATTTCCTACTGCCCCAGATACCATTAAATCCTTTTTTGTTTTTGTTTTGTTATTGTGTTTGTGACTGTGTCTATACAAAGTATACTTGATTTCTGAGTATGCAGTAACCTTGTCAACAGTTTTATTAGCTTCCTTTTTGTAGGTTGTTTTTGTATCTATGCTGTTGTGCATCTACAGAAACAGTGTATTGGATTTCTGAGTATGCAACAAGTCTGCCAATAGCTTCATTACTTCATTTTTTTTGTAGGTTACTTTTTTTTGATTTGTGATTATGTGTCTTCACAAAGTATATTGGATTTCTGAGTACCCAGTGACTTTGCAAAGAGCTTCATTCGTTCCCTTTTTTGGGTTGTGTTGCTTTTATGTCTATATTGTGAATCTACACGAACTGCCTTTTGGACATGAATATCCAGTGACTCTGCCGACAACTTTATTACCTCCCTTTTTGTAAGTTGTGCTGTTTTTGTGTCTAGGGGATTGTGCATCTTTACAAGCATCGTGTGGACCTCAGTGTATCCTATGCTGACAGCTCTCAGCATCCTTTAGATGGTCGGGTTCTTGCGGTGTCTAACATTGTATTTCCAGTCCCTACATGTCTGCTGGTTTCTGTGTACGCATGCGTGGTGCCCCACACCGCCAGCGCTCTCAGCATCCTCTTACTTGTAGTATCCCTTTTGTCAGTTGCCTTGTTTTGGTGTCGGGTCCTGGGCTCGAGAACCTACGCATGCCCCGTAAGGCGGTGCACCCTTCCTGGCTCCGCCCCTGCCAGACATGACCCCGCCCTCTCCTCTCTGGCTCAAAGAACTTCTCCCAGTTCCGTAAACACATCTCTCTCCTCCCCAGCCCGGCCCGGACTTTTCCATTCTGTGCCTACGGGGGGATACCTCTCTCGCTCTCCCATGGTCAAGTCTGCAACTCCCACGCTCCGGTCTCGCACCGTCCCACATGGACGCAAATTCCTGGAGGTGCCACTTGGTCCCCGCGCGGGGTCTGGCCAGGGGCGGGTGGCCCGCAAATTGCGGCGCCCCAGGCCCGCGCTCCCCTCTATGGTCCGGGCGCGATGGGCCGCGCCGCGGCTGGCTGTGCTGTCCCTCTGGGCCCTTTAAATACCGCGTGGGGCAGGGGGGAGGGAGGAGGGGATTGGCGAGTGGCACTGCGGGCGGGCTGGCCGGCTGGCTATCGGCGGAGTGGAACCGAGCCGAGCGGAGCCGAACCGGGCAGGACGGGACTGGACGTGAGGACGGGACTGGACGTGAGGACGAGCTTCGTCTGCCTCTACCCACGCCCGGCTCGGTGGGTAGCCCACAACCACGAGAGTTAGGGACGCACAGTCAACTTGCCCCGAGGATTGGCGTGTGATATACACTCCTCTCTGTCCCCCATCTGCGGGGACCCCGGCCCCCCACCCTGGCCTTGACTTTTTCGGGGACGGGGAGGGATCCGCAAGGAAGCAGCCCCGTACCGAGTCCGGGGATCCTTTCTCAACCCCCCCCCTCCCCTTCGGTGAGCCTCTCACTTGTTTGTCCCCGAACCGCCGTCCCGCGTGGGAGCGAGGGGGAAAGGTGCTGGGGGCTGGTGGGCGGCCCAGGATAAGCTGACATCCGCTGCTCCGCCTGGGAGCCCCAGTGCCGGGGCTTGTTTACGTCCCTGCTGGGCAGGTGCCAGCGTGTACGCTCCGAACCAGCTTCCAAAAATACTCCTGCTCGCCGGGGGAGGCGAGAGCAGGACTGGGATGGGGGGCACTTTTCATCCACCTCTCCAGACCCCCTAGAACAGGCGGGAGTCACTTGCCTTCCCGGCGGCCCTTCTCCCCCTTCCCCCCTCCCCCCGCAGCTTCTGACCTGTACACTCACCCTCTTCCTTTTCTGCCCCCCCCCCCAAACCCCCAGGGCTGGGCAGGGGACGCTTGTCTTTCCATAGTGCTCCCGACCTGTGTAATCTTCCTGTGTAATCTTCCCTTTACCTTCCTGACACCTCCGTACCAGAACTGGGTAGGGGGCTCTCGTCCCTCCACCCTGTCCCACAGTCCCTTTCCTTCCTGACCCTGCCTAGGACTGGACAGAGAGCATTTGACCTTCCACCTCGCTCCTGACCTATTCATTAGTCCCTTCCCTTCCAGATCCTTCTTCCAAGATTGGAAAGGTCATTCTTGTTCCTCCGTCCTCCTTCTGCCTGATCTGTCCACGATTCCTTTTCCCTTCTGACCCCCCTCCCCTCCCGGACTGAGTTGTGGGTTAGTGTCCCCTTCCTTCCAGGGCTTCTCCAATCCTAGCTATGAACCCCTGAGAGCCCGAGCTTGGTCTAGGAGGGAGGAGGATGTGGGCTGTAGAAGGGTTGTATCTGTTTTGGGTTGGTTGCCAGGGCTTTCTCGGAGACGCTGCCGCCATCGCCGCCTCCTCCTAGTTCCCCTCCCCCCCTCGGTTTGTTTTGCAGGAAACGTGCAGCGTGCTAGGGGGAGGGGAGGAGGGATCAGATGACCGGAGCCCTAGGGTGGCTGTGGGAGATGACAGAACTCCTGTACTGTAGTCTGAGCTAGCAGGAACGTTAGACGTCCGAGTTTAGATTCAGAACTGGAAGGGACCTCAGGGATCATTTAAGGATACCTCATTTTATAAGGCAGGGGCAGGATTGGAACCCAGGCCCTCTGATTCGAAACCCAGTGTGCTTTCCATCATCCCATTTGATGGCCCTCCTATGAGTTCTGGAATTGCTTGGGAGGTCTGTAATGAAGCAGTAATTGGAAGGGGGATGGAAACAAGCCTGAAGGGAGAGCCGCTTAATTGCAGGGGGAAAGATCTGATGCTTGCTCTATCCATGAACCCCTTTTCTCTCTTGAGTTTTTTTTATACCTCCCTTCTCTTAGAAAGACCGATATCGTTCCCTTAGGAAGGAAGAGCAGTTTCCCAAGGGACCTGACACACTTAGAGAAAAAGAAACCAGAGAAATCGCCATTGCTTCCTCCTGCTCCCTCATGATCCCCAACTTTAAATCATGATTTTCAGCTGATTCTTGAGAAGCTGGGCTTTTCTCTGTGATAACTAAGAGGATGGGACTTGGCTGGAGGATCTGGGTGTGAATCCTGCCTTCCCCATGCTGGTTGCCTTAGTTACCTTGAGGGAATTAGTTACTCTCTCTGCCTGGACCTCAGTTTTTTCTGTAAAACTGGGATTCCGCTAGATGGTCTCTAAAATCCTTACAAATTCTAATTTCTATAAGCCTATGGCCCTTCTTTTGTATAATGAGGGAGTGGGATTAGATAATTGATGAGGTTCCTTCCAGCTCCATATCTCATGATTTTAGAGTAATAACAACCTCCTTTAGATCCAATACCAGTTTTCAATTCTGCTTAACTTTTCCCTCCCTCCTGTAAGAATTACCTTTGCAACTACCTAATTCAGCAGGTTGATGGATCTCCCATTAAGTTTCAGCAGCTCAGAAAAGGACCAAACTAGAAGTAAACCTGCATATGTTTCTGGTGAATCTTGGGGAGAAGAGTTGTAGTAGAGAGGTGCTGAATATATAGTAGGAAATTGGAATAGAATGTTAAGTTGAAGTTTTTCAAATAGCCTGGTTTTCTAAAAGTTGATAGAGTACTTCCATAGGTGTGAATATTTGCTTGCTAGTCAGTGCCTGTTTTTATCTAAATATACACACACACAAAGGGCATCTGGGTGACTCAGTGGCTAGAGAACCAGACTTAGGAGATGTCCTAGGTTCATAACTGGCCTCAGAGGCTTCCTATCTGTGTGACCCTGAGCAAGTCACTTAATCCCCATTGCCTAGCCCTTTCCACTATTTTGCCTTGGAATCACAGTATTAATTCCAAGATGGAAGGTTACAGTTATTTAAAAAAATAAGAAAATTTAAAATTTAAAAATATATGTACATTTATTACTGGATGTCAAGGCTTAGCACAGTGCCTGACCCACCAATGGTGCTTAATAAATGTTTATTGAATTGAATGATATAAATGTGATATTATCTAAGAGAGAATCTCTGCAGAGCAATCATCACCTTGTGATAGGTGTTTAACCCCATGATTCTACTACTATATTGGTCCAGACTGAATGTAGAAGGAGAGGTTTATCTTCGAAACCCTTCTGTTTCCTGCTTTTAGCACCTTGTCCACTTGTTGTCCCCAAGTGCTCAGGGTCTTTTCATTCTCTAAGCCTGGCCATGTCCAATCAGGTAACCCATATCAGGCTTTTCTCAGGAATTGTGCCCCTGATCCTTATCCTGGTATTGGGAAGAGAGAGGAAAGAGAAGTTTTTGAACATGGAAGGGGTCTCCAAAGTTCACTTTCCCAGGCATGCTGTTTACTAACCATATGACCTTGTATAAATCTGTTTATCTCTCTTGACCTCAGTTTCTTCCTCTGTAAAATGAGATGTGTGGTGAGGCAGGGAGACTGGATGAATTCTAGAGTTCTTTTCTTTTGGTTCTAAAACCTGTGATCTCATGAAGTATCTAGTCACAAGTCTATTAGTGGCATAATAATAATCTTGGCTTTTGTCTTTATGCCTCCCTACCTTCCAAACTTGTCCAGGCTGTGTCCAGTTTCCCAGGTCCTACAGGGCAATAAGCAGCTCAGTACAAGGTATTGAAGACTGATAAGACCTTGGAAATTTTCACTTTAACTGGATCCTGAAAAGTGTGATTTAAAAAAGGATGAATTTCCAGTGTGACCTTGGCCAAGTCACTTTCCATTTAGGTTGCTCAATGTCTTCATATGTCAAATGAAGGATTTGGACTAGATGGCCTTTGAGTTCTAGCTCCAGAGCTGGATCAATCATTGGAATGAGTGTCTTTAGGAAAGGGGAGGACATCTGGGAGGACTCCTAAATGAAATAATTGTTTGGCTTTTCCAGTTGGTCTCTTACTTCTTTCCTGTTTCTTTCTCAAAACAGTGTTAGAGGAGTTGGTCTTGGCTTATTGGATAGTCTAGTAGCAGAGTAGTGTCCCTGTTGCCACATTTGATGCCCAGGTTGTCAGTACAGGCCCAAACTGACCCGCTGATGAGCTGGAGTGTCTCCAGGGGAAAGGCAGCCAGGCTGCAAGGGCTTGACTGAACAGACGGGGGTGGGGTGGGATGGGGGTGGGGGTTCCCCTAGACAAGAGAAGATTTCAGGGAGTGACAACTGCATCATGGTTTTTTGAAGGACTGAAATGTGGAAAAGGGATTAGTTGGGCTGGTTATTTGACCCCAAGGGGAAGAACTAGGAGCAGTGGGTGGGAATTTTTCATAGAGAGACTTCTTTGTTTAAAGTAAGGAACAATTTGGCTAGAGGGGAGGGTTATAAAACTAATTTTATTGTTACATTTTGGTTTATGTCATCTTCATTTCTGAGTATATTCCTGAATATAACCCCATTCCTAAAAAAAAAGGAAAAAAAAGCTATACCTTACCCCCATACACAATAAACCCTTACTTTCTGTCTTAGAATCAATACTATGTATTGGTTCTCAGGCAAAAGGATAGTAAGAGCTAGAGAATATGGGTAGAGTAATTTGCCCAGGGTCACACAGCTAGAAAGTATCTGAAACCAGATTGGAACCCAGGACCCTCTAGCTGCCCATAGAGTTATGTCTTATAAAGAATAAAATAGAAAGGTGGGGGGAGTATATACATTCAACAAAATTAATCAACACATTAAACAAATCCGACATTTTTCTCCTGTTCCATACCTGTAATCTCCAACTTCTGAGAAAAAAGAGAGATGGAAGTATATTTGCATATTTCTTTTTGGGGTCAAGCATAGTACTCAACAATAACTTATTAATTGACTTTCATATTAGTGCTTTGCTAGGAGGTAGCAAACTGGAGAAGGAGGGATACAAATTAAAAAAAATGAAACAATCTCTAGTCTCAAAGGAATTTCCATTTACAAGGGAAATTTTCTTAAAATTGATGGCTGTCCAGAAATAGAGTGGGGTGCCTTGAGAATTGATGAGATGCCCTTTATTGTAGATCTCCAACTGCATGTAAGACAGGGAGGCTGTTCAGTTTCTGTCTTCATATCCTCATCACTTTGTACAACTATTAGCGCTTAAGAATAAATGCTTGTTGACTGGTTAATTATAATGACCAAACTTGACCCCATGAAGAAATATGAGAATGTAACTCCCTTCTTTGTAGAGTTAGAGGACGGTGGATGTGAAACACGATGAATGTCAGATCAGAATGGGCAAATTTTGGTGACCTTGATTTCACTCACCTCTTTCTTTTTAATTCTCAAAAGAAGGAAGGAAAGAAAGACTAGATGACCAGGTTTTCCAACTCTGAATTGCATGCCCATGACATCCTACTATTTCCAATTGTAAATACATAGAAGGTAGCAGGTTGTACCACTGCCCTATCACTCAGAAAAACACATTGTCACTGAGAGGCTTTGGACAACTAAAACTGATTTTCCAAAATCATCACAATTCTTTTGTGGGTTTTCGAATCCCTTAGGAAAGAATTCCAAGGAGTCCTCAAGGAGCTTACAGTCTAATGGGGGAGATGACATACAAACAACCAGAGTGGAGTCTCTCATCTAAAACCTATGGTTTGTGTGACCCTGGGCAAGTCACTTAACCCTTTTGACCTCAGTTTTTTCATTTATAAAATGTGCTGGAGAAGGGAATGGCAAACGATAATAGTATCTTTGCCAAGAAAACTCCAAATGGGGTCATGAGTCAGACACAACTGAAATGACTGAACTGGAGCTGTCTGATAATGGGATAGGCTGCCTTGGAGAGCAGTGGGTTCCCCCTCTCAGGAGTCGGAGGTTGGATGACATTATAGGAGGGACTTCTTGATTCTATATGGATTGGATTCGGTATGGCTTCTGTGACTTCTTCCAACTCTGAGATTCTCTGAAAAGGACCAAATTGGTTTTCCTGGTGCCACCATATTTTTTTGCCTTTTCCAATTCTTAGGCTGGTGGTAGGCACATAGTAAACACTGGGTGAATGGCTGTTGACTTAAAGCTTTATTGCTTCCTGAGATTATGTCTCATTTGATTCCTAAATACCACTTCCCCACATCGTAGATGCTTCTCATAGTAACTCAATGGGCAGTTCCAAGTAATCTTGCCTTTTCTCTGTCCCTCCAGCCTGGGACACAGGACTGGCTTTAGCTCATCATTCTCCAGTTCCTGTGACTTAGTCCAGAGTTTTCTTCCCTTGGGATTTCCCCCACCTCTCACCTTGGCTCCTTCTTTCCCACCCCTTCTTCCTGTCCTGTCTAGCCCCCTTTCCTCCATAAATCTTCTCTTCTTAAGACAAACTTAACAAGCATCAAGACCACAACCTTTCAATATACAAAGAACAGGAAAAAGATCTGAGAATCTCTGTTCATCCAGCTTTTTATGAAAAGTCTGTATTAATTGGTCAGCCTGTGTGTGAATATGGGTGAATGAGTATTTATTATGTACCTACTGTGTTCTAGAGTCCCTGTGCAAAATGCTTACCAATATCTCAATTGTGAGAATCTTTTCTTCTACGCAATACATATTTGTTGTGAAGAGGTTTTTCCCCCTGATTGTTCATTGTATGTGTGTGTGTTGGGGAGGGTCAGTGAGGGAGAGAGAGTAAATGCTTGTAAGAATAAATAATTTTTTTAAAAAAGAAAGGGAGAAAAATATATGAAATTTAATACAGCAGGTAGTTGAAATGCTGTCCTGCTCCTGTGTCCCCTTATGGACTTATTCTGCTCCTTTTTCAGTATTCTGATGTTTCCTAGATGCCTTTTCCTTTCTTGGTCACTTTCACTGCTCACTACTTTCTCCTCCCCGGGATCAGGGAAAGCCATCCCCCTCTCTCAAGCACCCCCTATTCCCACTGTTCCCTTCCTCTGATGGTTTCTTGCCCTTGCCCTTTTCCCACCCAGGGCTTCATTAACCATCTTTCTAAGATCTCCTTCAGAGCTCCAGAGAAAGTGTTCTTAGATGTTTTAAGAGCCCTTGTTAGAGGCTTTTCTCAAATTTTGTTTATTTCAATAGTTGGAATAGTTGGCCCCCGTGATATCACTGGTCTAGGGAATTCCCAGATAAGGAAACCCTCTCTACCTGTTCAGGTTGCTACCTTCTCTGCAACTTCTAATCATAGAGAGCTGGGGTGCTCAGAGAGGAAGTGCTTTGCCCCAGATTACACAGCCAGTCTATGTCTTGGGTGGGACCTAAACCTAGATCACCCCGACTCAGAGACCAGATAATAATGGTAACCCAATTCAACAAGTATTTATTAAACATCTTCTATGAGTCAGTAACAGGGATTTTAGGCATTGCCTGCCATATGTCTGGTGCTGGGGATACAAAGAAAACAAACAAACAAAAGGGAAATAGTTCTTGCCCTCAAAGAGCTTACATTCTTTATTTTATTTTTTAAATCCTTACCTTCCATCTTGGAGTCAATACCGTGTATTGGCTCCAAGGCAGAAGAGTGGTAAGGGCTAGGCAATGGGGTCAAGTGACTTGCCTAGGGTCACACAGCTGGGAAGTGTCTGAGGTCAGATTTGAACCCAGGATCTCCCATCTCTAGGCCTGGCTCTCAATCCACTGAGCAATCCAGTTGCCCCCAAGAGCTTCCGTTCTAATGGAGGAAACTGTCAGAAGGTATAGAAGAAATGCAAGGTAACCAGAGAAGGCTTCATGCAGCTTCAGCTGAGTCTTGAAGGGAACACCCATCATAAAATGGCAAACCACTCCAATATCTTTGCAAAGAAAACCCCAAAGGGGGCCCCAAAGAGTCAGACAGACAGGACTCAAACAACAACAGTCACATAGCTAACTGCATGACAGGCTCAACACTCAAAACATTTTGACAAGCCTGGGACCCTGAACAGAACAAAGTAATGGAATTCATTAGGGATAAATGTGAAGTCTTTCACTTGTGTTTAAAAAATCAAGCCAGGTACAAGATGGAACGAGGTACAACTTGATGGCAGTTTTGTTTGGAAAATATCTGAAGGTATTAGTGGATCAGAGCCTGAGTTGATGAGGTAGCTAAGGCAGCAAATTCCATCCTGGGCCTCATTAAAGGAGCCGCAGAGGTGAGAAGTAAGGGAAGTCCTAGTCTTCTTGTGTTCTGTTCTGGTCAGAGCACATCTGGAATGCTGGGTTCTCTTCTGGCTGTCCAAGCATTCTTGGAAGAGCCAGCATGCTCAGCCTGTAGGTCAGAAGGCTTGAGGTAATTTAAGGCAGTAAACTGACTGCCTTAAATAGCTGAAGAACTGTCATATAGAAGAAGGATTAGGCTTATTCAGCTTGGCCCCAGCAGGTGTGAGTAGGACAGAAGGTACAAAGAAGTGAATCTAGGCCGGATATCTTAAGGAAACATTTCCTAACCCTGAAAACCACCCAAGGGCTGCCCAAGGAAGAGTTGGGTTCCCCCACTTTGGGACATTTCAGGCAGAGGTGGGAGGACCACTTCTTAGGGGTGTTGTAGAGAGTTTAAAGTTGGGACTAGGTGGTCTTCTGCAGCCTTTTCCAATTTTAGATTAAGTCACTGGGGCTGGGAACTCTTTGAAGTTTGCCCATTTGACAGATCATGTCAGAAGGTCAAAGGATAACAAAATTTAGAACTGGAAAGGAGAGGGACCTGAAAGGTCATTTAGTCCAGTGTCTTCCTTTTCCAGAGGAAGAAACTGATATTTAAAAATGTTCACATTTACATGGTAGTAAGGAGCAGAGCTGAACTTTGAACACAGAACTCTGTCCTGTCTGCTGTTTTTACAGATGAGAAAATTGAGTCTCCAGTGTAGTGAATGACTTTCATCGTCATAGGGAGTAGTAGGAGACCTCAAGTTCTGTCTCCCTCCAGATATACTGGACTGAGTCTGTACCAAGAGGGCAGACACAGCTTGGAATTAGAACAACCAAACAGAGCTTGAAATCACTCCTCCCTGCCTGTGGCCTGCCCTGGGGATGGATGTTAATTAAAATGATAATATTTAGTTTACAACATAGGCAGCATTTACTGAGCCATAACTTGGTCCGCTACTACAGAGACAGCCTCAGGGCACAAGAATTTAGAGAGCTATAACTGCACTTCTTTAGCAGATAGAAACAACTGAGCTTAGCATCTGGTTAGGAAGACTAATGAGGTGGAATCAGAAACTGCCAGATGGCTCCCTTTCTCTCTCCTTCCTGTTGCCCCACCCAACTGAGCTGATTCATTGACTGGCCTGCTCAGCAATCCTCTCCCCAGGGCTAGATTTGGAATATCCTGGGGGTAGCCAGTGGAAGAGGTTTGATAACTACTCCACACCATGGCACATCTTAAAACCAGATGATCATCAGAGTTAAGAGCCAGAAGGAGCCTTGGAAGGCAGTTAGTCCAATCCCCTCAGTTATAGATAAGGAAACAGTCACCCAAATGACTTGTCACAGAGGTTGTATTTGAACTTAAGTCCTATGAGTCTAATTTCAGTGTTCTTTCTGTACATTGCATGGGGGACTCTCCACATGTCCCAGGGTTTGAGATGTCTTGGCCCTCAAGTGAATGTATCTCAAAAACTTGATTCAAGGATTACTTTTCTGGGGTTTGTCCAGAGCACCAGAGTTGTTAATGGAGATTCTTGGTGTTTGTTTTCTTCATGGAGGTTGCTGTTGCTAATTGGGTAAAAGCAGTCTAGTGTTAGGAAGCCCTGACTTCCAATCCTACCTCATATACTCACCTTGTTTTGTGACCTTAGTTTGTGACAAGTCACGAAACCTTAGTTTCCTAAACATCTACAAAATGGGGCTAAGAATAACACTGTTTCCCAGGATTGTTGCAATGATCAGATAAGATAAAGAGTGTAAAGTCCTTTGCAGACTTTAAAGCACAATACAGATGGGAGCTGGTCCTCTTGTGGTTCTTGTGGCACAGGGCTGACGTTTTACCTGGCTTGCTCAACTCTGTAGAACTGTCCATGAGTACATTCCCCAGTTAATTGTGAAATCTTTCAAGACAAGAGTCCCATTTGCTTTAGGATACAGCATTATGGCTTCAGAGCTAGAAGGGACTTTAGAGGGTCTATTGAATCTAAGCAGCTAAATGGTACAGTGAATAGAGTGCCAGGTCTGAAGTCTGGAAGACCTAAGTTTAAATCGAGCCTCAAATATTTACTAGTTCTGTAATCCTGAGCAAGTCACTCAACTCTGTTTGCCTCAGTTTCCTTGTCTATTAAGTGAGCTGGAGAAGAAAATGGTAAACCACTGTAGTATCTTTGCTAAGAAAACCTCAAAAGGAGGCACAAAGAATAAGACAACTGAACAACAAAAATTGAGTTGAACCTCCTCATTTGGTAAATGACTGAGTCATAAAGAGGTTAAACCACTTGCGCAGTGGCACACATGATTTGAATCCAGGTCTTTCTAACTCTAGGTCCAACATTCTGTATGTAGCTCTGTCTTGGGGTAGGGGTGGTAGGCTCAGCGATCTTTCTAAGGTCACACGAGGCATCAAGCTTTGTGAGACTTCTGCTTGAACACTCCTAGCACCAAACAACTGATTTCAGGGCTGTTTGTCTATACAGGTCTCTCCGTTTACCCTAACGCGGGTGAAACAAAATGCCCTTCAATGACGAGAAGCGCTCTGTGAACGATGACCAGACAAGCGACTCGGACTCCTCTCGGATGTCTGAAAGCACAGTGTCCCTCAGTGACTACGAGTGTTCGCGGCAGAGTTTCACGAGCGACTCCTCAAGCAAATCCAGTTCTCCAGCTTGTAAGCAAACAGCACTCATCTGCTTTGGTCCCGCTGATCCTCAGATGCATGGGCCTGATCAGAGAGAGAGAGAGAGGAAGGTCACCTCGGTAGTAAATGTCAGAGGCAGGATTAGAAAAGGGCCTCTTCCTCCTGAACGCCAAATATAGAGACGACCAACTTGAATTATCCTCCCTTTCTCCAACAGCACTATTTGTACAAATGAGAGCAGTCCCTTCAGTCAGTCAGGCAAACATTAAGCCCCTACTATGTGCCAGGCACTTTGCTAAGAGTCAGGGATACTAAAGGGGCAAGGTGCCCTCCAGGAGCTCCCAGTCTAATGAGGGAGCCAGCAGATAAGCAAGCACTGTGTGCCAACAAGCTGTAGACAGTGCAGATGGAAGGTGGGCTCTCAGGGAAGGCACCTTCTGTCCTTTATAGCTTATGAGATTCACATGACCTTGTTCATTTCTGTTTCGGATCCAGTGAGCTTTATTTTTTTAAAACATTTTTAATTAATTTAATTAATTAATTTAGAATATTTTTCCATTGTTACATGATTCATGTTCTTTCCCTCTCCTCCTCCCTCCGCCAACAAGCAGTTCCACTGGATTTTACATGTATCATTGATCCAGACCTATTTCCATGTTATTCATATTTGCAATAGAGTGATCATTCAGTGTCGACATCCCTGGTCACATCCCCATCAAACTGTGTGATCAAGCAGATGTTTTTTCTTCTGTGTTTCTACTCCAGTAGGCTTTATTTTGACCCTTTCCCCCCCACATCTGTTTGAGTCCAGCTTGAGTCTTCATGGTGCTGCCTTTCCTGGGGGCAAAACTCACAGAATTGGAGGATGTGGACTCTTGAAGCCAGTCTGGGGCCCTGCTCTAGGAACAAATTAATGCTTGTTCTTTTTGTTTCTTCGGTGAGACTTTTGAGTGGCTCAGAGTTGAATTTGCCCTGAGCAAGTGGACCAGCCAGGAAGTGAAGTAATCAGAGGGTTTCCCTGGTGATTTCAAAAATGGTTTTGCATATCACCCCAGAGAGGCATCAGAAAATAAAATCGGTATGGCCAGCAGGAGTAACAATGGGATCAGGGATTTTTTAGTTCCGAATTTGTGATTTCATTCATGGGGGAAACTTCTGCCCTAGCAGAATGATCCTCAGCTTACAGCCTGAGAGACGTGCCCAGGATCACATAGCCCATTGTGGGTCAGAGGCAAAACTTGAACTTGGGTCTTTTTGGCTTTGAAGCTGGCTTAGAGCCCTGTTCACTCCATACTACCCTTCTTTTCAGTAGCAATGAAGAGTAATAATAAATAATAATAGTAGTAATATTAAGACTAGTTCTAGCAACTGGCATTTCTGTAGGGTTCTAAGATTTGAAAAGCTCTTCAGTAACATCTCATTTGATCACTGGCTATAAGAGACAATTCAAAGAAAGTCACTTTAAGCATGAAATATTCATTGTTATTCCTATATTTATTTATAGCATTCTTTTTTTTTAAAACCCTTGCCTTCTGTCTTAGAATCAATACAAAGCATCAGTTCCAAAGCAGAAGAGTGGTAAAGGTTAGGAAATTGGGGTTAAATGACTTGCTCAGAGTCACACAGCTAGTACCCAAAACCTCCTATCTCCAGGGCCTGACTCTCTGTTCACGAAACTACACATAGCTGCCCTGTGTTCACTTTTTTTTTTTAACACTAAATTCTCTCTCCAGTAACCTCCCCCACCCACTGAGAAGGCAAGCAATATGATATCAATTATACATGTGAAATCACACAGAAGATATTTCCATTTATTAGCCATCCAGCAAGCATCTATTAAGTGTATATGATGTGGTAGGTTTTGTGTCAAGGACTGGGGACACCAGAAAAGCTAAAACATGCCTCTTGCCCTCAAGGAACTTACAGTCTAATAGAGGAATCAAGAAGCAAAAGGAGTCCTGTGTATAAACAAGATACAGACCCCTTAAACAGAAGGTGTCTCAGAGGGAGGGTGCCTTTTGTCCTTTTTTTTATGCTGATATACCCTGAGGCCCACAGATCATCCACTTGGAGGTGAAAGGACTCTTGAAGGCCATCTCTAGTCTTCTCATTTCTCCCATCTCTAGATTGTGGCCATCCTAGTCCAAGGTGTCATAAAATAGAGGGCCTTGAAATTCCAAAGCAAATTCTGAAAGAAGATCAGGGCATAGGGCCTTAGACTTAGAACTAGAGGGACCACAAGGGGTGTTAAGAACAATTGCTACATTTTTTTTTAAACCCTTACTTTCTGTCTTAGAATCAATACTAAGTATCAGTTCTGGCGCAGAAGAGTGATAAGGGCTAGGCAATGGGGTTTAAGCGACTTGCCCGGAGTCTCATAGCTAAGTGTCTGAATTTAGATTTGAACCCAGGATCTCCTATCTCCAGTCCAGGCTCTAATTCTTACATTTTATATATTTATTATTTTGAAAAATTTATTTAGTCAACTTAGAACATTATTCCTTAGTAACAAGAATCATATTCTTTCCCTCCCTCCCCTACCCCTACCTCTTCCTGTAGCCGACATACAATTCCACTGGGTATTACTTGTGTCCTTGATCAGAATCTATTTCCATGTTGTTGATATTTGCACTAGGATGATCATTTAGAGTCTATATCCCCAGCCATATCCCCATCAACCCATGTGATCAAGCAGTTGTTTTTCTTCTGCGTTTCTGCTCCCACAGTTCTTCCTCTGGCTGTGGAGAGCATCTTTCTTATAAGTCCCTCCGAATTGTCCAGGATCATTGCATTGCTGCTAGTAGAGAAGTTCATTACATTCAATTGTGCCACAGTGTATCAGTCTCTGGGTACAATGTTCTCCTGGTTCTGCTCCTCTCACTCTGCATCACTTCCTGGAGGTCTTTCCAGTTCATTATTCCTTCTAGCACAATAGTATTCCATCACCAACATATACCACAGTTTGTTCAGCCATTCCCCAATTGAAGGGCATCCCCTCATTTTCCAATTTTTGGCCACCACAAAGAGCGCAGCTGTAAATATTCTTGTACAAGTCTTTTTCCTTATTATCTCTTTGGGGTACAAACCCAGCAGTGCTATGGCTGGATCAAAGGGCAGGCAGTCTTTTATTGCCCTTTGGGCATAGTTCCAAATTGCCCTCCAGAATGGTTGGATCAGTTCACAACCCCACCAGCAGTGGATTTAGTATCCCTACTTTGCCACATCCCCTCCAGCATTCATTACTTTCCTTTGCTGTCATGTTAGCCAATCTGCTGGGTGTGAGGTGATACCTCAGCAATTCCTACATTTTAGAGGAATGGAGGCCCACATGTTCACAGGGTGTTGAGTCAGGCGGGACCTTGGAGATCATTGGTTTAATTCCCTCTTAGAGGACAGGAGGAAGCTCTGGTCAAGGGATGGGAAGCCTTAGGTTATAGAGAGAGTTAAATGATAGCCAGGATTGGGAATCAGGACCTTGGACTAAAGCCCTCTGGAAACTGTTTTGTAGCCATAAACTTGTTTTAAAGTTCAGTCCTTAAGGGACTGTGATTTCCCCCTTGTGGGTCTTCTTTTTGCCAATGCAGATCACAGCTTCTCCAGGCCTTTAGAGACAGTTTCGTGAGTTTTTGAGGCCAAAAAAGTCATTATCTGGTCACCAACCCTCTGCTGATAAGGCTTTAGATGGAGTCAGCAGCTTTCCTATGGAGAAGCAGACTGCCCAACTCTACTTAGTTGTGTGACCTTTGAAAAATCAGACTTGAAGAATTTAACCTGATATAGTTGGTTTTATTCAGATATGGGAAGAGGCCAATTTCAGGTCTTAAAACATTTTTTATCATAGACTTAAAAACTATCAACAAAACAACTGAATAAATTTAATTTTTAAGAAAAAGGGATTTTAAACACCCCAAGAAAGATAGCTTTCCTAGAAACAGGACACAAAAAGAAGATTTTGGGAATCTTCATGCCACTTGCTTTCAAATAAACATGCCAGTGGAGGAATAAGACTTTATGTAAATCCTTTACGTTTAACAAAGTCACCCCAAACAAAGCATGCATTACACTCCCTTCTCTCTCTCTCTCTCTCTCTGTCAGTTCATAGTGATCTTCCCAGTTTCCTCTGAAAGCATCTATTTTGTCATTTCTTATAGAACAATAATACATTATTGGTGTGGTCTGTTATATTCATGTCCCCTTTTAGTGTAAGAAAATAAGGAAAATACTTGAACACAGCCCCATCTCTTGAGAGTAGCAGCATCAGAACTGCATATATGCAGCAACTAAGGGGAAAGTTCATACTCCATATTCCAAAATTCATATACTACATATGATATATGAAGATAATTTGCCAGATATAGGGATATAATTTGGTATATTGTACCACACATGGCATATTATATTCATATACCATAATTAGTATATATAAATATATAATTTGACAATCAAAATAAAGTTGAGTTTATTATGCCATATATAGCATATTATATACATATAGCAATTTATATATACATATGTAATTTGATGTATATAGAAATAGAATTTGGTATGTTATACCTACCACATGTGATATACTCATGTACCATAATGTGTACATATGCATATGTAACTGATATATAAATAGAATTTGGTGTATTATACCACACATGGCATATTATATTCATATACCATAATTAATATATGCATATATCGTATCACGTGTTATACTCATGTGCTTTTAGATGAATATACACATAATATTTTATAGATTTTAAATTAATATACTCTAGTTTGGTGTGTAATATATGTGTATACAGAGAGAGAGAGAGAGCAAAAGAGGG
Organism: Monodelphis domestica; assembly: GCF_027887165.1. Taxonomy (NCBI): domain Eukaryota; kingdom Metazoa; phylum Chordata; class Mammalia; order Didelphimorphia; family Didelphidae; genus Monodelphis; species Monodelphis domestica. Next base: position 93,937,513 of record NC_077231.1, read on the forward strand.
AGAAGAAGAGATGGAAGAAGAGAAGAGAGAGAAGGAGGAAGGGAGAGAACATCATGCCCTGATAGGATATGGGGGGAGCTCCCCCTGCCCTGTTCCTTATTTTTTTTTTGGCCACTCTACAAAGAGCTACACCAAATATTTTTCTATATATGGCCTCTTTTCTTCTTCCTTTGATTTCCTTTGGGTTCTATGCCTAGTGTTGCTATTATGTCTGGGTCAAAGGGTACACCCAGTGTGGTAGTTTTACCACCAAACAAGTCAGTACTTCATCATTGGCACTGTGTGCTTGTTAACGTGGGCATTCCTTCCATGGGTGCCGATGGCCTCAACCATGCATGTTAATCTCAATTTATGGAATGAACAGGCTTCAAGCAAAAATGAGTGTGTACCTACCATTCTCCATTCATAGCTCTTTTAGTGTAGCGGTCAGCATGGTCTTGCTGCTATTCTCAGTTGGCATGGCTTCATTTAGAATTTCCTTTATTTCCTTGGGTTCTTCGGTTGTTATTTTTATGGTAGTGTTTATTAATAAACCACTTGTTAATTCCATCATTCTCCAATTCTTGGACAGATAGGTCAATTCTATTTAGTTTTTGTTTTCACAGATAAAGCCACTGTGAATATTTTCATTCAGATCTGCCTTTTAAAAAAACTATAGATTTCGTATGCTGCCTCAGGGAGTGGACAGGGTGGGAGGAAGAAAAGCTGAGTTCTAAAATGTCAAAATAGTTTCCACGTGTAACTGAAAAAAATTTAAAAATGGAAAAGAAAAAGAAAAGAAGAAACAAAATTATATATTTGGATCATCCTTTTTTGTAGAAGTAGGGAACTCTGGGTACAAAATATTGCATATGCTGTCAGCCAGGGTTAATATACTGGTTGATTTTACTGAATTACTTTTTTATCTCTCATTTTTATTTGTTGTAAGGGCCAGCACTCTTGATAAGGGAAGAAAGATAGATTTGGAAATGAAAGAGATGTAGAAACTAAAGATATTGATACTTAAAATAATTTTTTTTTCTAGACTGTTTCCCTATCTTTCCCACACTGGAAGTGCACTGGCCACTTACATGCTTGATTAAATTATTGATTGTTATAGGGGTTTGGCCTGTTCTGTTGTCAATTCTAATTGCCCCTCCTTAGGCATTCTAGTGCCCCCCCACCTTGACCCTAGGGACATATCATATTGATGCTAAATTAAATTGGAATCAGCTTAACCCACTGTGGCTTGAAACTCCTGAGCTCAAGAGATCCATTTGGGGCAGAATTCCCTGGTAACAGGCATCAGAGACCTGTGCCACCACACCTGGCCATATATTTTCTAAAATTACATATTTAGAATAAAATGCCAGGAACAAAGCCAGTTCTGTGACTGATTACATTCCAAAATATCTATGCCACTCTCCATTCTCTCTACCAGTGTCCTTCAGTGCTTGATTTATAATTTGCTGTTTTTTTATTTGAAATTTTTATATTTTAATTAATATTAGCCTTTTGTCTTTATGGCAGCATACCTCCTCACAAAGAGCCATCCTTTGGAATGGAAAAACAAAGCAATTGCCTCTTAAAGCATATGCTACGTTTTCTACCCCTTGTTACCTTTTAGAGAGAGATGGATGGGAAAAGAGATTTCATTATCTCTCAGACCCCAGTTCATTATATTTAATTAGAGTGCTTCCCATGTTTAAGTCTTTTATGCACTTAGCACAGTGCCTGAAATATAGTAGGCCTTTAATAAATGTTTTTTTGACTATCAGTAAACATTTATTAAACATCTACTACGTGCCAAACACTGTACTAAGCCCTAAAGATACAAATATAAATAAAAAATAAGACAGTCTGTGCCCTCAAGAACTTTATAACCTTTTTTTTTTTTAACCATTACCTTCTGCCTTAGAGTGGTAGGAGTTGTCAGTCAGGGTTAAGTGACTTCCCCAGGGTTACACAGATAGTCTGAGACTAGATTTGAATCTAGGACCTCCAGTCTCTAGGCTTGACTTTCTAACCACTGAGCTACCTAGCTGCCTCCTGCTTGTTATATATTTTTTTTTCCTAAAGAAGAAAGAATTTGATCAGAATATAATTTGTATCTGGATGTAGGAGGTTCAGATGTGAGACCTCTACTCACCCAAAGTGAGACTGAGTCCTGGTTTTTTCCTCTCTTTAGCAACAAGCCCGCCCCGAGTGGTGACATTTGATGAAGTGATGGCAGCTGCAAGGAATATCTCTAATATGACTCTTGCCCACGAGATCGCCATAAATGAGAATTTTCACGTCAAACAGGGAGCCCTGCCTGAGAACAGGTGAGTGGACGCATGTCTGTGCCTGAGTTGGGCAGGGGGTGGGGAGGAGAAGCAAGTCACCTCAGAAGCCTTTGAGTCAGAGAATTGGGATCCTGGAAAAAATGAAATTTCCCCTGCTCAGTTTGATCCCATGGAAGCATGAGCTGCTTGCTTAGGACCACGACCAGACATTCTAATCTGAACAGGATGGGGACCCCAGACATTGGACACCAGGTTCAGTTCTGGGTGCTGGAGTTCAGAAATGGTGAGAGGCAGGGGGGTCTGATGAATAGGATACACTGGACCAGGAGTCAGGAAGACCTGGGGACAAATCCTGCTATAGATAACTAATTAGCTATATGACTCCAGGGAAATCCCTTGTTTGATAAAATTTCCTCCTCAGTGAAATGAGAGGATTAATCCCTGTGGCTTCCAAGTTCCCTTTCAGCTTCAAGAAAAATACCCATGACAGTCATTTATTTGTTGCTTTGATATCTCCAAAGTATCATGTACATATTATCTCCTTTGAACCCTCAACAACTTAATGAGGGTGCCTCTATAAGTACTGTGATCCCCATTTTATAGATGAGAAAACTAGCTCAGAGAGGATCCTAGCTCCAGAGCAGGAAGGACCTCAGAAACCATTTAGTCCAGTCCCAAAATGGAACACATAAGGAAACTGAGGTCCAAAGAAGGTTAAGTGACTTTCCAACACTATACAAGGAGCACACGTGTCAGTTGGGATTGGAACTCAGATCTTTGTGACTACCCAAAGTCCCACAACAACACACTGCCTCCATAATAAGGAGCAGTCATTTAAAGTATCTGAATAAGGGATTTCCAGATGCAGTGCTAATTATAAGGAAACTTGTTTTGGGATATTCCTTTTCGTCTTTCATGGCGCTGATGATTCTTTTATTTTATTTTTTCTTTCCCCTGTTAAGATTTTGAGATGTGTTAAGGGTGTTATATTTGATGGCCTATTGATTCTAGACTACCCCCCCCCACAGGAACTGCCCCCAACTTCCAGGACAGGGCTGAGACCACCCACCTCTGGTAGTTGTTGCTTTTACCCTAGAAGGCTCTGAATCGGGACCAAGCTGATTTGACTGGGTGTGGGGACCTCTGAACTGATCTTAGCCAGTAGAGGAGTGGGTGTTCTCGGGAGCCACAGTCTCCTTGCCTTAGGTTTAGAATTCTGGACTCTGGGAAAGGCCAATTTAGCCACTTCTCACTCAATCATCACTTTTCCCTCCAGCCTGGCAGGGCGAGTGAAGCATATCGTTCACCAGGCTTTCTGGGACCACTTGGAGGCAGAGCTCAGTGAGGAGCCTCCTGAGTATGGACATGCCATCAAACTTTTTGAAGAAATAAGAGAGGCAAGTTGATAGCCCTTCTTCCCTTCCCCTTCCTTTCCTTCCTTCCCTTCTCCCTTCCTCTCCCTTTTCTCCCCTCTCTCCTCCCTTCCCTCTTTTCTACTCCCTCTTACTTCCCTCCTCCTCTCTCCTTTTCTTCTCTCTCCCTTTCCATTCCCTTTCTTTTTCCTTTCCTCCCCTCTCCTTCCCTCCCTTCTCTTCTTCTCTCTCCCTTCCTTCCCTCCTTTCTCCCCTCCTCCTCTCTCCCTTCCCCTTCCTTTTCCTTTCCTCTCTTCTCCTTCTCTCCCTTCTCTCCCTCCCCTCCCTCTTCCTTCCCTTCCTCCTCTCTCCTTTCCTCCTCTTTCCCTTCCCCTTCCCTATCCCTCCCTCCCCTCTCCCTTACATTCCTTTTCCCTTCCTCTTCTCTTCCTTTCTCCTCTCTCCCTTCCCCTTCCCTCCCCTCCAGCCAGCGTAGGGCAGGATGAACACTTGGGTCAAGAGCTGCTGTTGTCTTCCCACTTTTCCATCTCACTGCAGAAATTATCCTGTTCTTCCATCACAACTTAGAGCTAAAAGGAGCTATCTCCTCTAGCTCCCTCATTTTACAGATGAGGAAACTGAGACCCAGGGTAGTATTGTTGACTTGCCCATGATAACACACCTGGAAAACACATATTGTTTAATCATTTTCAGTCAAGTCCAACTTTTTGTGACCCCATTTGGGGTTTTCTTGGTAGAGATCCTAGAGTAGTCTGCCATTTCTTTCTCCAGCTTATTGTATAGATGAGGAAATGGAGGCAGACAGGGTAAAGTGACTCATCCAGGGTCACTCAGCTACTCTCTGAGGCCAAATTCAAACTCAAGAAGGTGATGGCAAACTCAAACCTGGACTCTCTGTGAGACAGTATGGTATAATATTGGTTAGAGAGCCAGCCTTGGGACCAAGACTCTAGTCCTGTCTCAGACAGTGGCTGTGTAACCTTGGACAAACCACTTTCTCACAATTTCTTCCTCTGCAAAATGGAGGTGATCATTGCACTTACCTGCCAGGGTTTTAGTCAAGCTCCAAAGAGATGACGGAAATAAAGCACTTTTCAGGCAGTAAAGTTCTTTAGAAATGTCAGTTTTCATGGCCTATTTTTCTGGTGAGGTGACTTGCCCAAGGAGACACAGCTAGTAAATGCCAGCACCAAGGCTGTGGCCCATGTCTTGTGACCCAGGGTCTGTGCCTTAACCATTGAACCATACTGCCTTAGAAAAATACCTCAGTAGGAAAGCACAGGCCTGGCCCATCCAGGGTGCCCTACTACCTGCCCTTTTGCCTCTGCCTGCTTATCTGCAGAGTTTTTGAAATGGTGCCAGTAGCTCTGAGTGATCTCAACCCGGCTGCTTTTAGCTTCTATATTGGGCATTTGCTTTAGGGAAAGTGATTTAGTGCAGGAAGGAGAGGGGGAAGGGAAGAAGGATGGGGAGAAAAGTGGGAAGAGGGAGAGGGAAGAGGGAAAGCAGCAAGAAGGCCTTCTTTTGGAAGCTTTGAGCCCAAGTCCTCACCTGCTCTAAAACAGGCTCATTGATATTGTTTATACACCCACAGTGAGTGAGCTAGCTCCCATGGGTCCAGGGCTTAAAGGCAAACCTCTTTTTCTTGGTATGAACCTGTGATTTCCCTGGCTTAGGGATTCCAAGTAAAGAAACCCCTCATCCAGTGCAAACCATCTTTGCACATTAGTGTACACTAAGGAGTTGCCCATGGACACTGAGGTCATGGGGACTTGCCCCTGGCACTCCAACTGGAAGGGACCCCAGCGGCCAGCTTGTCCCAACTCTCCCATTCCCAGGGAAGCCCATGAGTGCCAGAGAGGCTAAGTGACCACAGACCTGACATGGTCCTCTGTCCAGAGATAGAAGGCCTCTGAGACCAACTGGACCTACCATCTTACTTCACAAATGGGGAAACTGAGGCCCAGAGAAGTTGAGTCACTTTCCCTAGGTCACACTAGAGCAGGGATAAGAACCTTTGTTTTCAGGTGCCATATCCGTCATTCTTGCCACCTCTCTAGCTCATGTAGCTAGCATCCAGATGTCTATCAGTTAACAAACATTTATTAAGTGCTCACTGTGTGCAAGACACTGTACTAGGTCATGGAACAGTAAAACAGTCTCTCCTGTCAAGGAGCATGCATACATTCATGCAAGTCCCTCTACCATACCACACTGTCTATATATAGTATCATTAAATTGTTAGGTTTTTTTTTGTTATTCTGAGCTTAAAATTGAGCATTTCTATGTGCAAAGAATTACTGTCATTATTATGCAAAGAACCAAAAGGAGGAATGTACATGAAATCCCAAATTTCCATTCCATACTGCTTTTTAAAAAAGGATATAGTACACTCTGTGTGTTAGTTCCAAGGCTGCCCCATTTGTCTCTATCTGAACTTCCCTCTCTTCTGTGTACTTTTCTTTCTAATGCATTATTTGCCTTGTATTATTTAGTTTAAGGGAGGAACCTCTAGCAGCTCCTAACTGATCTTGCCCTGACTCTTTTCTTGCCTTTCTTCTCCCTCCCCCCATAGACTCTCCTCTCTTTCCTAACTCCTGGTGGAAACCGACTCCGAACCCAGATCAGTGAAGTTCTGGATACCGACCTCATTAGGCAGCAAGCTGAGCACAACGCCGTGGACATTCAGGGCCTGGCCAGCTATGTCATCAGTACCATGGGCAAGCTGTGCGCTCCGGTCCGGGATGATGACATCAAGGAACTCAAGGCCACTGGCAATATTGTGGAACTGTTGAGGTGAGTGTTGGCCAGATTGCAGGCTACAATCTAGTGAGAATTTACTGAGTGCTTACTTTGTGCCAGGTTCTCTTTAAAGCAGCCCATCTAGCTCCTCTGGAGGATAAGGGAATTGTCCCTGTCCTCCAGGAACTGACATTCTTCTGTTCAATTTGGGTCATAACCAGCAAAAGATGAAATGACTGAGGAAACAAAGATCGATTTATTAAGCAATGCATGCCAAGTGCTCAACAAATCAGGACCAAGCCCCTTCCTCAGTTTAGTTATTCAGTTATTCAGCAAAAACAATGAGTCAAATCAGACCAACTAATCAAAAGGAGACAATGCAACATGAGGTAGTTTGATTTCTAAGAGGACAAAAAGGGACTTTCCATAATTGGGAGGAGGAGAATAAACGAGTATAAGTCCTTGAATCCAGCGAAAGAGGTGCCCTACTCCCCCCAAGTGTCTGTAAACAGTCAAAGGAACAATGAAACAATGACTGATTGATCAGTAAGGGGCCAGTTTTCAGATAAGACATTTGGGTTGTTTGAGATAGATGTTCATGAGAAAATTCTTTCCATCACTTTTAGGATCTGACTGTGTTTCTCATCAGAATCATCCTTGACTAAAGGATCTCTGAATAGGAGGTATAGGTAGTCCAGATTCCCAGCCATACAAGGCTAGGTTCAAACAGGGCAATAAGGTTTTCTCCAAATTCCCATAATTGAATACAGTTTTCTCACAAGACAGAATTTGGACTGGCCTATAATTGACTAGGAAGGGAACGAAGCTGGCTCCAGAATTGAGTCACAAGATGGAGTCAGTGTGGTTCCTTCATATCCCACAATTAACCATTTGCAGTCCTCATTTACCCCTCAATTTTCTTATCATTTCCTCACAATTCCTATTCATCTTTCTGTCTATGTCCGGATAGGATGACTCACTTAGATATTTTTATTTCTTAAAATACTTTAAGGTATTTTAAAGTATTTTATACTTAAGCTACTATATAAATATATATATATATATATATATATATATATATATATACTTAAGTAAAAAATATTTTTTAGTTTATGTAATTGAATATAAACATAAACATTTTATACTAAAATACATATACATATATTTAAATGTATATATGTAGTACCTTAAATATAAAATATAGTTAACATGCTTACTTAATATTTGTATTTTATAGTTAATATACTTATGTATAAAATACTCATATTTTATAGTTAATATATTTACTCAATACTTATATATTTTAAATATAAAATACCTGATACTTAAGCATATATAGTATATAATTTATAATATAAAATACTTTCTACTTAAGTCGGAACTCGCATTAATTGGGAATAAAAATTAATTTTAAATAAGTTAAAGTATTTAATAACACTTTAAAATAAACACCACTTAGCTTGTAATATATTGCCATAGAATTCTTTGAAGAATGACCTCATTTTACTATGCCATGCAATTTTGTGGTTTTTTGGTAGGGAGAGGGATATCAGATAGACATTTTAAATATTGTTTTCTTTTTCTTTTTTTAGAAAAAGTTTATTGATGTTATCTGTCTCTATGTCAGTTTCAATTTTGAACATATCCCTCCTTTCTAACCTAGGCAACCATCCATATAACAGAAAATAAAAAAGGAAGGAAAAAAAACCCCTATAGTTTTAGAAACCAGTAATTGGCAGAATAACCGCTATGTCTGACAGCATAGTCAGTATTCCACATCTGTAGCTCTCTTTGGCAAAGCAGGGAAGGGAACATTTCCCTCTCTCTTTGTCAAGGCCAAGTTTGATCATTGTAATTACCCAACACCCAGTTTTGCTTATTTTGCTACTGTTTTTTCCCCATTTCCATTTTTGTAGTCACTGTCACATCTCTTGTTTCCTTGACTCTCCTTCCTTCTCTCTGTCCCTTTATCTAAGTCCCACAACATTTCCATGAGCCCCTGGAATTTCAAAACCGAATTTCTTAATGTGAGGTTTTGGATTATTGCTCTTCCTTCTTTTCTGACTCATTCTCGTTCTGATTTTTAAAGACAAATATTCCACGTGCTGGACCTCATGAAGATTGACATGGTCAATTTTACCATCAAGAGCCTTCGACCCCATCTTCAGCGCCAGTTGGTGGACTATGAAAGGACAAAATTCCAGGAAATCTTAGAAGAAACCCCAAGTAAGTACAGCACTGAGGCATTTCTTCATACATCAGAGGAATTAAGTGTCTTCATTTTGTAGCCTCAGGATCAGTGCTGGCTCCTGAAGGATTTCTCTCTCTCTCTCTCTGCCTTTGTCTTCATCTCTGTGTCTTAGCCTCTGACCATGTCTATGCATCTCTCTTTCCATCTGTCTCTGTGGCTCTGTGTCTATTTGTCTCTCTGTCTCTGTGTCTATCCCTGCCTCATTGTAGCTCTATGTATCTATCTGTTTCTATGTTTTCTTGCTGTTTTCTTTGTTTCTGTGTACATTTGTCTGCCTCATTCTTTCTATTCTCTCTCTTTGTATGTGTCTCTCTCTTTTTTACTGGATGCTCCTCTGTTTCCGTGGCACTCTGTTTGTCTCTTTGTATCTCTCTGTCCCTCGAGTGTGTGTCTCTATGAATCTGTTTCACTTTGTCTCTGTTTTTTTTTTCTCTCTTTCTATGGCTTTCTGTTTCCAAGTATGTGTCTCTGCCTCTGGATGCATCTCTCTGTCTGTCTGTGTCTCTTATTACATTTTATTAAAATATTATTTATTCTTTAACTCCATTGTCATTTGACAATGACTCTCTACCCACTGCCCCTTTCCCTTATAAGAATAAAAACAAAGTTAAACAGAACAAATCAGCAGACTGACTGGCTCAGAGCATTTCCCTCACTCCCTACCAGGATTCCACCACCTTTCTGGAGTGAGGTTGGTAGCCCCATTGTCATCTCAGTGAAGTCATAAGTGTTCATTCACTGTTCAACTATTCATTCACCTTTTCTTAAGGCACTTTAGTACTGCATTATCTTCATATATCCTAGTTTTCTCAGCTGTTCCCAATTAATGGGCCCCCATGTTCCTTTCAGATCTTTCCTACCACCAGAAAAGTTCTTCTAGGAATATTTGTGTATATATATACATATATAGCCTTTCCTTCTGTCTTTGCTTCTCTTGCCTAGCACTGTTTTTACTGGATAAGTGATTACAAGTTTTAGTGACTTTTCCAGTAAAAATAAGAGACTTGGATTCAAATCGTACCTCTGTCACTTACCACTTGGGTGATATTGACAGTCACTAAAGCTCTCTTGAATCCAGTTTCCTCACTTTGGAAATGAGGGGACCTGAGTCTCTTCCAGCTCTAGGTCTATGGCCCCAGTTCCATCCATGTTGAACACCTGTCCATATTGAATTGGGGATGACACCCTATGTCATCCATCACAATCAGCCTTGGAAAAAAGTTGTCAACAGACTAAAACAAAGGTGATGCAATAGTAAGGAGATACTATAGACTAAGGTTCAATAATTCACTTGAAGAGAGCCAGGGCTCAGAAGCTGAGTAGCCATTCAAGTGAAAACAGATAAAGGCTGCCACTGGACTGCAAAGAGACCACAAGTCCACAGAGAGATTCAAATCGTCTTAGGATCCAGGATGAAAAGAATCCAAAAAATCCCTGTCAGGCCTCGTCTGTAATATTTGGTTCAGTTCTTTTGACCACCTCTTATGAAAGGAATGAACAAGAGGTGGCTCAATGGCTAGAGAACCAGGCTTGCAGATGGGAGGTCCTGAGGTCAAATCTGACCTCAGACTCTTCTTAGCTGTATGATCCTGGGCAAGTCACTTAACCCCTGTTGCCAAGCCCTTACCACTCTTCTGCCTTGGAACTAATGTACAGTATTGATTCTCAGAAGGAAGGTAAGAGTTTAAAAAAAAAAAAGAAAGAACACACTGGAGCATAGCCAGTGGCCAGGGGAGTGAACTTATTAAGCAGAGAATCATGTGGCATAATGATAGGCAGAAGGACCTAGGGGGTATTTGACCTGGAGGATCAAAGACCTCCTTCTGGAGGAAGTTCAACACCCCCTTTCAGCCTGCCTGAAAGATAGAATCTCCATATAATCTCCATATAATCTCCACTATAATCTCCATAATACACTCACTATCTAATAGAGAAATAGTTTGTCTTCAAGGAGTTTCTCCCTATTAGATTCTTGTGATTGTTGCTCATGTCCTTCTAGGGGTGTTCAAGGAGGATTAGCATCTCTGGGATGAGGGTTTACTGAGCCCTTTTCAGGGTTACTCAGCCCCCTTTGGTGCTTACCTTTCCCCTAGCTCTCACCTGCAGCCCCAAGAAGCAATGGCTCTACCCCAGTAAAACTCTCTTGGCATAGGGGCTAAACCAGGGAAAGGCAATCAACAAGCCATAGGGGAGGTGTCGACAGGTGGCACAGGGCCTGAGAACAGTTTGTTCCACCATCCATGAAGCCAGCTGAAGCGAGCTCTGTGGATTGCATTGGGCTTGGTCAGACACCGAAGAAGCCAAGGTCATCCCCTGCATCCCAGGCCATTGCCAAGCATCCTGGACTTGAATGACTAGAAAAGACTGTGAAGCTAACGATCTGTGCAACTCTGCCTCACTTAAACCCAGTTGATCAAGTCAAGACAGCATGGAAGCAAGCACAAACCCATACCAACAGGCTACAGAGATAGGATCAATTGGAAGTGACTTGGGTATATGTGTTGGGGGGGGGGGGACGACTTAAGATTAGGAGGACAGGGAAAGGCGTCTTACCCAAGATAGGACTTCAACTAAGACTAAACCAGGAGGTTGGACTAGACCAGTGATGCCAAACTCAGAAATAGGCCTCTAATCAGTCTGGAAGTATCCTTGTGCAGCATATTGACTTAGAAAACTATGTGTTAATTACTATGTTCTATTTTATTTTTATTTATTTTGTTAAATATTACATTTTGATCTTTCTGGGCACACCCTTGGTTCCTGTGGACTAGATGACTTCTGAGGGCCTTTCTACCTCCAGATCTGGAAGATCATATGTGACCTATGACTTCTTTTTCTTTTCTTTTTTTTTAAACCTTTATCTTCTGTCTTAGAATCAGTACTGTGTATTGGTTCCAAGGCAGAAGAGCAGAAGAGCTAGGCAATGGGGTCACACAGCTAGGAAGTCTCTGAGGCCACATTTGAATCCAGGACCTCCTGTCTCTGGGTCTGGCTTTCAATCTACTAAGCCATCTAGCTGCCCCCTGACCTATGACTTCTATACATTAGTGCTGTCTAAAAAAGCACAGTGGACTCTCTTCGAAGGAAGTGGGTTCCCTCTTGCTAATGTGAAACTGATTAACCTCTCTTTTAGGTGTGTTTCAGAGGACACATCTCTGAGGGGTGAGGAAGAGAAGGGTAGAGTGTAGAGTGAATGGATTCTGGGGTCCCTTCCAACTTGGTGAAATTCTCTAATCTTAACTTTAAGGTCACTTCCTAATCCAGCCAGGACTTGGGGAGGAAGGTGCCCACAATGATATCCTCCTCTCCATGGAGAATTTGAAACCATGAGATTGATGGCCAGTGGCATCTGGGATGAGATCACTTAGAAACTCCTGAATGCCCTCTGAGTCTCAGCTGCTCCCCCAGGAGAAATGGATTGGGCTGGACTGGCTGGGTTTCCTTTTGTCCTTGGCATTGTAGGCTTCATTGTTCATGTGAGAGAACGGAAGAAACTTTCTCTGTAATTTGTCAGCTGTAATACAGGCGCTTAAAGCACAAACAGGCATTATCTTCGCTCCATAATTACAGAGCCAGGGTGATCTCGGCAAGCTATTTCAGGGCCCCCTCCCCCTTTTTTTCACAGTCTCTTTTTTATCTCTTCAAACAAAAACTAGCAGGAGGACAGAAAAGTTTGGTTAACTGTGATGGGAACAAAGAATCATGACATTCCAAGGGTGGGATTAGGCACAAGAATTCGACCAGACTCAGTGTTGGCAGAGACATTGCTCACAAGTTTAGGGGAGGGCTCTCTGTCTTTTTGGCTAGTATTCTCAGGAGAGAGAAGGAGAATGAGAAGGGGGGAGTAAGGAGAGAAGGAGGAGAGAGGGAGAACAGAGGGGGAGAGACAGAGACAGGAGACAGGAAAGGAAGAAGGATAGGGAGAGAGAAGGAGGAGAGAGTAGAGGGGGAGAGAGAGACAGGGAGAGATAGAGGAGAGGGAGAGGAGAGAAATAAGAGGGAGAAAGAGAAACTACTGTTGTTATTTTTTAAACTTTTACCTATTGTCTTAGAATCAATACTGTTTATTGGGTCAAAGGGAGAAGAATGGTTAGAGCTAAGCAATAGAGGTTAAGTGATTTGCCCAGGGGGTTACACAGCTAGGGAATGTCTGAGTTTAGATTTGAACCCAGGATTTCCTATTTCCAGGCTTGGCTCTCTCTCCACTGAGCCACCTAGCTGCCCTCCAAGTTTGTCTTTTTGTAATCGATAACTCTACAAATGACACCATACAGATACCACTAAAATAGGTATGTCTTCAGAATTGCATTAGAACATTGGTTCTCAACCTTTCTAATGCCGTGACCCTGCAATACAGTTCCTCATGCTGCGGTGACCCCAAACCAAAAAATTATTTTGGTGGCTACTTCAAAACTGTAATTTTGCTAGTTATGATTCGGAATGTAAATACCTGATATGCATTATGTATTCTCATTGCTACAAATCAAACATAATTTAAACATAGTGATTAATCACAAAAACAATATTTAATTATATGTTGAGAAATATTAAGCCAGTAGGAGGCAGCCTGAGCGCTGGGGCAGGAGGTAAGTCCTTCCTGGGGAGGGGGTCCGCAGACGCTGCCTTCATCTTCCTGTCATCTCCCTTCAGCTCAAGCTGAGGCTTCACTTTGCTGGGGTTACTCGGCTCTGTTATCTGCTCCAGGACTCGTTCTTAACCCCTCCGGAGCCAGCGCCCAGTGCTCTCTCTGGGTCTTTGTTTGAGTCCGGTCTCCAGGCAACAGGGTAAATCCATCGCCCCTCATAGGGGGAGGGCTGCTGATAGGTAACTAATATTAGTACAATGTTCAGGCAGCAGGGTCCCTGTTCTTTCTGAGATCTTGCTGTAAAGAAGCGAGAATTCCCAGTGGCTAAAGCCATTGGAAATATGTATTTTCCAATGGCTTTAGGAGACCCCTGTGTTTTGGTTGTTCGACCCCTGCCGGGGTTTCGACCCACAGGTTGAGAACCGCTTTATTAGAAGAAACAGTCTGATTTTTTTCATAAGAAATTCTATAAGTTAAGACCCAAGATTAGTGGTGAACAAATGAATGAAAATTATTTATCAAGTGTTTACTTTGTGCCAGGCTCTCAGTGCTAAAGGCTGAGAATGCAAATATAAGAAAGCATCTCAATTGGCCCCACCCCCCTAGGAGCTATTTCCCCTCCCCAGAGAGGTCATCCAGGTGGGATGCTTGATCAAGTAGGAGTTGTATTACATGGCCCTTCTGGTCCTGGCAACACTGCAATTTCCTGACCAGTAGAGAGAGAAGGTGGTGGAATGGAGCTCTTTGGAAATGGTTACTTTTTATCTAGAAAGTAATTCTCATTATGATTCCAGTGAAACATTGTAGTTAATCTACTTGACTGTGGTCTAAATGAGCTTCTGATGGGAAGCCTGATTTCAGTTTGAACAAACAAGGGAAGAGTATGAGTGTGTGTTTTCTGTCCTGAGAGCAGCCTGTCAGTTTCAGGTAGTTTCTGTCTGTCAGTTTCTGGTGCTTCTGCCAGCCTGAGGGCGGGGCTTATCCTCCTCTCTTCTCCCTTTCATTCTCCCCTCCCCCACTTCTGTCCCTTCTCTGTCCTGCTCTTCTCTCCTCCCTTCCTGCCTGTGGCCTGCAGTCTTCTGTTCTAAAGACAGACGTTCTTTTCCAGCCAGAACCTCAGCACCTCTCACAGGCATGAATTCTATTCTAAGCAATCTCAGGAGTGGCTGTACTTGATGCTTCCTCTTCTACTGCGAGGATTCCAGTTTTTGAGGGAAAAGAACCCTGGGGAGAGCTTCATTTTTCATTATCATTCTCACTCCTCCCCACCTTTCCTCACCCCGACTTTGTGCTGCTTCTGTTTTAAGCCCTGGTATATGTAGGAAATAGAAAAAACATGAAAGGATGTGCCTCTTACTTACTGAAAAGTTGCTAAAGACTGGAAACGGCACACCCTTCTTCACCCCACCCAATAGTTGCTAAATATAGAAGTAAATACAAAATTATTTGGTGTTGGAGTTTTTCTTATTTGGGAGGATAACAGGTTTCTCTTTCTTCTCAACTTCCTCTCCTTTCTCCTTTCTTCGTTTGACTTCCTCCTTCGTTCTCTCATTTTTTTCTCTTTCCTTCCTCTTCCTTTTCTTCTCTCTTTCTCCCCTCTTTATTTTTTTTAAACACTTTCTTTTTTAGTAGCAACTCTTAAGATTGAAGGCAAGGGCTAAGCAAATGAGGTTAAGCTAGGAAGTGTCTGATGACAGATTTGAAATCAGGTCTTACAGACTCCAGGCCTGGTTCTATATACACTGTGCCACTTAGTTACCCCCATCCCTTTTCTTTCTCACTTCCCCCCATTCTTTCCTTCCTCTGCTTTCCTCCCCCGCCCTCTCTCCTTCCTTTTTGTCTTTTCTTCCCTCCTTAGATTATAAACTCCTTGAGAATAAGGACTATCTTTTTCATATTCGTAACCTCTGCACTTGGATTTACTCTCACCTTCCCCTCTTTCATTTCTCCTCCTCTCCCTTAATCTTCTCTTTTGTCTCCTCCTCCCTCCCCTCTGTCTTTTCTCCTTTACATCTTTTTTTTCCTCTTTCTCATTGGGATCTACTTTTTCTTTGCATGGTTTCTCTCCAAAGGTATTCTTATAAATCAACTTTTTTTTTTAGGGGGGAAAAACATACCTTTAAGTCGAGATAGAATGAAAATATACAATGTCATCAAGTTTGATGAGATTATATTTCAAATGTCAGAACCCAGGGAATGGAGCATAAAGCACAATTTTCAATAATTCTAATAACAAATGATGAAATTCAAAGGAGGAATCTCTTCCCAGGGCCTGCCCCATATTCTACCCTCTTAGATTTACTTGAGTGGCAGCATCCTGCTCTTTGCCCTGTGTTGGCATCTTTCTGGAACTGTACCATCTCTCTATTAGCCCTTCAAACCCAAAGTAAGGCATTTTCAAAAGGTGCCTTTGGAGTCCCATGATGCACATTGGCACAGGCCTCTGGGCCCCAGAGATACTAGATGGTACCAGACATTTGGACTCATAATGTAAAATTGTCTAGCATGTTTCAGACCATTGTTCTTTGGCCTGTGGATGACCAAAACTAGGTAAGCCATGGCATCATAGCACAATAGATAGATTGTTAGACTTAGTACCAGGAAGCTCTGGGTTCAAATCCTGCCTTGAACACTTACTAGTTAGACAATCCTGGGAGAGTCATTTAATCTCTGATCTTCTAATTGAGATTGGCTTTTTTATTTCTTAATGTCTCATGGAGTCATCAGCTTCTACTTGGACAATTCCCATTTTTTAGGAGTCATTTTCTCCTGTTATGTTTTGGACTTCTTTTATCAAGCTGGTATATTTCTAGGCTGTTGTGGAGGTGGTGTGCTGGGTGAGTTAGGCAGAAATGCTTTTCACTCTGCTATCTTGACTCTGCCCTTTTCTAGTATACTTGGGAAGAGCCGGTGAAGGTTTGTCCAGGTCAGTTTCTGTAGACCAAGACATTCTTTGGCTCTTTTTGGTAAAGCAGAATTGCATCATGGAATCATCTTGGGACCCAATCTTCTCACTTTATAATTGATAAAACATAACAGGAAAATTATTTTGCTCAGGTCACACAGCTGGTCATTGGAGGAGATGGGGTTGGAACCCAGCACATCAGAGTAAGCAACTCCATGCTCTTCTCATTGTACTCCCTTGCCTCAGTTCTAGTGTTGGTTTTCTTCATCATTATTTATAGTGATGATCCCTTTTCTGATCACATAGAGCAAATCCCTGCTGAGGAACAGGCCTCCTGGGCTCATTTACAGAGGCATATGTGCTGGTCTTATCAGTTACAATGAATGGAAAATATTTCTGCACCTCCTTAGAGTTGGACTATGTTTGGCAAATACTAATTTTAGGAAGGGTACACCATGTGATGTGTGTAAAACAGCAGCCCTTCCCCCTATGCTTGGCCAGGGGCTCCCCCCAGCTTTTGGCTAAGTAAGAGCTTTAGCCCCAAGAGGCTCAGGGAAGGGGACAAGGGAAAGCTGCTGTTGACAGGACAATGGATTGGAACCCACTGGAAGACTTGAGTTTGAATTCTGCCACAGCCAACTCCTATCTGTGGGACTTTGGGTCACTGGACCTCATAATGAAATGAAGGAAATGAGCTCGATGGCCTCTAAGGTTCCCAAGCTCTGAAGCCTTGTCTTAAGGTCAAAGACTTAAACTCTTCTCTGTCTTATAATGAAATGCAACACTTTGCAACATGCTTCCAGTAAGTGCCCAGGGAGAAACAGTTTAACTAATCACTCATCCAGGACTTCTCAAGCACTGATTACTTGTTGTCACTGTACTAGAGCCAGCGATAGAAAGATAAAGAAAGAAACAGTGCTGACTCTCGAGAAGCTTTCACAGCTTTCATTTCATTGGGCAGATGACCTGTGCAAATCTAAGTGGACTCAGAAGCCTTCCAAGCAGAATAAATAGAAGATGAAGGCAAAGGAGTTTGGAAGGAGAGGTGTTGGCAATGGGGGAGTTCAAGAAAAGTTTCATGAAGAAGGTATTAGGTGGCACAATGATAGAGCATGAACCTTGCAATCAGGAAGACTTAGCTTCCTAAATTCAAATGCAACCCCAAAATAGTTGTGTGGCCCTGGGCAAGTCACTTAACTCTGTTTGCCTCAGTTTCTTCATCTGTCAAATGAGCTGGAGAAGGAAATGGCAGACCACTCCAGGAATTTTGCCAAGAAAACCCCAAATGAGGTCATGAAGAGTTGACATGACTGAGCAGCAACAACAAAGGTGTTTCTTGAAGGAAAACAGGAATTTTGTGAGGTAGAGGTCAGAGGAGAGAGCATCCTAGGCATGAAGGATGGTCAGTGCAAGGGCTTGGACTCTGGAGATGGAGGGACACATGCAAAGAAGAGAGAAAGAAGGCCCATTTAGCTGAGCTTTGGAGTGTGGGAGAAGTAGTAATGTCTAATGAGCTGGAAAGAGAGGGCAGGGCCAGCTCATGCTAGCAGGTTGATAAGAAGCCAATAGAAGTCTTTATACTAGTCAGTATTGCCTCGGTGCTTCCCAGATTCTTTCAGCTGGGTCTTCTAGGACATGGGCTCAAAGCCTTCCCCACCCTGATCCTCCCACCTGGGTGGTCTCCCACTGCCCTTCCCAGCCTGCGCTGCAGAGAACAAAACACAGGCCTCCCCAGGTGGTCTGATCCTTCTGGGGAGTGGGAGGGAGTGCAGAAGGACAGAGCTGCTCCCAGGTAACACTGTCTGGATTTAGATTCCAAGGATCCGAGTTCAGATGTTGCCAGCTCTGTCCCTGAACACATCCTCTGTTTCCTCAGTGTAAATTGACGCCTCCGAGGCCCCATCCCACTCTAGACCTCTGAGCCTGTGAGCACCTGCTCCTCTTTATCATGTTCCTACTGCCTGGAGGGCCAAGAGCAAGGAGAGATCACCTCGTGTCTGTCGTTTGGAAAGGCTTGCCCAGTTGCTTCACGTGCCTGAGCCGGGAAGTGCAGTGGATGGTGGCTTACTGGGCTGATGTTTGTAAGAGCTGGTCAGTGGCTTCTCTCGTACTGGTCAGCATTATAGCTGGAAGAGGACTTCTTGGCCTTCTCCTCTAAACTCATCATTTTACAGCCAAGGAAACAAATCCCACGGGGGTTAAAAGACTTGCCCAGGGTCACTGAACACAACACTGGTGAGGGAGGAATTTAGTTTTGGTACCCAGATCAAAAGCTGAAAGGGACCTCAGATATCCATTAGCCTACCCCCCCCACTTTACAGATGAGGAAACTGAGGCACAGAAGTCTAAAATTTTATGTGGCAGAGCCAGAATTTGAACCCAGATCTTCTGAACCCTAGCTGGGGCACTCTTTGCCCTGCCTCCTCACTGTGCCAGCTTCTGGAAGGCACTTTTGGTAGGATAATCATAAACCCAACATCTCTCTGATGCTTTCTGGTGCGCAGAACACCATACCTATGTTCCCTGACCATTCCCTTCCAGGTGCTCTGGATGTCACAAAGGAATGGATAAAGGAATCCGTCAATGAAGAATTATTTTCTCTTTCGGAAAATGCTTCCTTGCCAGGGGCTGAGAGTAGCTCCAGACCCAGCCTGAGCCCAACCGTGGTGCTGAACAACAGTTACTTGAAGCTGCTGCAATGGGATTATCAGAAAAGGGAATTCCCTGAGGTAAGCGGGCTCCTCCAGCTCCTGGGAATTTGCTCCTCTTGTGCATTGTTCCATTGATACCACTGAGGGTTCAAATCTGGCCTTTGACACTTGCTAGCTGTATGACTAACACACACTAAGATGATCAGAGACAGCTGATGTTTATGTGTAGCACGCTTTCCCCTTGAGACTCCCACTGACCTACAGTAAGGGCCACGTGGATGCTTTGGGATCCACTGCAGGAGCTGATGGAGTTGGGGAGAGGGTAAGGGACTTCTCCCCAGTCACAGAGCCAGTGACTTTGGTGATGACTCTAAACCCCATGCTCTCCCCACTAGGCCACAGTGCCTCTAAAGTCAGATCCTATTGCAAGGAACACATAGTATGGGTTGGAGATCAGCCTCAGACTGTTTCATTTTTTACCTTTACATTCTTTGGGTATATTCCTTGGCAGGTATATGGGTTGAGCCTTAATAAAGGCTTGTGGATCCCTTGATTGTTTGACCTTGGGTTAGTCACTTCCTCTAAACTTACCCTCAATTTTTACATCTGTAAAAGAAATGAAAGAATTCTTAAATGACTTTCCTCACAGTTGTTGAAACAAATGAGATGTGTGTGTAGTCTTCTTTCAGCAAGTCAGCAAGCTTTTATTTTTTTATTTAAGTTCCAAAATTCTTGGGGGAGGGGGGGCGTTACACATGTATTAGCAGGCAAAAACATGCTTCCTTCCATATTGGTCATTTTTTTCTATTATGGAAGAAACCAAAACACTTTCTCCACAAACTGACCGAATAGGGCTTGGTGAAAGATCAGATTTTATGAACACTCTTCATTTTTTAATTTATGAATGGAAAAATGGTGAAACAAGTGAGGCAAGTTCCACCTGGTCTAATATAAAGTCAATAAAGACCTTCTATTAAAAAATGACTATGTTGGTCATTTTTGTAAAAGAATACTCCTATAAAACCAAAACCCCAGAATAAAACCGTAAATAAACTGATGAGGAAGATGGTCTGCTTTGATCCGCATCCAACTCCAACAGTTCTTCCTCTGGAGAAGGAGAGCATTCTTGGTGCCAGGGCTTCAGAAGGGTCCTGGATCATTGTATTGAGCAAGCGTGGATTCTGTCCTACTATGATGGGCCAAGGGCTGAGCCAAGCTCTGAGGATTCAGAGAGGGGTAAATGACAGGTCCTGCCCTCACAGTCTGTTCTTCTTCCTACTCCTATTCATCATGGAAATGCTAGGAACCAACATTGCTAGTGAGAACTGGATTCAAATCCTGTCTTCCACTTGGTACAGTAACAGCCATGAACAAGTGAAGGCAGAGACAAGCCCTTCCCCAGGGGAGGACGTGCTGCTGGGCCTAGGGTCAGGAAGACTCCTTCCTAAATAGAGTTGCACAGAGTGGGACACACTGAACATCAACAACGTGTTGGCCCCAAGGCTCCAGGGCCCTGGAGGAGCCAGCATTCTCTAGAAGGAGAGAGCACCCACTCAGACATTAGCTACAGAGGTGATGAGGGGAGTCCTAGGGGACCAAATCAGCAATGCAAGGGGAATATTGATTTGATCGCAGATGCAGAGTAAGAAATGAGGGCACAGGCATGGAGGGGAAGGCTCTCTAGGAGCAAGTTGTCTGGAAAGAAGAGGCTGGGAAGCTCAGCTCCCCAGTGCTCACCAAACAGGGTCCCAAGGCAGTTGTTGGAAGGGAGAAAAGGGCTATGTCCTCCAACAGTACTAGCTGACTATGGGGCAGCTAGGGGACTGAATATTGAGTCAGTCCAGGAGCCAGGAGGTTCTGGGTTCAAGTGTGACCTCAGACACTTCCTTGTTGTGTGACCCTGGGCAAGTTGCTTGACCCCCCTTTGCCTAGCCCTGACCTCTCTTCTACCTTGGAACCAATACACGGTACTAATTCTGAGAGAGAAGGGAAGGATTTTTTGTTTTGTTTTTTTAAGTATTAGCTGACTTTTCTGTAGAGTCACCAGGGTACTTTCCTGCAAGTATTTCATTTAAACCTTGAAACACCCCAGATCCTAGAAATATTCTAATTACATTTTACAGATGGTTCTGTAAATCATCAGCCTTGAGCAAGTCTCAGCCTCCCCAAGTCTTAGTTTTCTCCTCTCCAAATGAGGGAATTAGATTGGATGCTGTTTCATGGGGCGATGGTTTAGTTGTTGTTTTAAACTCTTTCCTTCTGTCTTAGAATCAATACCTGCTATTGGTTCCAAGGCAGAAGAGCAGTAAGGGGTAGACAGTGGGGGTTAAGTGACTTGCCCAGGGTCACCCAGCTAGGAAAATTATTATTGTTTTTAATGATTTTTGTTTTATCTTTATTGATCAGACACTAATGACAGATGGAACTCGTCTTCAAGAACTGACAGAAAGACTGAATCAGTTGAAGGTTATCGCCTGCCTGTCACTAATCACCAACAACATGGTGGGTGCTTTGATAGAAGGCTTACCTGAGCTTGCAGACCGATTGAAAAGGATTTCCACTGTCCTGCTCGAAGGAATGAACAAAGAGTAAGTTCTTGAAGCCACCATGGGTTCCTTTTTCTTTTTAACCCTTACCTTCTATCTTATAATCAACACTAAGTATTAATTCCAAGGCAGAAAAGTGTTAAGGGCTAGGCAATGGGGGTTAAGTGACTTGCTCAGGGTCACACCGCTAGAAAGTGTCTGAGGCCAGATTTGAATCCTGACTCCAAACCTGGCCCTCTATCCATTGAGCCACCTATTTGCCCCCTTTTCCTTTCATTCATCAGGAGCAATCTGGGACTCTTGAGCAGGATTTTTATGACTGTGTCTTGGAGCATCTTACCTGGTAGTGTTTTTTTTTCCCTCTAGTGCCTTTGAATCTCACTAGCGGCTTCAGTATTTTTGTCTAGGGCAGGGAAAGAGATTTTCCATGACTTGTGTCAAGAGAGGTGTCCTGTTTCCACTTAGAATGAAGATGTTAAACGTCATCTTTGATTCGTGCTCCCTGAACAGTGCCAAGCCAAACCAAACACCCTGGGCTGCAGAACTCAGCTTATGGGAAGCCACTGTGACAGGGCTTCCCCTGGTGTAGCCAGGCATCCTCCATCTTTGCTGCAGGAGAAGCTAAGTGTCTTGAGTAGGGAGCTTCATCCTTTGTGTCCCTGGGGCTCCAGAGAGTGCCTGGGAGGGGCTTAGTAAGCACTTCTGGCTGCCAGGCCAGTCTGAGCCAGGGGAGAGAGACCTTCCCAGCTTAGACACCTAGGGGGCCCTCGAAGGCCCTGTCAGGCTCCTGGGTCCAGGGTTCACCTTAAGTCTCCTCCTGGAAGATAACAGCAAGTCTTTGTTTACTTTTTTGTTTATTTGTTCTTAAACTCTTACCATTCTTCTTAGAATTGATTCTGTGTATTGGTTCTTAAGCAGAAGAATGGTCAGGGCTAGGCAATGGGCATTAAGTGAGCTTCCCAGCTAGTGTCTGAGGCCACACTTAGACCCAGGACCTCCAGACTTTATAAATCAACATAATTGATATATAAATACATTCTAAGATTGATTCTAAGGTGGAAGTTAAGGTGGTGGTTGGTTGTTTTTTTTTTAAGAATCAGGAAAAGAAAAGTCTAAACAACAATTAAATTCTTCCCAAGAGGCAATGTGATCTAGTGAATATGGAGCCCTGCCTGAAGACCTAGGTTCAAAGTCCCACCTAGAGACGTCCAGCCAGTATACTGGACCAACTCGGAAAATGAGGAAGACTCGATTTCAGATCCTTAGAGCTGTGTGTCCCTGGGCAAGTCACTTAACCTCTGTGCACCTCAATTCTCTGATCTGTAAAAGGAGACATTTACAGCTCCCAACCACACAAATTTATTTTGGGGCTCAACTAAGATAACCTACGTAAAATGCTTTACAAACCGTAAAGCATTATAACTGTTAGGTATTATGATGATTAGTTGTGCTGGATGTGTGGCCCTGAGCAAGTCACATCACTACTGGGTTTCCAGGGTGCCAGTCTGAATTTGGAGGAGGAGATTCCCCACTCTGTGTTGAAGCAATCGAAGAAGGAGGGGAGGAGGCCTGGGCTTGGGGGTCAGCAATACCAGAGTTCGAGTCCTACCTTTGACTGTGTGACTCTGGGCAAGTTGCACGAGCTCAGTGAGACTCAAGACCCTAGTGTGTCTGTGAGAAGGGGAGTATTGATGGCTGTAAGGCAGCCTGCTGTCTGAATCTGTGGTCCTATAGAAGCAGCAAACTTGAAAAGCACTCTCCATTTTGGAGGAGAAAGGTGCAAATCGTGTCCACTGTTTGTACAGCCAGATGGACACATCCCAGAGTGGTCAGTGTTGTGGGAACTATGGGGAAAGGAGCAAAGAGGAATTTAAAAAGGAAATTGATAAATTATACTATGTGAACCTAATGCTTTCCCTCTTTCCTCCTTTCTCTCTTCTCCTGCCTCCCCTCCCCCTTCTCCTCTTTTCTCTTTCATTCCTTTCATCCCCCCCTCTCCCTGTCCCCCTTCTCCTCTCCCTCTCTGTCCCCTGTTCCCCATCCCCTTCTCCCTTCCTCCTTCTCTTTTTCTCTTTCCCCTCTTCCATCCCCCCATCTCACCCCACTCTCCCCCCCCCCCCCCAGGACATTTAACCTCAAGGAGGCCTTGAATTCCATAGGCCTCCAGACGTGTGTGGAAGTCAACAAGTCACTGGCAGAGAGAGGCCTGCCGGCGCTCAGCCCCGAGATTCAGGCCAATCTCCTGGGTCAGCTCTCCAGCATCTCGGAGGGCAACCCTATCTGCTCCCTGATCGGTGAGTGGGGCCCGCTGCTCCTCCTGCCTTTCTCCCCTTCCCCGGGCTTTCACTTCCGACTCTTCCCAATGAAAATCCCCCTCTGATGCCCCATCAGTCCGTGTGGAAGCCTGTGCGAGGAGCCCGCTGTGTGCCAGGCCCTGTGCGAGGCCCTGCAGGCAGAAAGGCCAAAGTGGCACCTGCTCTCCGTGAGTGGGGAGCCGGGTCAGTCTGCTCATCGGCAGACATTGATTAAGTGGCTGCTGTGTGCCAGGCACTGGGTACAAAAAGAGTACACAGCACGTGGGCCGGCCCCCAAGGATCTCACAGCCCATGGGGAGGACAAGCTGTCCCTCTCAAAGTACATCCAGAAATAAGTGGGAAATTGTTAAGTTCCGGGTAGCTGGAGAGGAAGAACACCAGCAGGAGGGCCCAGGAGGAGCCCTTGGCAGCTGTAGGAGCGAGCCACTTGAACCTCAGTCTCCTTATCTGTAAATGGGGATCATACTCCCTGTCTTAGGTTCAACTGAGGCATCAAGGAGGACCTAGGTTCATTTTCCTTCTTTGATATATGCTAGATGATGACAGGGAAGGGAATAAGCATTTAGTAAGCACCTACTGTGCTAAAGGCCTTACAATCATTATCTCTCAGAGCAACCCAGGGAGGGAGATGCTATTATGATCCCCATTTTACATTTAGGAAATGGAGGCAACCCAGGCTGAGCGACTTGTGCAGGGTGACCCAGTGATGAAGTCTCTTAGGCAGGATTTGAACTTGGGACTTCTTGGCAGCACTGTGTGACCAGCTGCTTCCTCTTCATACCCTAGATTTCCTATCTGTAAAATGGACGTAATAATATCTGGATAGCTATTGTAGCTACTGCCCCAATGGAGGACAACGGAGTGAATACCAGATTTGTCCTCTGATCTGGCTTTAAATCCAGCTTGTCATTTTCTGTTTGTGTTTGTTTGGACAAGTTGGGTTCTCTGCATCCTACTTTCTTTGACTTTGGATTTCCTTAGTGCTCTGATCCTACAACAAGGAGATTGGGCTTGATGACCTCTTCTGGATCTGAATGCACGGTCCCACCAGGCACAGTCACTTCCCTTGCTCACCGAGCTTTCTGCATTTTTTTTCAGATAAACGAATCCATCTGTATATGAAGAGTCTCCTCAATGTCCCAAGCCTTCAGAAATGCATGCCCCCCGTGCCCGGAGGCCTCACCATCATCCAGCCCGAGCTGGAGACTCTGGGCTCTCAGTATGCAAACATTGTAAACCTTAACAAACAAGTGTACGGACCCTTTTATGCAAATATTCTCCGAAAACTCCTTTTCATTGAGGAAGGAGGCAGAACAGCAGACACGGATCCTCCCAGGAACTAGCAGTGAGCTGGCATCAGAAGGAGGAGTGGCCACTTGAGACCATCCCAGCCTGCCTGTCCAGGTTCTTTCCCTGAATCTGTATTACAAGGACTACGGCATATTCCCTGTTCCCCACCCCCCACCTCCCATCTGTTTTTCAAGGTTACCTGGGATCTGTGTGACTCCTTTCCTGTTAGTTACAGGACTCGACCTGTGGCACCGCTGGCCCACACATTCTATCCCTCTGAAAACTTAGTAGAAGGAAACCATGGTGGTTTTTTGTTTTGTTTTTTGTTTTTAAGAGACTTCCGAAGGAAAAGAAACATTTTATATAATGGATTATATCCCCTGTATGTGATATTTTTGTTAAGGTTTCCTTGATCCTGCGATCCTAATAGCATTAACTAATGAATTCTTACCAGTCGAGGTGTTATTGCTCCTAACTTGTCCCTTACCGAATCTAAATTTCGTTTTGGTACAACTTGTGATGAGCGGGTTGTGGATCAGGGAGTGGTGAGGGCAGTCACTAAAGGGATGAAGAAATCCCTACTATTAAACAGACTGGTAAAATGACGTAGGTCAATGCAATATGAAATGTACAATTTTTATTGTTGCTCTGGAAAAGGAAGCGTACATAGGATTTCCCTCCGTCCCCAGGATCTGAGCACTTACTTAGAAGGGTTTACATGACAAGAACCAAATCACTTGTTACGTTGCCAGACTTCAGTATTTGTATTTGATTTGAAATCTTTGAAAGCCATGTTGTCTTGATGTTATAGAAAACCTACTAGGGTGTAGCAGCTTGTTAGAAACCAATCACTTCAAAGAAATTTTATATTGAAGGTTGCATTTTCTCTACATGGAACTGGTAGGAAAATCTGCAAGGAGGCAACCTTCTTTGGGGTCCAAACCTCTGGCCCAGAGGCTCCTTGTAGATCTCAGCCAATCAGATAAAGGACTAGAAGAGATGTTGCCTTTTAAAGGTAGCCTTGGATGATAGGAAATTTGGTTTGCTTGGGAGAGAAAAAGGATCTGTATAATCCCAGGTGAGGATCTGGGATATTGCCAACAAGCAAACCTTGGTGGTTGTTGATTTTTGTTTTTTAAGTGATTTTTACATCTGGAAAGAGAAAAAAAAATTAATTTGAGCTTCTATATCATTTAACCTTGATGTCTGCTAATCTATTTTGTGCCTCTGTTATTTGTATCCTTAAGCATTCAGAATACTTTAAGAAGCTGGGCCCTCATGGACCTTTGATTTTGAAAGACAACTGTACGTACCAGAATTCTTCACTGAGACTCAGAGAATGCACCAGCATTAGGATGGGCCTCCTGGGGGAACTGCACCTCTTTTACAAAACTATTTCTCAAAGGGTGATTGTCTTGGACTCCACTGGGCACAGTTAACTTGAGTGAATATATGTACTTATTTGTAACTTAGGAGTTCTTTGTGAGAAAGGAGGCTTACCTAGTTAATGTTACTTTCCCACTTCTCAAGTCTCTTTTCTGTTTATCCTTGCTACTACCACCACTGTTGCCCTCTTCCCCCCCCCCCAAAAAAAAAACCACCCCCTTTTATTTGGGGATATGACTCCTTTATATTTTTAAGGTTAAAGAAAATGATAGGGCAAATGTGATAATTGCTGATCTTTTTATGTCCAACTCTGAGAACATTCATTTAACTTGTTTTCTCCCTGAATGACCAATTAAAATATATGCCATCTCTATATGGACTGATGCCTGAATGGAACTCTCTTCATGGGCACAGCAGGGTACCATGCCACCATTCTCTTCTTGGCACAGCTTCCATTGAGTACGGTGCTAAATCTAACTTGATTTTTCTTGCATTCTCTGTCCTGTTCTTTGCCCCCGTATGAAGGGTTTAGAAGGGACAGAATCCAGTGTCATCTTTTCTCTTTTCCTGTAAGTGACCAGCCTGTTTAAAACAGGGAGATAAAAGCAGAGCTTATTTTTACCATAAAGTTTGAATCCAGTGTGATTCTCTTGTGTATTTAATTTATATTGCATGGAAAAAACAACTTATAAACACTTTTTCAAAAATTACATTTAAAATAAAGGGCATTTTATTTTTTAAAAAGTGGTGAAACAAATCTGTTTCTGGATTTAGGCAATTGTATTCACTGAGGTATCTCAATTCCTATCATCCTGGATGCCATTCATTCTAAGGTTGCTTAAACGTTGGCTTCCAGGGTAGTTTCTTAACAAGGTCACATTTTGCTATGCAAGGTTTATAAAATGTAAAACTAATATTTTAATGTATTGTTTAAGTTGCACTTGTGAAATTTTTGGCAAGAACTAGTTCCATACAAGCTGGCAATGTGTGTGTATGTGTGTGTGGTGTGTGTGTGTGTGTGTGTGTTTTCAGTTAAATATTAAAGCAATTGATTAAAAAATGAATGCCGTGTCTGTTTCATTGAGGGGATTTTTATTTATTTATTTTATTTAGGATATTTTTCCATGGTTACATGATTCATGATCCCTACCCCCTCCCACAGCTGACAAGCAGCTCCACTGGGTTATTCACGTATCATTGTTCAAAACCCATTTCCATGTTATTCATATTTGCAGTAGAGCGATCCTTTAACATTAACACCCCAATCACATCCCTACTGCACTACATGATGGAGCATATATTTTTGTAATGCATTTCTGCTCCCACAGTTCTTCCTCTGGGTGTAGATAGTATCTTTCTCATAAGTCCCTCTGAATTGTCCTGGGTCATTACATTGCTACTAGTAGAGAAGTCCATTACATTTGATTGTACCACAGTGTATCCATCTCTGTGTACAATGTTCTCCTGGTTCTGCTCCTTTCACTCTGCATCACTTCCTGGAGGTCGTTCCAGTCTCCATGGAATTCCTCCACTTTATTATTCCTTTTAGCACAATAGTATTCCATCACCAACAGATACCACACTTTGTTCAGCCATTCCCCAATTGAAGGGCATCCCCTCATTTTCCAGTTTTTTGTCACCACAAAGAGTGCAGCTATGAATATTTTATGTTCCTTATTATGTCTTTGGGGTCCAAACCCAGCAGTGCTATGGCTGGATCAAAGGGTAGGCATTTATTTAAAGCCCCTTGGGCATAGTTCCAAACTGCCCTCCAGAATGGTTGGATCAATTCTCAACCGCCAGCAATGCATTAGTGTCCTAATTTTGCCACATCCATTGAGGGGATTTTTAGAGATTCGGCCAATAGTGCTCATTTTTGGGGACCTTTAAGTCTTGATTAGCCAGGTCATCATCTCCCTGTTGCAACCCATTAGGTACTTCTGCTGTTCTTTTAAAAAATGTACATACTCACACATATTTTAAACCCTTGTCAATGCTGTATATCGGTTCCAAGGCAGAAAAGTAAGGGCTAGGCAATGACAAGTTTAAGTGACTTATCCAGGGATCACACAGCTAGTAAGTATCTGAGGTCAGTTTTAACCTGGAACTTCCAATCTCTAGGCCTGGCTCTGAATCCACTGAACTACCCAGCTTCCCCACCAAAAAAAATTTTTTTTGTTACTTTTCACTTGACAAATGTCAACAATTGTGGACATTTCCATATATGAAGAACAGAAAAAGAAGGGTAATGTATGAATTTCAAATCTCAATTATAAAGCACTTTGAAAACAAAACTTTTACCCTCTACCTTACTATCAATTCTAAGACTTTAGAAGAGTGGCAAGGGTTAGGCAATTGAGGTTAAATGATTTGCCCAGAGTCACCCAGCTAGGATGTATCTGAGACCAGATTTGAACCCCAAGTAGTTCCTCCGGACTCAAGGCCTGGTTCTCTATCCACTGTGTTACCTAGCTGGCCCATACAATTTGTTTTTAAAAAGTATATCATCAATCATTTATTAAGCAGTGGCTGTGCCAGCTGGGAATCAAAGTATAAAGAATGAGAAGTTCTCTTCTTGGAATGAGCTCACAATCAAAGGTAATAAATTTATTATGTAGTTTCAAAGCTGTCTTTTATCTGCATCTTCCTCTAAATTTCCCTTTGTTCTCTTTTGCCCATTTAAAAAAAAAAAGTTTCCATGGCCCTCTTTTCTTTTTGGCCAAAATAGTTACCAGATTGCTAGTTATTTCCTTGCTCTCACTCTCCAATTAAAAAATAAAAACAACTTGTAATAAATGATTATGCAAGAAGTAAAAAAAAAACAAAACCATACCTTGATAATGCCTGCAAATGTATGTCTCCTTATATACCTCCAAGCCATCCTCTTCCAGGAGGTGAGGAATCTGGCTCATCATGAGTCTCTTCTGCTGTTTTTTGTTTTTGTTTTTGAAACCCTTACCTTCCACCTTAGAATCAGTATTGGCTCCAAGGCAGAAGAGTGGTAAGGGCTAGACAACAGGGGTGAAGTAACTTGCCCAGGGTCACACAGCTAGGAAGTGTCTGAGAGCAGATTTGAACCCAGGATCTCCCATCTCTAGGCCTGACTCTCAATCCACTGAATCCCCTAGCTGCCCCCTCTTCTGCTGTTTTTATATGACTGTCCTCACTTTGCTTTGGGCCTTGGTATAGTATCAACAGGGCTGGACCTTGAAGTCAGATAGACCTGGGATATAATCCCATCTGTGACATGGACTTGTTGTATGCTCCTGTTTGGAAGAAGGCCTTGGGTGGAAGTGCTGGCAGTGGAAGGGAAGCATTTAACAATGATGGAGAAACCAGTAAAGACCTCTTGTAGAGGGTGATACTTGAATTGAGTCATAATGGGCCCAGAGAGTTCTAAAAAGAGGTGAAGAGAAAGAAATTGTAGATGTGGAACCATAGGAAGAATTTACTAAGATTAGTTTATTAGACTTGGTTAAATCTTGTCATTCTTTGCAGTCATTTTCCACTTGTGTTTGACTATTTGTAGTCCCATTTGTAGTTTTCTTGGCAAAGATATGGGAGTAGTTTGCCATTTTCTTCTCCAGCTCATTTGACAGATGAGGAAACTGAGGCAAACAGGGTTAAGTGACTTGCCCAGGATCACACAATTATTAGTGTCTGAGGCTGGAGTTGAAGTCATTAAGATGAATCTTCCTGATTCCAAACCCAGTGCTCTCCCATCACTTGGTAAGTGCTTGTTCTTGATGAATTAGTTAAATCCATGATCTTGACATTGCTTCACTGAGACTCCTTTAACCTTTGGAGACTCCACAAGACACCTAGATTCTGTGTAAGGAGAATATCTGTGGATGGCTTAGCAATCTCTATAGTCAATGGACGGTTTGAGGTTTGAAGGATTCTAGACTCCTTCAAAAATGATTTTAGCTTGATGGGAAACTATTCCAGATGTTTGAGTGGGCTCAATGGAACAGAGCCAACTAGGATTAAGAAAGCTCCAGGACATTCTTGAGTCATTCAAGGTCTTTAAACAAAGGCATTTTCAAAACTTAGTCCATAAGGATCAGGAGGGGAACTTGAGAGCGTTTTCCTATCCAGAGCCCCTGATGTAATGGTTGGTACTTGGTCTTCTCCCTGCTGGGATTCTAAGAATTAATAGGCCTGGGGTTGGGGGAGACCATTTCCAGATACACACCAATACTTGAAATTCCATAAACTCTGTTTAAATCCAAATCCCCTAGAGAGTAATCATAACTCCAAGCTACTTCAAGAAAGAGACCAAGCCTTTCTAGAAGCTCCAGTGAAGAATCCGTTAACCTGATCATGGGTATTTACTGGATTTATCAGTCATTCCCCTTCACTAAGTTTGCCAGATCTTTTTATAAGGGCAGATTTTGATGGAGAGAGCCTGAGACAAATTTGGAGAATGTTGGGAAGGTGAAGAAGACCGAGGGCCTTGAGAATGGAGGCTGTGGATGGACAGATGCCTACTCCCTCATTTTACACTGTAAAGACTAAAATTTTGGGAACTGAGGCAGGTAGAAATTAGTTTCTTTCTGCAAGGAATATTATTTTTATGAGGGTTATTAAAGGTCAAGGGTTAAAGAAAATACAAGCAAGAGAAGCACGTGCTAGGTGGGCCATGAGGCCCACCCAAATTTCACTCACATCATGAGACACATCTGTTTGCCAGCAGAGACAGGAAGAGAAGAGAGATCATGCCGAGGGCGGAGACCCTTTTAATAATGATTTTGCTCTCGGCCCAGGTGAGAATTCAGTGAGATTACAAAGCATTCTGGGGAAGTGGAGCAAGGACTTCTGGGGATTGAAGTCCTGGATTCGAGTCCATTTTTACAACACTAGGTCCATGCTGGAAAAAGCATTTTGAAATGGTTTTCTGAGGTAGTCTGCCCTTTGAAGCACACCCGATGACTAGTCTTGGTTTTTTTCCTTTTAACAATTTCAAAAGGATGATCAGAAAAAGGTATAGTAAATTTCCATGGATTTTAATCAATCAACAAGGATTTATAGTGTGTGCCAGGCATTGTGTTGGTAAATAGCTAGCTAATTACTACCATTTATTTGTGCTTTAAGGTTTGCAAAAAGACTTTACAAATAAAAATCATCTCATTTGATCTTCACAAGTGTGGGAGGGACTAGGTGTAAGTGGTTGTGATGATCAGCCTCATTTTATGAATGAAGAAATTTCAGCTAAGTGACTTGCCCAGGGTCATACAGCTAATATGTGGGAGAGGCTAGATTTGAACTCAGTGACTTACCCAGGGTCACTCAGCTAGGAAGTGTCTGGGGCTGGTTCTGAACTTGGGTGTTCCTCCCTCCAAGCCCAGTGCTCTGTGCACTGAGCCACCTATTTCATTATATATCTATATCTTATATGCATGATGTTACACATGTACACAGCTTACATATTTTATCACATAATGGGCATATACCTATTCTAGAACAATACACATGTTACATGTTACCTTTACACACATTCAGATACAGGTACTGATTAAACACATTATATTACATATATTTTACATATATTATACAGTATGGTACACAAGGCACCTTAGTATAGAGATCTTAATTTATTTACATACGATTATATATGAGATATTAACATATAGCTTAACATACTATATCCACATCTTGCAAATATGTTACACATATCACACACCAGATGCATATATTATACATATTTTGAAAAATTACTTTTCAGGGGCACTCTGATAGTGTCTGGGGGCAGGATTTTAACCCAGGACCTCAGGGTCCTGGCCCAGGGGATTCTATCCATTCCATTATACTTAAAAACAACAAAAAACAACCCTTACCTTCCATCTTAGAACCATGTCTCTTAGAACCAAATGATTCTAAGGCAGGAGAGTAGTAAGGGCTAGGCAATGGGGGTCAAGTGACTTGCCCAGGGTCACACAGCTTAGAAGTATCTAAGGCTATGTTTGAACCTGGGACCTCCTGTCTCTGGGCCTGGCTCTCAGTCCACTGAGCCACCCAGCTGCCCCCCCATTTCATTATACATACAAAGAACTAACAGCTAGGAGAATCAGGATAGCCGTTACTATGGAGATAGCCTTTGAGTTAAAAGAAACTGGTTTATCCTTTTCCCTTAGTTATTCTGAAAAAGGACACGCCATTTTTAGATCCAGGCCTAACGCCACGTGGACGGCTCTTCTCCTCCTCTAGCCCCGCCCCTCCTCGCTCTGGCTCCCTGGAATAGGCGGAATTTATGGCGTATAAGGGGGCGGGGCTCCGCCAGAGCCTCATCCGGGTCCCGTCGACGTAGTCATAGGGTCCCTAAAAAATGGGCGGAACCTTCCCGCGTGGTGCACCGACGTGGGGAAAGGTTTGGGTGCTGCACCTCCGGGTGTTCATGCTTCTAGCGGTCCGCCCACTGCTGCCGCTAGGGTCGCAGAGGTGAGGCTAAGGAAGTGGGAATAGCAACTGGGAAGCCATGGACGTGCTAGCTGAGGAGTTCGGCAACTTGACTCCGGAGCAAGTGGCCGCTCCCATTCCCACAGTAGAGGTGAGTGAATCGCTGGGGCTGAGACGTGACTTGTTTGGGGGCGTTCCCTCCTCGGGCTCCCTGGCTGGGCAGGGAATCCAGCCACCAGACTGCTCCGGGCCTACAGCGCATGCGCGAAACTTTCCGCTCCTCCCTCTCCGAACTCCAGGGTCCGGTCTGCGCATGCACCCACCTCTGCCCACGAGGTCTCTTCTCTGTGCTGTCAATCCCCGTGTCAATTTCTTGGGAGCAGAAAGAGGTGTCGGAGACCGCCTTGCCCAGTCCCCTCATATTACAAATGAGGAAACTGAGTTCAAGAAAACTGTAATGACCTAGATAATAGATATAGAGCTGGAAGGGACCTTAGAGGTTGAGTTTCCCTCATTTTGCAAAAGAGGAAACTGAAGCCCAGAGAGGGGAGCTGGAAGAGACCTAGGAGACCACTTCATCCAGTCCATTGTGCTGTAGTTGAAATCCCCACTTAATCATCTTTCTGCACTAGACTAGAAAACTTGAGGACTTAAATACATTTTTTTAAATAAAACCCTTACCTTCCGTCTTGGAGTCAATACTGTGTATTGGCTCCAAAGCAGAAGAGTGGTAAGGGCTAAGCAATGGGGGTCAAGTGACTTGCCCAGGGTCACACAGATGGGAAGTGTCTGAGGCCTGATTTGAACCTAGGACTGTCTCTAGGCCTGGCTCTCAATCCACTGAGCTACCCAGCTGCCCCAGGATTTAAATAATTTTAAGGCCACGCTGCTCCTACTGATCAAGAGGCAGGCCCTTGAACAGATCCTTTTTTTTTCTGGTTCCTAGTACCTTTCTTTACTCTGCCATTCTTTCTTAGTATAGAGATGTGATACATAAAAAAAAAACAACAACCTAGGGAAATGGGTGGATGAGAACAGTTTGTTCTAAAATCCATGAAGGCAGCTGAAGCACTTAGAGCTTGATCAGACATCAAAGATGCCAAGGTTAACTACTGTGTCCCAGGCCATCACCAGTCTTCTCAATGTCCCTTGATGACTCTGGAAGAGACAATGAGGGTGAGAACTTTGTGCAACTCTGCCTCACTTAAATTCAATTTAAGTGCAAGTCGTAACATCCCCCTGAGAAAGTCACTGGTCCTCTTTGGAAAAGAAGTGACCATTTCATGTTGGCTCTGTGCAAAATTTTTTTAAATTTTATTTTGTTACACAAATATCTCATTTGATCCTCACAATAAGCCTTTGAGGTAGGTGCTTTTATTTTTTTTTTTATTTTTTTTTAAACCCTTACCTTCCGTCTTGGAGTCAATACTGTGTATTGGCTCCAAGGCAGAAGAGTGGTAAGGGCTAGGCAATGGGGGTCAAGTGACTTGCCCAGGGTCACACAGCTAGGAAGTGGCTAAGGCCAGATTTGAACCTAGGACCTCCCATCTCTAGGCCTGGTTCTCAATCAACTGAGCTACCCAGCTGCCCCCTAGATGCTTTTATTATCCCCATTTTACAGTTGAAGAAACTAAAGCAAAGATCATGGTCACATAGCTAATAAATGTGTGAGGGCAGATTTGAACTGAGGATTTGTTGACTCCGAGTCAAGCCTCTCTCCACCCTCACTGTCTTCTTTTCTGAGGAGATGCTACATTTTGCTCTATTGAATCCACTTTATTAGAATTAATAGTAAGCACTGAAGGATCTTGTATTTTGTACATCTTCCTGTCACTTCATTGCTTGGCTCTGGGTATTTTCTCTGGCTTCCCTTCACTTCTCTCATCTCTTGCTATTGGTGTTCCTTAACATCTTCAAAGTTCCACCTAAAATCCCATCTTTTTCTGGAAGCCTTTCTCAGTCTCTCAACTCTAAAGCCTTTCATCTGTTAGTTACTTCCCATTTGTCCTGTACATTTTTTTTGTACATAGTTGTTTGCTTGTTTCCTTCCTCTTTAGATTGTGAACTCCTTGAAGGCAAGGTCTACTTTTTGCCTTTTTTTGTGTCCTCAGTGCTTAGCCCATGGGGTTAGGGCTGGCACATAGTAGGCACTTAACTGTTTATTGAGTGATGCTGTTATAAAAATGTGGTCTGCTGTAGAAAGTAATTGACTAATGTCTCTTCTCTTTCATCATAATTTCCTTAATGCTACCCTTAAGACATATTTGGACTATTCTTATAAAGACGGAATAGAAATGAGAAAGTAGATATGTTGATAGATAATTGATAAGATCTTCTTTAGTCACCTCTTTGATGCTAATATCATTTATGTTTTTTCCCCTCATTTTTGAAATGTCTTCCTCTCTTTGAGATATCTTAAAAAGTTTTCTCTCATGCCATTAAGAATGTACCACCCCCTGGACAGATTTATCAATGTGTACTCTAGGTCTAGTGTTCTTGATGAAATTTGAAGCACCAATTCCATAAACTGAGTAGTCTGGTTTACCAATTTATGGCTGATCACAAATTGACAATTAGAAAAGGCAGCAGGAGGCTTGTGAAAATAGGCATATTGACTGCCAGAAGTAACAGCTGTCAACTTGCTAGAGAACCAAAGAACCCTAAAAAGCAGACCTCAAATTATACTCCAAAGGGCCGTTCAAGTAGGGGACCAAAACAGACTTCTTCCTTTAGCAGCTCCTGAAAACATCATTTCATGGCATAGGAATTAATAAGATCATTTATTCATTGTCCTTTAACAAGACAGGGAAATTTGGAAATGTGAAATACATTTAAAAATAATTTCCATAAAAATAGCTTTGGTGCTTAAAGAAATGTTTCACATTTCACTCTTGTGCAACTCCCCCTTTTATGTTGATGCCATTAGAGAAGGAAATTACTGTTGAATAGTGCTGACCTCGCTCTTTTATGGGTCATTCTTTCTTATTTATAACTGTCGAAAATCTTTGACTAAAGAGCATATTTTATCCAATCCCTAATTCTTACTGTTCTCATTCACAGGAAAAATGGAGGCTGCTTCCAGCATTTCTAAAGGTCAGTGTTATACATTTAATATTTACTCTCATGTTTTTTTTAAACATTTTTATTATATACTTAGTAACTACCATCACCACCAAAAACCATTTAAATAAACAACTGCATAAAAAAATTATGTGCAAGCTACAAACTCCATGTTGTAATTTATTTAAAAATATGTAAATTATATATGTATGCTAATATTAACACTCTGCTTTTGAGTTCTCTTTGGATTTGCTTTACTTTGGTACTTTTTTCTCTTAATTTTGTTGCTATTTGTAATCATAGTATGTATTATTCTCTTTTCATCTCTTCATATATTTCCCTCATTTTCTTTATATTTTCAATATTTTGTCATTTCTGTCATATAATTTGTCATTATATATTTGTCATATAATAATCCATTACTTTCAAATGTCACAATCTATTCATCCATTTTTCTCAATAATTTTTTTTTATTTCCAGTTATTTTGTCATTACCAACAAAGCTTCTATGAGTATTTTCATACATACCCAGCTTTTTAGGTTCTCAATAATGCCCTATGGGTCTAATCCTAGTAATGAGAACACCTGGTCAATTTGCATGAACAGCTTTATTGTTCTTAATGAATATTTCTACCTTGTTTTCTAAAAAAACAATTCACAGCTGCTCTAGCAATGTAATATTAGGCATATTTCTCC
This sequence comes from Monodelphis domestica, assembly GCF_027887165.1. Classification (NCBI taxonomy): domain Eukaryota; kingdom Metazoa; phylum Chordata; class Mammalia; order Didelphimorphia; family Didelphidae; genus Monodelphis; species Monodelphis domestica. The sequence goes on from NC_077231.1 coordinate 93,973,973, forward strand.
ATATTCCTATCAGCATTTAATTTGATCAATTTAACTCATTTGGTTCTTATTTGACATACATTACCAGGACCATATTTAGCTAGACTAATAGACTTTAGGTAGCAGACACAGTCTGTTGCAAGGGCCATACTCTTTCCAAAACCAAATCTTCCCATCTTGGTCATATCCAATCGAACTTTTGTTCCAATGGTACAACCCTTGGAATGTAGGATTACCTCTGTAGTATAAGTGTTAAATTAAGACTTTTGCAGACTATTTATGATTTCTAAACCTTTTTATCCCACCAGAAACAATGTTTGGATTATGTATATGCCCAAGCTTAGATCATCTATTAGCCTCATGCAGTGTGAGAGGTGGGGTTCCCTAGAAATCTATCATATTTAACTTATCTAAAGTTCTATTCATCTTCTTAACTTCTTTCTTATTTATTTTTTTAATTAGATTTATCTAGTTCGGATAGGGGAAAATTAAAGCTCCCTGCTATTATTATCATTTATTCTTTCCTTTAAATATCTGGGTGCTATGACACTTGTTGCATTCAAATCCAATATTGATAATGCTTCATTATTCATAATACCCCTCTACCCCAACATAATGTTGTCTCCTCCAATCATATCCATTTTAGCCCTAACTCTGTGAGAGATCATAACTCCTACCACTGTTTTCTCTGGATCAGCTGAAACATAGTATGTTGTACTCCAGCCCCTAACTTTCACTCTCTATGTATCTCTCATTTTCAGTGTGTTTCTTGTAAACACCACATTGTCAGGTCCTTGTTTTTGATTCTTTCTTCTCTCCATTTTCTTTTCATGGGTGAATGAATCCCATTTACCTTCAGTGTAACAGTTATTAGCTGTGCATTTCTATCTACTCTGTCCTCCTTATCACTCTCTTCCTTTCTGCCATGTCTCTCCTCAGATGTCCAGTTTTTTTTGACCAATCTATTTCTGATTCACTCCTTCCCACAGATCATCCCTTATCCAAATCTCTTGTTCTAGTTCCAAACTGGCCCACTTTTCCAAAGGTCCTTTTCTTTTCCCTTCCCACTTACCTTTTAATTCTTATTCTGTCTACTTTTCCAAAAAGCCCTTCCTTATCTCCCCCACCCCAACCATGTCCTCCTACTTCTTAATATGAATCAGTTCTTGTCTAATTCTAGTTCTTAATTATTTTCTTCTGTGAGTTTCTGGACCCCTTTTTCCATTTGGGTGATCTTTCTTTCATAATTTTCTTGCATTGTTCCTTATATTTTTCCCTAATTTTTCCTCTACCTCATTAATTTGTTTTTTGAGATATTTTTTAGGCATTTCCAAAAGCTCTTTTTGAGTTTGTGACCTTTGTATTTATTTGCTGTTTTTGAATTAGGCATTTTTACTTCACTGAACTTTAAGTTTGTGTCAAGTTCTTCTCTATCCCTATAGTAGCTGTCAATAGTTGGGATTCTTCTTTGCTTGCTCATTTTTATTTATTTGTTTTTTAATTTTAGTGACCAGACCATTAGACTTAATTATTGACTTTTTGCTAGAGTCTCAGGGTACCTAGTGTACTTTCATGATTTTTTTGTGCATTTTTTTTCCCTGGGTTTGGTTTAGTTATTCCACTTTTTATTATCTAAGGTCTGATGTGTCTCTGACCCACTCAAGTTCTGGTCCATGATTGACCTCAGATGTTCCAACCAGAGCCTGTGGGCAGTTCTACCACTGCATTTGCAAGCATCCAGTGCTCCTCCCTGTGTGGCAGCAATTAGGGACTCCACTCTCCTGGGAGTGACCAAAGCTGATGGGGTCCCAGTCCCTCAGCAACCACATTCAACTGGGTGTGCACTCCTTCTCTCCTCCTCTCCTATTGCTGCAGCCCAGGTTAGAGCAAGTGTCTAGTCTGCATTCCTTGGACTTCCAAAGTCCCTTGTTTGTTAGCAGCCAGACTTGAACTTCTGCCTTTAGAGCTTAATGTTGGTAGTCTCTGTGGTGTCCACACACTCAATCTTCAGCTATAGGCCAATGGGGATCTCTTGGAGCCTTAGGTTGCAGCAGATACTGTTGTTCTCAGTGCCCTTTGCCTGGGGGTTCCAGTTGCATCCTCTAGATGCAAATTCCAGGGTTTAGCAAACAAGGTGAGGTTGCTGTTTGGGGTTTTGTTGATTGCCACAGTTTGCTTTGTTTCTGCCCCCAGGGCCTGTGGTATTGGAACTGAGGCTAGGGAAGCCAGAAACCCTCCCTAGTTTTCCCTGGCTGTTCACTTTTGCTCCTTATTCCTGTCTGTTTTTGCCACTTTTAGCATTGATTCTTTGAAATTATTTTTGGTTGTTTGTGGGGGTTATTAAGAGGTTGAGGAAGATTCACGCCCTACTCTGCCATCTTCTCACCCACTCTTACATTCTTATAGGAGAAAAGTCTCATTCAGTTTTCTTTTTTATAGCAAATCCTTGTCATAGTAAATTTATATGGTAAATCCCTGGTATATTTTAACCATTGCTACAACTCATGCCCCATGCTAAGCAATGTTGGGTACAAGAGGAAGGAGACCTGGACTTGCCCATAGGAGCTTATGTTCTAGTTTGGGAGGCAGACCATATATTATTTAGATTACTTATTCTAAAGGCCAAATGAACAATAGAGATAAGTGTCTGCCCCACATGTTTAAAGGAGGAAGAAAGTATTTTGAGTTGTTTGCTGAAAATCTAATGGGGGCAGAGATTGTGGTCTGAAGAAGGGTGGAATTTAGAAAGTTGGAGACTTGGGGAAAAGGGAAGAATATACAAGACTGTCACATTTGAGTTGAAGCAAATGTTGTTTATAGAGAAATTATTAAGGGCTATTCCCAGTGATTGAGGTATCAGCATCTGTTTAGGTCTCAGCAATACCAGTTGGTTGCTATTATAGTAGTTTCTGGACTAGTGCTGACCAGTGGTTCTGGCAACCACGAGGGCTAGAACATTTTGAGTAAGTGATCTTCCTTCCCCCTTTTGGTAATAATGACGTTAGAGGAAGGTAAACTGAGGATAGATAATGTCTGCAGCTACTTTGGGAATACCAGAGCAGGGGTGGGCCTTCTCGATTTGTCCGTCTCTCACTACCCTGAGTGTACTTGGCAGAGGGGCTGGGGCAAGGTCTCCAGATGTAGAAATACCACACCCTCAGCATTCATGAAGCCTGGTGTGAGCAGAGAGCTCAGGGAAGGGAGTCATGGTAGAGAAAGTTAAGAGCTCAGGAGAGGCCGGATTGTTGGGGACTTCAAGTTCCAGAAATGTAGACTTTGTCCTAGAGGCAGTAGGGAGCCTCCGAATGTTTTTGAGATGGGAATGATATATGCAAATTGAGATTTGGGGCCTGATTCCAGAAGGGTAGAGAATGGAAGTAGATAGAAGAGCAGCTGGGAGACTAGTCAGGCTCTTGGAACAGGGGGCAGGGGATTGGGAGATAGTCCCCATGCAAGAACTATATGAAAGGAGGATGGCTGGGACTCAGTGAATGACTGATGTGCTAGGAGCCTGCTAAGCCCCTGCTCTAGGTGGTAGGTGCTGGGAATATTCAGATGAAAGCAGTTTTTCCCTCAGGGAGCTTCCATTCTGCTGTTGCTTTGAGGGGAAGGTGGAGCCTCCTCACCTAAGGCTTGGCTTCACCAGCTTCATATAACCTGAAACATCTGACAAGTGAGGTAGAAAACAAATGTCTCAAACAGAGAAAGACTTGGCTCAGTGAAAACGGTTCAAATAATCAATTGTTCGCCTTGTTGGAAGTTCAGAAATGATCATTGTGCCGCTTACCCGACACCTTGGCCTGGGCACAGACCAGCATGAGGCTCCCTTCTGCAATTCCATTTCTCTCAACTGGGTGGTTTCTGGTGGTATAAAACACAGATTGTGGACACGGTGATGTGTTTTTACTAAGCAAAATGTGGAGCCTTACTGTAAAAATTAATTTAATCTCTAATAATAAAAATATTATATTTTATGTAGGTTTATTAAAGATCATTAGAAATCAAGGAATAAAGAGGATACAAAATAAAAACCACATGCCTATGGCTGGTTAGCCATTTTCAAAATCCCCACTCACCACCATCACTGCTGATTCTACATCATGCCAAAAAAGAGAGGAGGAGCCTCAATGCCCACTCCCTTTATCCTCTGTCTACAGGAATTATATAATGACAGGAAGTCAGTGGGCTCTCGGGATATGTAGTTGGTTTTTTTAGGGTAACATTTTCAATTATACATTTCCAAAGGTGTTTGGCTTGAGATAAGATCAAAATCTCTCAAGGCTGAAATTCCATGACAAGTTTTATCCTTTTGGTGCTGATCCTATGGTGTCTTTCTGATCCTGTAGGTGAAAGGACTTGTGAAGCAGCACATTGATTCCTTCAACTATTTCATCAACGTAGAGGTGAGCATTCTGCCTGGGACCCAAACACAGGGGATGAGAGTTACCTGTAATACTAAGGCTTCTTTCAATCTCTGTCTTGTTTATAGATAAAGAAGATTATGAAAGCCAACGAGAAAGTCACAAGTGATGCTGACCCCATGTGGTACCTAAAGTAAGGGATGGTTTGCTCTTTTGTGTTGAATTCGTTCTTTTAAGAGACACTTTGTCACTATTAAATATGCATACCACCACATCTTTTTTAAAGCTTTTAGTCAGGTTGGTAAATAACTTCTTTTAAAATTCTTAAACTTAACTCAGTATTAAGAGGAGAATTACTATTTGTTTCCTGTGTTTGAAACCAAAAAAGAGTAGTCTGGTGCGTAGTAGAGTGTCTAGTAATTGCTTAATTTGAATTTATTTATATTATTTATTATTGCCATATTATTTATTGATTGATTTTTGTGGAGATATTTTATGTAATGACAAATTTCCACATAAGCTTTCCAAAGTTACATATTCCCAATTTGTTTCTCTCCACTCTCCTGGAGCTGTCAAGCAATTCAATCTGGGTTTTACATGATTTTAAGCTTTTAGTCAGCTTGGTAAATAACTTATTTTAAAGTTCTTAAACTTAACTCAATATTAAGAGGAGAATTACTATTTGCTTTTTGTATCAGAAACTAACAGATTAGTCTGGTGCCTACTAGAATGTTTAGTAAGTGCTTAATTTTTTAGATAGTTGCAAATTTGTTCAAGGGTGTTCCTTGTCTTTTTTTTAATATAACCTTCCCTTTGACTTCTCTACAGCATTGCCTTTCACTTAATAGGAGTTAATAAATGTTTGTTTGGAAATGGGTAAATACATTTATTTAAATAAGAGAACCTCAGAAAAACATGAAAGACATTATATATACATATGTAGGAAGGGGAGGAAGGGGCTGAGATACTTGTAAATTGAAGTTATCCCTTTGGATTCCAAACTTTAGCAACCACCATATGATCCTGGTATTTTGGGTGAAAGTAGGCTGCTAGTTTTTCACGTTTACCAAATAGATAGAATTGATATTGGACTTATTTGCTTTTCAGATATCTTAATATCTATGTGGGCCTCCCTGATGTTGAAGAAAGCTTTAATGTGACAAGGCCCGTGTCTCCCCATGAGGTAATTGAGAAACCTGGTTTTTGGTGCCACTTTTCTTTAAAGTAATAGATATTCCTCACCCCTGTTTTTAGAGGATGAACTTCACTATCAACACAAATTCAAATATATAGACAAGGACAAAAACCAAAACCAAATTAATTGTAGGTGGATCCTTAAATCTTGTTTACTTCAAGGGTTTTTTTGAGGGGAAAGGGTCTAAACTTGTCATTTCTTGGGTGTAGGGAGCTCTTCTGTCAATACAGAACTACTCTTTAGCTATAAGTTGGAGTTTTCTGACATGCTAAAATGTGAAGTGACACGTTCAGGCTTCCAGAACCAGTATGTGTCTGAGGCAGGACTTGAACCTGACCCTGAGGCCAGCTCTCTGTCCACTCCATCATATTGCAGAGGAGCAAGGGCATAACTGTCATCTCTCGGTACCCTTCTCATATCAGCCTGACTGATGCAACCATTCGATGACTTTCTACAGTGTTGTGCTCCGCCTCTCATTCTGCCTCTTAATGGGGGACTGTCTTGCATTGGAACTGAACTTTTTCCTGGGCCTCGGCTTCAAGGAGTTAACCTTGTGTAGGAGTTCCTGCTGATTTGTTTTCTGGTCATCTCTCCCCTTCTTGAGTGTCTCATCAACTATTAGAGTTATAAGGATCCTGGAGAAGTCCCAGAGGCCTGCCGTTGCCCAATTTGACCCTCTTTGATTTCTTGTGGTCAGGTATTCTGGATTAAACTTCTTTTGTGTCCCCCTTGGTGCCTGCCTGGGTCACTGATTGGAAAACAATTGTTGGATGGCGAGAGAGCTCCGTCTTCCCCTTGAAAGTTCTCCACCTGGTGGTTCTAGCTGTGAATTGCATCAGGATGAAAAACGACTTACTGCCCTCCTTTCTGCTTTGTGTCAAGAAAAGTTCAACTACGTAACAGAAGCATGAGATATTGATAATATTGAATGAGATTTGCTGATTAATAATCCTTTTAGATAGCCAGAGAGCACTGGATCACAATATTGATTAAACCAGGTAGCATGAGCAGCTCGTTAGGAACACATTTAAAATAAAGATTTTCCATTTAAAAATGAAAAAATTTACAAACATGCTCTTAGAGCAGTCAGCAACTACTTATCAACTATCTCCTGTGTCTGAAAATTTTGCTGGGGTGTTCAAATGCAACCAGAGACACATAGGATATGACCCTTGTTCTCTCCCTAATAATCTGGTTATGGGAATAGTGAAAACACACATAACAGAATACTTGAAGGGACTGAATATCACTAAGAGTTCAAAGACAGATCCATGTGAGTTGGAGGTCTGGAGAAAGCTGAGTCTGTGTCTATTACAAGGCTGTGGGATGCCTACCTTATCAGCCTTATGAAACCTAGAAGCTTGTTTATTGATCATCATATTTAACTTCTCTCAGTCTATCTAAGGATAGTCCTCAAGGCTTCTGTTTTCAGTAGAATGATTATTTTATTTCTTCCTTATCTCATCATTCAATTCTTGATTATTTGGCATCTTAAGAGTTTCTGTTTTGGGGGGCAGCTGGGTGACTCAGTGGTTTGAGAGCCAGACCTAGAGATGAGAGGTCCTGGGTTCATATCTAGCCTTAGACACTTCTTAGCTATGTGACCTTGGGCAAGTCACTTAACCCCCATTACCTACTCCTTACTGCTCTTCTACCTTGGAACCAATACACAGTGTTAATTATAAGATGGAGGGTAAACATTTTTTAAAAAGTCCCTTTTTCCCCCTCAGCATTGCTAAATGAATCATTTTCCATGAATTCAGTTTGCAAAGAACATATTAGAGTATGAAGACTTTTAGAATAATTGGTAAAAAGCCATCATTGGTAGGTTCAGCAATTCCTACAAGCACTAAGGAAGTTTGCAATGAAAAAAATGTCAGAATTCTGGTTTTCTGCTCCATCATTGGACTTTCAGGGCCCAGGTATGCAGTGAGGACAGTTTTGCTGGCCTTGTTTGAATTGAGGCAGCTGGTGAATGAGGTGGGACTGATGAAACTGAAATGTGAGTTGTCTTCTTGTAGCCTAGAGAAACAGGAGACAAGGTGCCACCAACAGGTCTTCTCTGCCCTGAGAGAGGATGTAACACACATCTCTGACTTCCTGTTTTAGTGCCGTTTGCGAGACATGACATACTCAGCTCCCATTACAGTGGATATCGAGTATACCCGGGGCAGCCAGAGGATTATTCGGAATGCTTTGCCCATCGGCAGGTGAGAAAAGCAAGTGTGTGCATGTGTGCATGTGTGCATGCACATCTTATTTCCTGTGGTTGTAAATTTGAAATGGCAGGTTTAAAGTTAGCCAAGATTCTTTCTCCTGATCTCCCCTGGTATTATTAACAAGGTATCCCAGCCTTTTGGGAGATTCCCTGAGGCTAGCCTTCTCGCCAGAAGGTTACTTACTATGTATCTTTTTTACTATGAGCTTTTCCTTACTCTCGCCATAATTTTTAAGTAGGATGGAACCTGCTTCCTCATGCAAGATTATTTAAAAGCCAAGGTAGGGAAACTTCTTGTCTTCATCACTATTTTCTCTCTTTGTCTTTTTAAAACCTTTATCTTTGTCTTAGAATTGATACTGAATATCCGTTGCAAGGCAGAAGAGCAGTCGGGACTAGATAATTGAGATTAGGTAACTTGTCCGGGATCACACATCTAAATATCTGAGACCAGCTTTGAATCTAGGACCTCACTTCTCTGTGCCTTGCCCTCTATCCATTGAGCCACCTAGCTGCCCTTGGTACCATTCTTCTCATAGGTTTCCTTCCTCAAGCTAGGAAAATCCAGGAACTCTTCTGCTGGTTATCAGCGAAAATAGGAAAGAGTTATCTCTGGTCACAGTGCTGGTTCTAATGTTGGTTCTCCTGTTTACCATGCTAGCGCTTTATGTGGTATTTAGAGAGACAGAGATATTTACCCCAAGAAGGGGTAAATTGTTCTTTATCCCATTGTACAGATGGGAAAGGAGCAAGGAATAAAAGGAACAAGCTTAGTCTGTTCAGGGAGTGCCTTTTGGAGCTGAGGAGAGATTTTGGCTGTGTTTAGTATATGCCAAGGACCTCCCTGTCTTTCTCGGTGACTTGCCATTGATGATTCAATAGGAATGCTTCTGAAAACAGGGAGAAGACAGTGCAGTTGGTTACCAAAAGCCAACAAAGTCCATTGAGAAGGAAAGATTAGGTGCCAGTGTGGTGAGTTTTGCCCATGCATCTGACTCATCTCTTCTCCTTGAAAGTCAGGCTTTTCTTTTCTTCCTCCTATACTGAACACAGTTGACATTTAATAAGCGCTTGTTGAATAGCTGAGGCCAGCTGAGCTCTTCTCAGGCCCACCTGGGAGTTCCCAAGATAAAAGGCGTTTTTCTGCAATGTTGGGTGTCCCTTGGATTTTCATAATTTGTCTGAAATGATCAAGGGTGTGGGGGATGTTCAGACAATTTATGGGACTATTCTTTGCCCTAAAGATGTAAGGACAGGAAAATGTATCCATCAATCCTGGGTTCTTGGTTGAGGTGTCTGCAGCTAAGAGAACTGTGCCAAAGCAACACTAACAAGATTGGATCTGTTCATGTTCTGTCAAAGGCCTCCTGAGGTGGGGGTGAGCTATCAAAGGCCAGACCCACAGCTGAGATGATTCTGCTAAACTGATTTCCAGTTAATTGGGAGATAAGTAGCAAATGAAACTTTGTTTTTTAAAATCGGATCTGCCTTTCCATCCTTTTTGCAAAGAATCCTACTGGGGATGAGATTTCTCTGTGTGGGGTAATGCTCATCATTTACGTGGCCATTCATTCTCTTCCCCCCAGGGATTCAGGAAAATGAGAAAAAGGAATTAAGGCTGAAACTAAATATTTTAATTGAAGACTTACTGCAAATATTTTAGGCCTTTTTCAGGCTATTTCAGTAAATACTTAACCACAATATTTCAAAAACATTGAGTGATTTGACACTATTCTGAGGAGAGCAAAGTTTGTATCATGGCTTAGAACAAAGGGAGTGATGAGATTTTCATTGTTGGCATCTGAGAATTTTTGAATAATGATTTAGTTGTTTAAGGGCTTGCATTTTTTATTTGCTCTCAATCTTCATATGGTTATTTGTCTTTGGGAATTATTGTATTTTGCAAGTAATCCATGTGTGACTTGATACTCTTCTTTTCTGAAAACAGAATGCCCATTATGCTTCGTAGCTCAAACTGTGTCCTTACAGGGAAGACTCCGGCTGAGTTTGCCAAACTCAATGAATGCCCCTTAGATCCTGGTATGTTTTCATTCCTTGGCTTTTTTTTCCTATTGCTATTTCAATTGTTTCTTTTCTTTTAAAATACATTTTTATTGATGTCTTTTGTTTTATTACATCACCCTACTACTTGACAATTTAAAGACAAAAAATATGTAAGAAAAGAAAGAGGGAAAAAATGAACAAAACTAATCAACACATCAGAGTATTTATTTTAATATATTTATATTTACATAATAGATAAATATATTTGATAATTATAATGAACACATCAGAGTATCATATTTCAGTATTATGTGGACATTACTTTCCTTTTCTCTCTGTCAGCAATCCAGAAAATGAAAAAATGGAATTAAGACTGAAGCTATGCTCATTTTAATTGAAGACTTAGTGCAAATACTCTATGCATCTCATCTTTCAAGTTATTTCTATAAATGCTTAATCACAATATTTCAAAAATATCAAGTGATTTGACAAGTCTTTTAAATAGTATGTATTGACTCCTGCCTCCACAAAGCAGGGGGGTGGGAGTGTTTTCTCTTTCTTTTTTGTAGCATACTTATTTTTTATAATTTTGCCACATTAACTGTTAATTTTCTCTGTGAGTGTGGTTGTTCTTTCCATTTACATTGTTGTAACCAGTATGTCTGCTGTTTTCGTGACTTTGCTTTACTTCATTCCACATTACTTCATGCAGATTCTTCTCTGTTTCTCTATATTCCTCACATTTATAATTTCTTATAGCACAGTAAGATTATATTACATTCCTGTTGATCAGTTGGCCATTCCTGAACTGATAGGTATCTACCTTGTTTCCAATTTTTTGCCATCTCAACAAGCACTGCTATAATGGAGTCCCTGGGTCAGAGGACTTCAGCATTTTAATCACTTTATTTGCATAATTCCAAATTGCTTTCCAAAATAGTTGCATTAGGGTATGTCTGTCTTTCATAACCCTTCCAACATTGACCATTCCTGGCTTTTGTCATCTTTGCCAATTTGCAGGGGCTTGAGATATTTTCCAATAAAAAATAAGTAATATATTTTTTGAAATAACTTTAAATTTCAAACTTTCCAATTATGATGTATTTTCTTATCTTCATATGCTGCTCATTGAATAATATTGATATATCAACAAAATATCTTTAAAGTTGACCCAATATTTATTTTCTCTTTTAGCACAAGTCTTAAAGGCTTGATCTATTTTTTTCTTCTTGAGTAAAATTTTAGTGTCTCAAATGTTTACCTTCTATTTATTCTTTTTGTTTCTTCTCTTTTATCTTTTAGTATGCTTAAACAAAACAAAAGCTTTTTTTCCTACCCCAGATTGAAAATGTTAAATTGATGAGCTGGAAACCATTTCAGAATACAGCTGAGATGAAGAAATGTGCCAACATTCTTTAAATGGACATTACGTTTTAAAATTCTATGTCTTTTTTTTTTTTGAGTCTTAAAATTTTTTTCCCCCAATAATATGCAAAAACAGTTTCCAATATTTTACAAAGGATGTTGAGTCTTGAATCCTGCCTGTCCCCACCTGCTCCAGGTAGTAAGCAGTCTCATTCTATGCCTTTTTCAAGGGAGGTTGTGGTGTTTTGTTTGATTTTTAATATTTCAGGCTCAGCATTTGTATGCTTTCTCTTAATTCAACTAGCTTTTTTTCACTGATTTATTGTCTTTCTGTGATTACCTTCATCATATTTTTATTTGGATTCATTGAAGTAGAATCACAAAGATACTGGCAGGAAATGCAATTGGGTAAGGTTTCATCAGGCTAAAACTATAACAATGTGATGTAGAACTCATATGTGGTGCTAAATCCCATCAGGAAGTACCACCTTGTTCTGCTCTGAAAATTGCCAGGCTCTGAAAATTGAGGTGCTGATTATATTTGCTGCTACCCTTCATGGAGCTGATGCTGGTACTGCTGGGTCACTGATATGTGAGTGTGAGCTGGAGCTGCAGGACCCCCCCAAATCTGGCTTTTTCAGAGCTTACTCCCTGATTCTGTAGTGGTGGTATATCTGTCAGGCCTCTACTCTGTGCTGAGCACCACTGATGGAGTGATTTAGACACACAGTGTAGCAGACAGGCCGAGGAGCACTCAGTTTCTTCTCCTGTTTGGGTCTCTTAAGATGGTAGACAGCTGTCCAGCTGTTACTGAATAGCACGTTCATGAGGAATACACACAGAAGGGTTAATCTTGTTTTTTGGAACAGGTGGTTACTTCATTGTCAAAGGAGTAGAGAAGGTTATTCTCATTCAAGAGCAGTTATCAAAAAACAGAATCATTGTGGAAGCTGACAGAAAAGGGACTGTTGGAGCCTCGGTTACCAGGTAAGGAAAGTCTGTTGAGTCACCCAATTTTCTAGGAAATATTGATTATTCTTCCTTAAGATTGTTTTAGTTAGGGGAGGCTCAGTGGCTCAGTAGATAGAGAGCAGGAAGTCCTAGGTTCAAATATGACCTTAGACACTTTATAGCTGTGTGACCCTCAGCAAATTACTTAACCTCCATTGCCTAGCCTTGGAACCTATACTTAGCATTGATTCTAAGACAAAAAGTAATGGTTAATTTTTTTTAAAAAAGGATTATTTTAATTAGATGCACCTAAAGATTCATGCTTGCTATAGAGGCAGCCTGTATGTCCCAGATGTTATACAATGAAAGAGCAGAAATGGCTTTTTTCATTTGCTCTTCACCAGAATCTGTCACCAGGGATCCCAGTTTAAAATTAATTAAATTCTCTTAAAGGAATGTGAGATATGGTGTGAAAGACCATTTTAAGGGTTCTGTGTGTGTATGAGGTATGAAAAATAAGAATGTCTTAGTGTGTGATTTTCATATGGGCATCCTCCTTTGCAAGATCATAGGTGACTGACTTCCAAAGAGAGCTTTGGTAATTTAGGACATGCACACTTAATGTAGCAGAGTGTGTTGAAAACATAGAATGATCTCCTGGGAGGGTCTTAAGAGATTTAAATATATATATATACATATACATATATATATACATATATATATGAATGTTGATTAGATTAAGGGTTTTGTGACTGATAGTTTCAGATGGAAGCAGGTTTAGTACCTGAATCTTTGTGTCTCATAGCTAGCTTACTGTGACCTTTTAGCTTTGTCTTGATTAAAGACCAGAGATGTTTGCTTTACAATGTTTTAAAATTGCAGATTTAGAATCTGGTTTATTGTTAGTCATTTGTGATACAGCATAGTGTTATAAAAAGAGTGTTGGATTTGGATTCAGAAGATCTGAGTTCTTAGCTTAGATTCTCCATTTTACTTAATTACATCTTCTCTCTTTGGACCCTGGCTTGCTCCTTTGTGAAATAGATTGAGCTAGAGTACCACCCAGGTTCTTTCTAGCCCTAAATCCATGAGTCCTAGTTTTAGCTAGCACTCATTTGTGAAGATTTTTGGTGGGTTCCACTTCTATTTCTAGCCAAGTAATGCATAAATAGTCCTGGCAGAAGTAGAAGAGAAGTTAGGTGAAAGAGGGAGAAGGTGGTTCATTCTTCCCTGAAGCTGTCCAGTTAGAAGTAAAGAGACCAGTGGGTAAATATATGAAGTCTTTGAAGCAAGCATGGGAACATGGGGATCATTGTGAAAAGCTAAGATTTAGTTGATGGAGTAGGTGACATCTAGAAATTACTTTAAAGTCTCTTGTTCTCTGATTGTTAATGGTACATATTCCTTAAATGAACATTTTCCAAGAAATATAAACAGGAATGGTTACTTCTAGACATGAGTATATTTTAAATAATCCATGTTTCTTTACAGTTCAACTCATGAGAAGAAAAGTAGAACCAACATTGCTGTGAAGCAGGGGCGATTTTACCTGAGGCACAACACTTTGTCAGAAGACATTCCCATCGTGATCATCTTTAAGGTAGAATAGAGATTGTCTCATTGAATGCCTCCCCTGTGGTTCTCCTTTCTGCAGGCTGTCTGTGCCATGAAGTCTCCTTCTTGGCATGGGCAGCAGATTCTCCCTCTGGGCCCACCCAAGCCAAGCAGGAGTCAGAGCTGAGGAGGGTCAGGCTCCCTCTTGGTAAGGCAGTGGGGAGGGCAGAATTCAGCATCATCAAGGATGAGGCACAAGACACATTAGTCCTGCTGTGGCCATTGGTGGCATAGGGTGGGCCATTGAACTGAGTCTGGCCAGCTGGGGCCCAAGATGTGGGATTAATGGGACTCAGGCATTGGGAGTTTTTCTGAACAGGGGCGATCTTCCCCAAAGTTTGTTTAAAATGAGCTATTGGAATGTGGGGGATATGCTTCCCTTTAGAAATGATGGAAGGAGAATCTTTGCATTCTCAAGATGGGGATGGAGCCATAATTTAGTGGGGCAGGGAAGTCTTGCAGGAAGAAGCTCTGAAACCCAAGCCAACTGTACAAATGCTTTCCTTGTTGTCCCCTTGTGAGTAGAGAAGCATTCTTTCTGTTTGATGGAAGAGGAGACTGGGGCTTAGAGAAGTGACTTGCCCATGACACTAGAGCTTCCAGGAGTCAGGGCTGGACTGTGGAGCAGCCAGAGTCCTTTACTACAGCTACAGCATTCTTCTCCCTGCATACTTAAAGAAATGGTGTTAGGTTCCTAGGGTAGCTCCTGCGGCCTTAGAAATGTTCTTGAGTCTGTGAATACATAGTGTAGCTAAAAAAGCCTTCTGTGCATTGCTAATGTAAGAAATGAGAGAAAGCAAGACTGTCCAGAAGGTACGCTGTGATTTGCCAGTGGGCTACAGAACCCAAACCCTTCACGCTTGAATATGTCATTTCACCAGTTGCTTTGACTAAAGGATTCATCCCCTGGTGCTGAGCATCCTCTAGGTGGGCCTTGGACCCTGACTGTGCTTGGCCTCCTCAGAAGGCCCTGCCAGTGTGCAGGCTCCATGGGCCTTGTCTCTGAAACCTCTGGCCACCTCCAGACCGTGATTTGGCAGCAGAGGAGAACTTGAGGATATGAACAGTTCAATAAGGAAAGAAGTGAAGATGGGCTCACTGAATCTTAGTGCTCATGGGAGGAGCAGCTGAAAGGCAGCTGAGGAGGGAGCTGGAGCTTCTCAGCTGGAGTCCTGGGGACTGTCAGGAGCTCTGGAGGTTGTTGCATTGGTTCCTTTCTAATTTCATTTTTAAGTTTGTGGCTTTCCTTTCCCTTGGCACAAGTGTATCACTAACACTAGGCTTGCTTTTATCAGCCACAATTAAGGTTATTTTTTGGCTCACAAATAGAACAAAGAAAGGAAGACAGAGGGAATAAAGGGAGAGGATTAGCAGGGATTTGCCTCTCTGGGAAAAAGAGAATGCCTGAGGTGGAAGTAACTGAACTGTGAATGGGAACAGAAGGAGGGGTGGGGATGGCATGGCTTGTGTGCAACTGATCCCCTAGAGAGGAAAGAAAGGAGAATAGGCTCTGAGCTGGCCGTCAGTTAGAGGTGGTTTGGGAGAGGAGCTTCACCTTGGTTTGGAGAAGCCTCATTGACTCTTCCTATGAGTCTTAATTACTGATTCAGAGTACTGCTTGTGTGTTGAAAATGGGCAAATGGAAATCTCTAGAAATTTTATTGATTCTGACTTACTGTTTCTTTCTTTAAACCAGTTTCTTAACCTGGGATCTGTGGATTTGGATTTTAAAAAAATTTTGGTAACTGTATATTGATATAATTGATTTCCTTTGTTAATCCCTAAGTATTCTATTTTATGTGTTTAAAAATATTTTTAGAAGAGGTCCATAGGCTTTACCAGACTTCTAAATGGGTCTATGACACAGAGGTTGAAGTTATAGAGGTTAAATATTGGAACAGATGCAGAGTGCGTATAGAAAGAAAGTATGTGAAATTTAGATTGTAGATCTCTTACTACCTTGCGAAAATGCTTCTAGACATTTCAGTTGGTGAAAATAAAATTGGAACTAACAATTTTTTCCTCTGTTAAAAATACACATTGAGGGGTCATTATTTAGAAAAGAATTGATTGGGTTTTTTTTTCTAGGTCCACTTGGGAGAGAACAAGGAAAAGGACTCAAGCCATAGCATAAGGGCATACATAAAGTTACACATAGGGAAAGCATTTCCTGATAGGAGAAATTTATGGCTAAGATGACAAAGTAGTTCTGACTTAGAAGATAATCTCTCTAGCTTTCATGAGCCTGTTTTAGAAAGCTGGAGTTAGACTCATCCTGACCCTACACTTAGGTCAAGGATCCTTCCTGTTGAAAGCTAAACTAACTTTGAAAGGGGAATATAGTAGGGACAGCTAGGTGAATCAGTGGTGCCTGGTCTACAAGTGGGAAGTCCTGGGATCAGATCTGGCTTTTGTCACTTCCTAGCTGTGTGACCCTGGGCAAGTCATTTAACCCAATTTACCTAGTCCTTGCTGGTCATCTGTCTTAGAGATGATATTAAGATAGAAGTTAAGGTTTAAAAAAAAAGGAAAGGAAAGGAAGAGAGAGAGAGACAGACAGACAAAGAGAGACAGAGAGAGAGAGATGGAGAGAGAGAGAGAGAGAGAGAGAGAAAGAAGAGAAAGAAAGAGAGAGAGTCATAGTAATACTAAGCCTCTATATAACTCCATAGAGTAATGCCTCTTTGTAACTTGAGGAATGTCCTTGTTATAAGGATCTAATAAAATATTGTACATATGCCAAAGTTCTTTGCAGGCTGTAGAGCCCCATAACGATGGAAGGCACAAATATTTAATACTTGGAAGAGTGCTTTGAAATGTTGATGTTTGACTAGTTAGCAGAAGTTCAAGAAACTTGGTTTCCCCCCAATTTCCCCTATTCCAGCAAGACTAAACGCAGTTTTACAGTCTCCCTTCTTAGTTTAAGTTCTTCACAGCCAACCTAGCTCGACATTACTTGGTAGAAATCTGCTTTGTTGAATTCTAGACCTAACCTTGGTGACATTAGACCTCCAGGAGAGGGCAGCACACACTCACACATCACACCCATTCCCTAGACGTGTGTAGACACAGTAAGACAAGTCTAAAAGTGAGCATGTTTCTTATTTTTAAAAAAATTTTTGATTGATAATTTTTGTTTTTTCATTGCTTGCATTTCCCCCTCTGCCTTTTGTCAACACATTAAGAATGGGCATATCTGACTCCGGTATCAGGTGCTGTAGTTTTCCCCTGTAAAATGTAAAAACAATTTGTGTCACACTTTTCCACATTTACATCACTGCACATCCGTAGCGTTACACTTAAGAAAAAGGTCCAGGTAAAATTGGAGCTAAAGCAACTCTGTTCCTTCTGTAAGAAAGATTCTCTGAGCAGGCCAGGCCACTGAACCAGCCAGGACTGTACTTGTAACGGCATGGGATGACTTTCCTTCTAGGCCCTCAAGGGGACTGGCTGAATCACAAATGATTATGCAGCTGTTGACCCAAAAGTATTTGGAAGTCATCAGAGTTACAGAGCTGGTGCTTAAGCTACAAGAATCCGTAGCAGACATGACTAGAAGTTTTTCCTACTTCTTGGGGTCCCAGAGCACTTACTAGGGTTCAGTGAAGAACATCTTTATGAAGCACCCTGCACTTAGCTAGGTTGAGGCATTCATCATTGAATGTGGGCCGTTAGAGATCAGCCAATCTAGCATCCTCCTTGGATGAAGAAGTGGAGGGATGGTTGGAAAATGATTGTTGGACAGGTTCTTAGACTCTCATCCCATTGCTACCAGACACCAGGAACGAGAAGACAACCACGAAAAGTGAGCCATTTCTTTGTATTGCTCTTCCTCTTGAGTGAGTCTGATGGGAACAGGTTGTTTCACTCAGCAGCTGGCTGAAAGGGACAGGACAAGGGTACGAGAGTCCCTCATGCTGAGTCTGAATGCAGCTGACAAAGCTTGAGTCTTCTTATCAGTCTTCTTATGAATCATGACAAAGTTCTCTTTTCTCATTTTCCCTTTGTGTGCTCAGTATTTGCACTGTGACGCCTTCAGGGTTTCCTGACTTAGAATAAAATTGAAGTTTAGAGGAACTTTTCTGCTAGCAGATTAAGACCTATTTTTATTTTTCAAAGAAAAATATTACAGATAATAACGATCACAGCTTGCTTTGTTTTTGTAACGACAGATTCAGAGTAATCAATTTTAAGAGAAGCCTGAAGGGACAGCTAGGGGCTCAGTAGCTAGTCAGACCTAGAGATAGGAAGTCCTGGATTCAAATGTGACTTCAGACACTTTCTAGTTCGCTTAATTCTGCTTACCTAGCCCTTACCATTTTTTGGTCTTGGAACTAGTATTGATTCCAAGATGGAAGGTAAGGGTTAAAAATTTTTTTAAAAAGAAGAAACCCGAGTTCTCTGCTCTTAGCAACAGGGAAACCTTCTACTCTTTATCTACTTAATATTTGTCAAGTCACTGCTCTCAGCTTGCCTATCATTCTTTTCTTTTAGGACTGTCTCCTTTGTGGCTACCAGAGCAAAAAGGGAACCCCCTAGAGACCTTGTTGTAACAGTAGTTGACTAATAAAACCCATGTTAATTAGCACTTTTTGAAATTTTCTATTTCAGATCAATGAAGGTATATGAAGTACGTGAAATTATTGCATTGGTTTTCTGCTAAAAGTCTGATTACTTTATGTGGTACTGTATGTTCATTTTGGCACAGTCAAAATGAACAGTTGAGAAATGCATTGATGTTTTTTTTAGAGTGGATGAATCCCCAGTTGCCATCCCTTATTTTTCTTACATTAACAACCCAGACCGTGTGCAAGCTTTTTTTTTGAAATAGGGTGGTAGTGCTGAGTTTTCATCTGGCTATTATTGCACAAAATTTTAACTCATTAGTGAGGCAAAATGATTTGAGGTACCTGGAGTACAAAGAGTTCCACATAAAACTAGTTTTTAGATGTCTGAATTATGTCTAGAGGTAAAATAGTTGGGCATGTTGCTGAAGTTTCCATAGCAATCCTCTCCATTTATTTGTAGCTCTCACTCGATTGATAGCTAAATAGGTTGTAAAGCAGGAGTTTGGCCTTCAGAGTTGGAGAGCTTTTGATGAGTCTGCCTTAGTCATCATCATTGTAAGTTTGATGACCAAATGGAGGAAGTATTTAGTCCTCTTGGAGCAGAGCATGGACATTAACTCTGTTTTCTGAACATGTGGTGTCATTTATCAAACACCCTGCACAACTTAGCTTGAAAACTTTAAAATACCTGGAAGGGCCTAACCATCATTATGAAAGAGGACTTGGTCCAGAACCAAGAGGAGGGGAGAAGCACCCCATATGACTCATCAGGAAGGACTTCTTGACTGTGCCTAAAAACTGGGATGTGCTCTCAAGGACACTGAAGGGATTCTGCCATTAGCCATTTGAAACATTTTTTTTTAAATTGATGTTCTCTGTTTCTTACATCACTATGGTATCCCATGTATTCCTCTTCCTCCTCTTTCCCAAGAGCCATTCCATATGATAAATACTATTTTCGTAGAGAGGGAAAATTCAGTACAACTGATCACTACATAAAGAAAGTCTGAAAACATGTGCGGTGTCTAACACCTGTGGACCTTCCATCTCCACAAAGACGTAGGTTGGGGGATGTCTTCTTATATCTTTTTATTTGACTTCCACTTGATCTTGATATTTTATCACATTTGCTATTAGGTTTTTGGTTCATCATTGTTCTTTTCATTCAGTTCTTTTCACTTAATTTAAATTGTTCTTTCTTGCTAAATTAAACTCATTTAAGTTAAAAATTATTTAAATTTCATTTAAATTGTTGTAATGGTGCATATTATATTCTTGATCCTGCTTCATTTTGCATCAGCTCATAGAAATTGTTACGCGCTTCTCTGAATCCATTACACGCATCATTTCTTACAGCACCATGGTGCCTCTAACCATTTTCAAATATTTTTATTTTCCCAATTTATGCAATTACAATTTTCCACATATGTTTTCCAAAATTATAAGATCCAAATTGTCTTCCTCCCTTCCTTCCCTCCCCCATCTCAGATATGGTAAGTAATTTTATTAGAATTATACATGTATTATATGTAAAACATACTTTTATATTGGTCATTATTGTAAGAGAATACTCATAAAACCAAAATTCCAAAATAAAGCTATAAATAAACTAATGTGAAAGATAATATGCTTTGGTTTGTATCTGACAACATTCTTTCTTGAGGTAGATAACATTCTTCGTTTTGAGTCTTTCATAATTGTCCTGAATCGTTGTATTGCTGAGAGTAGTAAAGTCTTTCATAGTTGATCATCATACAATATTGCTGTTCCTATGTACAATGTTCTCCCAGTTCTGCTTATTTCTCTGTACATGAAGATCTTTCCAGCTTTTTCTGAAATCATCTTGCTTATCATTTCTTACAGAACAATAGTATTCCATCATCAACTGATATCACAATTTGTTCTGCCATTCCCCAGCTAATGGACATCCCTCCATTTCTAATTCTTTGCCACCACAAAAAGAGCTGCTATAAATATTTTTGTACAAATGCCTCTGACCATTTTAAAGAATAAGACAGCCTTCTTTAGGAGGCTCCAGTTCTTTGCATGTGTTAAAATTCCAGTTTTCCTATTAGTTATGATTTTCATCCATTGACTAATGATTTGATGGAGTAATTGTTTGAATCCACATTGTAATTCTCATTATAAATAAAAACATATACAAAGAAGTTAGGCTTTTATAGTAATCACAGGAAAAAAAAGTGATGCAGGCCACTGTGGTTACAAATATGAATGATGAAGAATTGATAGAAGGGAGAAAGGTGATAAAGCCATCAGACGTGGGACAGTGCTGCATCCCCTCAATGAGATCTACAGGCATCTGAAAGATAACAGCCTAGCCATCTGCAGTGGAAAACCAAGTTGACAGAAGAACATCCATTACCCAGCTTTACCATTATCCAGGGTAGTGGCAAGTGCCGAACTGGAGTCAGAGGTAGTTGTTCATTTGATTCAGTTGTGTCCAACTCTTCATGACCCCATTTGAGGTTTTCTTAGCAAAGATACTAGAATGGGTAGCCATTTTCTTCTCTACCTCATCTTACAGATGAAAAACTGAGGCCAACAAAGTTAAGCGATTTGCCCAGGTGTCACACAGGAAGTGTCTGAGGCCAGATTTGAACTTACACAAAGTTCTCCTGATACCAGGCCTGGTCCTCTATGCACTATGGCACCACCTAACTGCCTCAAGGAGTCAAAGGGCCTAAGTTCAAATCTTAGTCTCACAACCAGATTGGACAAGGGATTTCCCTTTTCTCACCCTTACTTTTTTTCATCTTTAAAGTAAGGGAGTTAGATTAGATGGCCCTTAAGTTTCCCTTCTGGCTTGAAAACCATAATCCATAATGACTTTGCTATGCTAATTGCTCTCATTTCTCCTCATATCTTTCTTTGAAATTATGTTGTATTAATTTTTGTATATACAGGCAACCCTTTCACATGGTATGAGTTAGGGTCTCAGTGCCCCTAAGATCTGGAAAATCCACATTGAATTTTTTGGCCTTCTATTCCTACCAGAGAAGTTTGAATTTTTCTTTTTCTTCTAAACTGAACAAAACAATTCTGTGCAGAATTCCGTTGCTTTTAAATGAGTAATTGTGCTAAGAAAATGAACAGTATTTTTCTATAATAACAAAATCCAGAGAACAGTAGTAGAAAGGAAATTCCCATTCAGAAAATCTTCAAAAAAGATCTTGGAGTAAGTCTCTCAGAGCTCACCCAATATCTATAGAGATATTTTTACATAATCAGTGTTTCTTAAAGCAATAAAGAATGACCTAAAAACTGGAGGACTTTTCAGGATTCCAGCTTAATCATAAAAGTGCTAGCAAAGTTAATGTACAGATTTTTATGCTATAGAAACGAAGCTGCAAAAGGGATACTTTCTAGAGCTTGATATGGTAATAACATTTATTCAAAGGTTATGCAGGATCTAGAATATAGAAGAGAATAATGGAAAAGGGTTGGAATTAAGGGAGAATAGCACTTCAGACTTCAAATTATATTATAAAGCAATTATATTATAAAGCAAATTATATTATAAAGACTAATGGAATAGACTAGATAAGGAAGAATCAGAAATAAGCAAACTTAGTAAACCAGTCTTCATTAAACCTGGAAACACATTAATTAGGAAAAATCTCCTTATTTGACAAGAATTGCTGGAATAATTAGAAAGCAATCAGGTAGAAATTAGATTTGGTCCAGGTCATATACCATTTTACATAATAAATTCAGAATGGATATTTGACCAGAATATTACAATTATAAGAGAAACTAGGCACATACCTCTGGGCAGGTAGTGAACTCTTAAAAAAAAAAGAATAGGAGTAGTAACAAAAAATGGAATAGGCAATTTCAATTACAAATTCTACCTGAACAAAATTAATGCAACTATAATAAGAAGGGATGCAGTTGACTGGAAAAAAATAACAACATCTTTATATTCAGTATCTCTGATGAAGGTCTGATATCCAAAATATATAGGCAACTAACAGAAGTATGTAAAATCAAAAGCCATTTTTCCAATGGATGAGAGATTAAAGAGTCAATAGAAAATTAAAATCACCTAGCAAATAGGCAAAGATGACAAAAGAAGAATATAGTCAGTATTGTAGGGGCTGTGGGAAGATGGGTAGCATTGTTGGTAGAGTTGTGAGTTGAACCAACCATCCCAGAAAGCAGTCTGTAATTAGAGAGAGAGAATGGCTAAAATGTCCATACTCTCTGACCCAGGCATATATCCCAAAGAAGGTTAATGGTAAAGAGAACAGAGAAGATGCCCATCACTTGGGAAATGACTCAACAAAATGTGGTACATTCATGTAATCAAATATTGCTACGTTTTAAATAATATATACTTATAAGTTTTAGTGAGTTAGCCAATATAAGGAAACTAAGAGCTCTCAGAATCTCATGTTGTTAGTAAATGTTTTAGTTAGTAATTTACTAATTTTCTGGCTAGATGGCTTATCTGCTCAAAGACATATATGAAGTATATCTCTATTTTTTCTTTCTTTTTTTTAAATTAAAAACCCTTACCTTCTGCCTTAGAATGGGTACCAAGTACTGATTGAAATGTAGTATTCAGAGTATTTTGTTTTTCTAGGTTTTTGGTGCTGTCAGTAATCTCATGTCTGCTGTATTATGTTCCATTTTCCATGTCTGTCTCTTAGATCTGTAGGTTTGGGCATTTGTTTTGATAATTCTAATGATTTCCACATTCAGTCCAAAGCAGGAGTAGTAAAGGCAAGGCAGTGGGGGTTTAGTAACTTGCCCAGGGTCATATAGCTAGGAAGTGGCTGAGGTCAGATTGAAACCCAGGACTTTCTCTCTCTAGGTTTGGCTCTCTCTCCATTGAGCCACCTAACTGCCACTGTCTATATTTTCAAAGTCTGGTTCTCAAATATTCATCTCCTGTCTTCATAAAACTTGAGTTTTTGTAGTAGGTGGGTTGGTTATTCTGAGTTTGTGGTCTGTTTTTCTTTAAAAACATTTTTAATTGATGTCTTTCTGGTATAACCTGTATCAGACTATTTGCCACCTCAGGAAAGGGGGAGGGGAGGAGGAGGGAGAAAATCTGAAGCCTAAAATGTCAGAAAACAATTGTAAAAATTATTTCTAAATGTAACTGAAATTTTTTAAATTGGTATCTTTTATTTTAATAAACATTGCCTAAACTTCCCCTAATATTTCGCTTTTTACCCCTCCTAGACAGTCATCTCATTCTTCCAATTTTGAAACTGTTCCAATCTCTTGTCCACCTTGACATCACTTGTGATTCTTATCGTTTGTCCAAGAAGCTACTTACTACTTCTAGTAACTTAAAGAATCTTCCCATATTTGTTAGTGTGTTGGAGTTTTAAGGATTATATATCTAGACAATGACATATTAGGTTTTTCTTTGTACATATTCCATGGATTCTGTTTGTCTTTCCTTGTCGTTTTCAGTAGTTATGGGAAATTTCCTTTGTAAGTTCTTGAAATGCAATATTCAGAGTCTTTTGTTTTTCTAGGTTTTTGGTGATATCAGTAATCTTAAGTTTGCTGCATTGTGTACTGCTTTCCTGGCCTCTCTTTTAGATCTGTAGGTTTTAGCATGTAACAGTTAAAATTAGTTTTTCTGCTAGAAGTATTTTATTTTTAGAGGGTTTTTTGGGGTTTTTTTGTTGTTTTTTTTTAATAAAAATTATTTTATTTGGTTATTTCCAAACATTATTCATTGGAAACAAAAATCATTTTCTTTTCCTCACCCCCAAACCCCCTTCCCACCACCTCTCCCGTAGCTGACGCACAATTCCACTGGGTATCACATGTGTTCTTGACTCGAACCCATTTCCATGTTGTTGGTATTTGCACTAGAGTGTTCATTTAGAGTCTCTCCTCAGTCATATCCCCTCCACCCCTGTAGTCAAGCAGTTGCTTTTCATCGGTGTTTTTACTCCCACAGTTTATCCTCTGCTTGTGGATAGTGTTTTTTAGATCCCTGCAGATTGTTCAGGGACATTGCATTGTCCCTAATGGAGAAGTCCATTACCTTCAATTGTACCACATTGTGTCAGTCTCTGTGTATAATGATTTCCTGGGTCTGCTCCTTTCGCTCTTCATCACTTCCTGGAGATTGTTCCAGACTCCATGGAATTCCTCCATTTTATTATTCCTTTGAGCACAATAGTATTCCATCACCACCATAGACCACAATTTGTTCAGCCATTCCCCAATTGAAGAGCATCCCCTCATTTTCCAATTTTTGGCCACCACAAAGAGCGCAGCTATGAATATTCTTGTACAAGTCTTTTTCCTTATTATCTCTTTGGGGCACAAACCCAGCAGTGCTATGGCTGGATCAAAGGGCAGACAGTCTTTTATCACCCTTTGGGCATAGTTCCAAATTGCCCTCCAGAATGGTTGGATCAATTCACAACTCCACCAGCAATGAATTAGTGTCCCTACTTTGCCACATCCCCCTCCAGCATTCATTACTTTCCATAGCTGTCATGTTAGCCAATCTGCTAGGTGTGAGGTGATACCTCAGAGTTGTTTTGATTTGCATCTCTCTGATTATAAGAGATGTAGAGCACTTTTTCATGTGCTTAATAATAGTTTTGATTTCTTTGGCTGAGAACTGCCTGTTCATGTCCCTTGCCCATTTGTCAATTGAAGAATGGCTTGATTTTTTGTACAATTGATTTAGCTCTTTGTAAATTTGAGTAATTAAACCTTTGTCAGAGGTTTTTATGAAGATTGCTTCCCAATTTGTTGCTTTCCTTCTGATTTTAGTTACATTGGTTTTGTTTGTACAAAACCTTTTTAATTTGATGTATTCCAAATTATTTATTTTGCATTTTGTGACTCTTTCTAAGACTTGCTTGGTTTTAAAATCTTTCCCTTCCCAAAGGTCTGACATGTATATTATTCTGTGTTTGCCTAATTTTCTTATAGTTTCCTTCTTTATGTTCAAGTCATTCACCCATTTTGAATTTATCTTGGTGTGGGGTGTGAGGTGTTGATCTAAACCTAATCTTTCCCACACTGTCCTCCAATTTTCCCAGCAGTTTTTATGAAATAGTGTATTTTTATCCCAAAAGCTGGGTTCTCTGGGTTTGTCATATACTGTCCTGCTGAGGTCACTTACCTCGAGTCTATTCCACTGATCCTCCTTTCTGTCTCTTAGCCAGTACCAAATTGTTTTGATGACCACTGCTTTATAATATAGTCTGAGATCTGGGACTGCAAGGCCCCCTTCCTTTGTATTTTTTTTTCATTGTTTCCCTGGATATCCTTGATCCTTTGTTATTCCAAATGAACTTTTGTTATGTTTTTTTCTAAATCAGTAAAAAAAAATTTTGGAAGTTCAATGGGTATGGCACGAAATAGATAAATGAGTTTGGGTAGGATGGTCATTTTTATTACATTGGCTCGTCCTACCCATGAGCAGTTAATGTTCTTCCAATTGTTCAAGTCTAGTTTTAGTTGTGTGGAGAGTATTTTGTAGTTGTGTTCATATAGTTCCTGTGTTTGTTTCGGGAGATAAGATTCCTAAATATTTTATTTTGTCTAAGGTGATTTTTTTTTTAAAATATATTTTATTTGATCATTTCCAAGCATTATTCGTTAAAGACATAGATCATTTTCTTTTCCTCTCCCCAACCCCCCATAGCCGACGCGTAAGTCCACTGGGCATTAGATGTTTTCTTGATTTGAACCCATTGCTTTGTTGATAGTATTTGCATTAGAGTGTTCATTTAGAGTCTATCCTCTGTCATGTCCCCTCAACCTCTGTATTCAGGCAGTTGCTTTTTCTCGGTGTTTCCACTCCCATAGTTTATCCTTTGCTTATGAATGGTGTTTTTTTCTCCTGGATCCCTGCAAGTTGTTCAGGGACATTACACCGCCACTAATGGAGAAGTCCATTACGTTCGATTATACCACAGTGTATTAGTCTCTGTGTACAATGTTCTCCTGGTTCTGCTCCTCTCGCTCTGCATCACTTCCTGGAGGTTGTTCCAGTCTCCATGGAATTCCTCCACTTTATTATTCCTTTTAGCACAATAGTACTCCATCACCAACATATACCACAGTTTGTTCAGCCATTCCCCAATTGATGGGCATCCCCTCGTTTTCCAGTTTTGGGCCACCACAAAGAGCGCAGCTATGAATATTTTTGTACAAGTCTTTGTGTCCATTATCTCTTTGGGGTACAGACCCAGCAGTGCTATGGCTGGGTCAAAGGGTAGATATTCTTTTGTCGCCCTTTGGGCGTAGTTCCAAATTGCCCTCCAGAATGGTTGGATCAATTCACAACTCCACCAGCAATGAATTAATGTCCCCACTTTGCCACATCCCCTCCAGCATTCATTACTTTCCATAGCTGTCATGTTAGCCAATCTGCTAGGTGTGAGGTGATACCTCAGAGTTGTTTTGATTTGCATCTCTCTGATTATAAGAGATGTAGAGCACTTCTTCATGTGCTTGTTAATAGTTTTGATTTCTTTATCTGAGAACTGCCTATCCATTTCCCTTGCCCATTTATCAATTGAAGAATGGCTTGATTTTTTGTTCAATTGATTTAGCTCATTATAAATATGAGTAATTAAACCTTTGTCAGAGGTTTCTATGAAGATTTTTTCCCAATTTGTTGTTTCCCTTCTGATTTTAGTTATATTGCTTTTGTTTGTACAAAAGCTTTTTAGTTTGATGTAGTCAAAATTATTTATTTTACATTTTGTGATTCTTTCTATATCTTGCTTGGTTTTAAAGCCTTTCCCCTCCCAAAGGTCTGACATGTATACTATTCTGTGTTTACCCAATTTACTTATGGTTTCCTTCTTTATGTTTAAGTCACTCACCCATTTTGAATTTATCTTGGTGTAGGGTGTGAGGTGTTGATCTATTCCTAGTCTCTCCCACACTGTCTTCCAATTTTCCCAGCAGTTTTTATCGAATAGTGGATTTTTGTCCCCAAAGCTGGGATCTTTGGGTTTATCGTATACTGTCTTGCTGAGGTCGCTTTCCCCCAGTCTATTCCACTGATCTTCCTTTCTGTTTCTTAGCCAGTACCAAATTGTTTTGATGACTGCTGCTTTGTAATATAGTTTTAGGTCAGGGACTGCAAGGCCCCCATCGTATGTGTTTTTTTTCATTATTTCCCTGGATATCCTTGATCTTTTGTTCTTCCAAATGAACTTTGTTATGGTTTTTTCTAAATCAGTGAAGAAGTATTTTGGTAGTTCAATGGGTATGGCACTAAATAGATAAATAAGTTTGGGTAGGATGGTCATTTTTATTATATTGGCTCGTCCTATCCATGAGCAGTTAATGTTTTTCCATTTGTTCAGGTCTAGTTTTAGTTGTGTGGCAAGTGTTTTGTAGTTGTGTTCATATAGTTCCTGTGTTTGTCTTGGGAGATAGATTCCTAGGTATTTTATTTTGTCTAAGGTGATTTTGAATGGGATTTGTCTTTCTAATTCTTGCTGCTGAGCTGTGTTGGAAATATATAGAAAAGCTGATGATTTGTGTGGGTTTATTTTGTATCCTGCAACTTTGCTAAAGTTGTTGATTATTTCGATTAGCTTTTTGGTTGAATCTCTAGGATTCTTTAAGTAGACCATCATGTCATCCACAAAGAGTGATAACTTGGTCTCCTCCTTGCCTATTTTAATGCCTTCAATTTCTTTTTTCTTCTTTAATTGCTACTGCTAGTGTTTCTAGTACAATGTCAAATAGTAGAGGTGATAATGGGCATCCTTGTTTCACTCCTGATCTTATTGGGAATGCATCTAGTTTATCCCCATTGCAGATGATATTAGCTGTTGGTTTTAGATATATACTGTTTATTATTTTTAGGAACGACCCTTCTATTCCTATGCTTTCTAGTGTTTTTAATAGTAATGGGTGTTATAGTTTATCAATATTTTTAGAGGTTTATTAAAGATTAAGAATTAAAGAAAATACAAAATAAGATAGCATGTGCCTAGGAGGGCTGAAAGACCCATTCTATTTCACTTACTACATCTTGAGAGAAGCGTGTGCTTGGAAGCCGAAGCAGGAAGAAGAGCTCCCCTGTCCGTTTAAAAACCCCTCTCTCCTCTTGGCCCAGGTGATGACCTCACCTGGGATTATGGGGAACTCTGGGAGCTACCAAGGACTCCTGGGAATTGAAGTCCGGGGTTCAAATCTCCATTTTTACAGGCAATAATATAATTCCAGTGATTTCCACATTCTCACTCTGCTGTTTTTTTTTTGGAACTATGCCTCTGGTTTCATTTTCTGCTAGACTCAGCCTGCTCTTTGCTTTTGAGATTCCAGAAAAGCAAAGAGCAGGCTGGTTCTAGCAGAAAACATATTGGGCATTTTCTTCATTTATTTCTTCCTGTTCTTTTTCCCCATGTCTCTCTTATCTGCCCTGGTATGTCTCTTGGGATCTCTTGTCTGGTTTCTCTTCATTATCCATTACTCTTGGTTCTTTTAGCTGATTCAGTTCTATAATAGTTTAACATTTTGTTGGGACAATTTGCTGTCATCATTTAAAATTTTGTTTGATTTTTACCTTCTCAGTGTCTGATTTTTTTTTCTTTGTTTTCCCCTTAGCTTTTCTGTTTGTTGTTTTCTTCAGTGTCTGCATTCTGCCACCTTCCACAGTCCACCCCTTTGCTTTCTTTCTTTATTTTTTTTAAACCCTTACTTTCATCCTTGAATTGATATTGTGTATTGGTTCCAAGGCAGAAGAATGGTAAAGGCTAGGCAAATGGGGTTATGTGAGTTGCCCAGGGTCACACAGCTAAGAAATGTCTGAGGCCAGATTTGAGCTCAACCTCTCTGAACTCTGGGCCTCATTCTCTCCACTGAGCCACCTAGATGCCCCCAACCTTTTGTTTTCAATAAAACTTACAGTAGATTTTTTAAAGTAAATTTGAAAAAAAATTGAAATGCTTATATACAAATAGTACCAAATAATAGGAAATTGATTCTTTTAAAAAAATTCTTATTTTCAGATCCACTAATTCTAGACCCAATAATTTTTCAAACCTATTTAAAAGGATCTGAATGCTCATTTGTTATCAGTACCTGGGAAAATTATTGGTTTAGTCAGGTAACAAACATTTATTAAGTGCTTACCAAGTGCCAGGACCTGTGCTGTGTTGGGGATTTAAAAAAAAAAAGGCAAGGAGCTCATAGTGTAATGGGGAAACAACATGTAAACAACTATGAACAAACAAAATATGGACAGGATAAATTTGAGAAAATCAATAAAGGGAAAGCACTAGCTTCCAGGGGGATTGGATAGAAAGGGGGACTTTAGCTGAGACTTGAAGGAACCCAGGAAAGCCAGAAAGTAGAGATGAGCAAAAGACTTCTAGGCATGGGAAAGAGCCAGTGAAAAATAGAGTTATAGGAGTTCCCTTCCTATGATGCTTCACAATAGTTTTTATTTTCCCCATTTATGTAAGTCAGTATTTGGGAAATTATTTCTCATCACACTTTTCTCTTTAAAAAATATAGATTTGGTTTTAAATTTCCTGTGTAGTATTTATGATTTTTACTGAAACATGGAATTATTTGATAACATACATTCTTTTCATTTTTGCTTTATCAGGAATAATTTCACTTAACAAACATATATTAAATATCTTCTGTGTGGAAGATTATATAGTAGGCACGGGGATATAAAGATATAAGGCAGTGTAGGTCCTTACATCAAGGAGTTTATAGTAGAAAGGGGCAGTAGAATCTACTTACATATCAATAGGCTACCAGGTAGAATGTGATTTGAATGCAAAGGAGAAGTCCAGACAAAGTGTCCGAAGAACATTTGAGGAGGGGAAGTTTTTTTGTTGGGAGATCCAGGAAGACTTCCAGGAGGAGGCAACCCCCTCAGCTGAGGGTTGAAGGGAGAGAAGTATTTAAACAGATGGAGATGTAGAGGAAGTATGTCCCAGGCAAAGAGGCAGTTTGTGAATCAAAGGAGATTCAAAAGGGCAGGCTGAGGTTCAAGAACAAAGAGTAGTTTCATTTGGTTGGAGTACAGTTTTTGAAAGGAAATTAAAATGAAATAAGCCTGGGAAAGTAGGTTAA
Source organism: Monodelphis domestica (assembly GCF_027887165.1). NCBI lineage: Eukaryota > Metazoa > Chordata > Mammalia > Didelphimorphia > Didelphidae > Monodelphis > Monodelphis domestica. The sequence continues at coordinate 94,004,300 of NC_077231.1, forward strand.
AAACAGTGGCACTCAGCACCACTCTTCAGATATTTGTATTTTATCCTACTAACAAAGTGGGGTCACCAATGACTTTTGAATTAGGAAGTAATTGAGTAAGATGTATTTTAAGGAGGGGTGAGAGATTGAAGGCAACCTATATTACAGTAGAGGATGACCTAGGGGAGTTCTTGGTGTTAGAGAGGAGAGTATAAATGTAAAAGAGAGGGCAGAAAATGGACAGGATTTAAAAACTTATTTAATATTTTTCCCAATTACATGTAAAATCAATATTTTAACATCCATTTTAACAAAAGTTATGAGATCCAAATTCTTTCCCTTCTTCCCAGGCTCCGTCCATCATTCCATCCCACTGCACCTTCATTCCTGAGAGGGTAAATAATCTGACGCTTGTGTAATCATGTAAAACATTTTCCCATATTAGTCATTTTGTGGAAGAGATCTCAAACAAACAAAAAAAGAAAGAAGTAGAAAGAAAGTAAAAGTGTTTGTCTGCATTCAGACTCCCATCAGTTCTTTCTTTGAGGTCAGATGGCATTTGTTGTTATCTTGGATCACTGCATTGCTGAGAATAACTGGGTCATTCACAATTGTTCATCAAAAGATATTGCTGTCACTGTCCCATGTTTTTCTGGTTCTGCTCCCTTCACTTTGCATCAGTTCATGTAAGTCTTTCCAGGTTTGTTCCAAGTCATTCTGTGCTTATCTTTTATTATTTGCTATTTTCATGTGGAGGACAGGGAGGCGTCCCAGGTGATAGACATTTTTAACTTAAGGAGAAAGAGTTGTTTGTGCTCGCGGCTTCCATTTTCTTAATAATATATCTGTCCTTTACCTCACCTAGAAAGGTGCCATCAGTAAAAGCTGGGGGAGGGAAAAGGCAATGAATTGATTTGATTTTGAGGGGTTGGTGGGTGCCTTTTAGCTGGAGATGTCTATTAGGAAGTTGAAATTCCAGGGTTGTTGGTCACACAACAGCTGTATAGTTTTGAGAGTCATTGTTATAAAATGGATAATTAAAGCCTTGAAAGTAAATGAGATCCTAGAGAGATTTTAGAGAGAAAAGAAAGGAGGACTGAAGACAGATTCTTTGGGGTCACCTGTGGGTAGTGTGTGGATTGAGAAAAGGAATTTAAGGGAGATGAAAGGAATGGTCAGGTAAGTCAGATGACCTGAAGAGGGCAGTGTCTCAATAACTAAGGGAAGACAGAGGAGCCAAAAGAGGAGGGATGTGGTCAATAGTATCAGAGACTTGAGAAAGGTCAAGGAGCATAAGGATGGGGGAAAAGTCCACTGGATCAGGCAATTAGGTCATTGGTGACCTTGGAGAGAGCTCTTTTGGTGGAATAAGATCAGAAGCCAGATTGCTAGGGCCAAGGATTGAGTGGGTGCTAAGGCAATGACTGGGACAGCAGGCTCTCCCAGCCTGATACTCTGCCTGTGAGCTTTGCAGCAGAGGAAAGAAGTAGTGGCCCAGGGCACATGTGCATTTCATTCTCTCCCTCTCTTTGTCTGTCTGTCTCTCTCTCTGTCTCTCTCTCTCTCTCACACACACACACACAGGGGGTCCTGTTTCTGAGAATGGGCCAGCCTCACTGTGTTTGTGGGCAACAGGAAATGAGTCTGTAGAGGAGAAATAGAGGGATGGGGCAATGTTAGCACAACAGACCAGATGGCAGAGAAAACCCAAAGTTATGTCTCACGTGGAGAGACACCATTCTCATATCTGTTTTTCTTCTGTCTCTGATGGCCAGGCCTTGATTATTTAGTTCTTTTTTACCTGATCTTTCCAGTTTTATCCAATTATTGACGCCTCCTTAAAAAAGCCAAGTAGAAAGAGCAGAAGCAGATCCATTATTTACATAGTCTTCCAAGGAAGATCAACAATAAATGTTTTACGGAATATTTCTTGACCAATAAGAAGACAACTTCCCCATCTTGCCCGCCATGTAATCCAGTCTCCAGTGGTTCTTAATCCAGTCTCCAGTGGTTCTTTATACTTGCTTGCTGATACTGCAGAAAGCCATGGGTAGGCTTTCCTTCCAGACCTTGTACAATGTTTCAACTTTCATTATCTTACAACCCCTTTGAATGTAGTATGGATCCATGCAGCAGAGTTTCCCAGAATAACATTGGCAGGGGCTGAATTCATCCATCTTACACAGTAATAAAATGATTTGAAATAAAACATTTCCCCAGCTTTGGTCTCATTGAAGTGAAAACAGAGCAGGTACCAAGCTTTTCTCCTAATTTGTTACTTTATGTGTTATGGAGAACATTATGCCACTCAGTCAAGTTGGCTGCTTGGTCTCCTAGTTCTCTGTCATTTTTGCCTCTTTCTGTGGATTTTCAGGCTATTGGATTTCTGTCTAAAAGATCAAATGAGTATTCATTGAACAAATACTTGAAAAATACCTGTTCTGTTTGATTCACTATGCTGATTGCTGGCAGAAATACACATATAAATAAAACCCAATCTTTGCCCTTCCAGAGCTTATCCATCTAGTAGAGAAGGCCTCAACACTACTCATCAGAGATTTCAGAGAGAAATGAGGGAAAACACCTTATTCCTAGGGAAGAATTTGACCTGTTAAGAGCAGAGTTTATCTGGTTTAGAAATATGTGTTCTCCTGCAGTATGCTACAATAGTGCCTCTGTTAACCAGAATCTTAGGAAAATTTTAACTGAATATTTCAATTAATTCTCAGATTAACCCTAAAACTCCCATTTTTTGCAACCTTTGTTGAAAACCCTAAATGTGTGAGCTCCCTTTCCTGCCTTAGTAGCAAACAGGGAATGGAGTATGACAGAAAGAAACGTAGAATTAGAGGCCCTGGTTTTGAAACCGAGAACTGCTGCTTACTAAACTGGGTGCCATCAGGCCCTTTGTCTATCTTGGTATCAGTTTCCTCTCTTCTGTGAAATAAGTTGCTTGAAGGAGATGATCTCCAAGATTCTTTCTAGTTTCTAAATCCTATGGTTTGGATCATCTCAAAATGTACAAGAGAATATTTCAGATAATTGCAAGTAAAGGAGAAAGGCTTTCCTCTAGATCTTTACAAGCCTAAATGTATTTAGGATTGTTGTACCCTGGTTTAGCTATTTGTGTGAGCAATGGCATGTGAGACCTCATTAGTTTAGTTTCATGAGATATTTTATTTTTCTCTTCCATAAAGAAGGGCATTTTACCTACTTTGTTCAAGGCTGGTGAACTTCCAGTTACTAAACCTCACAAGTTAAAATTGCAGTTATTCCAAATGTTAGTAGGGTGTGGTGAAAGTAGAGGATTTTCTTTTTCACTGAAGAGACAGACCCTTTTTATTCCTAAACCAGAGATTTCACCTTTTGCTGGGGCCCCCTGAATGTGACTAGTTCCAGGGAGAGCAAGTTAGAGGATGTGAATGGCTTATAATATCATCATAAACAAAGACAGTACAGAACTTTATTGAGTAGAAGTTCAATAACATTAATAATTTTTAAAAACCCTTCTAAGAGAGAAGAGTGAGTGGTAAAGGGCTAGACAGCCAAGGTTAAGTGACCTGCCCAGGACCACATAGCTAGGAATTATTTGAGACCATATTTGAACCCAGGTACTCTCAAACCCAGGCCTAGTGCTCTATCCACTGTGCTGCCTAGTTACCCCTCAATAATTATTTGTTAAATTGAATCTAACAAGTTCTGTGTGAAGGACAGATAACACATTCTGATTCGAGTATCTAGTAATGCCTGGCATTTCTGTTCTAAGATGCCTTACTTATGTTTATGAACCAAGACTGGTTTGTTTTTATGTCTGGATCTTAAATTGACTTTTATTAGGGACTGTTCAGGTTTTTTAAGTCGTATCTGACCCTTCTTATGACTCCATTTGGGGTTTTCTTGACAAAGATACTGGGCTGGTTTGCCATTTCCTTCTCCAGCTCCTTTTGTAGAGGAGGAAACTGAGGCAAACGGGGTTAACTGACTTGACTAAGGTCACATAGCTAGTAAGTGTCTGAGGGCAAATTTGGACTCAGGTAGGCGAGTTTCTCTGATAACAGGCCTAGCTTTCCATCCTCCGTGCTGCCTAGCTGCCCCCATTAGGAATGGTATCAGCTTTTTAAACTTGGAGGTATTCGTGAGGGCAAAGTTACAGTTTTCATTTTTCATAAATACAGTTTTCATTTCCCAACATGAGTCAGTGAGTTAGCTAGTGTTTATGCAGTGGTTACTATGTAGTATAAATAATAATAATAATACTATGTAGTAGTAATTAGTACATGAATAAATGCATTTATTGACTGTTGGCTGCTCTGTGCCAGTCCCTGTGCTGAGGGTACAGAAAGAGGCAGAAATGAGTGGCTGTTGTCAGGGAGCTCACAGTGTTGGATCTTTGTGATCCTGTGCAGGTTAAGGCCCGAATACAGTCTGTTTCCTTGACCTCTCCCCAGTGTGTTGTCAGAGGTATGGAATTGGCTGCATCAGGTGATTTTTCATTTCTTTCGGGAGGGTGGTTGTTTCCTTAGACACATCCTCATAGGACTTTAGCTTGGTGACAAGATAGTTGTTTTCTTCATTTTCATGCTTGTCTTTTTTTTTCCTCTTAGAATGAATATAGGTATCATCTCCAAGGCAGAAGAGCAGGGAGGGTCAGGCAATTTGGGTTAAGTGACTTGTTCAGAGTCACACAGCTAGGAAGTGTCTGAAGTCATATTTGAACCCAGAACTTACCATATCCAGACCTGGTGCTCAATCCACTGAATCACTTAGCTGCCTCCACTCTTTAATTTAATTTTTTTTTTTTAAACCTTACCTTCTGTATTGGTTCAAAGGCAGAAGAGTGGTAAGGGCTAGGCAATGGGGGTGAAGTGACTTGCTCAGGGTCACATAGCTGGGAAGTATCTGAAGCCAGATTTGAACCCAGGACCTCCCATTCTAGGGCTGGCTCTCAATCCACTGAACTACCCAGCTGCCTCCTCTCTTTAACATTAAAAAAAGGTGGTGGTGGGGGGGCATCTGGGTAGCTCAGTAGATTGAGAGCCTGGCCTAGAGATGGGAGGTCCTGGGTTCAAATCTGGCCTCAGACACTTCCCAGCTGTGTGAAACTGGGCAAGTCACTTCACTCCCATTGCCTATCCCTTACCACTCATCTGCCTGAGACCCAGTACACAATATTGATTCTAAGACAGAAGGTACGGGTTTAAAAAAATTTAATTTTAAAAAATGTCATGCTTGTTTTATACAAAAGTCACTTTCTCAAGATCTGCTATTACTCAAATTCAGTTTGGTTGGGGGTACTTGCTTATTGTGAATTTGACAGTGTTGGCCTAGGGCTGGCTTTTCATTTGCTAGCCTCTTTGGTTTTGGGGAGGCTAATTTGTATGTGAAAAAGTTTCCATCAGCTTGGTTTATTCACTTTGGGATGCAACTTTCCCATATAACAGTTTAATAGTAGACTTCCTTTGTTCACAAACTATTCTGAGTTGGTCTTTATAAGAGAGAGAGTATAAGGATTTTCAATCCTTGTCAAAATTGACTGTTCCCCCCTCCCCAAGTCCTTTTCTTCTTCTTTTTAAATATGGACTGCCTCACACATCTGTGTGTCATCCTTGGGCAGGGGCTATGCTAGTCTTCTCTGCATTGTTTCAGCTCTCGCCCATGTGCTGGCTTAATGAGCACCCAAGTGCCTTTCAAAGGGCCCTCTCCTTGTTTTTGAGCTAGAGACTGGCTGTTACTGTGTTCAGTATCAGTTGGTTTTGTTTATCATTTTTATTCTGTGTAACAAATAAGGTAGGAGAAGAAAGTCTATTTGGAAACATAAACAAGGCATTGGTAAAACCAGAAAACCTCCATTCTGTGATGACTGACAAGAGATAGCCACCTTTGTCTTGAACATTTTTAACATTGAAGTATTTGCTGTAAAATGAGCATAATCCCATTTCTATTCCTTGTTTCTGCTGCTTGTGTTGACATCTTCATCCCTCTTTGGTCTTTAGGGAAGGTTTTGTTGCTCTCAGCATTAGGAAAACATTACAGTGTTCGGAACAAGCATGTTTTCCACAAGACCTCCAAAATGCGCTGGTTCTGGATTTCGCCATTGCCCAGGTTTGGTTTTGTCCTTTGGGACCCAGCCTTTGGCCATGTCTACTCATGTGGATAATACCATACCTTGCTCCATTCCTTGTGGCCCCATTTGGAATATATTAAAGACCCCAGAAACATATACAGTGTAGGTGGAAGATACCTTAGCAGGAGTGCTTTAGCAGCTGGGGGTAGGTTCTTATGGAAGATGAAGTTAGGAGGATGGAGAGAGAGGCATGCAGCATAGCCCAGGCAAAAGCATGGCGTCAGGGAACAGCATCTTGTATAAGGAACACTAAGTACTGAGAAAGTGAAGAAAGTATAGGTAGAAGAAGACTGGCAAGTTAGGGAAGGGCTTTGAATGCCAATACAGGAGTTTTGCTGTCTGGTCCTGAATGTAAATAGGGAGTCCTTGAGATGATGCTCTCAGGTTTGTGCTTTAAGGCAGGGAGACCCATTGACAGCAATTGCAATAGTCCAGAATCCCATAATCTAACAGTTTGGTTATATGGGGTTAGTATAAGTGAGGAATTGGGGTTACCTCAGATGCCTGGGAGGATACTTAGTATCCTCAACAGTAACTGTAAAGGAAGGAAGGATTTGGGGGGAAAGGCAATGAGTCTATTTTGCACCATGTTGAGTTGGAGATACTTAAGGGATATTCAGTTTGAGGAATCCAAAAGGCTGTTGGTGATGTGATAGTATATCTCAAGGGAGAGATCCAGACTCATCCTCTGAAGCTGGGAGTTGTCTCCAGAGAAGTCCTTAACCTTTTTGTGTCATGGGATCCTTTGGAAGTTTGCAGCCAAGGAAGTGTCTGAGACCAGATTTGAACCCAGGTCTTTCTGTCTCTAGGCCTGGTGCTCTATCCACTGAACCACCTAGCTGTCCCAGAGGAAGGTTTAAAAATAAAATAGGATTATGAAAAAAGTTAATTATATCAAAATTGTTATTAAAATGCTAAAGAAGAAAAGTACATGGACCTGAGGCTAATAATTCCTGGTATAGAAGAAAGCCCAGAACAGAGAATTGGAGAATCTCCATGATTAGTACCCTTGCCCTGGATGAAAATCTAGCAGAAGAGACTGAGAAGTGGCTAAAGAAGCAGTTCAAGAGAAAGTAATGTTAATGGAACCTAAAGAAGATGGTGATTGACAGTCTCAAAGGCTATAGAGAGGTCAAGAAGGATGAAGACTGAGAAGAGGCCAGTAGGCTTGGTAATTAAGAGATCATTGGTAATTTTGGAGAGAGCAGTTAGTTGAATGATAAGACTCAAGTTAGAGGAGACCCAGTGGATGTGCGTGCCTACTATGAGGTGGCCTCAGAGCCAGGGAGACCTAGGTCCTTAGTTTGACCTTTGTCACATCCTTGTTGTATGGTCCTGGGTAAGTCACTCAATGCTGTAGTCAACTCTAAAACTAGACATTGAAGAGAAGAGGCTGTTGTGTACTATCAGAAGGTGTTTCCTCCTAGGGGAGTTCCCTATATTAATGAAATCTCAGATCTAGCCCCTGACCCTGTCATGTCATCCCATTTGATCTTCATAAGAAACCTGGGACCTTGGTATTGTAAGTATTGTTAGTCCCTATTTTCTGTTGTGAAGTTGAATGATTTGCCCAGACACAGAGCTACTGAGTACCTAAGGTAGAATTTGAATCCACGTTTGTCCTAATTTAGTTTGTTTCTACTACATAGTGTATTATATATAATACATTTATATATTCAAAGTTAATGAAATTGCTTTAAATCTCTAAAGAGTTCTAGAAAAAAGAAAAACATGGTATACATTTTGGTTAATTACCAGCATTTGTTTCCTTCTCCTCTCATAGCTTCAGAATTTCCATGAATTTTCTTTTTTTAATTAAAAATTTTTTTATTATTTAGAATCCCATTAATTTTTCATTTCCAGTCTAAAAGAGAACTCAAGACAAATTAGAGAAAGAAAAATTAGTGAGATGATTAAAGAACCATAGGTATTAGAGCTGGAAGAGACCCAGAGGATTATCTCTTAGTCCAACCCTTCCCCTTTGCAGATGAAGAATTAGGGCTCCAGAAGGATAAGCCAGGCAGTCAGCAAACATTTACAAAATGCCTACTATGATACCAAAAGAGGCAAAACCCAGCAAGTGATGGAATCAGGACTAAAACCAGAGGTTTTTCCCTATCAGAACATCTCTCTCCCATGGTCAGGGCGGGGGCTGGTGTTTGGGATAAGAATTTAATTTTTCAAGCTTCTTTTAAAGGAAATATTTTCTTTTGTTTTATGTAACCACAAAACAGAAGAAACAGAAAATCACAGAAATTGTATCTGGAAATTGGTTATATCCTGGCAGTTCCTTCTAGTCTATCCTTTACTCTAGCTAGTGAAAGGAAGAATTTGAATGCAAATGTAACTTTTCCCCAACTTCTGAGAACCACATCATTACTCTGCCCAGAGAGCTTTAGTGAGCTTATTCCCTGTTTCTTGATCTGGCAGAATTCCAGACAAATGTGTGCATGGACAAGCTTTAGCACCATCTGGAATTCACAGAGACCTGCACTGATGTTTGCCACCTTGAAACACTTACTGATAAAGAGATTTTCCTAAAGCTGTTAAGCACTTTCTTAGTTTATAAAGCTCTTTAAAAAACTGTGTAAGAGCTAATAAGACTCCTAAAGAATGATGAAAATAAAATGCTAAAATGTTCTACAAGTGGGATTCTTGTAGCTGTATCATGAAATGGGTGGTGATAAAATCCAGTAAAATTAATCTGGTAGCAAAAATCATCAGTCCCTGTATCTTTCAACAATTTTTATTGGCTGAGATGGTGCCTTTTAACTAGACAATTTCAGCCTGTCTGTCCTGGCAGCTGGTTTTCTCCACCTTACTTCTTTATTAAGAATTTATACTAGGATATTTTTAAAACTTTGCAAAATGTACTCCAAGTGTTGATTTTCCTCTCCTTATCAAGGTTTCCATTTCAGGTTCTTCCCTAGCTGGAGCATGTGCTGCCCATGCCAGATGGCACTGTTTCTGAGAGAAGAGCTGGCTTTTGCTTAGGAGTAATACCGACAAACAATGCCAAATTAGCATAAGCAAATGTCAGCGAGTTAACACAAAGCCAACCCTCTCTCTGCCTTTTCTTCCTTTCCTAGGCCATGGGTGTTGAGAGTGACCAAGAAATCGTGCAGATGATTGGCACTGAGGAGCACGTGATGGCCGCATTTGGGCCCAGTTTGGAAGAGTGCCAGAAAGCTCAGATTTTCACACAGATGCAGGTGTGTCTTTTCATATCTGTCCTTGGCCATGACATTCAATTGGAAACTCAACGCTGCTCATTTGTATAGGGATTGATGCATTGTCTCCTGTTGGGATAAGTTGGGGGTGAGAGTTGAGAGAGCTTATGGGTGGAAGGGGTGGGAGAAAGGAGATGGAAGGAAGGAACAGACCTATTAAAGGAACATATATGGTTGCTCAGGATATCCCAGTGAGAAGGAGAATGTGGAGCCAAGAAACTCTTGTTGCAGTAAGAAATCAAGAAGTCCATTTCTCAGGGTGCTTGGATAGACTGTGTAACTTACTCACTGCACTCTAAGTGGCTTGACTCCCCCCCCCCCCCAAGGGCTACCTCTTTGACATTCTTATTCAGTCATTCCCCCAACAGGGCCTCCCATCTAAGTATCTAGTTGTGTGTGGTCTCTGACATTCTGCAGAAACTCCCCCTAAGTGACATCCCAACACTCAGATGAAGGGAGTCACCTGCTCTAGTGTAAGACAACCCCACAAACCACTGCTCAAGTTTGCTACTGTAAAAGTGCCTCCTCCCCTGAGAAATCCATGATGGCATGGTGTATCCCTTGGGTGTAGAATGAAATACTTTTCTCAAAGTTTTAGAAATAGCTTTTTCCCCCTCTTAAATAGTAATCACGCTAATTTTACAGAAAATATTAAGGCCCTTCCCTGCTGAGAGCTTGGTTTTTCCATAGAATATTTTGGGTTTTTATTATAGGACCACATGGCACTTCAATAAATATAAATGGTTGATGCTAATGCTTAAGGATACCCTGGGTGGAGACAGTGCCCTTTAGAATGCTGTGTGTGTTCATTAGCAGAGAAAATTCTCTTCTAGATGCATAGGGGTCATTCATTTTATAGGTCACCTACCAGCTTATCCTGATCACTCATGATTTGTGGGTCCTTCCTCCCATCATTTGGTGTGCTCTGTGGAACGGAAATTAATTGAACTGAAGTGAGATGATATATGTAAAGTGCTCACAGCAGGTCTTAAGAAGCTCAATTGCTGTTCTTCTCCCTGATCCTCTTAGTTGATGAAGATCATTGAGGGCTGGTTGATTGTAATTAATGGGCAGTTTTGAAAATTCTAGAGTTTAATGTTTATATTTCCCATCCCAATCAAGATAATTATTATTTTGGCTATTTAATAGTCTTTTTCTTGGGAAACATCTGACTTGGAACTTTACTGGCAGCCTTGGCCTATAGTTGTAAGCTCAAAAGTACTGCCCAGATGTTTCCAAGCATGAGGAGGGCTGTTGAGAAGGCACCTGGAGTAGGCCAAGGGCTTGAGGGAGTAAGTGGCTCACTTTGGCGAAGTATCCCATTGTTTGCCAGATGTCTGAGCCAGCTCAGGTAGGCAGAGGGATTGATCATTGCCCCACAGTTGATTCCAGCATCACCAACTTCCTGAAAATCCCACCAGTGCTGCAAAGCCAACATGTCCAAAAATGAACTTGCTCTCATCCCTGACGACTGGTTGTTTCCATTTGTAATCATGGGTGATGGTACCTCTATCAACCTGGCCATCTGGGCTCAAAATCTTTAAGTTGCCTGTTTGTATTATTGCATAGAGTTTCCACATTGGGTCTTCCCTGTATTGTTGAAGTCCTTGATTTGGATGCTCACCCCTCTGCCCCCAATAATTAAATATATTCACCTCCATAGGCAGAGTGTATATGTGTATATATCCATGTTCCTTTCTCCCTCCCTTAGATCATATTATCTTTTACCCCCCAACTCCTCTACAAATTTCTCTATGTTAAAGCAACCCCTATCTTCTCAGTCATTTATGCTTAATGTCATCCTCATGCCTTTCTTTAGGCCCTTCTCATCTTTTGCCTAGACAGTTGTAAGAACCTTATCCTTGCCTCAAGTCTCTCCCTATTTCAATCTATTTTCCATTTAACTGCCAAAAATTTTCCCAAGATTTTGTTCTGACTGTATCATTTCCCTACTTAATGAATTCCAACAGCTCCCTCTTGACTCAAGGATCAGATCTACAGTCCTCTGGCACAGAAATCTCTTCCCTACTTGGTGCTTCCTACTTTTCCAGCCTTACATTTTACCCTCTTTCATGTGCTTTAGGATCAAGCTCTATGGCCTCTTTCCTGGTCCATGCCCATGACTACCTAGCTCCCATTTCTGTGTTTTTGCACTGGCTGACTGCGCCTCCCATGTTGTGTGTGTGTATATATATATATACATATGTATACATATGTATGTGTATGTCTATATATACGTATATACACACACACATACACACACATACATACACACAAACACATATATGTATGTATGTGTATATATATCTTGTTTATGCCTTATTATTTAAATCCTAATGACTGATAAAGTTATTTTTAATGTGATTTAGTCATTTAACTTAGTATGTTTGTTTTGCATACATCAAATGTTCTCTCCAATAAAAGGTAATGACTAGCATACCCATCTACTTCATTAATTAGTACCTTGAAAATTCACTATTAGGCAAATAACTTTATTGGGGGAAATTAAATCCATAGGAATAAAGTTTTGGTAATGGATAATGATACAGCAGGACTTCATAGTGCTTCTATATGGTTCGGTTATTGCTATATTGATGATGTTATTAAAACTTCACTGGTCAGGGTAGTGCCTGTGCTGTTTCCATTTTCCATGTATATTCACAAATGCCACTTGATGATAAAATCATTTGAACACTATTATGGCATTAACTTATTTTGCAGGCCTTGAAATATATAGGAAACAAAGTAAGAAGACAAAGGATGTGGGGAGGTGGACCAAAGAAAACAAAGATGGAAGAGGCAAGAGAACTGTTGGCTTCAACCATTCTCACCCATGTTCCAGTAAGTCATGCCTTTAAAACAAAATAAGTAGATAGTCAATTGTAATCTTTTTACTCTTGGTCTGTGATATTTCTGTTGTAAAGCTAAGTTTTTTTAGTACAAAAATAAACACATTTTAAATACAAAAATAAGAATACAAATTCAAAAAATAAATAATATACCTTTAATTTAGGCCTATTTTTTGAGGTCAAAGCTTAAAATTGAGCCAGATTAGTTTTAGAGCATACTGCTCAGAGGTGTAGTGTCAACTATTCTTTTTTTTTTTTCTGAAGAAACTAAACACCAGGAAGTGATTCATCCATAGTCATACAGCTGGGTGGTGACAGAGCCAGGACTAGATAGCCCAGGTCTCCTAACTCCTAGATCTGTGTTGACAACTTCAGTCTCTTCCCAATCTACTAGCTCCTTCCTATTGCCCACTCTACCCCTATCCTTAAAAAAATAAAAAAATAAATAATCCAGAACCCTCACTTAATCCTACCATCCCTAGTAACTAAGTACCTTGAGAAAGTTGTCTGCACTTAGTATCTCCAGTACCATTTCTTTTACTTGATTTTTAATCCTCTGCAATTCTGGTGTCTGAGCTCATCATATTTTTTTTTTAACTCTAGTAACTACTCTTAAAGCAGAAGGGCAAGGGCTGGGCAAACAGGACTAAATGATTTGCCTGGGGTCACATGGCTAAGCTTTTATGGCACTATTTTCTTGTTTTAGTTCATGTACCTCTGTTTCCAGATGACCTGTTTAGCTTTCTAAATTCTTTCCCCAATTTTCTTCAACCTGTCTTATTTGTTTTTTTAATTCTTTTTTGAGCTCTTCCAGAGCCCGAATCCAATTTACTGGAGTTTTTGAGGTTTTGCTTGCTTTTCCTTGGTCCTCTTCTCTTCCATCCGTTCTTTGTTCTTTATCTGAATAGAAGCTTTCAATAGTAATTTCTTTTTTTTCTTGTTTTTTACTCATATTTTTTCTTTTTCCCTCCTCCTTGTGGGCTGTATACTTTCTCCTTTGGTGGTTTGTTGGCTCTTTGAGTTTAAGTTTTTCTGCCCTGAAGGGGCTTCTGTGCTCTGCTGGTATTCTGGATTAGATGGGTTGAGCTGACCTGCTGAGCTAATCTGCCTTGAGGCCAAATCTTCCTCTGCTGCAGGGCAGAGGCTGCCCTCTTCTCTGCTTCCCTCTGCAGCCACAGTCAGAGCCCTGAGCTTCCCATAGTGGTACCAAAGTACTCTCTCAAGGTTTTGCCCTGAGATCTCACAGAGAGCCCAAGTCCTACCCCAGGTCCTAGCTCAGTAGGTAGGGGAGGCGTGTTGGGACTTCCCTTCTTTCCTTTAATACCCTAGAATTCAACTTTAACTATGTACCTTTCCAGTTGAATTGAGTAGGAGAGTCCTGGGGCTCCGTCTTGTTGGGTTTGGATTTCTGTCTTTTTTGAAGCACTTTGTTTTGCTTGGTGTGGAAGGATAGTTACAGAGGATTTGAGTTCTGCTGTTTCTAAGCCTCCATCTTGACTCCACCTCCAGGTCACACATTGAGGAAGACCAGGTTTGAACCCAGGACTTCTTAACAAGCCTGGCTTTCTATGCATTATGCCATTTGGTTGACCATCTGACCTTATCATTTAGTAAAACTGGCAAATCTAAAGGTACAGGCTTTATCTTTCATAACCTCTCTGTTACCTTTAATAGTGGTTGTTTTCTCTTGGATACTCTCTCCTTCTAGGTTCTTGTGACACTGTTTTGGTTCTCCTGTCTTTCTAGTCAATCTTCCTCAGTCTCTTTTGCTTCCTACGAGGCCCAGTGAATGGATCTAGAGTCAAGAAGATCTCCATCCAAATTTGTATGACCTTGAGCAATTCACGTACTATCTGTCAGCCTCAGTTTCCTCATCTATAAAACAGGGATTATAGTCACCCCTTCCTCTCAGGGCTGTTGTGAGGATCAGATAAATTTGCTCTTACAGTCCCCCACTCTTGTGCAGGCTCTCATCACTTCACACCTGAATGAGTACAGGCCTGATTTATGCTACCCCCCTACTCAGTAAACTTATCTCTTACCTCCAGAATCAAATGTTACTTTGGGGGGGTCTCTTCCTCCCTTCCTTGGTGACCCTTTCATCTTCTGACTCTGCCTTTCCACTGGCTATCTGCTATCCTTGGGATTCTCTCTCAATTTGCCACAACCTGTGACTTCTCCCTTTGACCTCCTTTGAGCTCAAATCTTATGCCTTTTTTGATCTAGTCTATTCCCTCTCTTCCCTCTGAGATAACCTCCACTTTCTCCTCTCTAGTGTTTTTGTACACAGTTGTTTGCATGTTGTCTCAGAGAGACAACTGGGAGCTTATTGAGGACATCAGTCTTTTTGCCTACTTTTTGCAATGCCAGCTTTCAGCCCAGGGCCTGGTATGTAGTAAATACATAATAAATGCCTGTCAACTGACTGACTGGACTGACAAGTGAATACGGTCAGGATCTGATTGTTTGTAGAATACAAGTGACGCAAAGACTTATGGCATGGCATGCTTTCTGGTTTCCTCAGCCTCAGCCTCCTCTCCCCTCTGTGGTGACGTACAGCAGAGTCTAGAGCTCAGGTTCATTTTCTTTAACTGGCTAGAATCCATGTGCCAGTGCTCCTTCCTGCTTCCCCCCAGACATACAGCACATCAGAGTCCCACAGGGATCTGCAAGCATTGTTTTGGCATTCTGCCAACAGATGTTGCCAACTCTTTTCTTAGGTGAGAACAGCCTTTAAGGGACCAATTAACATCAGTTTGTTATTTTGGTTTAGTTGTAATGTTTGCTTCCCAACATTAGTATCTTTGAAAGAGGGAAAATGAGTTAGGACTCATGTGCAAAGGGAGATATTTATTGTATATCTGTACTCATTATTGGTCACTTATCAGAGTTCCATGAGAACCTGTCATTATACATGGAAAAGAAAAAAATTGGGAATGAGTTCATCTGATTAATGAAGGTGTCAGCTGGCCACACCCTCAGTCAGAAAAATCAATTGTAAATTAGATCAAACTGAATAAGAGGTTATAGAATCAAAATGCTGAGTTGAAAAGTGCCATAGTTTAATATTACTTCTCAAAGCCTATTTTTTGCTTTGACATTGTGGCTTGTATTTGGATTATAATTTAGATGAAGAGGTTAGGAATGTTTCCTTAAAAACCAAAACAAACCATAATTTCTTCTTTCTTTTTATAGATCCCTAATAGTAATGGATGTCCAAGGTTACAAAGCAACTTATAGTATTTTTATTTTTACAAGTTTTAAAGTTCTCAGTAATGGAGTATGTTAACCTAATATGAAAACAAAACTGAACTTTTATAGAAATATAAAAAATTTCTACTGGTATGCATAATAATGTTAATAATGTTCTTGGGAAAAGTACCACAAAGTAGAAAGACTATTGTTTTTATTCATTAAAAAGTCTTTTGACAAAAAGTTCACCAAAAAAGATCTTACTAGAATTCTTTTTAAATCCTTACCTTCAGTCATAGAATCAATACTAAGCATTGGTCCTAAGGCAAAAGAGTACTAATGGCTAAGCAATTGGGGTTAAGTGACTTGTCCAGGGTCACACAGCTAGGACATGTCTGAGGCCAGATTTTTTTACTCAGGACCTCCTGTCTCTAGGTCTGTCTCTCAATCTACTGAGCCACCCAGCTTCCCTTACAGTGATTCCTTAATGCATATATGTTAGACTGATTTAAACCTTAAAATTTTTATTTTTGCATGCATGTTTTCTTTCTCTTTTGCCATTGAATATTGCATCAGTTGTAAGGGGGAAAAGGAGTTAATTTTTAAAGGGTTGGATTTTATATTTTATGAGTGTGGTCACCAGGAATTTAATTAATTCCAAAAAGAGATTTTATTTATAATTTCATTACAAAATGTAGAAAAGAATGAAGCAAGAAATCAGAGATAAGGTAAGATATCTAGCCTCAGCACTAAGTAATTTATCTCCAGCCACAGGCTGAACCCAGGCAGGGCTAATTAGTCCTTGGCTGGAGGGGCCTTGGCCTTGAGCTTAGGACCTGGGATGCAGGGAGCCTCTCTCAAGAGGAGAGGTCCCTCCTGAGGCTAGTTTCTTCAGACAATCCAGCAGTTAAGTCAGCTTTCCACTCACCATGTGTCAGTCCAGTCAGCAGATTCTTTATCAGCCTTACCAGGAAACAGGGTCTCAGGTCCAGTCAGCACTCCAAGGAATTTTCTCACAGGAAGTAACAGCTCCTTTTAAAGACGCTTCCTTTGTGTCACTTCCTGTGTCTTCCCCTAATTTTACATCTACCAATCACAGTTGACCCTCTACTCTAGGACTGCCCAGAAGGGAGTCAGTCAATTCTGATTCATCACCCACTATCCACACATGGGTCACAGACCCCTTACTCAAGTGTGGATTGGGGTGTTTGCACCTTTAATGGTGAAATCTAAAATGGACTGATCTTCATACTCATCTTTAAGTAGGGTGTTCTAAAAAACAGGCAGGGATTTGCAATTTAATCTTCACAATCAGGGGAGAGTTAAGTATTTTCATTGTTATAATCAGGGGAGAGTTAATTTTAATCTTCACAAGTAATATATTTTTTCCTTTTCTTCCTTGAAACATGTGTCTTTTCAACATTTTTCTTTTTTAATTTTTTTGGAATGCAGGTAAAGGAATTCAATTTCCGTGCAAAGTGTATCTACACTGCAGTGATGGTACGCAGGGTGATTTTGGCCCAAGGAGATAATAAAGTTGATGACCGAGACTACTATGGAAACAAGCGTTTGGAATTGGCAGGACAAGTGAGTGATTTCTGAATGTGAAGTTTTGTGATTTATTTTTCCTCAAGCATGGTTTAGCTAGTGTTTGGTTTTTTTGAAAGTAGGAATTGAAGCAGCCATATAGGCTGCTCCACATAGGGTAACTTCTAAATCAAAGAGCACTTATAGTGATGAAATTATACTGGTACATAATCAAATTAGTTCCATGAACATAAAGTAGAATAATAGTACTTAGCATTTAGGTAGTGCCTTCTTCTGAAGTGAATCAGGATCATAGACTATGAAAGCTGGAAGGAACCATAGGAACCATGGATGTGATCCCATGATGATACAGTGTCTCATCTGTCTTGAGACTGGATGGCACATTGGCATCCAAAGCCTTTCAAACTGAATTCCAACTTACCATTCCAGACTGATTAAAAACATTTTTTTCCCAGACTCATTATTCCCCTCCCCATTTGCTGTTCTTCATACATGACATTTCTATGGCTGTTTCCTATCCCTGGAATAGACTTTCTCTTCATGTTTGTTCTTCACAGTTTAGCTCAAATGCTATCTCCTACTTGAACCTTTAATGATTGCCCCATTCTCCTCTGCTCTGCAGTTAGCATCCTTCCTCCCAAAAAAGTAGTAGTAGTAGTAATAAAAATGAAGATAATAATATTTATTTAGCACTTAACTATGTGCTAGATATTGGGCTAAGCATTTAAAAAATGTTATCTCATTTGATCCTCTCAACAGGTGCTATTATTATTCTCATTTCATAAGTGAGGAAATTGGGAAAAACAAAGGTTAAGTGACTTTCCAGGATCACAGAGCTAACAAGTGTCTTAAGGTTGGATTTGAACTCAGGTCTTCCTGATTATAGACCTAATGCTCTATCCACAATGCTACCACTTACCTGCCCATATACTGTTTTTATCTATTTTGTATTATGATATATGAATATATGTACATGTTTTCATCTCCAGTAGAGTGCAAGGCCCTTGAGGGCAAGGACTGTTTCATTTTTTTCCCCTTTACATCTGGAGCATAGTTTCTGGCACATAGTGGGTACTTGATATCTGGTGCTGATATCAAACTACTGTTGCAAGTGTTTTTCTTGTAAGTAGTATATTGTTGGGTTATAGTTTCTAAAACATTTTGCTATCTTTTTCCATTTATGGGTGAGTTCATTCCATTCACATTCACAGTTATGATTGTAAATTGTGGATTTTTTCTCAGCCTATTCTCTTCTACTTTTCCTTCTTTTTATTTTTTGCCCTCTCTTTCAGAGTTTGTTTTGCTCCTGACTGATCCTTCCCTTAATCTACCCTCCCTATTATTACCCCTTTTTTTCCCTTCTATTTTCTTAAATGAAACACATTTCTGTACTTAGTTGTATATGTAAGTAGGTATTTTCTTCTCTCTTTAAAAGCTATTCAGATTAATGTGAGGTTTCAGTATTTCTTATTTGACCCCCTTATTCCTTGTTTGCATAGACTTTACATGCCCACTCCAATTATGTGAAGCCATTTTCCCCATCCTTCTTTTCCCTTTCCTTCCCTCCTTCCCATTGTATTCTTCTTCCTCTCCTTTTCCATTCTTCTTTTAAGTTCACCAAAACATAATAGAACCACTCCTAGGCATATTTCCTATTAGACTCTGTCATCCCTGATGATCACTAAATCTCTGAGGGGACAACATGTATCATCTCATATTTTTACATGGGTAGTTTTTTCTTGTTTAATCTCTTACAATTGTTCATGTTTAATTTTTTAAATATTTCCTCAGAATTTCTACTCAGCTCTAGTCTTTTCATCAGAATTATCTTGGGGAGATATTCTATTTCATTAAAAGTTCACTTTTTTTCCTTGTAGAATTATATTTTGTTTTCAGGAGTAAGTTTATTCTTTGACTGTAACCATGGTCTTTTGCTTTCTGGAATTTCATATGAATGTTGTGGCTGCTAAATCTTGTGTCTATTGTGGTTCTTTGGTACTTTAATTCTTTCTGGTTGTTTTATAATATTTCTCTCTCTCTCTCTCTCTCTCTCTCCTCTCTCTCTCTCTCTCTCCTCTCACTCTCTCATCTCTCTCTCTGTCTCTCTCCCCTCCCCTCTCCCTCTCTCTCCCTCTCTCTCTCTCTCTCTCTCTCTCTCTCTCTCTCTCTCTCTCTCTCTCCTCTCCTTCTCTCTCTCTCTTCCTCTCTCTCTCTCTCTCTCTCGTCTCTCTCTCTCTCTCTCCTCTCTCTCTCTCTCTCTCTGTCTCTCTCCCCTCCCTCTCCCTCTCTCTCCCTCTCTCTCCCTCTCTCTCTCTCTCTCTCTCTCTCTCTCTCTCTCTCTCTCTCTCTCTCCTCTCTCTCTCTCTCTCTCTCTCTCTCTCTCTCTCTCTCTCTCTCTCTCTCTCTCTCTCTCTCTCTCTCGTCTGACGTTTGCAAACTTTGCAAGTTCTCTTGGTTTGTTCTAGGTTGGAAGTACAGTTGGGATTCAGTTACTTTTTCTAGATATTTGTGGAGAGGACTGTTCATTTCCCTCTGCTCTCCCTCTTTTTCTTCGTACATTTGAAAAAACAAGTCCTCTTGAATTAGATCCAAAAGATTTTGGTCAATTATAACAAATTCCATGCATTAGCAGGACATCTACAGTGAAGCTCCTCTATATTGTGATATTAGAGATGAGAAAATTCAATTTAAACCATGAACAGTTTCCCCTCACAGTTTTGTGAAACTTAGATTGTTTTATCTCTATCAGTTTAATAGCTTAAGCATTTTATGGGACTATAATAACAAGTAACAAGAGGTTTTCTATCTTAAGTCATGTGTGTATGTATATATGTATGTGTGTATGTGTATTTTAAGCATTTACTTCTTTTAGGCAGTATGTGTCTATGTTCCTTGTAATTTTGTGCCTCATGTGTCCTTCAGAAACAACTTTTAAGTAAAACTAAACTGAGATCTAGACGCAAGCACACTCCTTTTACACAAGATTATCCTAACAGAACTTTGGCCTGGGGTGTTTTTATAGGTATTGAAGGTTTACAAAGCTCTTTATATGTGCTCTCATTTGATTTTCCTGATAGCTCTGTGATTCTGATGAAAAAACTGAGGCATAAAGAATCTCAGTATTTTAGCCAGGGACACATGACTCTATTAGTGACGGGGTTTTGAACTCAGGTGTCGTCTTCCTTTTCTCTATTCCATGTTACCCTCTCTAGTGTGACAAGGAAATCACTTTAAAAGACTGATATATATTAATTTAAGGTCACCAAGGAATTCAGCTATGTAATTCCTAAATGAAAACTCAAGTCAGCCATCAGCCTTTATAGAGTTTAATTACAAACAGGAGGAAGAAAGGAATGAGAGAGAGAGAGAGAGAGAGAGAGAGAGAGAGAGAGAGAGAGAGAGACGAGAGAGAGAGAGAGAGAGAGAGAAAGGGGAGAGAAGGGAATAGGGCTTAAATACCCCTTCTGTTTAGGCTGAGCCAAAAGGCCCAAGCTCTTAGATAGCTGAGGCAAAGAAAAGAGATCAATCCCTATTACTCACGTGACCAAAATGGAGAAACAGTCTCCAGGGCCCCCACCTTCAGCTTCCTCCAGAGCAAGCTTCTCAGAGCACACTCCAACCACTCAGACAAACTCCTCAACCACCCCCTTAGTCTTCAGACCTCTATCTTTTAGGAAACCATCCAAGTTCCCTCTCCTCAGTTCTCACATCTACCAATCACTGTCCATAAATTTCCCTGTGCCAATGGAGGCTCTAGCTTAACCCAGGACCGCCCAGAGGTCTCTGGCTTTGCACATGTCTGTTGAAGGTCATATTCTCAAATAATTAAATCTTTGATCCTTTGCTACAGCCCTTCCTAAATCCTGTTAGGACTGAGTGGGGTGGAGATTGTATTTTCCAAGACCTGATTTTGTCATTCCAAGTATCTCTATTGTATCAATTCTAAAATCAATCATGACTCAAAGAAATTCCTGTTCTATGCTTAAGCATAGGTCAAAGCCCTTTCCATTGTTCAGCAAAAGGTTTCTGTCCTAAAGTAATCTTAAGAAGGGAGGAGGAGGAACCTCCCATGCCAATGGGGTTCACATTCCAATAGACTATCAGTAAGAAATTTTCCAAGTATGAAATTTCCAATGGTGAAATTTCCAACATTTATAAGTCTAAGGAATTTTAAGGTTTACACTAGAGACTTGTATGTATGTTTTATATTTTCCTTAATTGCTTCTTCCCTTGGCCCCAAATAAATTCCCAGAGGGCAGGGACCATGTTCTTCCAAGACCATCTAAAATCTGCAAAGTACATAATGCTACTATATACAACCTATTTATTGATTGTGATTTTGGGGACAAAAATAGTACAAGCCAGGCTGGGTGGCATACTTTTTAATACCTGCTCCTAAGGATGCTGTAACTAACAGGGCTCTTGAATGGGAGATTCCTGAGCTGGGGTGGGCTAAGCCATTTGGGTATCCCTATTCAGTCTGGCACCAATATAGTTCCCTTTCTCCTCCTGTCCCAGTATGGTTCAGTTGGAAACAGAATGAGCCTGTCAGTGATGGCGCTGAGCCTGTGATTGGTTACTTCACTTCCAGCTTGGGCAAGGCTTCCTTTCCAAAAAAAAGGGGAAAGAAAAGAATACTGCCATATAGAATTCTGGATTGCAAAACTACAATAGCTCTAAAAATGCTAGTTTAAGCTTATGCTAATTCCAAACTTGCTTATGAAAGGTGATAGGAGGGTACATCCAGTAAGATGAGAGAAGATGTCTTGTTTGAGTTATGTGTGGATTGCTTTTGGACATTCTGCACACTGGCAGCTAAGTGCCTTTTGCCTCTAGTGTTCAAGAAATGTTCAGGGTCATTTTGTGACCAAATATAAAGTTCAGCTCAGTTTAACAACCATTTATTAAGCACCTGTAATGTGTTTGGCACTTCAAATAAAGTTTTTATCATTTCTAAAGTTTGTTGAATAACTTTGTTGTTAAATTTTACTTTTTTCTTTAAATTTGCATCAAGAGGGGCAGCTAGTGGATAGATTGCCAGGCCTAGAGTTGGGTTCAAATATGGCCTTACACTTTGGGCAAGTCACTTAACTCTGTTTGCCTAGCTCTTCTCTTTTGCCTTAGAGTTGTTACTAAGACAGAAAGTAAGGGTTTAGATAAATAAATCTACATAAAGGAATTTGGGCACTGCTGCACATTACTTTCTTTGCATTATACCAGGATACCTTACCTTGTATGGGTGTATCAAAAACAGGTGACTCAGAGTGGGGTGGCAGGGATGGGATTGGACAGAACAGGACTGTATTGGAGGGAAGAAATTGGGACTTTGCAGTAGTTTCATGCTTTTAATTTTTTTTCAAGATTTTATTGGCATGAAGGACTTTGTAAGAGGCTTTATGGACCAGAGGAGATGGGCACCTTTAATTTTTGGTTCCAGTTCCAATCCTGGAGCTGCTTTTGAGAAAGCATCTTAAACTCTTTTCCCTGAGTCCAAAACTGCTGTAGTTCACAGCCCAGGTATTTTTCTTGAAGGAAAGATATGGTAGTGTGTAATTAGAATTTTGAATCAATTCTAATTACACAGTAGACAACATCAGCAGTGAGATATTCTGGGTGCAAGAACCTCCTCTACTCTGGCCAAATATTTTCCATCGTGAGTACTTTAATAATTGGGAAACTTTGGGTCCTTTGGGACTGAAGGTGATGGTTGTGAGTGTGAGGGTACACCCAGGAGTTGCTGGCTCTTCTTCAGGTTCCAGAATGTGCAGGAATTGAAAGACCAAGTTTCTGGGAAGTTTATGTCCTTCCAAGGTTTCTGAGGGTGACTCGAGGCTGTTTGATCAAGGACCAAGTTTCCTTTTTCCTCTTGGGCTGTCTGTTGGAAGTGGGGCTTTTGACCTCTTCCAGTTTTTAGCCTAAGCTTGATGGATAGCAGCAAGCTGAAATAAAATGTTTCAGGCCTGAGGATTACACTGCATGTACCTTCCCCCCCATTGCAAATGTTTTTGCAATTGGGAAAATATGCTTTTTGTGCATCCTGGTTGTCAGGGAACTTGGCCTGGTGGAGGGGGGGGGATCCTGTTGCTTCAAAAATTGGACTTCTAAAGAGTGTCCCTTGTGCAGGGAAAACATAGCTTTACAGACAATGTAAAGACATAAAAGATATTGTGTTGGCCAAGATGTGTGAAAACAATCGCCGCTAATTTCCCACCCCGTGGGACAGCCAAGCCTGAAATGTGCTTGGGCCTCAGATAAGGGTGGTGTTGGGCCCGCCAAGCTGGCTGTGCCACCGAGGGGTGGGAGGCCAGCAGCCAGGAGAGGCGGCAGCAAAACCCGCCCCATTCCAGGCTTAATCTTTTCACCTGCCTTTTCTTCTTCGCTAATGTGTTCATTATTTGCTGAGCAGTTCTCTATTCTTTGTCTGGAATTTTTTGTTTCTAATGCATCTTGCTTTGTCTGGGTGAGATATGGAACAGCCCCACAATCCGGCACCCTGGAAAGCTAGGGATTTCTACTCGCTGACAAAAGAAGGCCGCCTTGACTTCAGAGATTGCCTAATCCCAGCTGTTCTGATAATGTAATTAAGGCTGCCTAATGTCTTTAATTTTGCAACCAGTTTGTGTGAAAAGGAGAATTTGGCACTCTGAAGGCTTAAACTAAATAGCAATCTCAAGACGCCTAATTAGAATTCTCTGACATTAAGCTAATTGGTGAAACTGTATTTCAGCAGCTTAATTTCTTTATTAATTTTTTTTAGCATTTTCATTGAAAATCAATTGATGAGCTGTCAACATTTTCCCCTTAAATATAATTTACTCTTTAGTGCTCCTGTCTTAAGCAGGCTGAAAGGCCCAGACTAGCTGGGGAAGGTACTGAATATTATCACCAGCATTCCATCCCTTTCCTTTGAATCATTTTACTCTTGACCTAAATAATGTGCTTATTGTGTGACTTGGCCTTGCAGTTCCTTGCAGCCCTGTTAGAGAGCTTGTGAATTGGGAAGCATTCTTTTCTGGCCTTATTTTGAGTGCATTGAAAATAAGTAAAGTTGAGGTCTGAGAAATGTATTAATGAGTTTGTGAATGCAGGGTGTAACTTCTGGGGATGGCACTTACTTTTTTGCTCATTCTGCTCAAAGGACATTTTGTTGTGTTTCAGCTCTGTTGTTGGCTTCAGTGGGTTCAGCTGGGAGCCAGTGCAACTTTCTTGTCATAGTCTGAAACACACAAGTACCCTGGCCTAGGGAGCTGGTGAGAATCAGAATGAGCCCTTGGGGTCAGGGCGAAGGGCATCTGGGGGGTGGCAAGGATGCCACTTCAGCCTCTTTAACAAGTTTTTTCCTCAGCGATTTTCAAATGGGAATCTTTCATCCTCTTCCAGCTTTTCCTTTGGTTCCCCCAACTTTGGGGTTTTCACAGGCACAGATGCTTAGGAAAGAGAGAGTAGTTCTGAGATCAGGACTGCCTCCTCAAAGGAGCAAAGGGTCATTTTACCTACACCTTCTTTTTTGGTGCTTTTGAACTCAGTGGGGACGCTTAAACTGGGCTAAAATCTCACTGGCCTTGGTGCAGGTTTCCCAGCTGATTTCAGTCAAAGGAAGGTCTGTCTGGAGGGCAAAGAAAGTAAACCCAAAGCCAAATTGAGTTGTTGGGACAGTTTTTGAAAAATGAGTAAGGTTCCTTCAAAAGGAGCATTCTCATTGTAGTTAGTATTAAAAATTCATCTGTTTTTAATACTTAGCTCTACAAAATCATTTATGCAGAACTGATTTTCTGAAGAAAATTTGAATTTGATGATACAATGACCCCTGAAAAGAGCTTTATATTCACCAACTTCTTTCCCCCCAAAGTTGATTCTTTAAACTAAAATATTGCATTTTTTTAGTTGGGTTGTTTTTCCTCTAGAAGGAGAATCTAGTATTGAAAACTTTCATGTCTGTATTTCTCTATTTTGTTTTGTTCTTGTTCTTTCCATTTACATTGACTTTTAAAAAAAAATTTCATTTCCTTTTTTAAAAAATTATTTTATTCTGAACTTAAACATCCTTAAAAGCACTTCTTTGAGCCTAGCAGAACACAAAAAAGATTATATGTGAATTCACATCTCTTTTTCTTAGAATCTATTTTTACAAGTACATAATTCTATCTTTTCTGAGTTTTAGTGACTTATAGTTGATAAGGGGAAAAAATGATTAATTGTGAAATGCTAAGACGCTCAGAATTTTAAACATTTTGTGCTATTTTAAAAGTGTGACTGTGTTTAGTTCATACTATGTGCAAGGCACTCTGAGAGAAGAAAAGATGAAGAGGCATCCCCTGCCAGTGGTATCACTTAATATCCTTATTTTAGTAGATGACACAGAACTCTCCTTTTGTGGGGGCAATAAGGATTCCAATATGCCAAATTCCTTTACATCTTTGAAAAATCTAAGTGAAAATTTTTTTCTCTAAATTAATAGTGTTTAGACCAAGGATTCTTAATTTTTGTGAGTGTTGTGGACTCTTTTAGCAGTTTGGTAAAATCGTTGGACTCTTTTTCAGGCTATTTTTAAATAAACTAAATAAAGTGCCTAGGATTATAAAAGAAACCAATTATATTAAAATATTGCTCTTGATATTTTTTAATTCACAAATCCCTTGAAGTCTGTTCACCAACTCCAGATTAATATCTGCAGTTCTAAATAATTTTCTTTTGAGATTTTAATGGTGGTATTGGTGTTTTTTAGTTAAAAATGTCAAATTTCTATAAAAAACAGCAGTGTAAAAGATATATTAAGAGATTATTCTGGTCACAAGAACTTGTGTGGCTTTCCTTTAAAGCATATATTTTATTTTGAGAGGAAAAAGAATCAATAGACAGAATTAAGGAATCATTGCTGTAGAATGTATTTAATTTATTAATAAAAAGCCCCTTATATTTACAAATATCAGTCCTGTCCAATCCTTCCTATTACCTTTCTTCCCTTGGACTTGCTTAGAGAAAAATATTGAATTATTAGCTATTTAAAAAATCTTAACAGTAGTTTTTTAAATCAATTTTTATTGATATATTTTATTTTAAATCATCCACATTTTCTTCTAAAGAACAATCTTTATAAAAATGAATCAAAAAGAAAAAAGTTAAGTAAATAATTAATACTTCAGAAAAAATCTTGAGATCTTTAGTGTTCAACCTTTGCAAAGACTTTGAGGGAAGTGCCTTTTCATATTTGTTCTTTAGCATCAAGCTGAGTCATTATAATTTTGCATTTTTGGTTTTCATTGTTCTGTTCTTATTCCTTATATTTGCATTTAAAAAGAAATTATTCCTAGCCTTTTAAAAAATATCATTTCATTCTGAATTTAAACAGTCCCCCCAAAAAAAACATTTCCACATATAGGATAAGCAGAACACAAAAAAAGGATTGTTTATGAAATCAGTCCCATTTCATGCCACTTTCTTTTAAAAATCTATAATTCTTCACATTATTTTCAAAATTGCCTTGCTTATTTCTCTTTCTTCTGAACGTCCTTCTGTTCCCTTCTCTGCATTTTAAACCTCTTTTTTTGGTGCCTTCATTCTTACTAATCCCTGCTTTAGCAAGTTCCATCCCCTTTTCCTCCTTTCCATATCACCATATTCCTCTTTTTACCCTTCATTCTCCTTCCTCTCTTAGCCCAATCCCTGTGCCTCCTCTTTTTCTTATTTAATTCCCTCTGTACCCTCTGAAAATATTAAGGTACTTGAAGGAATTCTTGTTTCTTCTCCCCTTATTAATAATAGCATTGCTTAATTATCTAACTCTTCCCAGATTTCTCATCTAATTGACTTCTCTAGGTTTCTCTGGATTCTGTAATTGTATTTCTTATAAGATCTGGTCTTTTCATCAAAAATGTTTGTGAAAATTCTCTTCCATTAATGGTTCATCACCCCCCCCCCCCCAAATTACTCACTCAGATTTTGGGAATAAATTATTCTTGGTTGGCATTCCCATATTTTCTCTTGTTTTTATTAGATGTTGATAGGTCTTGAGTGATTTTGCCTATAGCACCTTGATACTTGAATTGCTTCTTTTCCAATGCTTATAATATTTTTCCTTTGATGTAGGAGCTCCACATTTTGTCTACAGCATTCCTGGGACTTCTTTTGGGGTTCCTTTTAGGCAGTGATAGATAACCTCTTTCTCTTTTCACTTGCTTTTAGTTCTAATAGATCTGGGCAGTTTTCATATATGATTTCTTGAAACAGAATGTATCTAGGGAGTTTAATGTTATTTCAATTATCCTTCCTTGACTTGTTGTTCAAGTCAGTTATTTTTTTACATCAAATATCTTTCATTTTCTTCTTTATTTTTTCCAGTCTTTTGCCTTTGTTCTTAATACCTTATGACCATTGATGTCTTTCTCTCTCTCTTTCTCTCTTTCTCTTTCTTTTTTCTTTCTTTCTTTCTTTCTTTTCTTTCTTTCTTTCTTTCTTTCTTTCTTTCTTTCTTTCTTTCTTTCTTTCTTTCTTTCTTCTTTCTCTCTCTCTCTCTCTCTCTCTTTCTTTCTTTCTTTCTTTCTTTCTTTCTTTCTTTCTTTCTTTCTTTTCTTTCTTTCTTTCTTTCTTTCTTTCTTCTTTCTTTCTTTCTTTCTTTCTTTCTTCTTCTTTCTTCTCTCTCTCTCTCTCTCTCTCTCTCTCTCTTTCTTTCTTTCTTTCTTCTTTCTTTCTTTCTTCTCTTTCTTTCTTCTCTTCTTTCTTTCTTCTCTCTCTCTTTCTTTCTCTCTCTCTTTCTCTCCCTCTTTCTTTCTCTTTCTTTCTCTCCCCCTTCCTTCCTTCCTTCCTTCCTTCCTTCCTTCCTTCCTTCCTTCCTTCCTTCCTTCCTTCCTTCCTTCCTTCCTTCCTTCCTTCCTTCCTTCCTTCCTTCCTTCCTTCCTTCCCTTCCTTCCTTCCTTCCTTCCTTCCTTCCTTCCTTCCTTCCTTCCTTCCTCCCCTCCCTCCCTCCCTCCCTCCCCCTCCCTCCCTCCCTCCCTCCCTCCCTCTCTCTCTCTCTCTCTCTCTCTCTCTCTCTCTCTCTCTCTCTCTCTCTCTCTCTCTTTCTTTCTTTCTTTCTTTCTTTCTTTCTTTCCTTCTTTCTTTCTTTCTTTCTTTCTTTCTTTCCTTCTTTCCTTCTTTCCTTCTTTCCTTCTTTCCTTCTTTCTTTCTTCCTCCTTAGAATCAATATTGTGTATTGGTTCTAATGCAAAAGGGCTAGGCTATGGGGTTTAAGTGACTTGCCCAAGGTCACACAGCTAGGAAATGTCTGAGATCAGATTTGAACCCAGGACCTCCCATCCCTAGGCCTGGCTTTTCAATCCACTGAGCTTTGATTTCTAATTGGTCTGTTCATGACTGGCATCTATCATGTGTGTAAGGTTTATTCCCTAGCTTGTTTTCCTTCTAATTCTTTTCTCTGGAACCTTTATTTAATTTTTTTCCTTCATTTATGCTAGGTATTCATGCAGTTTTTGTGAAAAATGTAGAGAGTAGTGCTAGGTACTGGGGATACAAAGAGAGAAGACACACAGTGTCTGCCCCCATAGAAGCTTATATTCTTCTGGACTGAATGCAGCATATGCATAAATGAGTATACTACAAGGCAGACTGAGGTCAGAGGGAACACTTGGGTAGGGAAATTTGTGAAGAAAATGGAAGAAAACAAGGCTTCTGATAGGATGGCATGAGAAGGGAGGGTGGGGTCCTTTATGGGAGATAAGCACCACGAAGGCATAGAGGTATTACAGGTGTTGAGCTGGGGAACATTTTCTCTGCTTTTTTATATTTACATGATTTCCATACATATGGGAAGAAGTTAATTGGGAAATGCTAAGGTGCTCAGCATCATTAATGTTGTTTTAATACATGAATTCAAAATTAATTTTGTTTAATATGTTCTCCTATTTGAGTTCAGAATTTCTCACATAAAATTCAACTCTATCTTCTATTTATTGTTCTTACTTAAAGATTTTGAGATAGCTTTTACTCCCTCGAGGCAGCCGTGATATGATGGGAGCACACTGGATGTGTGATCAGGAGATCTGTGTTGGAGGCTTTCTTAGCCAGCTTTCCAGCCTCAGGGCCCTCATCCATCTTAAAGATGGGGATGATCACATTCCTCTGGCTTTTTTCATGCGGGTGCTGTGACAGGATCTTGTGAGATACAGTATAGCAAATGCTCTGCGTCAGCTGCCATTATCTTTAGATGAAATAGGCAGAAAGGCACTTTTGAACAAATTGTACACAGGTATAGACCACAACTCTTAGGCATGTATTTGTGTAGGTGTATACATATGGATTATATGATCTGTATAAAATATTGTAGTTTTATATGCATGCTTGATGTGTTCCATATGTCATGTAGCCTTTTAACACGAATGTTTTAAAATAATATGAGGAAATGCATTAAGCAGTATTTGTATGCTGTAAAGCATTACAAGAAACCAGGAAGACAGCCACCTACCTCATCTTATTTAAGATCCTTCATTTTCAAACACAAGCAAAGTTCACAAGTATGACAAAACTTCTTGCTCCTGTCAGTTATTTTCCATGGCTTTTATCTTTTACTTTGAAAGTTTTTTGTAATAGAAACAAAATATGTAATATGAAGTAGACAGATTCCTTAGGTCACATAGGAAAGCAATCTGATTACCTTAGGCCCATTTGATGTTTCTATCAAGTAGTTCAATCTTTAGCCTTAATGATTACCCAGTACAATTTCATTTTCAATTTTTCCTTTTAGACTTTTTGAGGTTCTTCATATGCCCTTTATTTTGTTATTTTTATTATTTTAAGTCCTTACCTTTTTTTTGTCTTAGTATCAAGGGAAGCAAAGGCTAGGCAATTAGGATTAAGTAACTTGCCCAGAGGTAACTCTATTAGGAAGAATCATAAGAGTCATGTTTGAACCCAGGACCTCCTAACTCCAAGCTTGGCACTCTATCCACTATGCTACCTAGCTTGCTCCTTCATATACCCTTTAAAAGTGAGACTAATAATTCCTGTATCTGGTTTCAATCTTTTATGCATGAAAAGATTGATCCTCAATGACTGCTTATGGAATTGAGCTGAATTATCTGATGATCTTTACTCCTAAAGTCTTTGTTTTCTCCTTAATGAGGCACTTATGTGACCCTGGACTCTTCAAGAGCTCTGCCCATGCAAGGCAGCCCTGGTGGGGTTTGAATGGCTTGGAGCAGAGGGGTCAAGAGGGACTCCCAAACCAGATTAAAATATGTTTGGGAAACATTTAACAAAATAAATAAAGATAGTGTTGATGTAATTTTCTTTCTTTTTTTTTGGTGAACGTTTTTTTATTTCCTGTCTTTTTTATTGTTTAATTTTTCCCCCTAATTACGTGCAATACATGTTCAACATACATTTTCCAAAACTTTGAGTTCCAAATTGTTTTCTTCCCTCTTTACTCTCCTATCTCCCCAAGATGGAAAGAAACTTGATTCAGGAGATATATATATATATAATTGATCATGCAGTGTTATGAGAAAATACACATATAAACTCAAAACCTCAAAATAGAAACAAACACAAATGAAATAAGGTGAAAAATAGCATACTTTGATCTGCATTCAGAGGCCCTCATTTCTTTCTCTGGAGGCAGGTAGCATTTTTCTTCATATCCTTCAGGATTGTCTCAGATCATTTTATTGCTGAGAATAGCTGTCTTTCACAGTTGATCATCACACAGTATTGCTGTTACTGTGTACATTCTTCTTCGTTCTGCTCACTTCACCCTGCATCAGTTCATGTGGGTCTTTCCAGGTTTTTCTAAAATCATTCTGCTCATCATTTCTTATAGCGTAATAGGATTCTATCACAGTCATATATGACAGTTTGTTAAGCCATTTCCCCAATTAATGGACATCCCTCAGTTGCCAATTCTTTGCCACCACAAAAAGAGCTGCTATAAATGTTTTTTGTGCACATAGGTGCATTCCCTCATCCTTTCCTCGCATACTCCCCTGTGTGGCTCCCTTGTAGTTGAGTTTGATATTCTTCATTCAGAGAAGGGCTTCTTGTCTGAGGACTAACCAGTTAAGTAAAGAGGAGGAGCTTGTTACTGGGGTCAGGGCTGAGGCACCTCCCTGACCCTTACTGATTCTTGGGGGCAGAGGAACTGCTGTTCTGTGCAGATGAAACAGTAGGTCTTTGGGGCAGGAAGCTTGGGGGCACCATTTCTCTGCATCAAGCTAACTTCTCAAGGTTCCTTGTCATTTTGAAACTGAATTACTGTATTTCCCAGTTTAGGCAAAAATGTTTCTTTTATCATTGATTTTGATACATAATACATTCACTTTGAAGCTTAATATCTTAGTTTTTAAGCAGGTTGTCATCCCTATTGTTTTCCATTGGTTTTCATTTTTGTTTTATTTTGCTTTTTAGCATTTTTTCCTCATGGCTGGACTCTACATTCTCAAAGGCTATAGCAGTGGTCTGACAAGACCTCCCCTCACAGGATTACAGATTCAGACCACACCATTGATGGGCCAGCTTAACTGAACTGAGAGTGGCTAATCACCATAGAAGTTGCTTGCCAGGTTTTTTTCCCCTTCATCCCCATCATAGAGTAACTAATGAATTCCTCTACTAAGGTGCAGAGGGAATTGATCTCTTTCCCATCCTAATGCCTTCTCCACAGTGCTGCCATATGATATTTCCATTGCACACTGCTGGTTGTGTCACTCACTTGCTTTAGAAACGTCTTTTGTTCCCTGTTGTCTCTTGCAGACTCTTTCATTTGACATTTTAGAATCCTTCATAGTGTGATTACAGCATCCCTTTCCAGACTGATGGACCATTATTTTCCCTCTTCATTCCTTTGCATAGGCTCTCCTGAATAGTTTCCCTCATCCTTTCCTCTTGGAACCCCTACCCTCCCCCTTTTAAGGTTTGACTCAAGTGCCCCCCTCCTTCTAGAAGTCCTTCCTCCTTTCATCCCTTGGTCCTCTCTTTCCTCCCTCCATCTCAGGATTTGGTTTGTATGTATGTTGTATTTACTTTTTCATGAACATGTTATCTACCCCCAGTAGATTATAAGTTCCTTTTATTTGCCATCTTAGGATTTAGCCCTTATCTGAGATATAGGAGATACTAAATACATGTTATCTACAACCGGCATGGGGAGTACTTCTCAGCATTCAGATTTTATAACCTTGAAATATTAATGTGAGTTTAACTTCTGTACATCATAGTCTCTGTTCTTGACATAGTAGGCTATGTCCTATCCTCAGGGCCTAGAAGAGTGTTTTCAATGGGGTAGTTATTTATTTTGTTTAAAAAAGTTTGTTGAATAGATGTCCTTTGCTGCTCTTTGTTTATTCTTTCTTGAAATGTGCCCTCTTCTGTGGCAAAAACCAGAAAGCAGTGAACTAGGAGTGTTTTCAGCCACTGGTATAATAATTTCAAATGAATCACACCTAGCTCACCCTCTTCTGCTTGTGTAGTTAACTAGACTTGATTGGTCAGAAGCCCCTCTCACCACAGACTTCACTTTGTCACTGATCCTCAGTTTGTGTCATTCTGGCCTGCAGAGTCCTCCCTCTTCTCTGTCTTTCAAGGTCTAGATCAAATACTTTAGTAGGAGTCCTACTGAATTGTTTTCTTCAGATCCCTGTGCTGTTAAGGCGTTGTGGCACATTGCAAAGAGCATTGGTTTGGGAGTCAGAAATTTGGGATTGAATGCTTAGAGTCAGCTCTTAGCAGCCATGTGATCCTAGAGGTTACTTAACATTGATGGGCCTTCTCTGTACAATGACTGGGTTGGATTATATGAGATTATATTAAATCCACGACCTTGCAATTCTGTGAATACTCCCTCATCTGAATGTAGAACATAGATATGAATTAGATTTTGTCTTTGCAGGGCCTTACATGTAGAACTTCAGAATCTGAGAGCTGAAAGGGAACCCATCCATATCTGAACATAATACCCTCTTTCATCTATCTGCTTAAGTGGTCAAGGGCTTAAAGACTTTGAGAAAGGAGGAACCTGCTCATTCCAGAAGTAGTCCTTTGCATTTCTTGTATTATAGGTACTCTGTAGCATTGGTGTTTACGTACACCTAGTATATATAGATATGTATGTCTTCTTACCTTTGGTGAGGTATAATCTCCTTTAGAGAAGGGCCTATATTTTCTTCATTTTTGTCATCCCTGAAGGGGAATAACCCAATATTTGTGTTGGACTGAATGTTTTAGGTGAGTGAATGAATAAAACATAGGAAAGTGTACTTTGCCTTGGAGAGTTTTTAGGATTGAAAGCACACGCCCCAAACACAGAGGCAATGAGAAAAAGAAGGATTTAGGGGACAGCTAACTGACTCAGTAGAGTGCCAGGCCTGGAGTCAGGAGGACCAGGATTCGAAGCTAGCCTCAGGTACTTCCTACCTGTGTGACCCTGGGCAAGTCACTTTACCCCAGTTGCCTTAGAACTGTCTTATCTTCTGTCTTAGAACTGACACTAAGAGAAAGTAAGGGGTTTTTTATTTGTTTGTTTTGTTTGTTTTTTAAAGAAAGAATGAAAAGAAGGATTGGTAAACTAGATAACTTCCCAGTTTATTCTGATTTCAGTCATCAAATAAATTAAGGAAATTGCACTACTAAATATTGTGAATTCCCAAACCTCCATCACTTCCTTCCAAACACCTTCTGTTGCTTGAATGAAATGTTCCTTCATTTACCTGATTTTCTGGATCATATTCCAAGCCTTTTGGTATTAGCAGATATGTCAAAGGTGACTCAACCCTGTACTAGGGTTTTAACACCTCATAATAATATATTTATAACATGGTGTAATCAGAGACAACTTTCACTGAAGTTTTGCCAGTATGATACAGGGCAGATTCAGATAGGGCAAAGGCACACTTAGACAAAACACTTGTAGAAATTTGGAAGAGGAAGATCACTTTCAGCTGTAGGATCCAGGCCCACTATGTGGAAGAAGTAGCACTTGGATGGAGCCTTGCAAGAAAGGCAAGCATTCCTTTTTAAACATTTTATTGATTTTTTTTATGTCACTTTCATTTCTGAAGCTTTTTCTCTTCCCTCCCCTCCCCAGAGAAGCAGGCAGTTGAGGAAATCCAACCTCAAACCAGCTCAGACTGACCACTGATGCTGTATTGCATACTCAGAAGTCCTTTCCTTGGTAAAGAAGGGTGAAGTGTATACTCCAGCCTTCTCTGGAACCAAGAGCCTCTTTGGTCATTCTTACTGCACAGCATTGCACTGAGGATATCGGTGTAATCCTTGAGTAGATGGTTTTTGTTTTTCATTCTGTGTACTTTCATTTGAGTCCTTCCCAACCACTCTGAGTTTTCCATAGTCATTGTGTCTCCTGAATGACTGAAAAGACCTTTAACTGAGGGCTTACCATTCTAAGTAAGCAGTGAGATAAAAAAACAAAAGCAAAAAAACCCATTCCCTGCCTGCCTCCAGGAGCTTACTTTTTAAATTTTAAACCCTTACTTTTCGTCTTGGGATAAATGCTGTGTATTGGCTTCAAGGCAGGAGAGTGATAAGGGCTAGGCAATGGGAGTCAAGTGACTTGCCCAGGGTCACACAGCTAGGAAGTGGCTGAGGCCAGATTTGAACCCAGTATCTCCTTTCTCTGGACCTGGCTCTCAATCCACTGAGCCACCCAGCTGCCCCCCAGGAGCTTACTTTCTAATGGGGGATACAATATCTGGGGGACAAGATGGGATGGGAGGAGGAATTTGGTTTAGAAAGTTACAGGGATGGTGAGTAAATTCAAGATGGGGTTAGTTGGCACAAACACATTAGCAATATGGACTTGGATGGATACCAGACTGGAAAAAAGCAACTAGTGAGAAGATGGTTGGGAAGCAGAATCCAGTTTGGCCAAGGCTTGCCTGAAATGGTTGGGTCCCCACAGGGCCTCAATTCCTTGGTGCCCACCAGTGAGATTAGAAGTGCCTGGATGTTCTGGAGACAGGTAGGTGGTGTAGTAGATAGAGTACCAGGCCTGAAATCAGGAAGACCTGAGTTCAAATCTAGTCTCTGGCATTTATTAGCTGAGTGACGCTAGGCCATTTACTAAACCTCTGTTTGCCTAAATTTCCTCATCTGTAGAATGGGGATAATAAGAACACCTTCTTCCTATGGTTGTGATAAGGATCAAATGTGATCATGTTTGTGTAATAATTAAAATTGGGTGACCAAATGTAGTAGTTAAAAATTTGGTTTGACAAAAATAATAATGGTTAAAAAAAGAATCGTTGTGGTTGCCATTTATAAAAGTTAGACTATGAGTCAGTAGACTGTTAGTAGCTTTTTTTACAGTAAGGTAGATATTAAAGTGGGAAATATGGGAAGGAGGTAGAAAATATCACCTAGCTAAAAATACCCTAAGCCCTAATCCTAGAGCCTCCAGACCGTGGATGTGAATCTGAATTCAAATATCACCAGAATCCAAAGTCCAGATCAGGAAGCCAAAACCCAAAGAGCCAAAGATGCTGAAAAAACTGCCGAGAACCTTTAGCGTGCATGAGGCCAAGACTGCCAAGAATTCCACCAGAGCTCACACTCCCAAGGCTATAGTTCATCAAGAATGAAGATGAAAATCCTGAATCCCTCTAAGGCTCCTGCTTATATACAGTTTTCTCCACCTATCAGCTCTCCTGTCACATCTCAGGAATCAATCACAGCCTTTCAATTTGCCTAGCACTGCCCTGGGAGAGGGGGGCATTGCTTGTGGCCTTTTAGGGTGTGAACTTTCTTTGTTAGTGACTTACTAAGTGTTAAGTAGGGATACTTTCTTGATTGATTAACTTAAAATAGACAAAGGCAATAAAAATTCCCTTCCACATTTGTAAAGCAATGGGCACCATGCCTGGCACATAGTAGGTGCTATACAGATATTAACTGTGATGGTTATTGCATAAAGCACAATGATCTGCCACAATATTTGTAGTTGTAGTTAATTTAACCATTTCCCAGTTAATGAGCATCCATTTCCATTTCTTTCCTATTATATGCCTCCCTGTAACACACACCTCTCTGCCCTGTCTTATTGCCCTCCCCCCATACAGAGCTGCTGATTATGAATATTTGGTATAAATTTGACCTTTTTTCCCCTTCCTTTTAAACTTTCTTGTATATGTCTGGTGGTGTGATTTCTAAGTGAAGGGTATACACAGACAGTTTAGTTACTGTTTTAGTATAATACTGGAATGATTGGACCTGTTTGCACTTGTGCCAATGATGTATTAGTACTTCTGTCTTTCTGAATCCCTTTCACATTGACTATGCCAGTCTTTCATCATCTTTGTTAGTGTGCTAGATATGCGGTGAAATCTTAGAATTACTTTATATTTCTCTCTTAAGTGATTTGGCATAGTCTTTCATATGGTTATTTTCTGTTTTTATATAAGATGTTCCAAGTCTTTAAAAAACATATTTATCTATATCTATATTTTATTTATCTATATCTATATATTATATAGATATCTATATCTTATATCTATATCTTTATTTATATATATATTTATATATAAATATATATCTATGTATTTATCTATATCTATATATTATATAGATATCTATATATAGATAATATATCCATATATTATCTATATCTATAGCTATAGCTATATCTATATCTATATCTATATTTATTTGTTTTAGGCAAACAGGGTTAAGTGCCTTGCACCAGGGTCACACAGCTGAATGGCTGGGGTTGGATTTGAACTACCCTCTTCTTTATACCTAACACTCATTCTCTGCCCATTTAGGTACCCTCCTGCTAAAGGTAAAAATTAGGGGGTTTTGACTGAATATATTATACTAGTGGTTGCCAGGGATTAATTCAATCCCAATAAAAATACTCAAGTCAGTTTGGGAATTTTATGGTGGTTTAATTACAATAGAGGGAAGAAATTAAGAGAGAGAGAGAGTAAAGGGTATAAGATTTCTCTGGCCTAGCCTAAGCCAAGGGAAGTTCAAAGAACTCAGCCACAAGGCCTTCTCAGAAGATTAAAACTATCTCAGCTTCCAGCCACGAGGTCTACTCCAAGATGAGGGGCCGCCTAAGAAGATAATGCTTTTAGGAGGTAAAGGAAAAGGAATCAGCCTAAATTACTCACCCAGGGAATTGCTCAGGGAAGACTCCTCACCTAACCCACACTACCGAGCTTCTCCCGTCCCTTATCGGCAAGCCGCAAATGCCAACCACCAAGACGCCAAATACCTCCCAGCACTCCCCATGCTGACAACAGAGACCAATGTCTCTTCGAGTAAGAGTGAGAGTGAGAGCCACATCTCTGAGAGAGACTGGAGAGAGGAAATGATGAGAAATATATATACATATATTGTTCTTTACATCACTTCCTGCGTCTCACATGTACCAATGGTAGCTTAATCTTTTTTTTTTTAAACCCTTACCTTCCATCTTGGAGTCAATACTGTGTATTGGCTCCAACACAGAAGAGTGGTAAGGGCTAGGCAATGAGGGTCAAGTGACTTGCCCAGGGGCACACAGCTAGGCAGGATCTGAGGTCAGATTTGAACCTAGGACCTCCCATCGCTAGACTGGACTCTCAAACCACTGAGTCACCCAGCTGCCCCCTTTAAATTATATTGTTACATTGCAATTGCCTGCAGGGTGGAGGTCATCTTGGTGTCTTTGGTGTCTCCACCCACCTAAACCACAGTAATGGGCTCAAGAAATACTTGCAGAATTAAGTTTTAGTGTTTTGTTTTTTCTATGAATGAATGAATGTTGGTATATTGAGTGAATGACAGGTCAAGAAGAAAACCTAGAGATCATCTAATCCAAATCCTTTTATTTACTGATGAGGAGTCTGAGGTTCTAAGACATGAAGTGATCTGTCCATGATGATTACACAGTTAATAAGTATCAGAAAGGGATAGCTAGGTGTTTAGTGGATTGAGAGCCAGACCTGGAGACAGGAGGCCCTGAGTTAAAAACTGACCTCAGACACTTCCTAACTGTGTAAATCCTGGGCAAGTCAATTGCCAGTTGCCTAGCCTTTGCCCTTTTATCTTAGTCATTTTTAAGAAAGGCCAGGATTTTAAAAAATAAATAAAAATAAGTGAACAAGGTATGAATTTGAAGCTAGGCTCAATTGTTTGAAACCAAGGCCAGCTTTTTCCTTCTTTTGTAGCAGTTTTACTCATGATACAGGCCTATGTAGGAAAGAAGCAAAAGCAGGTTTTTAAAAAGGCATTTTCTATATTTGTGCTTTTATTTGTAGCTTCTGTCCCTTCTCTTTGAAGACTTGTTCAAAAAATTTAATTCTGAAATGAAGAAGATTGCTGACCAAGTGATTCCAAAGCAGAGGGCTGCCCAGTTTGATGTGGTAAAGCATATGCGCCAGGATCAGATCACCAATGGCATGGTCAATGCCATCTCCACGGTAAGGAGGCACCGCCTTGGTTTTGTTGTTGTTGTTTTTGTAAACTTAGCTGGAAGCTTATTTCCATGCTTGTTTGTATTTTCATGCTTGCTTATGTTTTCATGCTTGTTTGTGTGTTTACTTGTCTTTGAGAAGAATGAAACATCAAACTGATCTTTTTAGCTGGAATCATTTTGATGGTCTCACTTCTATTTTTAGAGTAAATCAGCCATCTAGAAATTATTAAGAATTTTCTTCCTGCTTTGAAAGGAAACAAATATTTTTATCTTGCTCGCTATTGCCATAAATAAAGCCCTTCTTCCTTTCCCTTAATAGGACTTTTTTTTTTGTTAACATAAGATTGAGATAGCATCTACTCATTTAGGTCTATTGATTGGTCAGCTGTTGTACAAAACAATATAACTTTCATTTTACTGCAGGTGTGAGGTCTTCAGCTGTTGCTGCACCCATTTGTGAGTTCAGTCTGTGGCAGCTGCTGTGTTTAGGGCCTCAGATTCATTCAGGAGGCTTTATCACATATGTTGTCTGTCTTAAAAAAAATAAATAACATGTATACGTTTATCAGATAAAACCTGGCTAAATCTTTGTACACCAGACATAAAATTAACTTTATAGATGGGATTTTGCCACCACTGTCATCCAAGGCACACTTTAGTGCCCCACATTGATTCCTTCAATAGTGAAAGAGCCTGGGACTGACTTGTTGGCCCACCACAAGAAATCCCCTGTGGATGCAAGTAAGCAGTCTTTATACTCAGAACCCTACCCAGCTTTTCTGTGATCTGGGCCAGGGGGAATCTTTGGCCTGTAACACACCCTCTTAGTGTACAGTTTGGGTCTGAAAGGAGGAAAGAAGACTGAGAAGGAACCCCTGAAATCTCCCTTGCTTCCTTCAGCAGACAAATATGTCTACCCTGAGAAAGAAAGAAAAATGAAATTTTTTAGAGCCAGTTCTTCATGTAGTCACAGCTAGTCGTTTTTTGTTTTGTTTTTTAATCTCGTGTTCTCATTTTTTAGAAAATCAGTATTAGACATGTAACAAAAATTTCCAAAAAAACCCCTTCCCTTTGATTTGCCTGCAGTCGACCAATGAGCATTTAGTAAGCTCCTATTATGTGCAAGGCACTGGGGATACCAAGACAAAAAAGTAAACAGCCCTTGCCCTTGCCCTCTGGGAGTTTACATTCTATCTGGGGAATCAGATATTAAGTTTGGTAAATCTTTGTGGGTTGCAATTTGCCTGCTTAAATGTATTAATGGAGAAAAGCCTTTGGACTTATTCGCAGTTTCTCCTGTCACTTTTGTGTCATTCCCTGAAGAATATTAGAACACTCATCTTAAATCTTTCTATAGCCCATTTAGCTCTCCTACCTATTGACTTTTTTTTTTAAACCCATACCTTCTTTATATCTTAGAATCAGTACTAAGTATCAGTTCCAAGGTAGAAGAGTGGTAAGGGCTAGGTATTTTAGGTTAAGTGACTTGCCTAGGATCACTCAGCTAGGAAGTATCTGCTGTCAGATTTAAACCCCCGTCTTCCTGGCTCTCTCTTCACTGAGCCACCTAGCTGTCCTCAATCTGGCCTTTTGTGCCAGATATTTCTCCTATCTTTAATCTCTATTTATGTGGCCTTCTGTTGGTATCCAGTGACTTCAGAAGGTGAAGGAGATGAACTGTACCAGGCCTGGGAGACTTGGGGTGACCTCATGATGATATTTTTTAAGATTTGTGTAATTGTTCTGAAAAAGGCATGTTAACTTCCATGTCTCCTGCCTAGGACCAGACAGGATATTTGAACCAATGTTTCTTTTTTATTTTTTACAATTTTGAAAAAATTATATGTCTTGCATATAAATTTCTGTTTGTAGGTTTAAAAAAAATCAACCCCCTCTCTTGGTGGTATATATTTATTATAATGATAGCCTTATACTAGTAAATTTATGAAAAAAAATCCCAAAACAGGTTGTAATTTTCAGTAGAAACTAGATTGAAAGGATCAAATCTACTAGTGATTTTTTCCCCTTATTTGTTGTGCATTGGTTTTTAATTATGTCTGTCTCTTTGTGACCCCATTTGGAGTTTTCTTGGCAAAGATATTGGAGTGGTTTGCCATTTCCTTTTCCAGCTCATTTGACAGATGAGGAAACTGAGGCAAACATGGATAAATGACTTGCTCTGGGTCACACAACTAGGAAGTGTCTGAAGCCATATATGAACTGAGGAAGATGAATCTTCCTGACTCCAGGCCCTGCATTCTATCCACTGTGCCACTTAGCTTTCTCTCCCCCCCCCCCCCCCCCCCCATTAGCTGGTAGTTTTTCTCCTTATTTTGTTTTGTTTTGGTGGGGGGGGGTTGTTTTTTGTTTTAGACCTTAACTTTGTGTCTTAGTCTTAGGTCTGAGAGAGAAGGGCAAGGACTATGTAATTGGAGTCAAGTGACTTGCCCAAGGTCCCACAGCTAAGAAGTACCTGAAGGCCAAATTTGAACCCAGGTCCTCCCAAACTCCAGGCCTGGCACTCTATCCACTGTGTCACCTAGCTGCCTATATTTTATTTATTTATTTTTTCAAAGACTAAATTCCTTAATTCTTCCAGGCTAAAAGTGCAGGTATGTCTCAGATGCATAACTCCACTCTTTCATCAATATGTCTTTCTTTAAGTAACTTAGTGGCAGTCCCCTGCCCTTCCCTATTTCTGGGGGCTCCCCAAATTAATATTAATTTTAGTGTGGACTCATGATCAGGGTAACCTCTTACAGCTCAGAACACCTAAGTTCAGGAGATCCTCCAGGCTTAATCTCCCTAGTTGCAGGGATTATAGGCCTGTGCTAACATACCCAGGTGTGTTTTTCTTCAGTTGGAAGAGAGCTATGTGAACCATTTAGTTCAAGACATGGCTATTTTCTTCTCGTGTCTGTTATCATGCAAGTGATTTTTAAAATCTTCCTATCACTTTTGAAAATAATTTCCTTAGGAATACTTAATGCCCCCTTTTTTAGGAGATGAAGTCAATTCAGTGTCCAAGACTAATTTTATTTAAGTATGTTATATGTGTATGGAAGAGGAAATGGCAAACCACCCCAGTGTCCTTGCCAGGAAAACTCCACAGATCTCCATGGTCAATATTTTTTTGATCTTTCTAGTGTGTCAGCTTTTTCTCTCAGCTTTGGGTCCTTTTCAG
Source organism: Monodelphis domestica (assembly GCF_027887165.1). NCBI lineage: Eukaryota > Metazoa > Chordata > Mammalia > Didelphimorphia > Didelphidae > Monodelphis > Monodelphis domestica. The sequence continues at coordinate 94,045,806 of NC_077231.1, forward strand.
ATTTGATTAGTGTGGCCTCTATGCCTTTATGCAGTTCACTGATATAGGGCCAAGCATAGATTGCAGGGATCCTCCAGTGGAGCCTGCCTGCAGTTTTGACATTGAACCACCACAACTACCTTTGAGCCTGCATTTAATGAGCTCTGAATTTTATCCAGTTGCAATATGGTCTCTTTCACATGCTTCAAACTTCTTTGCAAGAATACAAGCTACTTTATATATAGGAAGCCTTTGCTTGTATCCATGTAAACGGCATCTATAATATTCCTTCATGTTCCATTTTAGTAACAGAAATTAAATTAGATTGGCATGTTCATTTTTGTTGTCCTCATTTTCACTCTCCAGCCTCAACTCCTTCTGAGCTGTTGCACTCTTGACATTACTTTCATAGAGCCATGCATGGTCTTATCCTCATTATCTGTATCCTGGCCTTGGTTCTATCTTCTGTACCTTTCTTTTTACTCTAAGTCAGTTATTGCATTCTCCATGCATCCCTATGAGCCTTTTTGGACAATTCTCATATTTCCTTCTCACTGAAATTATTTCTCTCTATTGTCTTCAGAATTCCATTCTTCATCATCTCCTTTCCTTCCTAGGCTAATTTCCACCTGTAGAGTGTTAGTCCATAGGATTTTGACTTCTTTGAAATAATTTAGAATGTGTGTCAACCTTTGTGCTGAATTTCTTATCCTTGATCACAAGCTCTACTACCGAGTTCTCTTCACTTTCTGTTCTGTTAGTGAGAATCAGATCCAGAAGAGTTGGTATCATTTTTTAAGTAAGGATGGCTTATTCCCCATTGCCGTGTGGCCTTGTGTAAAAGTGTTGGTGCTTAGTATGAAGAAGGTGTGACCGTGAAAAATGTGGGTTTCAAGACTGTGAATTGCCAAAACTGTAAAGATAATTTTAGTGTCTTGATTTTTATCAAAAATAAGTGGTCGCCATGGGAAAAATTCCCAAATATGAAATACCCAAGTCAACTGAGTTTTATGGAGATTTTAATTAACATGAATGAAGGAATTAAGGGAAGGGAGAGAGACAGAGTAAGAGAAAATAGTAGGAAAAGGCCTAGGCCATATTTGGCCATATTTGGCCTAGGCCTAAGCCAAGATTTTGTCCCAAGCAAAACTCCAGCTAAGTTCAGAAAAATCCTCAACTCCTGAACTGAGTTCAGAGACCCAGATCTGAACTCCTGACCTCCTCTAATTCTGCTTCCAAAATGAACTTCGAACTCCAACTAGTCCGAACTCTCCCCTAAGTTCAGAGAGCCAGCTCCTTTTAAAGAGAAATTTCTCTTGTGTCACCTCCCCTAAATTTTCACATCTACCAATCACAGTAGATGTTTTCCCTAGGACTGACCATTCATAGTTTACATCTTCTTTTGTTCTCACCTTCTCTGGGTAGACTAAAACTTCACACCTCTTTTGTTAAGCTTGCCTGTTGTAAGTTGCTTGACCTTTTAGTGATTAATTTAACCTTTATAGGTACTTAGCACCTTTTTGTATTAGATCTAAAAATAGACCTAGCTTAAGGTTCTAGCTTTACTACAAGTATGAGTTAGGAACTTTTCATTGTTCCATCAGGAGTTTACAACTTTATCTTCCCCTAAGGCATTGTCATGAGTAGGGTGGAGTAATTTTAAAGTTCTCAATACATTCCTGATCAAGTACCTCCATTTGTTTAAAATGGGGAATAGCTTAATCAAATCTTCTGAAGTAGAGTCTGAGCAATTTTAAGATTCACAAGGAGAAAGACTTAAGCAACTTGCTTTGTTAACTCCATGCATGCCAAGCTCTAGGTGCCACTTATATGGAGACCAGGGGTATAGGGGAAGGAGTGCTGGCCTGGCTGAGGAATTGGAGGCCAGCAGGGTTTTAGTTTTATCTTTGTCTGTAAACTAGCTGTAAAATGAGGATATAATACTTGTAATATAGTATGAAGTAATGAAATGATGGATATAAAATGTCTTGCAAATCTGAAGATGATACAGAAATGCCAACTGTCTTTTAAAGTTGATTTTAATGAGATGTCTTTTGTTTTTACATTGCTTCCAGACAGCCATATATATGTAAATTAGAGGAGGAAGAAAAAAAAATTAGTGAAACCAGGGATATCTGCTTTTCCTTTTTTTTTGGTCAGGAAAGACAGACTAACTCTGCAATGGTAGTAGAGTTGGCTGGTGACAAGGCATTGTTGTACCTAGAAGTGTGTGAAACTTTTTGGTCAGTGAGAAGGGACTAAAGTGAAAATTTAGCAAGGCCTCCTCTGGAAGTATGTTAGTAGTTTTGTAGACCATCATTATCAACAGTCTCAGGCCCTCTTTTGTCTCTGAATTACATACTGAAATGACTGGTGGGTTTTTCAGTAACCCAAAGGGCAGACTTCCTAGCAGATTTTGTAAAGGGCCCAAGCCATTGGCGCTTCATTCCCCTGCTTTTACTTTACAACTTCAAAGATTTGTGATCTTGTCTGTGTGAGGACTTGTGTCTTAGTAACTATGTGGGCTGAGAAACTGTTCTCTTCATGGCCAGCCCTGAGAGGAGTCTCTTTGAAATGAGCCTGCTCCTTAGATAGCAGGCTCAGGGATCACCACCAAGGTGAATGAGCATTATAGGAAGCTTTTCCCACTTGGTTAAAAATAGAAAAAACTTGGAGAAAATGCTAGATCTGGAGTCAAATTCTCCCAGATACTCCCTAGTTGTGTGACCCAAAGCAAGTCGCTTCACCTCTCTCAACCTTGGTTTCTTCATCTGAAAAAATGGGGAAAATAATTGTACCTCCCTCATAGAATTGTTGTGAAATCCAAATGAGATAATAAATGTAAAGTGCTTTTCAAACCTTCTGGCACATACCCCCCCCCCCATTTTATCTTTATTTTATTCTAGTAACAAATTTACACATAAGGTTTTCAAAGTTATATAATTCTTGTTCTCTCCCTCCCCTTTTCCCTCCCCCCTCCTGGAGTTGACAAGTAATTCCACTGGGTCATATGCATGTATCATCACTCACAATCTATTTCCATATTATTCATTTTTGCAAGAGAATAATCTTATAAAACCAAAACTCCATATCCTATACCCAAATAAACAAGTGTGATAAAACATGTTTTCTAATGCATTTCTACTCCAACAGTTCTTTCTCTAGAGGTGGGTAGCCTTCTTTTCATACAGGATCATTGTATTGCTGTTAGTAGCAAAGTGAATTGCATTTGAGTATCCCATGATGTTTCAGTTACTGTGTATAATGTCCTACTGGTTCTGCTTGTATCATTCACTTTGCATCAGTTCGTGTAGGTCTTTCCAGCTCCTTCTGAAATCATCCGATTTGTCATTCCTTATAGCACAATAGTATTCCATCACCATCATATACCGATTTGTTCAGCCATTTTCCAATTAAGGGACATCCCTTTAGTTTCTAATTCTTTGCCACCACAAAAAGCACAGCTATAAATATTTTTGTTTAGGGCATAGCTGGGTGGCTCGTGGATTGAGTCAGGCCTAGAGATGGGAGGTCCTAGGTTCAAATCTGGCCTCAGACACTTCCCAGCTCTGTGACCCTGGGCAAGTCTCTTAAGCCCCATTGTCTAGGCCTTACCATTCTTCTGCCTTGGAACCAATCCAAGGCAGAAGGTAAGGGTTTAAAAAAATATACATATTTTTGTATAAATAGGCCCTTTCCCACCTTCTGGCATTTTGAAGATGCTAGATATAAGAAAGTCTTCCAAGGGGGGCTTGTGATGCCTTGGCAGTCTTTAAGCATCCAAAGCCCTTCCATGCTACAAGAGAAATCTAGGGAAGGACTTTGATGGAAACCTCTAATTTTAGACATGTCTAATTGTTATTATTAGAATTAGTGAAGCACTAGTAAAACTTAGGTAGTACAGACATTGTATAAAGAGAAGTGATAAAATAAGACAAGATTCATTTGGGAGAAATCAAAGTTTCTGGCCAATAAAAGCCCTCTTTTAATAATTCTTTTGTGTTCCCCTTTTCTCCTGGCTACCAGTGACTTTTTGTTATTCAAATTATTCAAATTCCCTTTCTCTTTTTCCCCTTAACACTGCTTCTCCCTTCCCCACCCCCCCTGCCAAAAAACATCAAAAATGAAAACAAAACAAAACAAAAAAAAAACCCTTTTCATTGAAAGACTTTGTGTCATAGCTAAAAATTACTCTTCTCCATTTTAAAAGACATTTTGATACATATTTATCAGTGACTTCACATAAAGGGCTTCTTGATGCAGTTTGCACCCGACAGGGAACTGGAAGGAATAGCTAAGATGTGAAGGGACACATTGTAATGTGAAAAGATCTTGGCAGGCTTTAAGAGTTGGCTAAAGTTGACAAAAGTAAACTATGAAGGCTGGTCCTAGGCTTCAGTAAGTCACAGGCACCAGAGCCTGCTGAGAGGTGCTGCTGGTTACCAGTTAGTGTGAAGTCCTTAGGGTTTGGTGGACCTTAGAAAGCTCAGCATAGAATCAGCAGGGCACTGATTAGCCCAAAGCCTAATGAATGTTCAGGCGTGTTGATAGAAATAGAGGACTTAGAGAAAGGAAGGTCTGAATCCTGCTCATCAGAACTACTTGGAGAAGGACCTAGACCAGACAAAATTGATAGAAAACTCATTATTCATTAGAAACTCATTATTCGGGGGCAGCTGGGTAGCTCAGTGGATTGAGAACCAGGCCTAGAGATGGGAGGTCCTAGGTTCAAATCTGGCCTCAGACACTTCCCAGCTGGGTGACCCTGGGCAAGTCACTTGACCCCCATTGCCTGACCCTTACCACTTTTCTTGGAACCAATTGGTTCCAAGGCAGAAGGTAAGGGTTTAAAAAAAAAAAACAAAACAAAAAGAAACTCATTATTCATAGAAAACTCAAAATCCATTATTTTCTAATGTATGAGAATTGCCTTAAGTAGAATTAGGTTGGTTCTGTATGGCCCCGACCAGCAGAACTGGCACCAAAGGGTGGGAATTAGAGGAAGGAACTGTCAGTTAAACAGAAGAGTCACCATGTCCAACCAATGAAAGCTGGGTTGGACCAGTGGGTCTGAGGTGGGAGGATTGTCAGAAGATTCCCCCCAGCCCCAGCATGAACTACCAGCTTTGTGCTCAGTTCTGTGATCCAGAGGGTAATACTTTGGGAAAGGACTAGATTCAAGGACCAACAAGTCTTTGCAACTCTGCTAGCCTGTCATTCCTTGTGGACCCATTGTATGCGGAGAATAATGCCATAAATCATCTCCAGGAACTCATTTTATTATTAGTGCATTGGAATTGAGTGAGGCTTTTAGAATTTCAGTTGTTCTCAGTGGCGTAGAGCCCATGTAAAGCAAGCCAGTCTAGGGTCATCAAGACTGTCTCTCTCCTCAGCTTCTCCAGTGGAGAAAGCAAAGAACCAAGCTAGCCAAGCACAGCTCTAGCATCTCAACTGCTTTTCCCTCTTTTAGGGAAATTGGTCCCTAAAGAGATTCAAGATGGACCGTCAGGGAGTGACCCAGGTGCTCTCTCGCCTCTCCTATATATCTGCTCTGGGCATGATGACAAGAATCTCATCACAGTTTGAGAAGACCAGGAAAGTGAGCGGTCCTCGGTCCCTCCAGCCATCTCAGTGGGGAATGCTCTGTCCCTCTGACACTCCTGAAGGGGAGGTAAGGAACTGACAGAATCTTAGAACTGCTCACTCTCCCTAACACTCTGCTGGGCAGTGCTTGACCCCTCTCTTTTATGAAGCACTTGCTGTATGGCCGGTACTATGCTAGGGCCAGTGGTAATGGAGCTCAGATATGGGCACAAGACAATTCTTGTTTAAAGAAGACTCACATGTCGAAAAAGTAATATGATTGGAACAACAAAATGAGTAGGAACCCACAAAAGGAAAAACTGGTGGGGTGGGGATGAGGAGAAAGTTTAGAGGGAAACTGAGTCTTGAGGAGACTTCTATGTATTTAAGTTTCCCACATTTTTGTTAACTTTTTTTTCTCCTTCTTTTAAATACTGTTTTGATTTAGATTTAGAAGCAGTATCTTTTGTAGTTAAGATACATCAGTTGGTAGTCAAAAACATTCAGGTACATTCTCAAGAACTACATCTCTCTCTTTGTTTTTTAGGCTTGTGGTCTGGTTAAAAACCTGGCTCTGATGACACATATTACAACTGACATGGAAGATGGGCCCATTGTTAAACTGGCCAGTAACCTGGGAGTAGAGGACGTTAACCTCCTCTGTGGAGAAGAGCTATCTTACCCAAATGTGTTCCTTGTCTTCCTCAATGGTTGGTATACTAACATGTTTTGACTATTAAATGATCAGTTGTACAGGATAGATTACTACCATCACAGTATTTGACAAGCAGATAATACTGTAATTTTTAGGGTACAAATTGACTTTGTAATTAATTTTTTTTTTAAACCCTTACCTTCTGTATTAGAGTCAATATTGTGTATTGGCTCCAAGGCAAAAGAGCGGTAAGGGCTAGGCAATGGGGGTCAAGTGACTTGCCCAGGGTCACCCAGCTGGGAAGGGTCTGAGGCCAGATTTGAACCCAGGACCTCCCATCTCTAGGTCTGGCTCTCAGTCCACTGAACTACCCAGCTGCCCCCTGTAATTAAATTTTTAAAAATAAGTCATCCCATACACTCAGTCCTCCCCACTCTGGTTCTTAGTGGCCACTGATGCCAAGACCAACGAGGTGCTTGGAAGAACTTCCCTCAGCAGATAAACAGCTGTTGAGTGTGGCAGTAAAAGGATGGTAAATCAATGCAGTGGTATAGGTCAAAAATCCCAGTGTTTATGTGGAAAATTTATGATTAGTCTGCATAGGTTGTTGACATAGCTAAAGCATTTGTAGGTAACAAAAGTCTGTATTTTAATATATTATCTTTTTAGCAACATTTATGATGTATTTTAATTTGTACTTGGAGGCTAGAGTATTAATTTTATAAGTTATAAATTCTGTTGATTTGATTTGATTATTTATATTTTTGTTTCAGTAGTCACATTCATTTCCAAATATATCCCTTCCTTTTCCTCTATTTGACAAGCTTTTCCTTATAACAGATTTTAAAAGGAAAAAAAAAAGTTCAGTAAAACCAATGAATATATCTGTCAAACCTGATATTATTTGCAGTATCTTATATCCATTGTCCTTTTCTGTAGTAAAGGGGAGAGGTACTATCACTAATCTTTAATTTAGAGAGTGACTTCTTTCATTAGCTAAACAAAAGAAGGTTATGGAGGATCTAAGAACGGGGTTTTTAAATGGTTTTCATTTTTGCTTAAAATTCATATTTTAGAAAAGAGCCTTTTTGGATTAATTTAAGGAGATATTTCTGCTTTTAAGTACTGTAACCAATTGTGTTTAGGCAACATTCTGGGTGTCATTCGAGATCATAAGAAACTAGTGAATACATTTCGACTTATGCGCCGAGCTGGTTACATCAATGAATTTGTCTCAATCTCAACAAACCTCACTGATAGATGCGTCTACATTTCATCTGATGGGGGAAGGTTGTGCAGGTATGTGTGGTTATAACAGACTTAAAAATCCTTGTTCTTTCTTGGGATAGAGACCTGGGTACCAAGATTTCCCTTGTATATTTATTCCCCCAACTCAGGATGTTGTTGGATCTCTTCCAGCCTTTCTTTGTTCTCCTGCAGCCGAATTTCTTTAGACCCTTTGAGAGTACCCTAGCCAGCTGTCTCAATGGATAGAGGGCCAAAACTCAGGAAGATTCGAGTTCAAATTCTGCTTTGACACTTCCTACTGGGTGACCTTGAAGAATTGCCAAAAATAATATATGTATATCACTTTGCAAACTTTCCAGTCCCATATAAGGTTGAATTATTGTTATTTTCCCCCCTCTTTTAATATTAACATTAATGATAAATGTAATAATAATAATAGCAAGCATTTACATGTTTTTTTTGAGGTTGGCAAAGCACTTTGCAAATATTATGTTATCTTATTGGATCCCCACAACCACTGTAGAGAGAGGGAGTAGGTACTACTATTATTACTTTCTTTTTACAGATTGAGGAAACTAAGGTGGACAGAGGTTAAATGACTTGCCAGAGTCACACAGCTAGTGAGTGTCTAAGGCTGGATTTGAACTCAGGTCTTCTGTACTCCAGGTCTCATGCTTTATCTGCTCTGCTATGATGCCTTTCAAGGAAGCATGAAGGAGCAGATAAGGCTGGCTGGAAGTTCCTCTTACCTTCGAGGATTTACGTGCTACCCTCTGGTCCCCATCTTCCCAGATGTCTCTTAGAAAACCAGGAGCTAGTTCTTACGCAGAGAAGGAAGGGAATCACAGAAAGGAGGGCCTGATTGCATGTCCTCCCTCTGTAGCCCAGTGTGATCTCCCAACCCAGGCTGAGCTGCATCCTTGGGGAGCGATAACTAGAGTCTTCCTGGACATCCTTACCCAGACCGAAGAGGCAAGATTTCAGAGTCCTGTGGATTTCCCTGGAAAGCTCACCCAACTCATTTTCAGCAACTTGTTTCTCCCTTTGTGATTGTGCAGCTCCAAAAGTGCTCATTAGTGCCCAGATGGTTCTTTGGGCCCCAGGGCAGAATGCACAAGTATCTTGTAGTGTTGGTTGCACTCTCTGTAAGAGCTGCTTGTCCAAATAGCAACAGCCCTTGACGTTTCGATCTCACATGCCTTCCTTTGTGGGACGGTTTCCCTGTAGTGGCAGAATCCTCAGAGGCAAGTCAACACTGACAGTTATAGGTTAATCCAACGGGCCCTGTCGCCTAGGCCCTTCTTATACATTGGGCCTGTTAGGCAACTGGAAAAGCACAACCAAAACACCGTCCCCCTCACACTCAGAACCATTCCCCGTGGGAGCCACAGCTGGGAGAGTTCAGTATGCTCCCCATGACATTTTCTTAAACCGAGACACTGTAACATTTGAGAACTTCCATTTGAACTCTGCTGGGTTAAAGGGCTTCATGAGCCATGTATGGCATGTTTGCCTGTATGCCAAGTGTGGGATTGAGAGGAAGGGTTGGACAATTTGGAGAAAATTAGAAGCTGAAGAAAAGTCCAGTTTTTTTTCTTATATAGCCATAAATGAAGAGACTATCAGCGATCTGAACTTCATGGCTTACTTAGGGCTGGATGTTTCAGTAAAAACTGCAGTCAACACATGTTTATTTATTTATTTATTATTATTATTTTTTAATTAAAACCCTTACCTTCCGTCTTGGAGTCAATACTGTGTATTGGCTCCACGGCAGAAGAGTGGTAAGGGCTAGGCAATGGGGGTCAAGTGACTTGCCCAGGGTCACCCAGCTGGGAAGTGTCTGAGGCCAGATTTGAACCCAGGACCTCCCATCTCTAGGCTTGGTTCTCAATCCACTGAGCTACCCAGCTGCCCCCTCAACACATGTTTAAAAAAGGTTTTATTGTGTGCATCCAATGGGTGCACACGTGTATGTATGTGAACAGTTCTCCTCTACATGCTAGTTACCTTATTTGTCAGTTCTTGTAGCCTGTTCCTCTAATCTCTCATTTTCTACGTTAGGCCATACATAATTGTGAAGAAGCAAAAGCCTGCTGTTACAGAAAAGCACATGGATGAGCTGGCCCAGGGATATAGGTAAGAAAGAGGCCTAGAAGAAAGGGGAGGAGGGTCCCTTCTTCCTTTAAAAAAAAATAACCCAATGCTATTTTAGCCCTTTTTATCACTGGCAATGATCTCAAGCAGCGCTGCTGCTGAAGGCATTCTTTGTGCTACTAGGGAAGAGCAGGGATCCAACAGTCCAGAAGCCACAGGAACCTCTGAGTTCTTCTGTATTTGTTGCATCTACCTGCCTCCTCCACTCCCCCCACCCCCAGCATATTGACCCCCTTGGTTCCAGAAACCTCAGCCTCCTTTCTATGGCCACCTCCTTTCAACATCCTGGTGGGGAGTAAACATCCAAAGAGTTGCCACTCCCCTCTGCAGATTGTGGCAACCCCTGGGCACTGGGAATATCTTGGGGGGGATTCTCCCTTGCACATGACATGACATTTAACCTTCTACATCCTTCTCCCTTGGTTCTCCCAGTGCTACTTTCTCCTGCCTGGACAAACAAAAGGCCAGACAGGAAGAGTGGAGTTAGATTCTAGAGGGCCTTGAATGCCAGGATTCAAGGAGTCAGGCAGTGAAAATCTCCAAGCCTTTCTTTTTTTTTTTTTTTAATTTTAAGCTCTTACTTTCTGTCTTTAGAATCAACACTGTGTATTGTTTCCAAAGCAGAAGAAAGGTAAGGGCTAGGTAATTAGGGTTAAGTGACTCATCCAGTTAGGAAGTGTCTGAGACCATATTTGAACCCACCTCTTCCCCTTGTCCAGCTGTTCCCTTGGAGCCTTTCCAAGTAGAGGAGTGATGGAATCAGATAAATGCCATAGGAGGAGGCCCTGACCAAGAACATGAAGGATGGAGATAATATACTGGAACAAGGAATAAGAAATTATGGTAGCTTTGGTGAGAGAACTTGAGACCCTGAGTTGGGGTGGCCACAGTATGGATGGAATGGATGGAATTCCAGGAAGCAAGGCTTAGTTCACAAGTCAAATAACTAGCATTTGGCAGTTCACAAGAATATGAATTAGAGAGAAGATCAAGGTGAACCAGATTACATATCTAGATAACTGGGAGAGTAGCAATTCCATTAATAGAAAGAGAGAGAGGAATAAGATTGGGGGAAAGAAGAGCTCATGTTGTGGACTCCTTGTGGATGTGTCTGGAATAGCCAGAGCCTCCTGTTCTTTCTTGTGATTAAGAAAAAGTGATGATTAAATTGAAACATTGATATGTAAAGCTCATATCACTCACTGCAATTTAAAATTTAAAGAGGAAAAATTATAATGCTGTATTTTATAAATATAACAAATTTGTTGTTAAGTTTCATATTTGTGTGGTTTTAAAAGTTTGCCTTGTAAGAAAACTTATTTTCAATTATCTGGTGCTTAAAAATGAATATTTTGATATGCTTTAGCACATCTCTGATGCATTTTCAGAAATTTTGAAGATTTTCTACATGAGAGCCTGGTTGAGTATTTGGATGTGAATGAAGAAAATGATTGTAACATTGCATTGTATGAACATACAATTAACAAGTAAGTAACATCCTTACCAACAAACAAAAAGCTAATTTATTTAGAATCTTCCTTCCTCTTGGTTAATTGAAACTTTGTTTTCCCCTTATCCATTTGGGAAGAAACATGTAGAGGCTGCTATTTCATGTGAAATTCTTAAGTGGATCCGTGGTTTCATCCATATGGGATATCCCTCTATGACTGTAGATGGTGGCCCACCAGGGTCTTCCATTTTGTGTGACTCTTCCCCGTATCCTCCCATAAGTTACTCACAAGGTGGGGGTGGGTTGGAGGGATGATCTACCTGTGTTCTGGAAAGCTTCTTTTTGGCTATTTTTATATTTTAGGTGCCAAGTTAGTTTTTTTAGCTTCTTACTTTCTATGTGACCAGTGCTCAGCATTTTCCCCAGTGTTTTCATCTCTGGTTGAGACAATACCATATTGTAGCATTTTTCTTTTTTTTTTCTCAATTCTAATTTTTTAAATGATTTTTTATTTCTTCCCCAATTATACATAAAAACAATTTTTAACATTTTTTTTAAGTTTTGACATCCAAATTATCTCCCTTCTTCTGTCCCTCCTTGAGTCTCTTCCACTCCTCCCTCCTCCCTGAGACAGTAAGCAACTTGATCTAGATTTTACTTGTGTGATCAGGTAAAATGTTTTTTCCATATTAGTCATTTTGTGGAAGAGGTCTCAAATGAAAAAAGTAGAAAGAAAATGAAATATAGTATGTTTCAGTCTGCATTCAGAACCATATGAGTTCTTGGTTAGCAGATGACATTTTTAAAAATTAAGTTTATTTATTTAATTGATTTAGAATATTTTTCCATGGTTACATGATTCATGTTCTTTCCCTCCCTCACCGCCCTTCTCCCACCCCCCCACTCCCCCCCTGTAACCAACAAGCAATTCCACGTGATTAAAACCCATTTCCATATTATTAATATTTGTACTAGGGTGATTGTTTAGATTCTACATCCCCAATCATATCCCCAATGATCCATGTGATCAAGTAGTTGTTTTTCCTCTATGTTTCTACTCCCACAGTTCTTTCTCTGGATGTGGATAGCATCTTTCTCATAAGTCCCTCAGAATTGTCCTGGAGCATTGCATTGCTGCTAGTAGAGAAGTCCATTACATTCAATTGTGCCACAGTGTATCTGTCTCTGTGTACAGTGTTCTCCTGGTTCTGCTCCTTTCACTCTGCATCAATTCCTGGAGGTCATTCCAGTTCACATGGAATTCCTCCAGTTCATTGTTCCTTTTAGCTCAATAGTATTCTATCACTAACATGTACCACAATTTGTTCAGCTGTTCACAAATCAAAGGGCATTTTGCCACTACAAAGAGTGCAGCTATAAATATTTTTGTATAAGTCTTTTTCCTTATTATCTCTTTGGGATACAAATGCAGCAGGGCTATGGCTGGTTCAAAGTGCAGTCAGTCTTTTAAAGCCCTTTGTGCATAGTTCCAAATTGCCTTCCAGAATGGTTGGATTAATTCACAACTCCACCAGCAATGCATTAGTGTCCCAATTTTGCCACATCCCCTTCCAACATTTATTACTTTCCTTTGCTGTCATGTTAGTCAATCTGCAGGAATAAGATGGTACTTCAGAGTTGTTTTGCTTTGCATTTCCCTTACTTTAAGAGATTTAGAACACTTTTTCATGTGCTTATTGTTAGTTTTGATTTCTTTATCTGAAAATTGCCTATTCATGTACCTTGCCCACTTATCAACTGGGGAATGGCTTGATTTTTTGTATAGTTGATTTAGCTCCTTATAAATTTGATTCAGACCTTTGTCAGAGGTTTTTGTTATAAAGTTTTTTTCCCCAATTTGTTGCTTCCCTTCTAATTTTAGTTTCATTGGTTTTGTTTGTACAAAAACTTTTAAATTTAATGTAATCAAAATTATTCATTTTACATTTTGTAATATTCTCTATTCTTTGCATGGTCCTAAAATCTTTTCTTTCCCCTACATCTGACAGGTATACTATTCTATGCTCCCCTAATTTACTTATAGTTTCCTTCTTTATATTTATCATTCACCCATTCTGAATTTATCTTGGTATAGAGTGTGAAATGTTGATCTAAACCTAATCTCTCCCATATTGTATTCCAATTTCCCCAGCATTTTTTGTTTCAAATAGTGGGTTTTTGTCCCAAAAACTAGGATCTTTGGGTTTATTGTATACTATCTTGCTGAGGTAATTTACCCCAAGTTTATTACATTGATCCTCCCTTCTGTCTCTTAGCCTATACCATTTTGTTTTGATGACCAATGCTTTATAGTACAGTTTAAGATCTGGTACTACTAGGCCTCCATCCTTCACTTTTTTTTCATTATTTCCCTTGATATTCTTGATCTTTTGTTCTTCCAAATGAACTTTATTATGATTTTTTCTAATTTAGTAAAAAAATTTTTTGGTAGTTTGATAGGTATGGCACTGAATAAGTAAATTAGTTTGGGTAGGATTGTCATTTTTATTATGTTAGTTCGTCCTATCCGTGAGCAATTAATGTTTTTCCAGTTGTTTAGATCTAGTTTTAATTGTGTGGAAAGTGTTTTGTAGTTGTGTTCATGTAATTCCTGTGTTTGTCTTGGCAAATAGATTCCTAAATATTTTATACTGTGTAGGATAATTTTGCAGATGGCGTTTTTCATCAAGAATCTCTGGGATCATCTTGGATCACTGCATTGCTGAGAATAACTATGCCATTCCCAGTTGTTCAAAAAACATTGCTGTCACTATGTGCCATGTATTTCTGGTTCTGCTCATTTCACTTTTTAGTTCATGTAATTCTTTCCAGTTTAAAAAAAAAATCATCCTGCTCATCATTTCTTACAACACAACAGTATTCCATGACTATCAAATACCAGTACTTGTTCAGCCATTCCCCAGTTGATGTGCATTCCCTTAATTTCTAATTCTTGCTACTACAAAAAAAAGAGCTATAGATATTTTTGTATACATTGGTTATTTCCCCCTTTTTTTGGACCCCTTTGGGATATAGATCTAATAATAATATTGTTGGCTCAAAGGGTATGCACAGTTTTAGAGTCCTTTAAGCATGGATCCAAATTGTATAGTATTTTTCTAATGGGAAAGCAACCCAATACAATCCTGTATCTTGTACAACTCACAATCTTTCATGGAATATTGAAGATGCAAAGGCCTTGCTCTTCTTCATATTTCCATCAGGGATATGTCCTCATTATAAAGCATTTATAACAAAAAGAAAGACAACATGAGGATTAGAAATCATTCTGTCCTTGCAGTCACTTTTTTTTGTAATATCACCCATAATTGTTTCCATTTTATTGGAATCTTTCCTCCTCCTACCCTCAACTTCAGATATTTGGCAAGATGATTCTTCATTGCTTTTAAGATTATGTTCCATCTAATATAGATTTCTTTGGATATTGAAAACTGGGGTGTTAGAGGCCAAATATAATGTCTCACTGTTGATGACTTTCAAAATGGATTTAGAAACACTAACCTGTCTGTACTGTTAGTATCTCTTTGTCTTTCCACTTTTTTTTAAATGTTCTTCATGATGTATGACTTTGTTGGGTCTCACTTCAATCTTTCTGCTGATTCCGCCTTCCCCCTCCTATTTTTAAAGATGGTTTCCAACATCATTGTCTGTAATTTTCTTTTAAAACCCTTACCTTCATCTTTATTTAAGAATAGAATGGAATAGATTAGATATACAATATATAGGGGTAAATGATCCTAGCAACTTAGTGTGTTTGCTAAACCCAAAGGCCCAAGTTTTGGGGATAAGAGCTCACTATTGAACCAAAACTGCTAGGAAAACTGGAAAATGGTATGGCAGAAACTAGGTATAGATCAATATCTCACACTTTATACCAAGATAAGTTCAACATGGGTGTATGATTTAAATATAAAGAGTGATACCAAAACTACATCAGAAAAAAAATCTGAATAGCTTACCTGGCACATCTATGGAACAGGAAAGAATTTGTGATCAAACAAGAGATAGAGAGCATTATAAGATATAAAATGAATGATTTTGATTATACTAATTTTTTAATCTTTATTTTATTTTTAAATAAAAACTTACACATAAGTTTTTCAAAATTATAAGATTCATGTTGTCTCCCTTCCTTCTTCCTCCCCCCCCACCCCTGGAGTTGACAAGCAATTCAGTCTGGGTTGTACATGTATTACCTGATTATACTAAATTAAAAGGCTTTTGTATCAACAAAACCAATGTAATGAAGATTAGAAGGGAAACAACAAACAGGGAGAAATTTTTATAACAAATTTCTCTGATAAAGGTCTAATTTCTCAAATCTTTAGAGAACAAAGTCAAATTTATAACATTATAAGTCATTTCCTAATTAACAAATCATCAAAGGATAAGAACAAGCAATTTTTAGTTGAAGGAATCAAAGCCATCAGTGATCATATGAAAAAATGTTCTAAATCCCTCTTGATTAAAGAAATACAAATTAAAACAGCTTTGGGGTATCACCTCATACCTATCAGATTGGCAAATATGGAAGTAAAGGAAAGTGATACATGTTGGAGGGGATGTGGCAAAATTGGGACACTAATGCATTGTTGATGGAATTATGAACTGACTCAGCCATTCTTGAGGGCAATTTGGAATTATGCCCAAAGGACTCTAAAACTATCACTATCCTTTGAGTCAGTAATACCACTTCTAGATTTATAACCCAAAGAGAGTTTTAAAAAGGGAGGAAAGGACCTACTTGTACAAAAGTATTTATAGCAGCCCTTTTTGTGGAGGTAAAGAATTGGAAATAGAGGGGATGTCTATCAATTGGGGAAAGGCTGAATAAATTATGGTATATGATGGTGATGGAATACTATTGTGCTGTAAGAAATGATGAACAGGATGATTTCAGAAAGAGCTGGAAAGACCTCCATGAACTGATGCAGAGTGAAACAAGCAGAACTAGGAGGACATTGTACACCAACAACAATGTACAGTGATCAACAGTGGAAGGCTTGGCTGCTCTCAGCAATGCAGGGATCTAGGACAAGTCTGAAGGACTTATGACAAAGAATGCTCTCCACTTCCAGAGGAAGAACTATTGGAGCCAGATGCAGATCAAAGCATACTATCTTTCACATTAGTTTATTTACAGTTTTATTCTGGGGTTTTGGTTTTATATGAATATTCTCTTTCAACACTGTTCAATGTGTAAGTAAGTATGTATGATAATACATGTGTAACTCAGTTCAGATTGCTTACCATTTCCGAGGGGGGAGGAGGAGAAAGGGAGGGGAACAATTTGGATCTTATAATTTCAGAATACATGTTGAAAATTATTACATATAATTGGGAAAATATCTTTGAATAAAAGTATAAAAAAAATTCTGTTTTAGAATCAGTAGTAGGGGCAGCTGGGTAGCTCAGTGGATTGAGAACTAGACCTAGAGACGGGAGGTCCTAGGTTCAAATCTGGCCTCAGCCACTTCCCAGCTGTGTGACCCTCGGCAAGTCACTTGACCCCCATTGCCTAGCCCTTACCACTCTTCTGCCTTGGAGCCAATACACAGTATTGACTCCAAGACGGAAGGTAAGGGTTTAAAAAAAAAAAAGAATCAGTAGTAAGTATTAGTTCCAAGACAAAAGAACAGTAAGGAGCTGGAAAGTGTCTGAGGACAGATTTGAACCCAGGACCTTCCATCTCCAGACCTATTGCTCTATCCATTGAGCCACCTAGCTGTCCTCCTTTGCAATGTTTTTCAAGTGTTTGTCTTCTGTTGGCCACTTTTTCTTTCTGTTTGGCAAAGAGATCAGGGGTTTTTCTCTGTGTGACATGTTCTGAGCTCTTGCTTCCTTTTTGTAAATAGTGATCATCAAAATCAGTATCTTTTACCTTTTTTGGTATTCCATTTTGGGGCATCAATAAGCTTGTTTGATTAGATCATGTTAAAGTTGTTCATTGTACTCGGTCTCTTCTTTTCAACTGTGTCCTATTTTGGTATTGATTTTAATCTGTTATAATTGTAATCTCTGTATGCAAATACAGATGAGTGAGCAGTCCCTGCCTCCTCTCTCCATACTATGCCTCCTCTATGCATCCCCCCCCCCCTTGGTAACTTCTCTTTATATATAGTTTTTTCCCAATTAGAATGTCAGTTTTTGGAGGGTGGGCCCCTACTTCATTTGTATTTGTATCTACAGTGCCTGAAGCATATAATAAGTGCTTAATCATATATTCAATCCTCTTTAATTATCCTCCCATTTATTTTTATTTTATTTTAAAATATGTCATTATAATAATATATTCTATATTGTTATAATATATAATATAATAAAAATAATATTTAATTAGTTATATTACATATACATGTAATATAATTAATTAAAATGTTATTATATTTTAAAATAAGAATGGCTTCCTCCTCTCCCCGATCTCTTGATTGGTGCCAGAATTTGATCTGATGTCTAGACCTTGAAAAAAGAACTTAGAGAGAGGTTTCTAATGCTGATCCTTTGAATCCCTCTAGTTGATGCAGTGATCCCCAACTTATAAAGTCAGAGTAGGGAATAACTTATTGTTTCTATTTAAAATCTAGGAATAATGTACCACACCCACAGTGCCTCTTCTGGTGTGATAATGTTTTTAGGGAGCTTCTGTGTTCCCTGTGTCATTATCTCCTAGAAATATGATACAGTAATTCCTATATAATTTGTTGTCACGGTACCAGCAGCAGATGAGAAAAGCTTTTCTGAACTCAGAGGTATTTGCTTCCCAAAAGCCAAGTGGCCAAAAGCAGTTGCACAGACTTTCTGAGGCTGTTGGCTCACCATGGTTTGCACTGGAATAATCTGCATACAGAGTAGGAGCTCTTTCTTCATTCAAGAGCTTTTTGGAACAGTTGGGTGGCTCAGCAGATGGAGCTTCAGACGTGGCAATGAGAGGTCCTAGGTTCAAATCTGGCCTTGGACACTTCCTAGCTGTGAGACCCTGGGCAAATCCCTTAACCTTGATTACCACTCTTCTTCCTTGTAAGCAATATGTAGTTTTGATTCTAAGATGGAAGGTGAGGCTTTAAAAAAAGAGAAAGAGTTTTTTGCAACTGGGTTCACTGCTAGACACTAGGACCATGGATTGTTATGGATTCGTGTCTTCCTCAAGATTCATTTTTGGCAAATCTGCAAACATGTTGAATGGACCTTGAAGCTAGGCAGTTAGCATGTGCTAGAATTATTCATCTGTGTCCTATGTTTCAAACATTTTTATGGTTTCCCACTGATTCAGCTTCCCAGGAGAGAGTTAAGTGACTTATCCAATGGCCAAAAGTCTGATACTTTTGCTGTGCCTTTAAATGGAATTCCCTGTACATATTGTCACTTGATGGTTTATTATTTGTGTATTATATGCTACTAAATGATAATTCACCTTAAAATTTCAAAGTGATTTGTTTGCAATAACCCTATGAGATAGCCAACTAAAGTATTATTAGGCCCATTTTTACAAATAAGGAAATTGAGACCTTGAGAGTCTAGGCAACTCTTTCAAACATCATGTTTTATTTTTGCTCTTTTAGAATCATTATTTCCCAAGGACTTTTCATACCCCTAAATAGAACCCTCCCTTGTAACAAAGAAGTATAGCTAAGCAAATTAATTCATTGGTCAAGAATGAACACATAGGTCCAATTCTAATCCTCCATTCTCTGTCAAGCATAAAGATCCCAAGGGCAGCTAAGTATCTCTTTGGAAAGAGAGCCAGACCTACAGACAGGTGTTCCTGGGTTCAAGACAGGAGGTCCTGGGTTCAAATGTGATCTCAGATACTTCCTAGTTGGGTGATCCTGAGCAAATCACTTAACTCCCATTGCCTAGCCCTTACCTCTCTTCTGCCTTGGAACCCATACACAGTATTAATTCTAAGGTGGAAGGTAAGGGTTAAAAAAAAAAGAATCAGCAGTAAGAAATGTTTTTCAGGGTCTGAAGTCATGAGTGACGGCTCTGCTGATACAGATATTTATATCCTCCATGTTGTTTTCCTTTACATTTCTTATGGTATTGTAGATGCTATTTTCCAATTCTGGTTAGCATCAAAATTCAAGCGAGTTGCCCTGAAGTCTTTATATTTATGGTTGTTTCTTATGGGGTAGTGCTATTGCACTGCCCTCAACCATCCCTTAGATAGTGCGCACTCACTTATTTGACACCTATGGGTCCATTCCTTCTCTCTTTCTGTGGCCTCCTCTGAGATCTACTCTGTGGAGTGGGATGGTTGGGTAAGGGTCACTTGGGGGCTTTTCGAGTACAGTTCCAAATTATTTTCTAGACTTGTTGGTCTGATTTACAGTTTCATCAATTGCATGTGAATAACCCATGTCCAAGAAAGTTTACTGTGTTGAAAGGCTAAAGAAGAGGTTGTTTCTTATGCCTCCCCAGGCTGAGCTTAAGAGGCTTCTGCAGCTCCTGTAGGCAGAGTAGAGTGGCATACCCACAGTCATCCAGCTGGGGAGTAGCCAAGGCCCACTTAGAGGCGGACTCTCTGAGTCCATCACACTTTCTTGACGTCACTCATTTAAAGATACAAATTTTGCAGATTGTGGCATTGACATGAACTGGACCTAAGAGAGAAGTAACTTAAATGACACTAGGGAGCCACACTGTCAGAGTACTTGGGAAAATGTCTTTAATTCCATTTAATCTTGTCCAGTATTATTAGGATCCTTTGGAAACATTTTTTAGATGTGCGGCCTGTGGTAAGGCTTTGTTCTCACTCCTGCTCAAGTGGGGAAAAAAAAGTCAATCACTTTTTTCGTTTGTTTAAAGAGTATTCTGCTTCCTTTCTTTATGAAAGCAAAATCCAATGTATTTCATTAAGGCCTTAACAGGTGTTATATACAAACATACAGTCTAGTTAGTGTTTTTATGGAAGAAACCCTGAGAATAATGGGGTTGTCCTCTGGGGCTCCCTTTCTCATTTTTTTCTAACCTGTCCTGTTTTCTACAGCTGAAAAGGATCCTTTGCCCTTTCTTCCCATGAGGAATGTTAACTGCTGAATTTCATTTGTTGGTATTTAAACAGAGAGTGGGAGGGGGGTGCATTTCAAACAAATACCATTCTGACTCAGGCTATAAATGTGACTTTAAGAGGGCTTCATTTTAAAATAGGCCACCCGACTTCAATAAAAACCAGCATTCCCTATGGAAAAAGAAGGCTGCCGTGTGACTACCTCCTAGCACTTCATCTTTTAGAATTAAAATTTAATTTATTGGTTTATTTTATTTTTCCTGCTTGAGTTATGCCAGAAATTCCAGTTGTGCCACATTGAGTAAAGACCTTTCCTAAACTACAAGCTAGAGCTACTTGGAAAACTGAAAAGTTAATCCTGCTTAATTAATTGTCACAAGGATGTAGGATTCTGCCTTCTTGCTGTGGATCACAAATAAAAATCAATACCTTTAGAAGCACTTGGAGAAGAATAGGAAGTTCAGACTAGGATATGAGCTTGATAAGTCTACCTTGGTGAAATCTAGTAAGTGGAAAACTAATTTCTTTCTGTTTCATCTTAAACTTCTGATTTGCCCTTTGAGTTTAGTTCAAGGCTAATATCATTTTGGCAGTATCATAGAACATAGTACTTACCAGGCACTGGGGATACAAACAAGAAAAAAAAAAGACATTCTTTGCACTCAAGGAGTTAACAGTCTAATGGAGGAAGAAGACAATACCCAACAGGAGGCCCCCCCCAAAAAAAAACATAAGAAGGGAGGAAAAGAGAGAGAGATCTGGAATGGGACTATTATAATGATGGAGGAATCCAATGGGTACAGATTTTGGGAAACTGAGTTCCTAGAGCTTTTAAATGATAGAGAGAAGCAAAGTCAAGTTATGTTTTCTTATTTCTATATATTTCTGAAAGGAGAAATTTAATTTTTCTAATGTAATGACAGAAAAAGCATCTATGAAGGAATTGGTGTTCTCATTTTATTGTAAATGCATAAAATATGATTTAAAAAGTAAATGTATCAACATCATTTTGGAGTTGACATTATCCTTCTCATCCTAATTCTTTATTTTTTTAATTAAAAAAAATTTTTTTAAACCCTTACCTTCCGTCTTGGAGTCAATACTGTGTATTGGCTCCAAGGCAGAAGAGTGGTAAGGGCTAGGCAATGGGGGTCAAGTGACTTGCCCAGGGTCACACAACTGGGAAGTGGCTGAGGCCAGATTTGAACCTAGGACCTCCCATCTCTAGGCCTGGCTCTCAATCCACTGAGCCACCCAGCTGCCCCTTCTCATCCTAATTCTTGGCATGATATAGGACTTCCAAAAGTGGTAGTGGGCTCAAAGACTGTCCTCCTGATAAATTAAAAGAGACTCCTGCTTAGGAGGTTGTAGTTGGACCATGTGGCCTTTGAGGCCTCTTCAACCATTCTGTCATTCTGATGACTTTTGAAGAGAAGGTTGGCATGTTTATTTTATCATTTGAAGTTGAAGTAAAACTTTTACTAAAAATTAGAACATGATTAGAACTAGATTATTAGAACTAGATTCCTTCTAGTGTTCATGTTATGAGTGATTATTATAAACATTACTGACACTTTTTCTACATTATTAACCAGATTCATTTAACCAAATGGAAGACCACAATAGTATTTGGTTGTCTTAAGTACTCTTTTTTAAAAATTCATTTGCACATTTGTTTATTTGTTCATTTATTTACTTATTTTTAGAGATACCACCCACTTGGAGATTGAACCTTTCACACTTCTTGGTGTATGTGCTGGACTTATTCCATACCCTCACCATAATCAATCCCCCAGGAATACTTACCAGTGTGCTATGGGGAAACAAGCCATGGGTAAGCTTTTCATTTTGGATCTTGGGAATGTTAGTAAAATAATTTCAAATGCCATTTTAAAAAATCTTTGTCATTTCTTGTTGTTTTGCTAGGATTATAATTTGCCATACCTGCCGAAACAGTAATCTCTTGCATCCTTGGGGCTGTCTATAGGGCTAAGCAATAGGGGTTCCATTGGCATACTAAAGAATAAGCAAGAAAAACAGAATAAAGGAAGAAAGAGAAGAAGAGTAATAAAGGGAAAAAGAGGAAAGAAATGGGCAGCTGTAAAACACTTACTGTGTGCCAGCTCTTAACAGATGTTCTGAACTTTTTAATCAGTATTTTCTCAGTTGATCCTCACAGCAACCCCGGAAGGGAGGTATTGATATTTTCCCTCCTTTATAGTTGAGGAGATTGAGGTAGATGGAGGTTAAATGACTTGCCCAGGATCACCCAGTTAGTAAGTATCTCTGACAGGTTGTCTGATCCCAGGCTCTATCCACTGAGCTGCTTCAAAAGGAAGAGAAGAAACAGGAAGAAGTAAAGACATGGACAGGCAAAAGGGATTGTGGTGGGTGGTTGGGACTGGACTTTATCGGAAGCGTAATAATGCTTGTTGATTGAGTCATAGATGGTGCCACAGACCCAAGTATTGCATTTAGTGACACTTAGTGACACCTTTACCATGTGCTCATGTTGACTGAAGGGAGTAAGTTTCCTGTTTTGCTCTAACTTTATGGACAATGGGACACCTAGATAATTATCAAAATTTGATTATTTACTTGTGAAAAGGAAGTGAAGAAGCCTTTTTTTTTGTCACTGTCCCATTTTCTCATGTGTAACACACAGTATCACCTGCCTCCTTTGGCCTCTTTGAGCTGAGCAAGAACTGGCCTGACAGGAGGGAAGTGGCCAGTAGTGTGGCAGGATGAGTATTAGATTTGGTGTCAGAAGACCTTGCGTTTAAATCCTGGTTCTGCCCTTAACATCCTTATGGCCCTGGGTAAGGGTGTCGTGCTCTCGAGGCTTCCGGGACTGGCAGATATATAAGGGCCCTCCTCCACTGCTCTGAATCCTGAGGTTTGTGGAGGGCCACCACCACCATCACCACCATTCTGCCGGAACAAAAAGAAGCCCAAGCTCAGCTTGGACTTTTCACTCAACCTCAAATGTCTTCCCTGGGGAGTTTCTCGGCGTGGCATGCTTTTAGATCACTGACGTTCTGAGAAACGGTCCCTGTTGCTTATGCATGTCTGCTGTCCCCTGCTCATGTTCTGCTCTCAAGTCTCTTCATAGTACAGAGGTGAATCCTGGGTTTTTTTCTGACTCTGAGTCATTGAGGGCTCTGCTATTGAACACAAGTGTTTCCATCCTATTTGACTGCCAAAGCTTTGAGTTTTCTTTCAAGGACCAGCTGGGCTTGGTTTAAAAAAAAAAAAGGCTCACTACCAGAAAGCTGGCCATCGTCAGGTGGTGGAATTTTTGCCCACAGCCCATGAAGATGATTAGGCATGGGGAAAATGCCCACAATGATACAGAAATCACAGGCCTTCTACAGAAGTATTTCTGCTAAGGGAGCATGGGATTCTTTGGCCTTTTACTTTAAAATATAATTGATGGGGACTCCCTTGGAAAGAAAAGTGAGTGGTATGGGGAATTAGTGACATCACCTTTGGGGAACAACAGGGAGATTAATTTCTCCATTTCTTAGAGCTGTAATTGAGTGGGGCTTACAAGAAAGGCATCTCAGATTCTATCCTGGATTTTCTCCTGTTCAGTATCCCCAGCATGCTGCAGCCTTGCTGTCATTTACCTGAATGATGTAATGCCCCGTCAATTCACAATAATTCCCAAAGGGAAAAACTCAATAGCAGCTCATCAATTTCGCCTTTCCCATTCATCCTTCAGCAGCAATGAGGCTGGTTTCCCGTTTTGTGTTTCTGACTTGCTAACAAGTTGAAATATACAGTAGTGAGCCCTATGTGTCATGAAAGGACTATCCTTTCTGTCGGGTTTACCAAACCATTTTGTTCTGGGATGTGAATCCTGCCCCAAACAATACACCTTTTGTGAGGGACCTCCTGCAGAATTAAGTAGGGAAGAATCACCTCATCACTGATTCCACTCTTTCAGACCACATCTGAGAAAATGTCACGCAAGGGGCGGGGCAGGGAGGGACAGACATCCTCTACCTAGAGGTTCCTTTAAAAAAAAATTAAAGAAGAGACTGTAAAGAAACAACATTTATATCCTTACAGTTTTCTCCTTCCCCCACCCCCCAGGCTTTGTTTTGTGGCTCTGAGTAGTATGTGGACTCTGGGCTAGTTACCGCACACAGCTAAGCAGGATCACTGTGTACAGAAAGCCAATTCAGTGTCTGTGGAGTTCTTTTGTAGTTTGCTGTGTGAAGGTTTTTTTCTGGTTTTGTTTTGAGTGTCATTTGCAATTCATTGTCTGTGTTTTCTGAGGTTGGTGTATTCAGCTGCATTGACCCTGGGTCCAGCACATTTAGCTCCTTGGATACACTCCTCTGACGTTACTGCTGACGCTGGGAAGACAAAAGCCACTGAATATCTTTAGCAATAAAAAAAAAAAAAGCATTTGTTTCTATTCGTTCTTACCAAACACCTGACTCTAAAGAAAATCCCTGAGCTAAAGCTACATTTTATAAGTTGGCACATGATATGGCCATATTTTACGTTGGACACTGAAATAGTAGCTAGCTGCAAAAATTAAAAATTGGAAAGATTGGGAGAGCAGGGAGACAGAAGGAAGCAACCTAGCAGGCAGCCAAAGGGGCTGGACTTGGGATTCCTCTCTTCCCTTTGAAGCTGGAACTAAGGTAGTTATTTCTGTGAGTGACTAGTGGAGAAAATTTGCCTTCTATCCCATTTACAATTTGAATGAATAGGAATGAAGAATCAGTGAACAATAGAATAAATATAGCTATAGTTTTTTGGATAGTGTCATTTTTTGGAAAAAAGATCTCACTTGCTGCCATTGAAATGTGGCAAATGCCTCTCTTTGACCTAGTTTCACTGAATGTTGAGTGCACAGGGTTTCTGCAGAGAAATCACTGGCCACTGCTTAGTACCAGCCCTTTCTGTGCTTCCCAAAATTGGACTCTCCAGATTTCAGAGTCCAACTCTGACCATCACTGGTCAGAAGCAGAGAATAAACTCTGAGACATTGATGATGAGGTAGTTGAAGTAAGAGGGAAATGACCAACAAGCTTTTTTCTCTCTTTTTTTTTAACACCACATTCATATACTATCCACTCTCTTCCTTTTCCCCACCAGTGAATCATCTCTTTTATCAAAGATTTAAAAAGAGAGTGGGGTGGGGAGGGGGGGGGGTGAGGAGCAATTCAGCTAATTATAACTATATCTACAGGGTCTGATAGGACAGGGGGTCCCCAAAGTATTAGTGCAGTCTGCCATTATAGCTCAATTCTTATTAAAGTCTTAAGTTTTAATAATTGAAGATTTCATCAAGGCCTTTGGGACACCCTGTATGTGTGATATTTCTCACCTGTGCAGTCTTTTTCTGCTACATTGAGGAGAGAAAATACATGGGGATCAGTCATTAGAATTTCAGAGTTCAGTGGTGGGGATGGTTTTTTCTCTATTCATTGTTTCAACCTGGTGCTATTTGTTTTAGTCTGAATCAGTTTGGATGAATTTTCCCATGCTTCTCTAAGTTCTTCATATCCGTTCTTTAACATGACACAATAATATTCCATTACATTCATGTGCCACAATTGATTTTGTCATAGATGAACATCTACATTTGTTTCTAATTTGCTGCTATACACATTAGGAAAAAAAGGCTATTGCAAAGTTTTGGGGTGTCAAAAAGCCTTCCTTTTTTTTTGCAATGAAACAAATGAACAAAAGCTGATTATTTAAAAAACCACAATAATAATGGCTAGCATTTGTATAGCATCTTCTTTGTGTGAGGCACTTTACTAAATGCTTTACATGTGTTATCTATCCCATTTGATGCTCACATCAACCCTGTGAAGTAGGTATTATTCTTTAACAGTTGAAGAAATTGAGGCAAGCAGAGGTGAACTTTGTCTGTCTCACCCTGCCCCAGCAGTGTGATCATTTTAGTTTTGCCAACCATGTTTAACTTCCTACTCGCTCTGTTACGAGGGATGCTGTCTTCCCCCGAGAAGGCCATGTATAGCATAGTGTCCAGGGAGCTAAGTTTGTCATGCCATAGATGAGAACAGAGTCAAGTAGGCGGAGTGAAAGGATGTGATCCCTGAGGCAGCCAAAGACTAGTGCTATGCAGGGAAACCAGGTTTCTGCTTCCTCTCCTGCCCACTTTATTTAATGTTTAAAGGGATGATGCAGGCCTCTTAGCTATAGTGATGAATAGGCATCACTGCACCCTGTCATCATAGACAGACCAATTGACTGACTGCTAGAGCCCTTTTTTTCCCCAGATGTAGCCCACCCTGAGTTTCCTTTTGGGTTCTGTGGTTCTCATTCTTCTTACAAATATTTGGGGCTCTGGAGAGAGTAGCAAAGTGCTTCTGTTTTCTCAGCACTTCATCTCCTTCTTCTCAGTGTGAATGTGCTGGGCTGCTTCTGCCTCCTCCTGCTTGGATACCCCCTCTGCTTCTGAATGGGGTTATTCTTAATCCTCCTAATGGGTCCCATGAGCATTGATGGTGAGGTGCTTCCCCTTCAGACCTCCTGTAGCAGAGAGAATTCCCTAAGGGCCTGGTTGGGGCTTTGCCAACTTGATCCTTTCCAGTATACAGCTCAGTGTTCCACATACAGTAGGCATTTATTGCATGTTTCTGGTATACATACGAAGTCATGTGTCAGCTAAATTCCACAAGACAGATTGACTTAATGCATGGATATAGGGTCAGGAAAACTGACATTTGCTGTGTGTGTAATCCTAGGCAAGTCACTGAACCCAAGATTTATTTATGCTATTGACTGGTTGTGAGCTACATTAAAGGTTGGCATTTCTATTGCGCTTTAACAGCCTGGTCACATAGGCATCATTTTTAATCCTCATTCTAAAGATGAGGAAACTGAGACTAAATGGTTAACTCAGTTTCCCTAAATTACACAACTAGCAAATGTCTGCTGTAGGATTTGAACTCTGCTCTTCCTGATTCCTAGTCCAATGCTGTATCTGCTGGACTAGGCTGGGCATGCCCCTGCTAGGAGTTCTCTACTGTGGTATCCTTTACACATGTAAATACCCTGAGACTTTTGTAAATAATTGGGGGAGGGGAGATGGGAGGAGAAGGTGGTCTTTTGTCCACATTTCAGGAACTCCAGTGATGATGTGCCCAGATAATGATGTCCCTTTTCTCTTATCTATTACTGTACATGTCAACCATATATTACATCATCCTTGTATAGACTTGTGTGCATTCTGATAATAAATTCTTGGATGATAGATATTTTGAAATAACTTGTCCATTGAAATGATGGCTTGATTTTTAAATCATTTTTAACACTTATAAAATTGTAGAAGAACATTTTTTACACAATTAGATAATGCTTGGGAGAGACTTAGGACAGACAAGTGTAGAACAAAGTATTTAAGGAGACCCTCAAGTTCCTTTATAACACAGCACTGTTGACATGGAATCAGTGGGATACAGAGATTATGTTGATAAACTTCTTTTTAACTTTCAATAAATGCTTAAATCAATTTTTTAAGCTGCCCAAGTTAAAAGACTTGGATGGAAAAATTACCATAAGATTATAGCACAAACCATTT
Organism: Monodelphis domestica; assembly: GCF_027887165.1. Taxonomy (NCBI): domain Eukaryota; kingdom Metazoa; phylum Chordata; class Mammalia; order Didelphimorphia; family Didelphidae; genus Monodelphis; species Monodelphis domestica. The sequence goes on from NC_077231.1 coordinate 94,073,479, forward strand.
GTCTTAATTCTTTTTAGTGTTTGATTTGGTCAATGGTCTCTTGTAGTGACTGTAGCCCGTGATCGGACCAGGCGAGGGAACACAATTTATAGTGAGATCCAGGCACTGTGGCCTTCGTTTAGCTGTTCAGCCATTTATGTTTCCCTGTCACTTAGTAATGCCCTTCTGGGGCTTCAGAAGATATTTTTGGCAGCCTGGTGGGACATTGCCTGCGTCCTAGTCTCAAGCTGGGGAAGGGCTCACAATTGGAGGTAAAATCTGCCCATAAATTTTCAGTGATCCCACATAAAAGGACACACTTATTGTCAGTGAACTTTTACCACAGGCCTCCCAGCAGTAATTCTGTTATTGCACAATGAAGGTTTCAGTGCTACACTAGATCGCACCCTTTGTGATGCCATATCAACATACATTAATTGGTGATTTATAGAGCAAACTCTGTAAGCCTCAGGTGGCTCTTGGTTTTCAGACAAGCCTTAGAGCTTTAGCCAGAGGTGCTGGAATAAATCCATGTGGTTGGGCGGAGCACCATGGAATTCTGAGCAGCTTTCAAAGATCTGATGGTGTCTTTACAAAGATAATCGTTTATTTTCCTCAGTTAGGGTTGTTTTCTTCCAGAATCAGAACTAACATTAATAACTAAGCCAGTTCCTAGGTGGGAAGAACTTGGAGAATTCTGCATGTTGGAGCAGTACATATGCACTTTAGTGTCTCTCACCAGTCTACAAACATTAGTTTGTGGAAATAAAATTAAATAGTAGGGTCTCTAAATCTGGGCTGGGTCACTAATGAGGTTCCTGTTCATAGGCACTGATCATTATTTCTTTTTTTATTTTTATCACACCTGCCTTCTCTTCTTGGCCTTTTGGAACCAAAAACCTTGTGGGGGTAGGGAGGGTGAGGTCAGAGGAGTGCCACGGGAGGACTGGATCTAATACTTCAGACCCTAATCTAGAACCATCTGGAGCCTGATATCTTGAATTCCTCTGTAATGGATTACCTGGAATATTTATTGTGTGTCTAGGCTAGAATTCAGGCTCCTTTCTGTAAGCTCCTTGGACTTAAAATGCTTTTACTTAGTCAGGCAGATAATCCTGCAGAGGGGAGAAGAAAAGAGGTGGTTGTCAAGATGGGGTTCATTGGCCAGCAGACTTCACTAATGCTTTTCCCGGGACCACCACCAGTACCAGTAGGAAGGACTGAGAGCTAAGATGGGAAAGGATATTAAAGCTTTTCATGCTTAGGAGAGACTCTACAGTCCCAGGGTTTGTCTTTGGAGAGGATACAATGTACTGTGTTCCATACTGGTTTGCTTGTTGTTATCTATCTCCAAATGCTGAAATTGAATATGTTTAAACTCTCTTTTCTATGAAAGAAATACATATTTCTCCATTATAATCCTTCTACCCTCTCCTGATTGTATAATTTCTATGATCTAAAAGATTTTTTTACCAATCTCAAATTCCCTAAGATATTTACTATACAAATCCATTGAATTAAAGATTGATTTTGGTTTCTTGGCTTTTAATGTAGACTTGATTTTGACATTTATATTTGTGAAAGTTTTCTATTCTTTGCAGTGAGCTTTTTCAGACACCTTCCCCAATCCCTCTGGCTTAAAGGGATCTTTTCCTTCCCTGAATTCACTCTTATTCCACTTTTTACCTCTCTTGAGGGCAAGGATGAAATCTTATTCATCCCTATGTATCATATAGCACTTGGCACAGACTTTTGCTTACAGAAGGTACTTGAATGAAGTTGTTTATGGAATGAATACATGAAGTGAGTTTTTAATCATTTCTCCTTATCAGTGCCCAGTTCTTTCAGACACTAAAGTGAGTGTTTTTTTGTTCCCCATTATCAAATAAAGGTACCATTGGATACAATCAACGGAACAGAATTGATACTCTCATGTACTTGCTGGCTTACCCACAGAAACCGATGGTTAAAACAAAAACCATTGAGCTGATAGAATTTGAGAAACTCCCAGCTGGGCAGAATGCTACGGTTGCTGTGATGAGCTACAGTGGCTATGATATTGAAGATGCTTTAGTCCTGAACAAAGCCTCCTTGGACAGAGGTAAGTAGCAGGTGCATCAGGAGACATCAGGATATGCTTGGAACATGTTTGGATGCACACACACTGGCCAGGAACATCTAGACTCAATTTTTCAGGACATTGTCTTGGATGAGGAGCCAGAAGGCCCATCTCCCAGACTGGGTGATCTGCCTTAGCATGCCTGACTCTGAATCTGTAAGATGAGGGTGCAGCCTGCCTACCCAGGATAAACAAGATAATGTAGGTGAAAATGCTTTCTGCAGGATGCAAAATGGCCAGGTTATACAGAAGGGTCTTTTCTAGGCTAGGAAAATGGTGCCAATCAGTCCATAGTTGTTGAATGCAGGGTGTATTTGATATATCAGCTGTTTGAAATTCAGACATCTAATGGTTGACTTTCTGTTCCCTAAACACAAATCTTATTTAGGATTAAGGTTTTCTGTTTATGCTAGGTATAATGGATTTTAAGAGCAGTGGTTATTAGAACCTTACTCCTTTATATCCACAGTAACTTTTGATATTTACACATCAGAGGAGAAGTCTCAGGTCCACCCATGTCTGAGAGATGAGAAAAACAATGTTCCCATTACTGGTCTTAAAATCAGGCTTTTTAATTACAACCATAAACCCCATGACTGTGGTATAGTAGTTATGTGTGGACTTAAAAGATCAGGTATTTGAATAAGGAAATTCTATATTATTCTGTCCATCATCCCAATAATATACTGTATCTTTTTTTAATAAGATAACAGTAACCACAATAATAATAAGGGAATTATTTTCTCTTAATTTTTAGAAAGTTGAATTTTTATAAGACGAATTGTGAGCTACTTGAAATAAAAATCAATTTCTTTATTCATGATCTCTTCCTTCCTCCCCCCTTCCTTGGTATTGCCCACTAGGCTTTCCCCATCCTCCTGCCAGTTGCTAGGCAGCAATAACAGTACTCCTAGACATGTGTCTTTGGCATTAATGTCGGTTGCACTTAATTTATGCTTCTTTTTCTCCCCAAACGACAACAGCCATGCTTTAAAACTAGATGTTTTCCTTTCTGATTAACTGGTAATGTTTATATGGAAACCTGAAGACTTTGTGATGTCTGTCAGAAACGCTGCCATGCCGTTTAATGACCCAAGTTTGCTGCCCCTGACTTTACAGCAACCACCTGTGAAGAAAGTGACAATTTTCACTTACTAGAAGAGAATCTTACCTTGACACAACTTAGATTTATGTGACACTGGTATCCATTTCCATTCATAACCCCCCCTCCAAGTAGCCAGAGCTCTGTTCTGAGCTCATTGCTACTGGGGCCGGGTCGTTCTGGGGGTTGCACTGGGGAATTGTGGAGAATAAGATGATATGAGAACCCCAGAACAGTTGAGGTAGCCCAGCCTTGAGAATTGGCTTCTTGCTTTAGATTTACTAGCTATAAAGCACCATACCAGGCACTGGGGGCACAATATGACTCTGCCCTCAAAGAGCTTATGTTCTAAGTGGGGAAACAGTTTCACCTCCCAAAAAGAGACTAGACACACTATTTGTAAGGGTGCAGGGGCAAGAGGGTAAGAGTTTCCTCTGCCTGCCTGGATCAGAAAAAGTCATACCCTGTAATGAATACAGTTCTTCCAAGGGAGTGGGACGGAGTTTGTGCTGAGAAGCAACATTCTATGATGGGAAGAGTCCTAGACTCAAGGTGGGCACTCTGTGCCCCTGGCCTCTGAAGAGTGATCAAGTTAGTCATTTAAACCTCTCTCCACATTCATAAAATGAGGTGTGTAGACTGAATGAGCATAAAGGTAATTTCCAGGCTGAAAATTATGTAATTGAATCTAATAAAACTGGAAGGTCACCTTTAATCCCTCCTCTCTGTTGCTCACTGGAGACCAGAGTACTTATCACCTGGGACCCATGTTATCGACTAGCGTTTCCCATGAGGATTCAGGAGGACTAGTTCTCAGACCTTACCATGCTTTATTCCAGGCTTTGGGCGATGCCTTGTGTATAAAAATGCTAAATGTACTTTGAAGCGGTATACCAACCAAACCTTCGATAAAGTGATGGGGCCAATGTTGGATGCAGCGACCAGGAAGCCCATCTGGCGTCATGAGATCTTGGATGCTGATGGCATATGTTCTCCAGGTAAGAGTCACCTCAGACTTGCTTTTGCTCCTGGATACTGACTGAGAAGGCATCCCGGCCTGGTATATCTGTCAGGAGCAAGACAAAGCTTTGACTGTCCCTTCTGCTACCTCTTTGACCCATGGGAAATCATTTGACCTCTTGGTTTCCTAGTGGAGAAAATGTTTCATCCCTGGAAGTTCGAGCACCAATAAAATCATAGAATTAGTCCTCCCCAGCCTCCATGCACCCCTAATGAAAAAGAACAACTTCCCGTCCTATCCTAGCTCACTAAATTTTAATTATGGTTGTGGCTGAAATTAACAGTTCGCTCTGTGGGAGGAGGTGGGGCACGAAGGAAAGGGAGAACTTGGTATGATTGAAATGTTTAAAAATGAACATCTCTATGAAGAGAGATGTTTGAGAACAGAGAGTATATTTTCAGACCTTTTTCAATATTATTGTTAGGTATTTGGATTTATAATGTGCCACATGCTAACCACATCAGATTCCAATGGCATATGACTGTTTCATGGTTTAGGAGCTGGACTCAAAGGATTCTTCCAGCTCTCAAGTCTGTGGCTATGGCAAATCCATCATGATGTAATGAGCAGCCTTATTATGATAGCAAAAAGCTGCCCAGATCTGGGACCAGGGCACTGCAAACAGGAGGACAAGAACAACGCACAGGCTTTTTGTAGGCTTTGGACTTGGTGAGGTAGGACGGCGGGGGAACTTTTCATCCCTTTGTCTTTGCCTCCTGGAGAACCCATTTCAACATTAAACATACAGGAGTGGTTAATAAATACTTCCTCCATAAAGGAAGAGTGCAAGTACTTTCTTGGTTTGAAAATAAAACTGGAACTTAATGGTGTTAAGAAAATATTTTTAATTTTACTGATATTCCCTGTTGACTTTGACTGATATACCATTATAGTCAGTCCTCGTTTTACACAAACTCAGCACATGTGAATTCAGATGCATGCAACTGTCAATTGAAGAAAAAAAGGCCAAAAAAAATACCTAAAATGGAAAATTTTAATTATGCTAAATCCCCTCCATTTTCCAAAGCATAAAAGTCTCTCAGCAGTTTGCCCATTCACGCTCATTCTCACTCTGAGAGGCATTAGCATGTGTCATCACATTGTTTTGTGCTCCTGTATCAGACTGCCCAGAGTTCTCTCTTCACAAGTCTTGTCCACGTCAGAGCAGGGCTTCTCTTTGTTTCATTAACACTAGTTGGTTATTAATAATGACCCCAAAGTACAAGAAAAGTGATGCTGGGAGCTCCAAGGAGCCTAAGAAAAGTCATAAAGTACCTAGGGATGTTCACATAGGAAATACTTATTAAATAATGGAGTTTGTAATTATGCATGATTTTCAGCTTACTCAAGGGGCCTTGGAATATATTGATTGCATAAAACAAGGTCCAGCCATATTGGAAGACATTATTATTACGATTATGATTACTATTATTATTCACCATCGGGTTTTAACTGTTCATCAAAAGCTACTTTATCTTTAGTGAAATGGCAGTGCTGCATTGTGTAACCTCAAATTCTTGGGCTGAAATACCAGATTGGGGTAAGAGGCCTTGTGCTCCTATCTTAAGCCATTGTTTTAAAAGCAGTAGGGAAAGCACAGCCCATTGGATTCACATTCACACGTAGAGTCTCCCTCCTTACTTTAGCAAGTCTAGCTAAAACTTTTAATGTTTTCTTGTGTTCTGCATCAAGTTTTATCTATATGTAATTGGGGGAAATGTATAATTAAAAAAGAAGATGCTGTAGTGGGTCTAACCTTCCTTTCTTTTTCTTAGGTGAGAAAGTTGAGAACAAACAAGTGCTCGTGAACAAGTCCATGCCCACAGTCACTCAGATCCCCTTGGAGGGGAGCAGTGTGCCTCAGCAGCCCCAGTACAAAGATGTCCCAATCACGTAGGTGTCTGGGGGGTCAGCCATCGCTTTTCTGGTGAGCCAGGGCAATAGAAGCAGCGAGTCTTGGGTTCTAGATAGAAACTGTGTGTCCTGGAAGACACTCACACTACTCTGATTCACACTGATGCATCCATAGGAGAGGTATAAAGAGCCATCAGTTCTGGGTGGTAAACCATGAGCAGGCTTTAGTATGCTGAGGGATGTGCGTGTGCCAGGGTGGTGTAGAGGGGAGAAGTACACTGGACACTTTACACCCCCCTACCCCTCCCCCCCGGGACTCTTTACAGCATACTTCAGGAGAACTAAGAGGAGGCAGAAGGGATGGAGCAGCTGGACATGCAATTTCTGTTATTCTTTTGGAAAAACTCAACTAGAATCATATGCCAGCTCTTTTATGCTATTTTGCTCGAATGTTTGGGGGAATATATTTTATGGACAAGCAGCTAGGTGGAGCAGTGGGCCTGGAGTTAGGAAGCCCTGAATTAAAATCCAGCCTCAGACCCTTACCAGCTGTATTGCCCTGGATAAGTCACTTCACACTGTTTGCCTCAGTAAAAAGAACTGGAGGGGGCAGCTGGGTAGCTCAGTGGATTGAGAGCCAGACCTAGAGACGGGAGGTCCTGGGTTCAAATCTGGCATCAGACACTTCCCAGCTGTGTGACCCTGGGCAAGTCACTTGACCCCCATTGCCTAGTCCTTACCACTCTTCTGCCTTGGAATCAATATTGATTCCAAGAAGGAAGGTAAGGATTTCAAATAAATAAATGAATGAATGAATAAACAAATAAATGAATGAATGAATGAATGAATGAATGAATAAAAAAAAAGAACTGGAGAAGGAAATGGAAAAATTGGTCCAGGATCTTTGACAGGAAAACCCCAGATGAGGTCACAATGAGTCAGATCTGACTGAAACGACTGAACAACATTTTTATGGAGGAACTAGTTGTGAAGTGAAGCTTTCATTCAATCAAGATAGCAAAATAAAATTTACCTATAAATTTTTTTAGAAAAGATTACTTGCAAGATTTAAGTATTATATATGGGTGCCTGAACAGATACATGCATAGTCCCTAGCACATAGTAGGCACTTAATAAATATACTTGTCAACCAGTGAAGGATTTGTTACTAACTTTGGAGTTCATCAAATGCTTTATCTAAAGAAATAATAATGTGCTAATTCATGGCCTCTACATTCTTTTTTTGTGATTTAGAGTTCACTTGAGTTATTTATATATCAGGGAAGACATTTTGAGATGATAGGCAATGTCTCTGGACCTCAGTTGAAATAATTGAAGGCAGGAATTCAAACTGATACAAAACATATCAGAATGAAACATCCCAGAACCTCTTAAGATGCTCTGGTTTGTTTGGTTTTTTCCAAAGTCAGAATTCCATGTTACCTTTGATTTCCTAGTTAGTCATCAGTAAAATGCTGCTCTTGGGATGATGGGAAGCTTATTGGGAGCCTGCCCCCCCCCCCCCCAAAAAAAAGGATAGAGTATATTCCCAGCAGAGTCACTGGGAGAAAAATGAAGTGGGTTGGAGTGTAAAAAGATAAGGTGGTTTGAAGTTGATGATGAGGGAGGGACACACAGCCAGAGATCTCTGAAGGAGAGAAGTCGGGAAGTTTGGTTCTGTTGACACTCTAGTTCATGACAATAAGGTACTGTATTGGATTCACAGAAAGGCAATGTGAGAAAACATTGGATTTCTCTCTTTTCCTCAGCTACAAAGGTGCTACAGATTCCTATATTGAAAAAGTAATGATATCCTCAAATGCAGAGGATGCCTTTCTCATCAAAATGCTCTTAAGACAGACTAGACGTCCAGAAATTGGAGACAAATTCAGTAGTCGCCATGGGCAAAAAGGTAAATTGCATATTTTTTTTAACTTTTAAAATGAATTTGTTGAAAATAGATTGATACCTACCTAGCAAGTATTTTTATGTCCATCGTCTTTAAGATGATTTAATTTTTTTAATCATTTATTTTGTTATTGAAAAAATGTATTGTTCTCACATTGATATTTTTCTAGGACATTGAATGGTGTGGCATCTCTATACTCTGGAAATGCTTTTAAACTCATGATTAACATAGCTGCTTGGAAGGGGGGGCAGCTGGGTAGCTCAGTGGATAGAGAACCAGGCTTAGAGATGGGAGGTCCTAGGTTAAAAATCTGACTTCAGACACTTCCCAGCTGTCTGACCCTGGGCAAGTCACTTACCCCCCATTGCCTAGCCCTTACCACTCTTCTGCCTTGGAACCAGTACACAATATTGATCCCAAGTTGGAAGGTAAGTGTTATATATATATATATATATCAGGCCTTTTGCTTGGTTGCCTGTTAAGGGAATATTTCTGTTTATTCATTTTCCTTTATAAACCTTTACCTTTTGCCTTAGATCAATACTAAGTTTCATTTTCAAGGCAAAAGAGTGGTAAGGGCTAGGCAATTGGGGTTAAGTGACTTGCCTAATGTCACATAGCTAGGAATTGTCTGAATCTGGATTATAACCCAAGACCTCCCATCTCTAGGCCTGGCTCTCTATCCACTGAGTCACCTAGTTGTCTTTCTGTTTATTCCCATAACCCAGAATGATATTCATCTTTTTAGAACTTGACATATTTTTCTCCCTCAGGGCTCCATTTAATAAATGACTCGATTTCTCAAACCATCTTTCAATTTTCTGATCTAAACATCCTCTTTTCTTCCACTACCCCAGCTCAGCAGTCTGTATTATCCTAGAATGTTACCAGGACCACTCTTGATCCCCAACTCATCAACAGATATTCCTGTTTATCCCTGAGAGCATCACTTATCTCTTTGTCCTTTGTCTTGTCTAGGGATGCATTCTGGGCCAAAGGATTATAACAGAAACTAACCTGAATGCCCAAAGACCCCAAACTCCATTTTAGGAAATTATTTATTCTCAAAGGGGTTATAAGTGTGACTTCAGAGGGAAAAAAAAAACACCCAAAACAGCCGCAAACACAAATTCCTCAAAAATAGACTATTAACTAGTTTAATGAAGTGAGACATATTTAATGAAATAGCATCAATGTGGCTTTGCACAACTGAATAAGATAGACACTTGCCCCATCCTAATTGAGGCAGTTGTATTCAGGTAATGGAATAAACTATAATGATAATAAGAAATGGCATGTATATAATGAGGGCATTTTATATACACTAGTACACCAGAGCCTCCCAGTAACTCTCTGAGGTCAGTGCTGTAGTTTATATACCCATTTTACAGGATGAAGAAAGGAGGGTTCCTAGAAGTGAAAGGATTTGCCCAAGGTCAATCAGACTGTCAGCAAGTATTGACTGTGTTCCAGGTACTATTGTAATTGTAAATGCTGATGTTGCAAATACAGTCAAAAGCACTGTGCTTGCCTTCAGTGAGCTCCTATTCTAATGAGAAAGACAGTATCTAAATAGTGGGGTCTAGGCAAGAGACAGACCAAATAGATGAAAGGTCATCTCGGAGTGTCAGTGACTAACTAGTCAGGGACTGAGGTAGGATTGGGACACGAGCCCTTTGGATTCCAAATGCAGCATTTTTCTCCTGCTCCACCATGGCCCAAACACAACAGAATCACCAAAAGACAGCTCTGGAGGGAAATGCCAGCCGGTCTTGGCATCCTAGCCATGGTTTGGCCAGGCTTATGAAAGATGAAAGCGCATTGACAGAGGCCTTCCCCTTCTTGCAAAGAATCTCTAAAGGAACACAGTCTCACAGACAGATTTTGCTTCAGGGGGAAGAGTGATTGGTACATCTCTTTGGAACCAAATGAAACATTCTCTTGGGTTTTGATGACCTTTCACTTATACTAAGGAGTTTGTCTTTCCAGTTTTCCTTTTCCAGATGGCTTTTAATCCAAGGGTAAAAATCCTCTGATTAATCTGGATTCCCTTGTTAGTCTTCCATGACAACTTCATCAAATTTATTGGAAGGGGGTAAAAAGGCAGGTAACAGAGCTTTTGTGAAATAGTGGATGGTGTTACATGCAGGCTCCAATTTGGACATGCTCTTCTTTTAATTACATAGAAATCTGGACTGCTTTGTAAAAACCTAGTCCTATCCCCAGCTTCCTCTCAGTCTAGTTTTGCCATATAGGATTCTTCCATGTTCCATTTTCCACTGCAATTTTTAGAACTGTAATTAAAATTACTTTACTAAACATAGAGAGTAGTAATCCTTTGTCTATCAAGAAAAAATGTGTGATCTTATCTCAGAGTAAGGCTCCCTGAAGCATCTATTTGATTTCCTTTAAAAAAATTTTTCATTGTTATAATGAACTTGGTAAACATCAACATATATCCAAACATTTCAATATATGAAGAAAAACAAAGAGGGGGATTTATATATGTATGCAATATACATATGTATATATATGTGAAACTGTGAACTTCTGTCATGTAGTTTTTCTTTACACTCTTTATAGCTTGTTTTTTAAAAAAAATAATTCAAATATAATATTGTAGTTCCAATACCACCCTAATGATTTGTTTCTCCCTATGGACTTCCTTTTCTCTGTTCTGTTTATTATTGTTGTTTTTTAAATGATTCATTGCTGTTCTTTTCTTGTCCTTTCAAGGTAAACCTTATCACTATCCCATCTATCTTTCCCAGAACTCCCTCCTACTCCCTCCTCCCAACAAAGAAAAAGAAATTTCCTTCCTGACAACAAATCCCTCTGGCAATGAAAAACAAATTCACATATTGAACACACCTGAAAATTCTGTTCTGTTGTCTACCATCTCACTAACAAGAGGTGGGAAGCTTGCCTCATTTGGCTTCTGGAGCCATGATTGGCCATTGTTTTAATCAGAGTTGAGACTTAAGTCTTTAAAAGTTTGTTTTTTATAGTATTATAGTCATAGTATAACTTATTCTCCTGATTCTGCTCACTTCACCCTACACCACTTCATCTAAGTCTTCCCAGGTTTCTAGTAATACATTCCATTTGTCATTTTTTAAACTGTGTAATAATATTTCATTGCATATATCTGCCATATTTGGTCAGCCATTCCCCAGCTGATGGGCAGGCACTTTTTTCCAGTTATTTGCTACCACAACAAGTACTTCTATACAATTTTTTAATATATAGAAATTTCTTCCCTCTTTCTTTGATCTTTCAGTGATACTTCACAGGTTAATAACTTTTGAGGATTGTTCAGCCATTGTGGAAAACAATTTGTTATTGTAAACAAATTGTTTTCCACAATGGCTGAACCATTTCACAGCTCTACCAACAATGCATTAGTGTGCCTCTACCCTGCCAACAATCTTTACCATTTATGTGAGGTAGAACCTCAATAGTTGTTTTAATTTTATTTTTCTTGTGAATGTTTTAGAGCATTTTTCCTATGATTTTTCATAGTTTGTCTTTTTTTTTTGAGAATCGTATTTTATTTTGTTCCATTCTTTGAAAAAATTTTAAGGTTTAAGAAAAATGCCATGAATGATAATTTTAACTACAATTCCATATATTTTGTGAGTTACGGATAATGTGTGTATGGTGGTGGTGGTAGTGGTGTGGGTATTCCCAAATGAAATGTATAAAATTTGAAGTTGTTCTAGAATTTACAACCCTCCTCAGGATATTAAAGTCTACCCATCCCTTCTGTTGTGTCATAAATGAAGGGAAGAACCAAATGATTGAGCCACATTGGAAAATAGAAGTTTTTCAATAAGAATGAATGAAAACTCTCATACTCTGGTTCAGAAAATAAACTTCCCAAGTCAAAGATTAGAGAAGCATAACTAAACAGCAGTAAGTAAATAAGTAAATAAAATCTGGCAGATTTAGGTGACCCACCCATTTACCCTCTGTGAATCAGCATTGGGACTAGGTAGCTGATTCTGTAGCTTCACCAAGAGAAACCCAGGAGGTAGACTGCCCTGTTGTGGACAAACCACATCTGAAATTTGATGTGCATTGCTGGGTACCACATTTTAGAAAGGAAGAAAACTGGGACAATGAGGGTTACTGGAGAAATAATCTATTGTTGATTTACAGTCTTTTGGCAGAGTGACAAGATAATCTATAGATATGGGAAGGAACATGATGGAGGATCTAAACAGATAGTTCCATGTGTGGGGAAAGAATAAAGATACATGTAAAAGTTACCCAAAAAACCTAGGGAAAAGATTGAAGATGACAGATTGAGTGTGTAAACTGAAGCAAGAGAATAAATAGTAATTAGTGGGCAATCAACATCTAGGCAGTGTGGTAAATGATTGAGTAGTAATTGGGCAGGGAAGCAGGCAAAAGAGAGTAAAAGTTTTTATCAGTTGCTTAAAAACATAAGAAGACCCAGGAGCATCATCTCACATGACCTCAAAAATTCAGGAGGAATTGATCTGAAAGCCAAGGGATAAAGGAAAGTAGAAGCAAAGTATTTCTGTAAAGAAAGCAACAGAAGGCAGCCCTACAGTGGATCAGATTCAGCAACAGGCAGAGCATGCTTTTCAGAAAGGGAACTTTGGCAAACCAGTTCTTCTCTCTGTCTTCTAATGAGAGACACAGAGAGCTCCAAAGAACCTTACTTTGACTTGCCTCTTTTGTGAGTTCAGTTATGTATCCCACTGGCAAATGGGCAGTTGTTAGCTGCTAGCTGAGGGAAGAATCAAGTCTCTCGAACAAGTCATCTTGCATGCAAAATACTGATGAAGGCCAATTAATTGGTAATTATATCAGTTATACTAGACAACCTCACCTTACAACATGGCATTTTTTATTTTATTTTGACAAAGGAATTTCTCTTTTTTTTAGTTCAGTTGGAGAAGAGAACTGAAAGCTGAACTGTTAGTTTCCATCCAGCCTTTGGAGTGCTTTAGGATGGAGATAGGGCTTACCTGATGGCTGTAGGAGAGGTCAAAAGAGACTAGAGAGGGGAGCATGAGACAAAGTTGTCTGGGTGTTCTCACTCTCTTCACTTACTTTCCCCATCAGCATTTTAGTTCTGTAGTTCTGAAGACTATACCACTGAAAAGGGGGATCCTTAGCATATCTGGGGTGGGGGTAAGATTATGTGGAAGTTGATTATTCTGTTAGGGTGGAAGTCATTGAGTGTCTCACACTTTGCCGCTTTGGTATCAGTGAAGAAAGGATATTTTGTTCTAAGCCTTTTGTTTTTGAAGTAGCTGATCTATTTAGAAGGCAAGCAGACTTTTTGCTCTACTTTTTTCCTTAAATTCTTTGGGTGAAATTGTCTGTTGACCCAAAGAATAAAGAGGAGGAACCCAAATAAAGTTTCATCTGTGTGCCAAGCAAACCAAATTATTATACTTCCACATTTCCCCATATTTTCTCTGCCAAAGGAGCAATGAGAAAGGAAAAAATTGGACTCCTTTGATGTGAGGAGGGAGAAAAAGCAATATATCACTTGTGAAAGAACATTTCTCAGTCTCTCATGTGAAAAAGGATTAACACCTCCAACAAAGGTCCCGTAGGTCAAAGAACTAAGAAGCTGGACTGAGCAGTATTCCTAAGGAGAGGAAAAACTGTATTTAAGTTTGATTGTTGGGACAGAGAAGCTTTTTAATTGCTGTAGACCTGAGATAATGGTTTAAACCTGGCAGAATCCACACTTCAACTCTTCAAGAAAAGGAAACTCATTTCAATTGAATAAAGGCAGCGTTTGTTTTTGTAAATAAACTCTCACTCTCATCATATGACAGTTTCTCCTGGTGCTGGTTCAGTGCCTCAAACTTCAGCTAACAAATTGTTTTGCTCTTTTGGGGTCCAATTGATCAAGGAAAATTCCATTTCCTGATTTCTTCTTTTGGTTGGCAGTGGGGGGGTGGGGGGAGCACTTAAGAAATTGCCTCATTAATTAAAAAAAAAAAAGTTGGTGATGAATTATTGGCCAGGAAGAGGAAAAAGGAAAAAACCTGCTTTCCTCACCTGTAAAAGAATCCTTACTTCATACAGTTTTCATTGTCAAGAAAGTGCTTTAAGAACCTTGGAGAAGTTATCAAAGAGATTGTGAAAAAGAAGAAATAATACTTTGTTACGTGAAAGTACTTGGGGGTACGACCATATTAATCTAATGTCTCCAGGCCTTCATTTTTTGTTTTCTTTTTTCATGTCTGGAAGTCTTTTAAAAATTGAATGCCATGTTTATTTTTTTAAGCTAATGAGCAAATAATTATTAATAGCAACACCTCACAATTCTATGGTCCTTTATGCTTTTCAAAGCACTTCCTGCCAGTCTGACGCTGGAAACAGCCCCTTTTTCTGTTGGTCTGTCTTGGGGTGTCTCCTCTGTTTGATCCTGCTCTAATGAAAGCTCCCAGGGTGAAGGGAAGAAAAGGAGCTGGTGCAGGGCGATCAGTCCACGATCTTCCCAGGCTTTTAAAAGGGGAGGGGGGTTCAGGCATCTCTGACACAAATATTAAAATTAAGGATTGGGGGGGGGGACAAATGTACAGATCTCTTGTTGGACATTATTTAATTTGCTGTTTGCTGAACAAAATTTGGGGTAAACAGCTCACAAGCAACCTCTTGACCTTTTAGTAAATACCCATATAAACCTTTGAAATTGGGTGGTTAGCTGTTTTATGGCACAGAATAAAAATCTCCAATTGGGTTACCCAATAGTGGACCCTGACCACATTTGATTAAGCTCTTGACACTTTGGGTTGTGTGTATTTGGTAAAGTTCCTATGGCTATTGTTTTACAATCGTGGCTTCCAGGACCATTGTAGGGGTTTCAATTAATCAGCCCTTTGTGTGCTTCAGACTATGCAAATTTATCACATCAAACCATTCCTCAGCTCCTGGGAAAGCCGTGTAAAAAAACGGCATTGTCTTTTAGCACCTCCTCTCATTTAGAGTGATGTGTTAATAAGAAAGCTAATCAAGTTTTCCTATGCATTATTTATCTGTTAACATGTAAGGAAGAGCTGAATTAAAATGATGTCAACTGGGATGTGCCCAGTGAAATGAGAGATCTGGAAATCATTCAGCGTCAGGACAAAGCGAATATGATTCAACAATTTTTGTCCTCCGTTTTGGGCTTGTTTGGGGGTAGTGGTGTATGGGGGTTAATTTGGTAACTAGCTTTGGTGGGGGGAAAGGGGAGAAGGCGGGTCACCCCACACAGCAGTCACATTTTCCTGGACAGATCTTGATTTCTAATTATTTAAAGGCTCTGAAGAGATGCGCTTATCCAGACCAAAACATTTGTTTCCTTGTAATGACAGTTTGATTGGGAGGCTTTCCTGCAGTTCTTCTGGGCCAATCTCTTCTTATCAGCATGTTTGTTTCTTAACAGCAAACCCACCCTCAAGTTTTACAAAACAGCAGCCTTGGGCATGATGGGGTTAAAGTTATTATAGGAACTCTCTTAATAGTGGTAAATAATGGAACCAAACCCATCGGGGTGAATTTCTTTTTTCCCCTTCACTAAAAATCAGTGGCACTGCTGCTATCTCTTTAAATGACTCCTTTTCCTTTACCAGTGCGCTTCCTACTGAGAGTAATTAGGTTCATTAATGATGATGATGATGATGATGATGATGATGATGATTTGTATTATGTAGCACTTTCTGCCGAGGCCCCCAGAGTGCTTTATAGGAATTAGCAGGTCTTTTCCCAAAATATTTAAAATAGAGAGATAGTTACTTCCTTTCTAGAAATCAAGAAACTAAAGCCTTTCAAAGTAAAATTGAGTTTTATCCATTATCATACAGAAATAATTTAAAGAAGGATATCAATCTCTCTTGCCTGCTTATTGTCCATTCCACAATATCACATCATCTTACTCTTAGAATTAGATGACCAAGAAAATAGGATGCGGATAGTTTTTGTTTCAGATTTTTTTTAGTAGGCTCCTAGAGAAAATGAATTTTCTTGGATAGAGGGAACTATTTTTTCCCTAAAAGATATATTGAATGAAAGTTGACAAACTTTTATCATAGAAAAGTAACACAAAAACTATAAATCTAGAATTCTTATAACCCACAGTTGGGGGGGAAAATGTCCAGAACCAAGATATTGGGATAAATTCTCTAAAAAAAAACTATGTTCCCCCAAATTTATTTGTGGAATTTCTTAGTGTGGAGTAAGAGGGTATGGTTCTGGAGCTCATTTCATTGCTAATCACCCAACCTCTTCCTGTGTAATAAGTGATGTGAAAACTCCCACAAAATCACTTCATCCTAGCTCTCAGGACTGAAGTAGTTCAGCTCTGGAAAATGAGAAGAGTTAACAGAAAATGTGACCAACCTCTATGGATAGAGTTTCTTAATCTATTCCAACAGAATAATAGAGGGGTTTGTTATGCAGTGTCTCATCCAGAGCTTCAGAATATGTCTGAACTCCTTTCTAATTTTTATATCTTCCATTTTGGAAATATTCTAATAGAGGAAGCATTAGTGGAGAACGATACAAACTTACGGAGGAGAGAGGCCTTATTTTATGAGTCTGGGTAGACCTCCAGATTATGGTGAGGACAGTAGTCTGTTTTTTTACTTATTTTTCTCTGACTTGGAGCCAGGCACATATCTTTGGCTCCTCACCTGGCAAGGGGCTGGGAGGAGCCAATAATATTAAACAACCTTATTAGCATAAATACTTTGCAGATGTGTTCATAATGATAGCATTTATGCAGTGCTATACGGTTTGCAAAGTGCTTTACTGATAATCTTTTATTCTCACAACAACCCTAGAAGGTGCCATTATTATCACCATATCCATTTTACCAATGAGGAGACTGAGGCAGAGGTTAAGTGACTTGCTCAGGATCCTACAGGTAACACATATCAGAAGCTGAATTTTAATTCAGGCCTTCCTGGCTCCAGATCCAACACTCTCTCCTCTCTAAATAATAATAATAAATAATAAAACAATGGGGACAGCCAGTATTTAAGTGAGGGCTGGCTGTCAGTAAAATAATGAACTGCCCCATGCTCAACAGATGTTAAAAATATTTTTTTGTCCTCATTTTAATAATTATAATCAGATTAAAATAGGACCTAAAAGTAATCCTTTACACCAGAGTTGGTGGATTTAAAAATGTCAGAATCAACATAGAAAAGTTGTAGATATATATGCTTCCTGGGAAAATCAAAGGACTCCCTGGATCATAGGGAGGGTCAGAGGCAGATTCAGTGCTTTTTAACAAGATACGATTTTCTGTCTTGTGTTTGCCACTAAAACAGACTCGATAAATTAGTGTCTGATTAGAGGATAGTGACCTTAAGAATAGACCCTTCAGTTTATTTTCCTGGACTCTAATTAGCACTTGGACCTCTAGGTTCTTTTAGTTTCCTAATTGCTTTCATTTTTATACGCTCACTATTAAGAGTGGTAACATCAGAATGCTGTTTTAATGACAGGGAAAGTTTTCTTTCCTGCCATTTTTCAGTTTTTTAAAAGCTCACTTAGTTGGAGTTCCTGCTGCACAGTTAGCTGCCATCTCGAATTTTTTTTAGTTATATTAACCCCATGTATTTGCATTTCACTGCCAGGAGGTTGTGCTCTAAACAGTGGTGTTGAGAAAGCAGGATGAGCGAGGGCCTGAGATTTTATTTTAAAATATGAAATGCTGTGTAAGCACTCGCGGTACGACTTGGTAATTGTCTCACAACATTTTCCATTTGATATGGTTTATTTGTTGCCCATCCTCTTTTTGGACTTTGAGGGTTGTACTAACACATTGAAATGCATTGCATATCATTTATATTTTTAAACCAATGTTAGAGAAAAATGACCATAACATTTAGTTTAAATATTGAGAGGAATTTTACTCCCCCAGTCCCTGGAGAAAATTCCAACAACTATTTTGTACAAAAGAAGAAAAACTTTGCTATTATGATTAGGGGCATGATGATTCTGAATCTGAAGAATGGTTGTATGTACATGTGTATGTGTGTGCTTTAATTTGTTTATTTGTTTTTTAAGAAAATATCTGGAGCTGTAAAGAAGTTTTTGTTGAAAACTGAACTTTTCCAGTGGCCCAGCTCATTTGAGATCATCAGATTCTGTCTAAATATTTTGTTTTAACTTCTAAGCTCATTATGCCCTCTTTGTGTTAACTTGTATTAAAATCTGTCAGCTATGACTGGTCTCATAAGCACAATCAGCGGACCAGAATAAGTTAATTATTTACTTGTGGCACTAGTGCTCTTCATTTAATGAAATGCACAGCTGTGTTAGATCTGCGGTGGGATGTGTAGCCGCCATTGTTCTACAAGTCAGCAGAGGGTAGAAGCCGTGATGATGGAGAGCCCTCGGCTCTTTCTGCTGTTCTGCCTTTCTGTGTCGATTTCATGGATCTTTTATCATTCACTTTCACACAAAACAAACAACACAGGGCTGTCTGCTATGGGAACCATCTTGGCATATAAAAGGGTCTTCAGAGCCTAAAGTAATTTTAAGTTAGGGAAGATTTAATTTTTGGCTTACAGGTGCCCTTGGTTCAGTTGCAGCCTAGGGATTTCCTAGAAGGATGTGGGAAGAAATAAAAACAAAACTTAAAGTTTCCATTTTAATTTTTAACGAAAAAGTCTTATAAGAAAGGCGTCTTCAAAAAGAGGGTTGTGGACAAGAGTATGGTTAGATTTCAGTTAACAGTTTTAAGAAATTAAGATTTAAGAAGACTTCTCATCTCAATAAACAGATTGAATTTGTAGATAAAATGTCAGCTAAAACTGAAAATGGTTGAGTATATTATCTTTCTATCCTTGTCCTCTCTAGTAATATTTCATGCTCAAACTCTTAGTTCATGCACCTATTTCCTCACACCCCCACTTTCTCTTCTTGGAGGGTGGACAAGTAGCTCCCCTCCTGAGTAGACGCCAGCACCCCCCTGTGCACTGACTGGTGAGGGGGGTGCCTGGTTTTTGTTTTGGGGCGTTGGGTTTTTTTCTTTTTTGGTTTAGTTTTTTTTTTAAGGGATACAACTACATCAGCCATCTCCCAGCACTAATCCAAAATTATATTCGTACTAAAGAAAAGTAATGGGGCCAGCCTTCTCACTGACTTTTTCTTTAAACATTTTTGTGTCCTGACAGACAATGTTCGTGTCTGCGAACCTAGATTTACAATCTGATCCCTTTCAGAGTAGCCTTCCTGGTAGTCCCAGTGTTTTGTCAGCAAAATTCAATGTGGACATGATGGATTTTTGGAGCAAGGCAAGGAAGGATTAAAGCTCAATCTAGCGTAGATCAGAATGTACTTAACTAGCCGCCTGCTAACTTTACTGTTCATAGATTCAGTGGGTATACGTTAGAGTTAGAAACATAGAAACCCAATCAGACAGCAATGAGTCCTCTAACATTCAGCTCCTCAAACTTTATTACTGTGTATTCAGCCTCCCAGAAATCAGAGGAATATTAAACAAGCTGTACTTCTCCCCCACCCCACCTCAGACATCAGTACTTTTTAAAAAAAATTTCAATGTTTTAGGCTTTAAACCATAATTTTTTTAAAATGGGTTTTTAACCATTTTGATGATTGTGGAAGCAAAGGAATGTATGATCATGAGCTGTGTATAAGATGCACCCAACATTTTTTATATTCATTATATTCAATGTTTTATGATTTGGTCTATTTGTATATGTAATACAAAAAACACTGGACGGTTTTATAGGGCTTTGAGGTTTACCATTATACACGCATTATCTCATTTGGGCCTTACAATGTCCCTGGGAAGTAGAACAGATGAAAAGTTGGTATCCCTCTACTAATATAAGAACATTTTCATCATTTAACTTGTCCTTGACCAATTTTATTTTGATCTGGCTTTCCAACATTAAATCATATTCATCATTTATAGTCTGATAACTAAAAATTCAAAATAATAAAACAAACCAATCCCGGGCTCTTGTTTAATATCATTCTCATGTCAAGAAGATATGGATACTAGAATAATGCTGAAATTTACTTCGTTAAACTTTGAAAACCTTTGCCTTTTTACGCATTTTTTGTTTGGTTCGGAAATCCTGGAATCCTATTGCAGAGTTGCTATCTTAATGCTGGAAATGACTCAGGAATTGATTTTTCTTGTCAGACTTTACACTTTAAGCCAGTAACAAACTTTCCACTATATGTTATCCTGTAGATAGAAGCCCTTATTCCTTGAGGCAGTTTAGGCACTGCCAAAGGAACCCTAGAACAAAGGAGCTGAGTATTTGCAACTGTGTACACAGACCTGTTAGCACATAAGAGACAAAATTAGCCTTTGTTGTTTGAAAATTGAATACTAAACTTCTTCCTGGTTTAATCATCAACACTTTTGCACATCAGCTGTGTACAATAAAGCTGGGGTGGGGGTATCTAATTAGGAAACTATCCCTGTGACTTTGGCAGGATAGGCAATTGTAGATTCCAAATATTGCTCTTAAAGGGGTGAAATTGCTACCAACTTGAGACTCAAGTGCTGTTGGCCTGAGGGAGGGGGTCATGGATGAAATTGCCAATATTCAGTCTCCCTGGTGCTTCAAGTGGGTGAACCAACTGTCCGAAGGTGGCTTATCACTGCTCTGGAGAGAACTGTGGATCTACCAGGCTCCTTATGAGGGCTGTTGGAAATTGCTTTGAGGAGTGAGATTGAAGGCAGACCAGGAAGATACACGGTAACCATTCCATTCTCTGTTGGGCCCATTTTCTTTCTTTCACTTGAAATCTTTCCTTTCCCAGGTGTTTGTGGGTTGATCGTCCCTCAAGAAGACATGCCATTTTGTGATTCCGGAATCTGCCCTGACATCATCATGAACCCTCATGGTTTCCCATCACGTATGACGGTCAGTGCTACTTTTTAGAGAAAGGTTGGCCAGGTGGTTTGGTCACACTCAGTGGAGAAACTAAAAACTTGGAACTTTGAAGCAAAGATTTTAGACAGTGCTATCTTGCCCCTAGTTACCTAGAAAATAAGCAGATCTGTAGCTACCTCCTTACCCCTACATACTAAAGCTCCTTGGATGGCATTTAAGCTTATGTGGAGAGAAGAGGGGTTTTAAAAAACTTTAGTCATCATTCACAAGCTCAGCAATTATTCTGCAGCAGATGGGCAACTCCTGCAAATTTAGATGGTTTAAATGAAGTGATGATTGCATGTCTGTAGATGTTTTATGGAGTCTTAGTTCTCAGCGCTCTGCTATTGTCCCTTGGAGGGGAGGAACAGAAATTAGCAATACTCAACCTAGCCCCTGTACCATTGTGTCCTGATTGGCCTCTGGGCACCCACGGCAGGCCTGGGGAATTTTAGACAGTAATGCTAATACTGATGAAAATATGGGCTGTACTGTCCTCTCTTCCACGGCATATAAAATGTGCTTTAGTTCAGCTTGCAGTTGGTGTTTATTCAATAGCTCTGTAAAGGGTGTGTGAGAGAGAGAGATTTACATACACATACATTCTACTTTTTTTTCTTTTTAAAGTCATCTCAATTTGGGGGCACAGTCAGTATTTGGAGCAGCCTGGATTCAGAGTAATATGACCTACTTTTGATCAGGGTAATGATCATCTTGTAATGCACAGTTTAGTAGCCAAACCTAACTGTTAAATCTCATTTTCCCTTTAGCCCATCACAGAGCTCTACAGTGTTGGTAGACTCACCAATAATATATTTATGACACTTATTAACACATTTGTTGAGAAACTATGCAGGTGTGTTTGTGTCTCTCCCTGCTTGCCTACCTACATAAATAAATACACGGCAGACATTGTGCCATCTTCACATTCTTACTTAGGGTTTATTGTGCCCCTACTCTTTCCTCTCCATCATTAAACAAAACAAAATTTAAAAGCACCTGGTCTAATGCAAACAAAAAAATTTCTAATAGGGACACCTTGATCATAGAGTAATGAGGCTATAGAGGAGACTCCACCAGAAAGAAGCTGGCCCCATCCTTTCTCCTGACCTTTTTGAAGGTGAAAGAAAGTCCATCCTAGAAGAGTGATGCTCTCTTCTTTTCTTAAAGCTCTATGTGAACAGTGATTCCTTGACCTCCCTTATGAGACTGATTGAGGGTTTTATCACTTCAAAAGCCAAGAATTTCCCATATCCTATCAAAATTTTCCCTATTCCAATTCTCTTTTCTTGCTGGTATTTAACAGACATAGAGAATAACCAATCATCATTCCCCCATTAAATCCTTTTAAGTACTGCAGAGAATAATCAAGTTGAAAATAAATAATCAAACAATACAATTAGAGGATAAGGAATGACTGACAAGGTCAAACCACAACTTTCTTTTCTTCTCCCACCTCTCCCCCTAATTCCCCACCCAAGCTCATAGAAGTGAAAGCCTGGAGCAGCTACTTTGCTCAGAAACTAGAGATAAATAGGAGGACCTATCTAGCCTCAGACACTTCCTTAGCTTTGTGGGCAAGTCACTTAACCCCAATTATCTAGGCCTTCCTACTCTTCTGCCTTAGAACCAATCAATACACAATATTCATCCTGAGACAGAAGGTAAGGGTCATAGTTGATCACAAGGTAAATGTGAGTGAACAGTGTACTGTAATTGTTAGTATGATTAAAAAACTGAAATTACAAAATGTTGGATTAAAAGGAACCTGATATATGTGTCCAGGAAATAATCTTTCAGTATATTCTTTTTCAGAGCCTTCATTTGGGTAATAGGACTAGTTTGGGCCATATTTCCAAAAGAGTGTAAGGAAACAGGAAACATAGAGGATACCAAAAACAATTCTTTCAGGAAAAGGTACTATAGGGAAAAGTTAAAGGGACTGAGGCAGTTTCACCAGAGAGGAGCTAGCTGAAAGGGTGAATTAGAACCATAGAATCTTTTTTTTTCCCCAATTTGTCAAGCATTTTTCTTTCCACCACCCTCCACATGCACCAAAAAGGAAGGGGAAGAAGAAAGAAAGGGAAAAGAGAGAGAGAAAGGAAAGAAAGAAGGAAAGGATGGAAGAAAGAAGGAAGAAAAGAAAGATAAAAGGAAGGATGGATGAAAAAAAGAAGAAAAAATTCTCATGCTGGCCACGTGTAAAAGTATCATTCTCATTCATCTTGTTCAATCATTTCACTGCCTTAAGATGCCAGAATTGTTTGTTTTTACAGTATTATCATATAAATTGTTCTGCATTAGTTCAAACAAGTCTTTCCAGATGTCTCTTACACCATCTCTTTCTTCATTTCTCATAGCACAGTGGTATTCCTTTACATTCCCTACCTGATGGCTACCTCCATTAGTTCCCTATTTTTTGTGGCCACAAAAAGAACTGCTCTAAACATTTTTCTACACTAATCTTTTTTTCTTCTTTTTTTGGATTTCTTTGGGTTATAGGTCTAGTAGTGGTATTGCTGGGTCATAGGGCATGCACACATTAGTAATTCTGGGAACATAATTCCAAATTTCTTTTCTGAAGGGTTGTATCAATTCTCAGCTCCATCAACAATGCATCTGTGTGCCTGTTTTCCTGTAGCCTCTCCAATATTTGTCATTTTGTCTTTTTTTTTTAAAAACTTTGCCAATCTAATGAGTATGAAGGCTTTTTTAATTAAAAATTGTTTTAGTTAAAAAAAAATTAAACCTTTAACTCCTATTTTAAAATCAATATTCAATATTGGTTCTAAGGCAGAAGAGCAGTAAGGGCTAGGTAATGAGAGTTAAAGTGACTTGCCCAGGGTCATACAGCTAGGAAGTGTCAGAGTCCAAATCTGAACCCATGACCTCCCATCTCTAGGCTTAGCTCTCAATCCACTGTTCCTCTGAGTTGTTTTGATGTACATTTTTCCAACTAATGATTTGGAGCATTTTTACATATTGTTATTTGAGATTTTGATTTGATCATTTATCATTGGGGAATGGCTGTTATTCTTACAAAATCGAATGCATTCTTGGAAATAAGGCCTTTTTCTGAGAAACTTGTTGCAAAGATTTTTTTCCCCCATTTAATTGTTGGCCATGTAATCTTAGCTGCCTTCAATATCTAACCACTTTTTCGCACTCAGTTTCTTCCCTTCTTTTGCTGGTTGCATTAATATTGTTCCTGCAAAAACTCTTCAATTAAATATAATCAAGCAACATATGATTTTCCAAGTGTGGATGGCCAGGCTGATCTCTCTTTAGCCATAGCATTCCAGTTTATTGTGGGTTGAATAGGTTTTTGTAGGCTAATCTGGAAACCTAACCACAAATTATCTTTATGGGAAATTTTGTTCTGAGTTCTGGACAAATGACTCACAAACAGATTTTTAGGATTCGGCCTGTTTGTCAGTCAGAGACTACTGCTGTACCCTTTAATCCCTGTGGAACAATGACTGTTATGGCAGTCTGTCTGTGCACTGAGCTTTTTAACTCAACATGCTTGCCTTCTCCAACCTACTTGTGGCATTTCTTTCCCCAAAAAAGTAACTGATTTGTTTCTTTATTTAAGGAAACTGTGAGTATGCTTCTTAAATTTTGATTATAAATATTAGAATAAATAATTAAGTCAAAAGACGACTTAAAAAAGCAAAAAAGACAATTGGAGCTCTCCATGCTGTCCACTAGGACCAAGTTTTGTCAGATGCATTTACTCACCCTCTTTTCTTCCCATCACTTTTACAACCCTGAATGTGAGTCTTGGACTTTTTCTCATAACTTTGAAAATGATGGAGAAGGGGCAGCTAGGTGGCTCAATAGATAAAGAACCAGACCTGGAGACTGGAGGTCCTGGGTTCAAATCTTGCCTTAGACGCTTCCTAGCCGTGTGACCTTGAGTAAGTCATTTAACCCCAGTTGCCTAGCTTTTATTGCTTTTCTGCCTTGGAACTGATACTTAGTATCCATTCTAAGAGAAAGGTAAGGGTTTTTTAAAAAGGATAGAGAAAGCTTTTTTTTTTTAATAGCAATGTCCATTTTAAAAGATAGTATTCCTTTTCTTGCTACCAAAGAATGGCAACAAAGGAGATGAGTGTCAGTGGGGGAATGGTAAAACGGGTTGAAGTATGAATGAAGTGGAAAATTATTGAGCTATAAGAAATGAAAACATGATTGATATAAAAGACGCATGGAAGGATATGAACCGATGCAAAAGACATCAGCAGAACCAGGAAAACAATGCTCCCAATGACAGTTAGGAGAACAAAAGTGAATGCTGCAAACTTATTATGACCACACTCAGCCCCAAAGAAGAGAGGAGAGAAAAAAGACATTTCTCTACATTCTTGGCAGAAGTGGGGGGCTGGGGGAGTGGAACAGTGAAGGGGTCAGGTTTTTTTTGATGCTTTGGTTAGTTCTAGTCAGTTGTTTTTTCTTTCTTTTTTTATTCTTCATTACCAAAAAAATAGCTCTCAAAGAGAGTGGGAGGAAGACTACATTGAGAAATGGAGGTTGTAAAAATAAAAAAAATCCACAAAAATGCATTTTAAAAGATGGAAAATCATGTTCCAACAGTATGGTCAGTTACTTATAATAAATCAGTATGTCAAAGTTACTCATTAGCCTGGAGGCATCCCTTGCTTGCCCTTAATTAATATTACTCAGACTTCTTAATTGACCAAAACAAAATCCTAGGCCCCTGAGAAGCAGGAAGCAGGTGCCTTGGACTTTTCTTCTGGCTTTCTGAAAGATGAGAAAGTTTGCAGAGATTTTTATGCAGACTCTCATATTTATGTCTTCCAGGAGTTAGCATGTAGACTCTGTAAATATCTGAGAATTAAATCATAGAGTCTTAGCTTTGTGAGGAAGCTCCGAGGTCACCGGTCCCAGCCCACTCCTTGAATAAGAGTCCTCTACCAGACGCTTGACAAGTGCTCGTGTCCCCTTTGTTGAAGGCCAGCAACTGCTGTCTGTGCCAGCCCATGCCACTCAGATGGCCATTTTGGGTAGAAAGTTTTTTCTAACATTCAGTCTAAATGCACATACTCTCAATAACTTTGATCTCCTGCTTCTCCTGCTGCCCTGTGGAGAGGCAATTCAAAGAAGTCCATTGGTTCTCCAGAAGTCTTCAGAGGCTTGCAGACAGCCGAGTTTGATCCCCTCTAACAGTGATCTCCATCTTCTTTTGCCTTTTCAAAATCCAAGGTGCTGCCCTGACTAGTAGCTGTATTCCCCCTCCTTACACATTTCTTGTTTTCTTCTCATCTCATTGGAATTGTTTTTCCTTTTTTTCTTCTTTCTTTCTTTTTTTAAAAACCCTCACCTTCCATCTTGGAGTCAATACTATGTATTGGTTCTAAGGCAGAAGAGGGGTAAGAGCTAGGCAGTGAGGGTGAAGTGACTTGCCCAGGGCCACACAGCTAGGAAGTGTCTGAGGCCAGATTTGAACCCAGGACCTCCCATCTCTAGGCCTGGCTCTCCATCCACTGAGCTACCCAGCTGCCCCTAGAATTGTTTTTCTTTATGCCTTCACAATGCCATATTGAAAGTTTTCCATCTCCTGCACTGGCTTATGACATATAATATGTTTCCATGGGCTCCTGTCTTTTCTTTATTACAAATTCCAAGTTGGATTGGTCATTTCTACTCCCATCAACTTTCCTCTCCTCTTCTGCAACCAGGTTCTTTTGTAAAAACTAGGATGTGAATACCTATTGTTCCTTTTCATGCCCACTCAGTGGTACCTTGGCCTTTAAAAAATATTAAATTATCATTCAAACAGACCACGGAATTATTAATTGTTCAGCTTTTAGCAGAAAAAGAACTTAAAACAGGTGCATGGATATTTGAGTTTATATCACTGCTGTACCATACTTTTATATTAAATTTCTAATTTTTTTCTGAACTCATCTATTTCTTCTTTCTGCCCAGGTTGTCTTGTAAATAGTCTGTTGACAATATTGCTTTTGTTTTGAGTTTTAAATTAAGACTTCTAAATTATTTTGCTCGATAACCCATACCTGGTACATTTAAATATCAACATCTGACACTATGAGTCATAAAACAAGGAAGCCTCAACTCAGAGCTGGACAGGACCATAGGTGGGCATTTAGTCCAACCTCCTCGTTTTACAAAGAAAAAAACTGAAGCTCAGTGAATTGTCTGAGATCCTCCAAGAACAGCAGTAGGTAGTTGATCTAGAGTTTTGAGTCCAGGTCCTCTGATTCCAAATTCAGTGCCTATTATTATCACCTCCTTTCTTAAATTTTCTCCCATGTATTTCTGGACATCTTTACCATTCATTTAATATTTGAAGGGATTTCTCTTGTCTAGTGCCTTGAAAGACCCTTAAACTACAAAGTCTAGGAATATATATATGTGTGTGTGTGTGTGTGTGTGTGTGTGTGTGTGTGTGTGTGTGTGTGTGTATGTATCTGTCTACAATAGTGTAGTATACATGTATGTGTATGTATATATATGTATCCTATTATGTGCTCAATACATAGTAATTGGATTTAATGAAATGAAATCGTTCTGAGCAGTGTCAATTATATACCCAGATGATTATGACCTGAAATATTTTGTGATGTCCAGATGAGTGCGTATCCCTCATTACGTGTGTGCCTGTTATGTACCCTCACTAGA
Organism: Monodelphis domestica; assembly: GCF_027887165.1. Taxonomy (NCBI): domain Eukaryota; kingdom Metazoa; phylum Chordata; class Mammalia; order Didelphimorphia; family Didelphidae; genus Monodelphis; species Monodelphis domestica. The sequence goes on from NC_077231.1 coordinate 94,101,034, forward strand.
TCATCAGCTCCAGGAGGGTCCAGACTGCGATGCTGCTTCATATATCGCAGATATTTAATGATGAATGATGAAGGGCTCTTTGCTGTCTCTCCAAGGCATGACAGCCTCCCCAGTTGATTCATTATGTGATGCTATATCTTTTGGAAGCATCTCTGTCCAGTTAAGGCCTCCTGTCCTGTTCTAATACTTCTGTGATCATAAGCCCTTGAAGGTTGTATGTGGAAACTTCACAAGTCAGACTGCTTGCTTGTTTTGCAGATTTAAAATGTGTGTGAATATATATAATTGTATCTATAATATATGACATAAGTATTTTTATATGTGTGTGGCTGTGTCATACACAGAGATATACATATACACACAAATTTTTTATTCAATAATATTAAGCCAAATAGAGCTCTACATTGGACTTCTTTAATGGCTGGTGAGCCCTTATAGATTCCAGTAAGACAAGGGACTGAATAGGCTCATAAATTCAGGAAGTCTTCATTTGTTTCATGACGCAGGTGGGAAAACTGATTGAATTGTTGGCCGGGAAGGCTGGGGTGCTTGATGGCAAATTTCACTATGGGACAGCTTTCGGAGGCAGCAAAGTTAAGGATGTGTGTGAAGATCTTGTTCGTCATGGCTATAACTACTTAGGAAAAGATTACGTCACATCTGGCATCACTGGGTAAGCACTGGAACACTGTGAAGGAAGCAAAGAGTTCTTATGAAGGTGGCGGGGAAAGAGCTTCTGTAGATTTCATTTCCTTAAATCTGTTTATATGTACCCACCCTTTATTAAGCAGAAGGCCAGACTTTGAAAACATGGACTAGGAGGATGCTTATTCCCATTCCAAAGGATTCTTCGTTTTGTAAAAGTTTACTTTAAATATTAGATTTTCCTGTTGTGTTTGGGCAAATTTTCAGATTGTAGAGAGAGACTAAGGGTCAGGAAAGCTTAAAATTAATAGTACAACATTATTGAATTAGGAAATATTAAAATTTATGATGAGTCAATGTATTATATACATCAGTTGCATAAAATTCGTTGCCATATAAAATTATGGGAACTTAATTTAACACTGTTCTTTTTATTTTTTTAAACTTCTTGAATGTTTGAAAAAATATCTTAAGGGTGGAAATGTGAAACCAGTGCTTACTTTTTACTGCTTATGACAGACTATCAAGAGAAATGGTGAAAATGCTAAAGAAAGAATCCTGTAAATATTGTTCAGCATTGTAAGCATGCTTTAAAATAGTCACCTGAGCAGACATAAATTGTACAGGTGTCATTAAAATGTCCCTCTCCTTTTTTCCAGAATAATACCTAAAATGCTAGGACAAATATTTTAATATAATAAAACAGGTTTGTTATCTACTTCAAAAGCATCGCCTTCCATGTGACAGCAGTTTGGTTCTCTTAACTTACTGTCTAGAAAATTCTTCTCTTCCTCCACCTAGACAACCTACATTCTGATCCCAGCTTGCTGATGCCCTGTTATTTTCTCCAGTTTGACTGAGGAGGTTACATTGAATTAAACTCTTTCTTTTGGTGATGGACTTACAGGATCTGAACACAGTGGTTCTCAAACTTTTCCATCTCAAGACTCCCTTTAGATTTCTTTTTTTTTTTTAACCTTTTGCTTTAGTATCAATTCTAAGATAGGAGAGCAGCCAGGGCTGGGCAATTGGGGTTAAGAGACTTGCTGGGATCTAACAGCTAGAAAGTATCTGAGGCCAGATTTGAATCCAGGTCCTCCTGACAATGGGCCTGGTGCTCTATTCACTGTGCTGCTCCATTCCTTTATATTCTTAAACATTATTGAAGATCCCCCTCATGGATTTTATGTGGGTCACATCCATTGACATTTGCTGTATTAGAAATTAAAACATCTTAATATTTTGTTAATAAAATAGTTTTGACCTTGTAGATACCCTTAGAGGGTCTCAGGGTTTCTCAGGGATCCTCAGAATACCTCATGAGGCATGGTGGAAAGAAGCTGAATTTGTTTTCAGGTGACACAGATTCATATTTCAGATCCAGTCCTTATTAGAAATGACTGTGGACAAGGAAGTCTCTTTAACTCATCTGAGACTCAGTTTCCCCATCAGTAAAAGTTGGAGTAGTGATGCTGACACTACTTCTTGCCTCTTAGGAGGAAAGCACTTTGTGAATTTCAGAGTCCTTTCTAAGTGTGGTCCACTTGTCACCTTGTTGCTCACTTGCCCAGCCATCCCCCAACCCACAGAACTGAAAAAGAGGCTTCTCAGAGGCTCCCCTTGCCTCTAAGCTTTGGGCTTAACCTCAAACTTCAACCTAGAAGTATCTCAAGTAAAAAAAATCTTTTAAAAAGGTACTCTTGTTGGGAATCAAGAAAATAAAAACCTTAGTTCACAGGTACTTCACAGGTTGCCTTATCCTACCTAAACCACAAATTCTTTCCATAGAATCACTGACGAGTATTTATCTCAGCTCTGAATAAAGACCTTCACTATGACTTGGGACAACCCTTTCCATTTGGGCCTGCTTTTTTTTTTTTAAGCAATTTTTTCTTAAATTGTGTAGATTTTGGCTTCCCTGAAACTCATGAGCCCAAGTTCAACTGTCTGGGACCAAACATGAAAAGCTTCTGAGTCATCCACTCAGTTTGCCCCAAACCTGTATAGGACCAAGTTAGGAGCAGCTTTTGCTGTTGCCACTTAGAACAGGATATCTTTCATTTGGACCAAACTAACTCAACCAAAATCTACTTCTTCCCAGGGAACCTCTGGAAGCCTATATTTACTTTGGACCTGTCTACTATCAGAAACTGAAGCATATGGTACTAGATAAGATGCATGCCAGAGCACGGGGTCCACGCGCCGTACTTACCAGGTAATTCAGCGTTTAGCAACATCTGTTAAGCACTTGCTGGAGTCAGCCATCCCAGGGAACAAGCCTCGGGTAGACCAGTGACACCTGCCACCGGCCCTGCTTTTGAAAGTTGTGTCTATAAGTAATTGTGGTACAAGAGAGACTGTGATAAAGTGCCTAAGAGAGGCCTAGGGAAGGGCCCTGAGAAGAATTCACTTTGCTCTTCACAATGGAACCAGGATTTGTTTCTGTTTTACTCCCAAGTTGCCGTTCCCAGGCTCGGGTTATTGGGTTGCCATAGATGTATGTGTTTGTTTCGGTTCAGACTAGTTGGGCAGATCCCAGAAGGGCAAAGAGTGGAGAAAAAAATGCCACAAAGTATAAAGACCATTACCTGAACGTGAGAGAACTGCTCTTGATGTTGTCAGTGGTCTCCGTGCTTTTTACCCCTGATCCCACGCCTTGTGTTATGGAGATGGCTAGCCATACCTGTGGAATCCATGGCGTAACAAGTTCTGTGGAGCTCAGAGGCTTCGAGTACAGGCCGGGTATCAAACCTCCTGTGTTTTCTATCTAGGAACCAGGGTTACTAATAAAAAGGGCATTTTCTGATAGCTTAGCCACTCGGAAATGGACAAGCCGAGGTAGGTATGAAAAAATCTGAGAGTTTTACTGCTAATGGCCTTCAGGGAATACTGTCCTGGGCTGCCTTCGGAGGCATGTATTCGGAAGGAGGGAGGTCATTGGCTCACTCCTCTACCCTAGTCAGACCACTTCTGAAGATCTCTGTTTACTCTTGAACAATGATTCGAGGGAAGATATGGGCAGACTGAGGCCTGTCAAGAAGAATGGTAACAAGACTGGAAACAGTCTATGTTAGGATCGCTAGAAGGAGCCAGGATGTTAAGCCAATAGACGACACGATGACTGTTTCCAAGTAGCTGAAGAATTGTTTTCTGGGGCAGAGAATCATGTTCCATTTGGCCCCGAAGGGCAGAAGGAAGAACAGGTGGAAGTTGCTGAGGAATTAACAGTTCCTAACCTAGCAGGAACTGGTGCTCCCTGAAAGGCAAAAGATTCCCCTTCCCCAAGAGGCTTCCTTCCACCACAGGTGGAATGGCCCCTTGGGTGACTCATCTAAGGGATCCTTGTTTGGGCCCAGGCTGGACTAGATGTCCTTGGATCTCCTTCCCAGCCCTTGAATTCTGAGGTGAATTCTCTGGCCATGGAGACTATTCAGCGATGTAATTACTCAGGGAATATGTATTACAGATTCCTCAGAACTTCAGTTGCATAGCATATTTTCAAATGCTAATAGCTTAGTTCAATTAAATTCTGTTCCTTATTGAGAGGATGGTCTGCATGATATGCTCAGTCTTTTTACAGCAATAGGAGGGAGGAAAATGAAGCAGCTGTTTTTTTACAATGGAAGAGGTGTGGATGACTCAATCCTTTGACCCTTAAATATAAAGCAAATGCATATGTCTATTGAAATGATAGGCATATGTGCTCTGGAAATGCAGAAGTGGGGAGAGAAGCTGAGATTCTGCAGCCCAGAGCTCTCCCTGCGGCAAGGAGACCATGATCTATGTGGTCAAATCTGTCTTTCTTCTGTGGTGGGCTTCTTTCACTTATCCTTCCATTTAAGAGAGTTAACCACCATCAGAAACTATGTAAGAACAGCATAAATGGCAAGGCAGTTATTTCCTATTTATGGTTTTGTTGTGTAAAATGGGGAATTATTTACAATTTTTATTACACCAGATTTATTTAAAATTTCCTTACAAATAAACCCTATTGGCCATGATCTCTGTCAGAGCGGTGGTCCCTAACCTTTTAAATTATAAGAGTTTTTTATAACCTCAAATTTGGGGGACCCCCACATGATAAGAGGTGTGTTCTCTTGTTATCATTTGATCAAAAAATACTGTGACAGAAGATGCTGGGAATTCAGAAACACTCCTAAGTGTACATATTTTATTCTTCACAACAGTATTTGCATCCATTTGAAACAATTGTACAGATTTAAGTGAAACATCATTCAGGCTTCAAATAGGCCAGTTCCATATTTATTAAATAAGGTCAGCCTAGGGGATGACTCCAATGCAGTAACTGGACTTCCAGGGGCCAGAGGCCCAGTGGTTAGAAGTACTGAATTAGACTGTGATATCTATGAAGTGTTATAAGGAAAAGATAAGGTTTGCAAGGGAGAGTGGCATGAGACCATCCATTCTGCACTAAACCCTCTCTTGGTGTTATTAGAGATACTGGTCAATGATAGATCAGGCAGGGATCCAGGGAAAGCTTACTGACAGCTTAATGTTGGCACAGGTCAGAGACAGCTTCTTCAGATCTTCAGGACACACAGCACAAAACCCAGCAACACAGGCAGCACTAAAGGATAGATCAAACCCTCAGGACTCCCTCCCCTCCAGGTTCAAATCCAGAGAGAGACAGAGAGCCCCCAACAGTCTCTGAGTTTTTCCAGCTTAACCTCCTTTCAAGATTCCAGAATCTTTTCCTGCTGGTCTCATGCCACTCTCCCTTGCAAACCTTATCTCTTCCTTATAACAGTAGTCGGAGTCATTGGTTCAGTCCATGGATGGCCCAGGTGATTTCGCTCTATCCCGAACCTGTACTGTAAGCCCAAGAGGCCATCCCACAGAGGTACATGATTGGGCATAAAAGGGACTGATGAATAAAAATAGAGATGAAGTTGCCTCCACTCTCGGAGGGAAAATATGAGCCTGTGCCCTGCTGACAGCAGTCATTAACATCACCTTGACATGTGGATCCCCTCAAATGTGACATGCACAAATGTTCAGCCCCAGTTAGCATTTTTCAGAACGCATCAGGAATTGTGGAAGCGTCCTACAAATGGTTTATTTTCAACTAAGACTTTTAATTCTTAAAATAATCCAAGGCTGACTTACCGAGTTCGTGATGTAATACACTGAGAGGATGTAGTGACTTGAATGGGAAAAGCGGCATGCCACAGCCCCAAGTGCCTGTGCATCTATGATAGCATGATGGGTGGGTGGGCGTGTTTACAAAGCACCACCCAGCGTGGGACGGGGGACAGCACTGAACGTGGAGATGGAAAGCTTGGATTTGAGGGCCACTTTTGTCCCTTGCTGTGGGACTTTGGACAAGTTCCTCAGTCTCTCCAAACTTTCTTTCCTCCTTTGTTCAATATGGTTCATACTGTCTTTTTGTACACTTTAGAGTGCATGTGGACATGCATTGTTGGCTTACCCATTTGATCCTCATACATCCCCCCAGTTTGACCTCCTTAAATGCTGAGTTTTTTTACCCAGGTCTAGCTTCCTGAGAGCATTGGCAGTAACTCTGGGGAGCCTTGGATTGTCTTCCTTATTCATTTTTCTTTGAAATAGGGGGGAAATACACTATCTCAACAAGATGCTAATATTTTTTATTCAAGTGTTATTTTTTCGTCTAATTTAAGATCTTTTCAATCCAAATACCACAATTGTCTAATGATTTGTTTCAAAGACAACCCACAGAGGGGCGATCCCGTGATGGTGGTTTGCGTCTTGGAGAAATGGAACGTGACTGCCTGATCGGTTATGGAGCCAGCATGCTTTTGCTAGAGAGATTAATGATTTCAAGTGATGCCTTTGAGGTAGATGTCTGTGGGCAGTGTGGACTTCTGGGATATTCTGGCTGGTAAGTTGATACCATATGTATTACATGCCTCATCCTTCTCCTCCTTTAACAATTCCATTGTCCTTTTTTCACATTTCTCACCCAACATACCTTTCCCCATTTTCTCTCTTTCTGGGTGTATGTGTGTGTGTTTTTTAAGTGGATATAGCGTATCTGCCAACAAGTCACTTGACAGCCTTTCATGATATCCTTGTAGACGAGTTATTAAAATGAACAAATGAATAAGTGGTAATTTATTAAGGGTAGCGAGGTAGCATAGAGAATAGAGAACCAAGCCTGGAGCCATAAGACTTGGGTTCAAATCTGGCTTCAGACAGTTCTCACTGTATGAATGTGAATAAATCATATGAACCCTGCTTGCCTATCCCTGGCCCTTCTGTATTAGAGTTGATATTAAGATAGAAAGTAAGGGTTTGAGGGGGAGAATAAAAAATACAATGAAATGAATGAATGGCTAAGAAAGCATGTATTAAACCCTTGCTATGTTCTAAGTGTTAGTAGTAGATACAAAAAGCAAGGGCAGTTGTTGAGCTTATGTTCTCATAGAGGGCACAAACCAAAACAAGTAATTATTGATGCGGAATAATTTCAGTTTGGAAAATATTCTTTAGGGAAGTATACATGACTTTATCTGGAGGCCTACCGTGATGCTTTATTTTGTGACTTTTCAAAGTTCTTTTCATACCTTTTGTTTTTATGCCATGATCATTTCTTAATCTATGTAGGCTGCCCCACTGAGCATGAGAGTAGGGGAAATCTGACCCATTTAGCAGCCTCCTTGGCCCCCAGAGTGTTGCATTATCTGCTGTGAATCCAAAATGATTCATTCCAGTTTATCAGAGTTCTGACATCTAAGAATGGCTTATAAACGATTGATTCATGACAAGTAGGACAATCTCATTCACACTTGTTTATATTGTCCTTTCAGGTTTGTTGGCTTCACTGTGCCCCTCTTCATAGATGAGTCTTCCTCTGAATTCTTCTTGTTCTTGGCTTCTTATAGTGCACAGGTGGTATTCCAGTACATTCAGATACCACAGTTTGTTCAGCTCAATGGACACCCATTCCCCCCCCCAAAAAACTTTGCTCCCATGTGAAGTATTACTTGATATTTTGGTGTTTATTGGGTCTTTCTGTATTTGCCCTCATCTTCCCATTTGCTTACTCATGAGTACAATTATGTATTTGTTATAGTAATTTAGCACAATTCTGCTTTCTCTCTAGAATTCTTGTACTTCTCTGTACATATTCATGTTGATTTCAGAGTGATCTTGCTTGTTTCCTACAAGAATTGAATATCATGAGAGATAAGGCCGACCTATATATCCTGTTCACCTTCAGCAGGCACTTGGTTATCTCCTTGACCACAGATCCCTGAGCAGTAGCTGACTAGTTCTTTCTCCTGACAGTGGTAATGTAGATCAGGAAGCCATCATCATAGAGATGAGACTCATTGAATGCAAGGACAAGGATGCTGATGCATCTTCTTGCTTACTTTCTAATGGCAGGGCTCCCTCTCATCTGGGCTGGATTTTAAAAAGGCAGAAAGAGCCCTGAGGCAGGAGGCTGGACCATGGGCAATACTCTGCCAGGAACATCTGACCTTGGGAAAACCAATTCACAGAATCTCCCCTTTGATAGTTACTTCAGTGATCATTCCATCTCTCAGTTATAGGAGCCCCAATTCTCACCCAGTACAGCATCCCAGTGCAGTCTAGTTCTGATCATTAGAAAGCTTTTCCTTAGATAAAGCTGAAATCTCTCTCCCTCTAGATTCTGTCCATTGTTCCTAGAGCTACCCTTTGGGGCCAGCCAGAACAATCCTGATCCTTCTTCCACATCATAGCCCTTCCCATTCTTGAAGACGGCTGGCTAAATCCCCAAGTTCAGTCTCCCTCATCTTAATGATCACTGCTTTCCTTTCCAGATGCTTATAACTTCTCTTAATACATTCTAAAATTCTGCTGGAAGCCAAAGATAGTTCACTGGCTTCTCTTTGAAAGAATCAACTCTCTTCCCTCTCTGGGAGAAGGATCAGGAGTTCACATTGTACCTGGCCCAATTCTGTAGTACTTGCATCATTCTCCACCATTTTTTAGAAGATATTGGTAGCAATTCATCATTGCTTATTCTCTGTTTCTTTTAGTCCCTTGAAACACAGTCAGCCTGGTCTAGTGACAGGAATTCATTGAAATATTAGGGTTCCCCCCCTTTTCTTTTTTTTATTTGTCCAAATCCTTACCTTCTGTCTTAGAATCATTACTGTGTATTGGTTTCAAGGCAGAAGAATAGTAAGGGCAAGGCAATGAGAATTAAGTGACTTGTCTAGGATCACGCAGCTTGGAAGTGTCTGAAGTCAGACTTGAACTCGGAACCTCCTGTCTTCTAGGTCTGGCTCTCAACCCACTGAGCCACCTAGCTGCTCCCCCCTCCCCCCTCCGCCTCCAAGTTAGGTGCTTTCTTATCACCACCTCACATATCTTGGGTTTCTGCTTTTGATTAACCAGTTTCAATCTTCCCTCTGAGTCACAAGATGGTTCTCTGGAGTAGAGAAAACAAGTACATTGAGTTTGGTAGTTCTGCTCTTTGCCTGCCCCCTGGATACTGCCCAAAAAAGGATTTTTGGATATTTACCACCAACTTCATCTTCTTCTGAGCTTTCGTGCTCCCGACACCCTTTGTCCTTTCTTTCTCTCATATTTGTCACCTCTTTCTGGCTTCTGTTTTTCTTTTTTATCCTCCTCCCAGAATTTCCTATTCTTCCCTGATAAAACTAGAAGACTTTCTTTCCCACATGATCGCCTAGGTGCCCAGAACTGAAGCCCTCCGAGCAGAGGTGGAAAGGACCTCAGGGGATGTGGTTTAATGAGTTGCTCACTGAGTAACATCTCAGGTTCCTGCTGTCTGGATAAGATGCCCTCACCTCCAAATGATGGGACTTGGCCCGGCCCAGAGTACCTGAGCCCGGGGCCTGCAGTTTCCTGTTAAGTAGGCCTCGGGTCGGTTTAGACCAGGTGGATGAGGTGATGACATCCGCCGGCGAGGCAGCATTGTCCAGGTTGAAGGAAGCCCGACTTAGACTGTTACAAGTTACGGTTGTCCTTTTCATCAGACTTCGAGGATGGGGGGATAGTATTGTGAGAATAAGCCTGGCTGAAATTTGTGTATGAATGAGAAGGAGGCCTTTATGGTTTGTTTCAGTGCTGGGATGTCTATTCATCTTTTGAAATGTATGTTGAGAGCCAAGCTAGGGAATACCCTAAGTTTGCTGGGCCTTTGCTGGGTGACGGGGGAAAGATCCCAGGGCCTGGGCCTCCTCTGATTTGACTCAGGGTTTTACTCTGGAAAGAGAGTGCAGGTCAGGGCTGGGCTGGGGGTACGAGCTTCAAGGAGGGTTTGCTATTTCAGTTCATCGCTTTGATTCACACGAGTCCTGCTATGTGTTTGCTCTTCGGTGAAAGAGGAAGATGTAAGTAGGGAGTGAGAAGACCTTCTCTTTAAAGCTGATGGCTCCTTGTGTAGACTTCTGTAGATTGGTGCTCAGCAGACCCTCTAGTTTGTAGTATCTGTCGAGTCTGCATTCTCCTCCCTCTTTGAAGCAACATTTAGCCAGGTAGTGATGCGTCTTGTTTGGAGCTGGCTGTGTAGGTCTTCCTATGCCTGAAGGGATTGGAGGAATCTGTTCCTATTGTGGTTGTCAGGAGGAAGGGCCAGCCAGTACCTGATGGGGGTGGGCGGAAGCTGCTGTCTAATGAGCAACACAATGGAATTCGGGCAATTAGAGCCACTGAGGCCATCTGTAGCAGCCCTTGGTGACTTGCACATTAGTGAGGCATTGCTATGGGGATATTTACAGCAACACCGTTGTTCTCTAAGAGGCATGGGGGCAGGAGTCACAAAAGGAAAACCCACCATGAAAGAAAATCCCCATTAAGATCAACGTGTAATAGGGAAGGTTTCATTTCACCAGGAAAATGGCAGCCCCTGCTTTTGCTTTTGCCTTCAGAGTTAGGGCCACCAGTTTTCATGGTGCTCCTTTGGACGGACAAGTCCACATGCGGGGATGGGTTGTTCAGGCACATGTGTTCTTTTTGGAAAGACCCTCAGTGGAGGTACACTTTTTGCTCCAGCTGCCTGAAATCAAGAGGCTTTTTGCTTTATGAAAGAGTATGTAGGAAATAAGTTTTCCTGGATTGAGGGCATGAACTGATGTGTTCTAGAGAAGAATAATAGGAGTTTGCCAAACGAGATCCTCTTTTTTAACAGGACCCATTAAAACGTCATCAAATTTCCCAAGCAGCCTAGTCCATAACAGATAAAGAACAAGAAGGGGCTATGGTTGAGAAGGAAGGAGTTGATTCAGAATATGGTCTTTTAGGGGGAAAAAAATATTAAAATACCCAAATCTAATAATTTATTGATAAAAAAAGAGTGAAAATCCTTTGAGAGGTATTTTTTTTTTAGTCCAGTGCCATGTTGGGTACCATATATAAATAACACAGTGGATGACTATTTACTGGGGGTACTTTCTGCCCTCTGTACCTTCAGATATTCATTTCTACCCTTCCTCTCTGCCACAAATATCAAGGATGGCCAGAAGCTGGGCAATGGAAAGATGTATCTCAGGAGCAAGAATGAAGATTTAGAAGAATATTAGAGAAATCTGCTAAAAGAAAAATCAAAAGTTTGTTTCCTGAAGTCTCTTTCTCCAGTAGACATGGCCCTTCTGGGGTGCCTCAGATTTCTGGACCGAATTCTTGGTCTACACTGTCACTGGCCAACCTCCTATTATCCCTTCCACTTCCAGTAAGAGGGGTTGTGAGCACCCTGGAGGGAGAACGTTCTCTCTCAATGGACTTATTAATTTCCCATTCAATCCATAGCCATTGATGTATTATTACATATCTCAAATGGAGGAGTCCAGGTGTGTGCAGAGTAGTTAATGAAGTAGAAGGTAGTTTAAGAAGCAGAAGTGGCTGGGGCTGGGATCAGGAAGGCCCGCGCATGCCAGGTGGTGTTGAAGCAGCACATTGAAGGAAAAGAAGCAGAAGAAAAGGCCAGGCAGGAGAGCCACGTGCTGCCAGGGCATTAAGGGTATAGACAGAGTGGGGAACAGAGAATCATAAAGCTCCGTTGTATGGCACCTCTAGGTGCAGGCACTGCCCCGAGTGCTTCACAGTGCTCACCTTAGTTATCCTCACGGTGACCTCCGGAGCAGGGGCTGCCGTTATCCCATTTTATAGAGGAGGAAACATGGTCAGCAGACAGGCAGCAGCTTCCCAGGGTCTCCTGCTAGCCAGTGTCTGAGCCAGGTTTGAACTCATTTCCTCCTGATTCTAGACCTGCGGCTGGATCCTAGGGAATGTGGAAGGGGGAGTGATGTCCTGTGAGCCTAAAAGGACTAGAACCATGTCTTTCCGGGTTTTAAGAGCCAACACAGGAGTTTCTGTTCTACTCACTGTGGGTCACTGCACTGGGGACTGGCATGGCAGAAGGAGGGAAAGCACGAAGCAGGAAGGGTTGGCGTGATGAGAGGCACGAGGGAGGGCTGTTGTAGAATCCATGTGGGCCTGGACGAGGGGGTAAGACAAGAGAAGGGCCAGATGGGAGAGGCATCCTGGAAGCACAAGTGGCCAACCGTGGAAACCTATTGACTTGAGAGTGGAGTGGGAGGCTGAGGCGACAAACCGGGAAGATGGAAGACCTTTAGCAGAAATAGGCAGAATTGGAAGAGAGAGAGAGAATGACAGGTCTGAACCAAATTTGAGGTATCTTTAGGACATGAAATTTAAAATGTCCCATAGATGTCTGGTGGTGTTACTATAAATCCATGTCACAGGAGGATTAAATGAAGGAACTGAGGATGTTTAACTTGGAGAAGAGAAGACTCAAGATGCCCCCCTTTTATGTATTTCATAGTCTGTCCTATGCAGAAAGGATTAGACTTGGCCTAAACGATGACTAAGGGGAGAATTCTTAATCAAGCAAGGGATAGTGACAATTATAAAAGATAAATTAAGTAATAGCATAAAGTGAATACAAATAGGATAAAAAGGTAAGAGATTAACTGAAAAATCTTTATGTCAAATATTTGTGATAATGGTCTGATATCCAGGATAGACAAACAAAAGAAATATATAAGACCAAAATCCATTTCCCAATAAATTAGTGACCAAGCGATATCAATCAGTTCTCCAGAAAAAAAATATTATGAATTATTAACAATCATAAAGATGTTTTAAATCATTACTAATAAAAGAAATCCAATGTATATCAAGTGATAACATTTGTACAACCCAGTAGAATTGCTTATTGGCTCTGGGTTGGGGGAAGAAGGGAGGGAAAGAAAATGAATCATGTAACCATGGAAAAATATTTTAAAAAATAAAATTTAAATTTGAAAAAAGAAAAAAATACAAATCAAAATAACTCACAGGTTTTACTCAACGCCGAGCAAATTGACAAAGAAGACAAAAAAAGAGAATGGTCTGGCAGAAGAACTGTGTAGAAATGGGTACATTAATTCATTATTGTGTACAAGCTAGGATTTCATCCAACCAGTCTTGATTTTTTTTTAACATGTAATCTCTTTTTTTGGCTAATAATGTGGAAAGGGCTAGCATATAGAATGTTCATCAAGTTACTTATTCCATGGGTTGTTGGAACACTAAAATGAACATAAACAGGAATGTTGAAAAGCTAGACAGATAGTTATCTTGAGAAAAAGCTTATGAAATTTTATTCCATCCGCCACTCAGTAAGGCACCAGAAATTAACCTGAAATATGCTCACAGTAAAAATTGAACTCAGATCTGTAATAGGAGATTAAAAAGCTTAAATCTATTAAATTGTTTTATTTACTTATACTTGGCCCTTTAGGTGAATTTTAGCTTTAATAAAAGAACATTTCGCAAATAAATATAAATTATGTTGGAAAGCTATCATATAAACCAGCAGATAAAAGTAGAAGTATTGGTAATAACCTCATTTATAAGTTATTTTGGTGCTGTTTCTTTTATATTATTTCATGCTGGCAAATAATTTCTTCAACTGTTTGTGGCATTTAAAAACCTTTCTTCAAGAGTTAGAGATTTTATTCTACAGTTTACAAAGACTGCTGCTCTTGTCTTAGAAAGGGTTTTCCAGAATGTTGACTGTACCTCTGCCATATCTTAATTGCCATATATCATACTTTTACTTTCCTTTGGGTCTTGCCTCTACTCAAGAGTGGGTGCCCCTTGAGGGCAGCAGCAGGGGTGGCTTTAGACTCCCTTCTGGTTCTGGCTGGGAAGGCTGCAATGTGATTAATGGTCAGTACAGGATTCATGATTCTGGAAGGCAGTGGGAATTATGTGAAGAAAGTGACTAAAATGCTGGAAGGTCAGTAATGTAAAGGAAGACCCCGTGTACACCAGAGAATCTAGAGAAGAATTATTGAAAACGAATTAGGTGGCCATTGATTAGGGAAATGCCAAGGTAAATTGTGATGCATGAATATAATGGAATAATACTGTGCTGGAAGACACAAACACTCATGAAAACTGAGAAATGTGGGTAGACATGTGAACTGATATAAAACTAAGGCGACAGAATCCGAAAACACCACATACAACAATAACAACAGCAGTGCCATGGAAAGAACCACAGCCACAAAATAAATCAAATATAATGCTGTGAAATTGTCAGGAATGAGCCCAATCCCAAAGAAGAGAGAAGAATGGGTGCCTCCCTCCCTTCTCTGCAAAGGAGCTGGGGCTTGTGATTGTGGAACATTGCAGATAAGAGAGGCAAGTTTTTTCAGGGGATGGGCTAGTTTTGCTGAGCTGGATTTGGGAAGGGTTTTTTCCCCTTCCTATTTGGTTTTCTGGGGAGGAGAGAAGGAAAGGATACATTGGGGAATATAGGTGATCTAAAAAAATGAAAAATGAATCAAATTGCTTTTAAAAAATATATAACATTTTAAAAATATTTTAAAATTTCTCTTTCTTTTCACATATTCTATACTGGATGGGAAAGAAAAGATTTCTGGTTATAGGGAAGGTGGTAGCTGGATGGGTGGGAAAAAAAGTTCTTTCGTCATTGCCAAAGCAAACTTGACCTAGTGTGTTCTGATTTGTGCTTTCAGGTGCCATTACTGTAAATCTTCATGTCATGTGTCTTCCTTGCGAATTCCGTATGCCTGCAAACTGCTCTTCCAAGAGCTACAGTCGATGAACATCATCCCCCGGCTAAAACTGTCCAAGTACAATGAGTGAAAATGTAGGTAAAACGTGTTTGCTTTTAAAAACAACATTCCTGTCCATTGCACCGGAGGGACATGGATAAAAACAGCACCATTTAGAAGAACTGGGAATCCTGATAATTCTTGGGGCTCTTTCACCCTCTAATTTTTGAAGCCAATGGGAGTTTTTTCTGAACAGTAGAAGATAAGAGAAATATTCTCAAATTTGCTCAAACACTTTAGTATTTGATTTTTTAAAACACTGAAGTGACATGATAGATCAATAAAGATTTCTTTATATTACCGAGACGTGGAGTTTGCTTATTAGAAGACACCACTATTGAGAGAAGAGCGGGAGAATGGCCGGAGCTAACTTGGTGTGATTTGTTTTGGCATCAAACCAAAAGTGGAAGCTGTGAATTACCCTATTTGGGATAGTTTAGTTTGTCTTTTTCTGTATCAAAGGAATAGAAGATGACTGTGTAACCCTTACACAGACACTGACCAAATATACTCAATACTTCTTTCATCCAACATCAATCAAAGGAAGATCTTTTTGCACGTAAGTGAAAGCAAATGCTTCAAGTATCAAATCCTTTTTTGTAACAATATTACCTTTCTAAAGCGTATTACCCATTCCCCTCCCTTCTTAAGCAGTATCTGACCTCTTCTTCCCGATCTGTGATGTAAATAACACCAGAGCCATGCATCAGTCCTTTCATTGCGCTTTCCATCAGTTTCCCTGGCACTGTCTCCTCAGTAGAGGAGATCTTAGCAGTGGAAAGAAAACCTCTTCCATCTCATCTTCCAAGAGAAGCCTGTCAAAATGGTAGAAAGATTGGGTAGAGGCCGAAAATGATTTATGTGAAGTGGGATGGGAGGCCAAAGAACAAGGCAAATCCTCCATGGAGCAGTTTACTCCGAAGCAGAAGTGTGAAGCAGAGGAAGGGAGACTTAATTAAGCCCCTCTTTACAAATGAGGAAAGTGAGATAGAGCTCATCTTACTTCTCATAGGTACAGAGCCAGGATTTGAACCCACTCCTCCCCTCCTCCAAATCCGGCACACTCAGCCTGACACTGAGTGCCATGCTGCCTTGTTGGACCCTGGTTTCAGCACAGATACAGGGGAAGTTTCCCTGGGAAAACTGGTGTTTTGAAAACCAGGACAAAGAGAAATGTCAGGGTTTGGAGGAAGCCGCTTTTGCAAAGATGGTAAGGAAAATGGTAGGTTGTGGAGAGAAATGTTTGCCTGGAGCAGCCGGCCATTCCCTTCTGACATCAAAGCAAAACCTGTTCTCAGCCACTGGGGCCGGTGGAACAGCTTCATGGAGCCAACAGAACCAGCCTTCAAAATGCTTCCATGTGGCCGAAGTCAAGGAATGAATAAAAAGGGCCTGATTGGGTGCTACATCACGGAATCGTTTTCAGCTGTTTCAGAGTTTTTGGGGGCCCAACGCCTTTATCTTCGGTAATGAGTCACACTTAGGGTGATACGTATTAGAGGCGCTGGATGGGTCCTTCCATTTCTGGGCCATCTGAGTAACAGAGAAGCCCATTTTTGAGAGACCTATAAATAATTCAGTTGTGGAATTGATGGTCAGAAAAGTGACTGTAAAAGTCGCACCTCTTTTACCATCCATATTTACTCCATATGTGGCTGGTGAACAGTTGGTTTCGTTTGCTGACCAAAAGTAGGTTTTTATTGCCTTGGGCCTCACTGGTGGGGAAAATGAGCTGGGACCTAAGGAAGCAGCTTGAAGAAAGCAAGCGTTGATTCGAGGCAGTATATTGTTAGTGACGGAAGCCAAGCTTCTAATTTGGGTTTCAGGTACAAACCCCAGACGGCAATTAGAAGAATAGCACTTTTGCAAGTTAACTCTAATATGATCAGGATGTCATAGAAGAATTGAATCCAGACCAATCTGAAATTCTCATTTAACTCCTAGTTTTAAAACCCCAAGGCCAAGGACAGGAGAGTTGAAGTGTTTTAAAATCCGGTGCAGAGGCAGCTGGGTGGCTCAATGGATAGAGACTCAGGCCTGGGTTCAAATGTGATCTGAGACACTTCCTAGCTGTGTGGCTCTGGATAAGTCACTTATCCAGGGGCAATTGTCGTTGGTTCATTATCATGCCCACTTTCTAATTTAGTTATCCTATCTGTTACACATCTCATTTTTTTCTTCATTTCCTCCATGTCATCATTGCCCAGCTCTTACCACTCTTCTGCCTTGGAACCAATACTTAATATTGATTCTAAGAAGAATGGTAGGGTTCTAAGAAAAAATCCAGTGCAGTACCTTGAGGGAAACGTGATCTTGTTTATGCGTACACCATCCATTGGTATAGAAAGCTGCCCATCCAATCTCATACTGTACAATTCTGATTGGTCTCTTCCCTCAAATGCTCAGGGGTCCTCCTCTCGGTCATTTAGCATCTCGTGAGCGTGAAGAGTTCCACCTTCCACAAGAAGTCTCTCTCAATCCCTCTTGATTCCCATGCCTTACTTTGTTGTTTATTTCCAGTTTATCCTAGGTCTTTGTTTATTATTACTTGCATGCAGTCTCCCCTGTTAGATTGTGAGCTCCTTGACGATAGGCTTTATCTTTTGCGCCTTGCACCGTAGGTACTTAATAAATTTTTTAAAATGATATTGGAGACAGAAGCTAAGTATAGACCAATAGAAGGTCAAAATAGATGTGATTTAGATTTAAAGAGTCACACCATAACCAATTTAGGGGAACACAGAAAAGTTTGCCTGGCAGATATTTGGAGAAGGGAAAAATTTATGATCAAACAAGAGATAAAGAATATCATAAGATGTAAAATGAATTTTGATTATATAAAATTAAAAAGCTTTCGTACAAGCAAAACTAATGTAACCAAGATAAGAAGAGAAACAACAATTGGAGAAAATTTTGTGTTTCTGATAATGGTCTAATTTCTCAGATTTATAGAGAACTAAGTCAAATTTATAAGATTATATATATAAGCCATTCCCCAATTGACAAATGATCAAGTGATATCAACAAGCAATTTTCAGAAGAACTCAAAGCCATCAATAATCATATGAAAAAATGTTCTAAATCACTCTTGATTAGAGAAATGCAACTTAAAACAACTCTGAGGTACCACCCCATACCTATCAGATTGGCCAATATGGCAGTGAAGGAAAATGATAATGTTGGAGGGGATGTGGCAGCATTGGGGAACTAATGCCTTGTTGGTGGAATTGTGAACTGATCCAGCCATTCTGGAGGGCAATTTGGAATTATGTCCAAAGGCCTATAAAACTGTTCATACTCTTTGATCTGGTAGAGGTAACAAAAAAAAAAAAAGGGAAAAGGACCTACTTGTACAAAAATATTTATAGCAGCTCTTTTTGTAGTAGCAAAGAAGTAGAAATTGAGGGGATGTCCTTCAGTTGGGGAATGGCTGAGCAAATTGTACATGCTGGTGATAGAATGCTATTGTACTCTAAGAAATGATAAGCAAGATGATTTCAGAAAAAGCTGAAAAGATCTGTGGGAACTGGTGCAGAGCAGAATAAGCAGAACTGGGAGAACTTTGTACACAATAACAGCAATATTGGATGATAATTATCTGAAAACTTGGCTATTCTCTGCAATGCAATGATCTGGGACCATCCTGGAAGATTCTGCCTCCAGAGAAAGAACTGTTGGGGTCGTCTTCCACATCAGTGTATCTTTGGTCTTATTTGGGGGTTTTGGTTGTGTGTGACTTTGCTCTTACAATGAATATGGAAGTGGGTTTTGCATGACAATAAAAGTAAATTTTAAATAAAATTATATTGAAGCGTTTGCCTAAGAACTGGATAACCAGGTCAAAGGGTAAGAAAAGTTAGGTCACTTTTTTCACATAATTGCAAACTGTTTTCTTAATTGGTTGAGTCAATGAACAACTCTGCCAGAAATGTATTATCTATATATTGTATATCTTCCCACAGTCCCCTTCAGTTTTGTCCTATACATACATGTCACTTTTGTCATATGGCATGTTTGTGAAATATGTCATATTCACAGGGATTTGGGGTGAATCAGGAGAATTGTTTTAGTTTCTAGTTCTTTTAGTTATATGGAACATGTTTTTATATATATTTTTTAAGAATGTGCAAGTATTTCCTTGAAAACAATTTGTTTACATCATTTGAACCCTTATCTACTGGGGAAATGGCTTGTATTTTTATGTCTTATATTCTCATGTCAAGTATTTAATGTCTTGGTTATCAGACTTATCAGTGATATTTGTTACAAAGATGTTGCTGTTATTTGGTCATTTCTATTGCTTTTGTAAAAGCTTTATAATTTAGTCATCAAAAATAGTGGTTTTGTCTTTTATGATTACCTTTATCCCCTAGTTAAAAGTTATGTCCCTAGTTTTATCTTTCATGACTTCTTAATGGGTGTTGGAGGGGAAGAAAAGAGGGAGAAAATTCAGAACTGAAAAGAAAAGAAAATTGAATTAAGATAAGAGGATTCTGCCTTTTTGATGGTTCTGTCAAATCCTTCTCTTCTGTTCTCCCTTGAGTTTTTGTATTTTTTTAGCTTGCTTTTTTAAAGTATTTTCCATTGGTTATATGATTCATGTTCTTTCCCTCTCTTTTTCTCTCTCCCCTCCCAGAGCTGACAAGCAATTCCACTGGGTTATACATGTATAATCACTCAATACCTATTTCCATATTATTCATTTTTGTAATATTTTACAAACCAAAACCCCCAAAACTCAACAAACTATACCCATGTAAACAATTGCTAAATCAAATGTTTTCCTTCAGTGTTTCTTCCCCAACAGTTCTTTCTCTTGATGTGAATAGCATTCTTTCTCATAAGTCCTTCGGGATTATCCTGGATTGCTGTTAGTTGCAAAGTTGATTCCATATGATTGTCCCATAATGTTTCGGTTTCTGTGTACGTTTCAGTGTACAATGTTCTCCTGGTTCTGCTCATTTCACTCGTGGAGCTTTTTCCAGCTCGTATGGAAATCAAGCAGTTTAGCATTCCTTGTTGCACAATAGTATTCCATCACCAACATATACCACAATTTGTTCAGCCATTCCCCAATTGAAGGGCATCCCCTTGTTTTCCAGTTTTTGGCCACCACAAAGAGCGCAGCTATGAATATTTTTGTACAAGTCTTTTTGTCCATTATCTCTTTGGGGTACAGACCCAGCAGTGCTATGGCTGGATCAAAGGGCAGACAGTCTTTTATCGCCCTTTGGGCATAGTTCCAAATTGCCCTCCAGAATGGTTGGATCAATTCACAACTCCACCAGCAATGCATTAATGTCCCTACTTTGCCACATCCCCTCCAGCATTCATTACTTTCCTTTGCTGTCATGTTGACCAATCTACTAGGTATGAGGTGATACCTCAGAGTTGTTTTGATTTGCATCTCTCTGATTATAAGAGATTTAGAACACTTCTTCATGTGCTTATTAATAGTTTTGATTTCTTCATCTGAAAACTGCCTAGTCATATCCTTTGACCATTTGTCAATTGGGGAATGGCTTGATTTCTTGTACATTTGACTTAGTTCCTTATATATATTTGGGAAACTCCCTCGAGTTTTAAAAAATGATCTGACCTTTTATACTTCCCGGATCTACCTGGTGTTTATTGTACTGTATAATATAAGATGCTGGTCTAACCCTAATTTCTGCTAAACTGCTTTCCAGTTTTCTCAATAATTCTTGTCCCACATATAGTACTTCCCCCAATAATGTAGGTATTGGGGTTTGTTCAACGGCCATTTATTGCTTTTATTTCTGGCCATTCCCCTTTGAGTTAAGAATGTTTTCCTCATATTGAGCCAAAATCTACCTCCTTATGACTTTCATGTATTGGTCCTAGCTTTCCCAGCCAGCATCAAGAAGAATGACATACAAACTGATGCAAAGTAAAGTAAGCAGAACCAAGAAAATATCATATACAGTAACATAAATCTCTATCCTACATCAATAATCCTTAAAATAGCTAAGAATTATTATGTCCTCCCTTTGTCACTCTTCTTCATGCTAACCATCCCTCATATAGCTTAGTCAATAAACATTCACTTAGGCTTCTCCAACTTACAGGGCACTGTGTTATGTGCCAGGGATACAAAGAAAAGTTCAAGGCGATGCCCACTCCTTAAATGCTCACATTTTAATGAAGGAGACCCCACAAAAAGAAACTGGAAAGGTGTGGGGAGGGGACCTGACTCAGTGGTGTGATAAATCCTGCAGGGAGGGGGTGGATGATCTGAGGATGTGTGAATCAGCATCTTGCAGAATGATAACTTTCTGGAAATTGTGAAATCTAAGAAAGTAGCCAGGTAGGAAAAGATGATAGGAATTCCCTGAGCTCCCTTCCTAATTGGTGGAAGATTGGGGAGAAGCTCTCCAATGTGAACCTTTCACTTAAAAAAATTTTTTTTGACCCTTACCTTCCATCTTGGAATCAATATTGTGTATTGGTTCCAAGGCAGAAGAGTGGTAAGGGCCAGGCCATGGAGGTCAAGTGATTTACCCGGGGTCACACAGCTGGGAAGTGTCTGAGGCCAGATTTGAACCCAGGACCTCCTATCTCTAGACCTGGCTCTCCATCCACTGAGCTACCCTGCTGCCCCCCCCCCCTTCACCTTTTTTAATCAGAGTGAGGAAAGGACCCGGGGCAGTGGTGCTAGAGAGGTATCAGTTTCAGAATTGATTTTATTTTGAAGAATGATGTTCCTGGAGCATTAAATTGGGAGCAACTGGGTGGGAAATAATGAAGCAAATTCTCTGGGTGTTCTCCAGCCCCCTCATTATCCTGGTAGTTCTCTGGAAGGAAGTGCCCATGACACTTCATCAAATTGGTGAGAATTTATTTAGCACCTACTATGTGCAGCGCACTGTAATACATAGTAGGGATGTGGCAATGAAAAGCAGCCCCTACCATCAAAAAGCTTAAATTTTACCGAAACTCACCAATGTCCATTCTGAAATGTGTACCCTGAAATAGACACAATAGAAAAAATAGCATTTATAAGGTGCCTCAATATTGACAAAGAGCTTTACATAGGTTGAGACAGTGAGGTGGCTCAGTGGATAGAGTGCTGGGTCTGGAGTCAGGAAAACCGACATTCAAATCCAGCCTCAGAAACGTATTATATAGCCCTAGGCAAGCCACTTGGTCTCTATTGCCTTATTTATTTCCCTGGAGAAGGAAATAGTAAACCACTCCAGCATCCTTGCCCAGAACTGCCCATAGGGTCACGAAGAGTCAGATAGGACAGAACAATGAAATTACACACATTCTCATTGAGCCTAACAACATCTCTCTCATCTGCATTGTACAAGTGGAGAGAGGTTAAATGACTTGCCCAAATCATACAGCTGTGGTTCGTTCTCCATTTTCGGGAGGACCACTGAAACCTCAGGTGATGTCTTGTGCATGAAATGGATTTAAGGGAGGCCAAGTTGCACCATCAGCCTCTCTCTTCCAGAGACAAAGGTCAGGATGCCTCGACGGCCCAGGGTGACCTTGGCATCTTCGATGTCTTCAAGTGCTCCACAGCGCCCGCTTCAGCCGCCTTCATGGCTGCTGTAATAAATCGTTCTCAATCCACCCATTCCGCTTAGGGTAGACACCCCTCACCCTAACTCACGGATGGGCTGGGGGCCTGTGGGTTACCTGCAGCTGGTTTAGCCCCGCTGCTCAGACAGTTGATGGAGTGTAGTTGTGTGGCTACAGCTTCTTGGAAGCATAGGTGAGAATTGAGTGCCAGGTAGACACTGAAGGTGGCTGAGAAGTCCTGAAAAGGGCTCAGCAAGCCCGCACACCAGAGGTGCGAGTCCTCCTTATACCGTACCCCCTACATCATTGGGAGCAGCTAGGTGGCATAAAGCGCCAGGCCTGGAATTGGGACCACCTTTTGTGTTCAAATCCAGCCTCAAATACTAGCTAGGTGACCCTGGGCGAGTCACTTAACTCTGATTACTTCAGTTCCCTTGTCGGTAAAATGAGCTGGAGAAGGAAATGGCAAACTACTCCAGTATCTTTGTCCCCCCCCCCAAAAAAAAATGGGGTCATGATGAGTCAGATACAACTGAAAATGACTAAAAAACGGATAGCTAGTAAGTGTCCAGAATCAAGATTTGATCAAGTCTGTGCCACCTACAGCCTCTCAGATGTGGTCTGATATGGGGACAGTATATTGGAACTAACATCTCTTGTTCTGGATACAAATTCTATTGCTGCAGCCTAAGATGGCATTAGCGCGTTTGACAGTCACATCACAGGCACGACCTTTATTCAACTTGAACTCCAGCTCTTTGTTGGGTGTCACACTTCTGACTTGTGTGGGAGTATGAGAAAAGAGAAGGACTTGAGCCAATTGTGAAGGAAATCTTGTAGGTGATATGGATGAGTCTAGATTAGTGACGTGGGTCCAAGGCTGCATTTGAAGGAGTGAAAATGAGGACATTTTGAAGGGCAAACTCCCTTCCAAGATGCTAGTCCAGGTGTTATTTCTGGGCTGAAAGAGGATCAAAGAAAATTAAGGAGGATATAAGCAGACTAACGGGTTAGAAGATAAATCTTGAAGATGGTCTTTAGAAAGAGAAGGTAGTTGGCAAGGCAAGTTAAGGAAGTAACGACAAGTGGAACCATTGGAGGGGGGAGCAAATTGAGAGGATTGGTAGGTGGGACAGTGGAGAACATGTCTGGACTATGGTGAAATATTGAAGGGGGTAGCTTTGGCTATGGAGTTGTTGGGTCAAATGGAAAGAGTTTGAAAAGTTGAATGATTAATTTTTTATCTTTTATTATTTTATTTATTATTTTTATTAATTTCATTACTAAGAGGTGATAATTGGCTATAAAGTTTTGAGTAGGTGCTAAGGGTTGAGGTATAAACATCCATAAATATATAAAATCTCCACCATTTTGGAAACTAAGGAAAACTGTGTCGTGACTTACATCAAATGTGTTATCTGTGTTCCAAGCATAGGCTGAAGTCCCTCTTAGAGGAGAAAGTGAGGAGACTCAAAGAATGCCTTTCCACTTTGAAAGTTGTAAGAGAGAATGGAATGAGTAGTTCTAAATATGCATTTGTTGATAATTTGGGGCATTCACTTCATGAATGAAGCAGGCCATCCAGACTCACTTGCATCTTGGCTCGTCTTCCAGTTCTTTGGACGTCTCCAGCATCCTTCTCACCCTGGGAATGTCTCCATCCCTACAGCTTCCTTCTCCAATTGATGGATTCATGGCTGGGCCACAACTTTAGGAAGTACTCGGGCCTTCCAAGCTCACTTCTCTCCTGTTTCTCTTGACTTCGCAAATTTGTTCCCTTTCCTTCTTCCCTACCACCCCGCTTCCCGATCACTTGTATGAATTTTCTTCTCCATTAAAATGTAAGTTCCTTCAAGGTAAACACTGGGGTGGTTTTATTGGCTTAATTGGTGTCTAGTACATTGTAAGCATTTAATAAATGCTCTCCCTCTGTTTCTCAAAAAAAAATTGTTGTGACAGTCCATAATTTTGTGAAGCCAATGAAGATTGGATGAAGGAGAACCTGGAATGCTCTCCTGTATAGGAAGAAATTGCATCCCCAGAAGCCCACCATTGGAAGGGGATCCTGAGAAGGGCTTGGCCCATCGAGGCTCTTCCTGGACAGTGAGCTGTGCCACAATTGCTACCGTCCCCTGGATTTTAGTTAGACCAAAATGGCGCCCCTCTTGGAAACAGAATATCCCTTCTGACCCTAACCACTCTTCAAAAAGTCTTACCTTTGCGGGATCCGATAATTCAGCATTTCTTACTAATCTACAGTGTGCAAGGACACTGCACTGGGTCCTAGATAGTTCCTACATTATCTCCCACAGGACACTGAGCACATTGGGTCCTGAGCAGGTGTAGCCCTCTGCCTTCGGAGTCTGGTTCCTCCCTTTGCTGCTGCCAGTGGGATTAACCAATGGTGTTATTTGGATGTAATGATGACCATTCATATACTGCTTCACAGTTCACATAAAGCTTTGCACACAGAGCCTTGTATGATCCTTAGCACAGCTTTGTGTAATCAATAGCATAAGCATTATCCCCATTTCACAAAAAAAAAAAAAAAGGAGACAAGCTTGGAGTAGCTGGGCAGCCCAGTGGATAGAGAACCAGGCCTGGTGTCTGGAGGACCTGGGTTCAAATTTGACCTCAGACACTTCCTAGCTGTGTGACCCTGGACAAGTCACTTAACCCCCATGGCCTAGCCTTTATCATCTTCTGTTTTAGAACCAATGATTGATTCTAAGACAGAAGGTGAGAGTTTTTTTTAAAAAAGAATATTATAATTTTGTATTATTACACCAGTAGAATATTGTATTAAAATATAGATGAGGAAAACAAAGACTAAAACATGACTCCCATCTCAAGGAGCTTTTAGTCTCCTTAACAGGGAAGATGAAGCAAAAAGATGTAACCAAAGAGTAACTAGGTTGCTCTGTGTAATCCTGGAATCATGGAATCTGGAGGACCTAAATTCAAATCTGGCCTCAGACACTTCCTAGCTGCGTGACCCTGGGCAAGTCACTTAACCCCTATTGCCTAGCTCTTATTGCTCTTCTGCCTTGGAACTGATACTTGTATTAATTCTAAGACAGAAGGTGAGGGTTTAAAAAAAAAGCTATAACTAAGAGAAGATAGACTGGTAAAAGCAAGTACTCTGCTCATGCCTCCTCCAGTGCCCTGATTCCCACTATCACCCTCAAGGACAAGGTTCTTGTCCTGCCTGGGTCCTGGACCCCTTTGGCAGTCAGGGAAGCTCTTCTCAGAATCAAGTTTACTGCCTGCATTCCTAATGGAGGGAAATGATGATTTCCATGACAAATTAATGACAAGAAAGGTGTACATTTTTCTTCCATCTCAGAAGGAAAAAGGAGGAAAACCACAAGAAGATGGGCATAGAAAGATGCTCTAACCCCTGAGGTACACTAGCTATCACTGTGCTCCAGGGGAGGCTGGGGAGGCCAGCACGGAGCGCCCCCTCAAGCCTTTGCGCCCCATCCCAGCCTTATTTCCGAGGCCCACTGTAGTCCGGTAGAAGGTGTGAGGGCTTCGTAACTCCTTCCTGTGGACTTGCAAGCTTCCAAAATGCTTTTCTCCAAACAACTCCTGCCCATCTCAAAGTTAAAGATGGGAACGTTGGAGTAGGGAGCCAAGCTGGCCAAACAGCAAGACGTACAGGGAGTTCCCCGCTCTTGAACACCTCCAAACGGATCGGGAAAACAGACTGAGTGTTGATGGAGACCCCCAGGAAAAGTCACAGCAAGCCAGTCCTTTCTCCAATGCAGGCCAGAAGAGAGAGAAAGCAAGAGGTCTCTGGCCCCGGGGCTCCTGGAGCTGAGAGCATCGAACACTGGGGTAGAACCATCCGATGACTTGTGGAGGGAGGAATCTTCTGGCTTATGTGCCAAGAAAAAAAGTCTTCCCTGGAAAAATCCAGGACTGACACGTTTAACAGACACTCACAGCCGGAGAAACAGTCATTGGCAATTAGGGAAGTGCCCAGAGATCTGAGGCAGACGCCAGCACATGAAACAGAAAGGGCCTGTGAAGACGATCTCTTTCTATCTCTGAGTTAGGGGAAGTCAGCCGCATTCTTCCTGCACCCGACCTGGCCTGAGCTTTTCTGCACCAGAGCTGGGGGGCTGACTTATCCCTTCTCAAGAGCTCTGCTTTCTGTGATACACACACAAGAGGCAGCTGGGAGCACAGTGGAGAGAGCACCAGTCTGAAGTGGGGAGACTGAGGCTCACATCTGGCCTCAGACACTTCCTAGCTGTGTGACCCTGGCCAAGTCATTTAACACCGAATGCCTAGCCCTCCCTGCTCTTCTACCTTAGAATTGATACTAGGAGAGAAAGCATGTGCTTAAAAAAGCAAAACTCTATGGCTAGCCACGCAGGAGGGGTTCTTCTTACCACAAACGAGCCCCAGAACTGGACCGCACGGACCAAGTTCAATCCTGGGGGAATCTGGCTCCCAAGAGAGGGGGCTCTGCCTTTTCCCTCTCACGCTCTGACTCATTCTGCCGCCATCTCAGGGAAAATCTCTTCCATGAAACGGACATAAACGTAACTCCTCTCCAGATTCCTCCCCAAAGAGAGCAACAGAGGCCCTTCTAGAAAAGAACGCACGACACAAAATGATGCTGTCAGCCTCTGGGCAGCCGTTTATTTCCTCTACCCTGGAAGAACCGCTTAAACACAAGAGTCAGAATATATCGGTGAACAGTGACCAAAGACTGGAAACCTGGAGCTCATCTCCGGCCTCTGTTATACCTTCCCAGGAGAGTGTGGTTTGGGCTTTCAGGTTCTAAGATCACCCCCTCTTCTGAGCAATACAGTTGCAGGAAGCATCCCCCCCTCTCCCTGTAGTCCAGATCGCAGGATGTTCAAACTCATGGGATAGCCACCAAGACTGGAAATATACATATACGTCCCCCTATGGCAAACCACATAAGTAGTGGCCAAGGTTGCTGGGGAATGAGAGGGAAGAAGTGAAATCTCCCTTCTTTGCTGAAAGTCCAAGAGAGAACTTGCATTGGCCATGTCCCAACAGAGAAGCCATCTTGAAAATAGAGTGGAATCTATTTCAGTTCTTTTTTGGGGGAGGGGGTAGCTCTTCCTAACTCAGCCACCCATTCTCTTGGGGACAGCTCTCTCTCTCCCTCTCCATCTCCCTCTCCCTCTCTCTCTCCCTCCCTCTCTCTCTCTCTCCCTCCCTCTCCCTCCCTCTCTCTCTCTCTCTCTCTCTCTCTCTCTCTCTCTCTCTCTCTCTCCCTCTCCCACTCTTTCTCTCTCTCTCTCTCTCTCTCTCTCTCTCTCTCCCTCTCCCACTCTTTCTCCCTCCCTCTCCCTCTCTCTCTCTCTCTCTCTCTCTCTCTCTCTCTCTCTCCCTCTCCCACTCTTTCTCTCTCTCTCTCTCTCCCTCTCCCTCTCCCTCTCCCTCTCCCTCTCCCTCTCTCCCTCTCCCTCTTCATCTCCCTCTCCCTCTCCCTCTCTCTCTCTCTCTCTCCCCAAGGGACCAACCAAGAGCTGCTTTTAGCAAGCAGACAACACACTGGTAGCCTTCCTCCAGGGAGCCAAAGTGGACATGCCCAGTTCCATGTCAAGAGCTCCAATAAAGTCCAGAATGGTTCTCCATGCTCATAAAGGGACAGTCTCCATCTGGCTTATGGGAATGGGTCTTTCAATGAACAATCACCACCACAGTCTTTTCAAGGAGAGCTTCCTATCCCTCCTTATCACACTCACCTCATTCAAGAGTCTATTTTAGGCCAAATATGGAAACAATGTGGAAAGGAGTCCAGAGCTGTTTAAGGTTGACCCTGTGACAAAAAGATCTTGGGCTCTGATCCCCAGAATCTTCCCTCCAATGCCTTGTATGGTATGGAGCTATCCCCCATCCCATTTTCGGGGAGACCTGTGATTTCACCAGTGTGGGGAACTCCCAGAGCGGAAATAGCCCCAACTGATACATGACTGCAATGCATTTACAGTTTATGGTCCTGTTGTTTAGGGAAGTTGCTGGGGGCTCAGAGATTCAATAGCCTACTACTCCATTCTACCTCTCCTCCTCCTGCTGCTACTACTTCTAGTTCTACTACTACTACTACAGCCACCGTATTCTTTCACTACTATGTCCACCACTAATATTTATATAGCTCCTTAAGGTTTTGAAAGTTGTTTGTGCATATCTCTCTTGAACTTCAGTATAAACCTGTGAGGGAGACACTTTATTATTATCTCCATTTTGCTGATGAGAAGATTGTGGCTGAGGGGTTCAAGGACTTGCTTAATGTCACCCATCTAGTTACAGACCAGGAAAGCATTAAACACACCTCTCCTTACATCCGACCACCTTGGATGAACTGAAGGCAGATGGATCCCCAGAGCCAGTTCTGAAGGTAGCTGCACAAAGGACCCGAAGCTTGGAACAGGGCTCCCTTCATCAGTTACAGAGCCCACATGGTACAAATGGATGAGGAGTTGGATGCAAAATTTGAGTATTCACCCTGAGGCTGGAAATGTCTTCTCTCCAAGGACGTAAGTCCTCTCAGGCTATATGCAAGCACACTTCTACCTCTGGCATAGGCTTTTGTAGGAATTGTCTCGTGTTCTGTCTGCCGCCATATCTTGGGGTGGGGGCGAGTTCATTCTCAGAAACAATAGCTTCCGACCTGTGCTCAGAAAAGGAAAGAGGAAGGCCAAAGTCATTGGGTCCTCAGGCACTGGAATCCAATCAGAAGGGTTCACATGATCTTAGATCTAGCACTAGAAGGCACCTCAGAGGCCATTGGGTCCAACCTCCTCATTTTACAGTTGAGGAAACAGAGGCTCAGAGACCCTACAACACACCCAGGGTCATATAGGTAAGCATAGAGGCAAAGTTCAAGGCTAGATCCCTTAAGTCCAGAGTCAGTGTACTTTCTCCTATATCAGTGTTGGCAAACCTTTTCCAGTTTGAGTGCCCAGCGGGCAAATGCAAGCTGTCTGTGAGCTATCTCACCAGAGAGCGGAGGGGGTAAGTGCTTGCTTTGGGGGGCTGGACAGAGGGGTGGAGCCTGCACAAAATGTCCTCAGGGGCTGGGAAGAGGGGGAAGGGAACAGCTCCCCCAGTGCTGGCTCTGTACACATGCCACATCTTCCCCAACATTTCCCTATATTATACTGCCCTTCCTAGCTCCCTTTGTCCTCTTAGCAAGGTGCCCCTGCACGTACCAACCCTCCATCCCTCTGAACAAACGGCCAAGCTCTACAATCTCATCAAATCAATTAAGGAACTTTTTTCCTAATGGCATAGGGTGGGTGGAGGGGGGCAGTTTGAGGATCAAGCCCTAACAACCCATGTTTGACTCCCCACTGGTTAGTTTATTATAGCACCTGTCAAATTGGAAACCCTGATGCACTTTCTGTCCCCATAGATGCACCTGGTCTGCATTGGGGGCGGGGAGGGGGGGTCAGCTGCCCTGCCTTCCTTGTCATGCTAACAGATTGGAGCAACCCTGAGAAGCCACTAGGCATAACTGGTTTTTATATTATGAGCTCCCTCCCCCAGCTGCTGATAGGCAAGTTTTTCCTTCCCTGTCTCCTTAAGTTACAAATAATTCTGGGCACACTTGAAGTGGAGGGAACAGTCTTCTTGGCTGCCCAACCTCCCTGAGATAAAAAAAACTCTTACTTTCCATCACTTAGGCTAGATTTGAACTCAGGGCCTCCTACCCCTAGCCTGGCTCCCAGGCCACTGAGCCACCTAGCTGCCCCCTTCTTGAGACATTTGTAATCACTGTGAATGTATGTAAAGCAGTCAAGTGGAAGGATTGTTGACTCTGAGTCTGGACTACCAAGGTTCAAAATCCATCTCAGATTTCTCATTAGCTTGGACCAGTCACCTCATTCCCCAAGTCTTGGTTTCTTCATTCCTTAAAAAAGGGGGTTTGGGGGCATCTGGGTTACTCAGTGGATTGAGAGTCAGGCCTAGAGATGGAGGTCCTGGGTTCAAATCTGGCCTCAGATACTTCCTAGCTGTGTGACCCTGGACAAGTCACTTGACCCCCATTGCCTAGCTCTTACCACTCTTCTGCCTTGGAACCAATACTAAGTATTGATTCCAAGACAGAAGGTAAGGGTTTGAAAAAAGGGGGGGGGGTTGCCCAAGGAATTCCAAGTTCCCTACTAGCTCTAGATCTAGAATGCTGTGTGGTAGTGCCAGAAACACACACACAATTAGAACTTGACTATGAAAATCTTGCTATTCACCCCCATGTCCCATACAGACCTCCTCTCCCTGCTGCCCTGCCTGCTCCCACAGTCTCCTTCCTTTCTCTCCCATCTGACCTTGGAGAATCCTGCTGGAATTGGCTGTCTCAGCTGTGGACAACAGATAGTGGCCCAACACTTGAGGAGGGGGTGGCGACTCCAAAGAAGAGAAGTCCTTGATTCCCAGCAATGGCTACTTGGCAATCTCCCCCCAGATTTCCCCCACTTTCATTTCTTGACTGAATGGGGTCAATCTCACTCTCATCTTAAAAACACTCTCCCCCTAGAGCCCAAAGGCCCACCATCCCCGGGGGAAAGAACCCCGGGTGACTGGTCGTGTCTCCCTGCCCATGGAGGGTTTGGGGGTTGCCTTCTCTCTCCTTTCCTCTTAGACACTCTTCACCAGTTTGGCACCAAGAGCAGACTTAGACCTTAGGGCTGCCCAGTCCCGTCCCTCCCCTGCTGCCCTCATCACTCAGTTCATTAGGGAAGGAATTCCTAAACCGGAACCCTCCACCCTCTCCAAGGCTCTATCGGTGTCCAGCACTGTGGGCCAGGCACCCGGGGGGGGGGGGGGGCTACTCGGGAAATCCATTCTCCAGAAGGATGGAAGCATTTGGAAGAGAAGTAAATGAGTCTGAGACATGCACCGCAAGTCCTGAGCTCCGGTGCTGGCCTTACTACCTAGATAAGACTTGGTTTCTTCATCTGCAAGGCAGGAATAATAGTGTTTTGCTACGTGCCTCCCCGGGTCAGAAGGGCTTTTGGTGATGGCTGTTTTTCAAGCTTTATGCCATGGAATATCAGCATGCCGCCAATATTGTCGTAAGGCCAGGAAGCATGGGACATGAGGGTTTCCAGAAATTAAAACTTTCTCATCAAGAGCAATGGAGAATAGGTTGGTGGGTGTGTGGTGCAGGCTATTTCATTTAAGGAATTTCCTAGAAGGACAGGGATTCTGTTGAAAAAACAAACAGACCCTTCCCTTCCATCTTGGAACCATTACTGCATATTGGTGCCAAGGCAGAAGAGTGGTAAGGGCTGGGCCATGGGGTTAAGTGACTTGTCCAGAGTCACATAGCTGGGAAGTGTCGGAGACCAGATTGGAACTCAGGACCTAGGCTTGGCTCTCTATCTGCTAAATCACTTAGCTGTCCCCAACAGGGATTCTTAACTTTTAATTTTGTAATTTCCCCTGATACTTGATCAATAAGCATTTATTAAACATTGATTGTGGGTGGCATTGTGCCAAGGACTGGGGCTAGAGAGACAAAAATAAAACAGACTGTGCCCCAAGGAGCTTACACTGAAGATGACCAGGCACTGCAAGTCTGAATACAGAGCTACTGGACATTGCCCATTACATCAGGGCCCAACATCTGAAGAGGCATAACAGGAGGACACTTGGTGTGAGCTGAGGGCTGCCAAGAGGCCCATCTGCTCCAAAGATCTTTCCTTATTGGCCTTCCTTGGCATCTAGATTTCCTACCTTTATTTCATTCTTTGGTTTCAGGCATTTTCTCCAAAAGGTCCCCCTTTGAGAGAGGCAAAGCATTAACTACTACATTCCCATACGCAGGGATTCATCAGTCAGATTAGTGAGACCTCCAAGAATGGTTCGGGGTACATTGGACAGTTGGGTCTTTTTGAAGAGGGAAGGCAGCTTTAGGAAGGTCTGGAGCACGTGGTGATGTTAGAAAGGGCTGCCCTGGTAGAAGAGAGACAACGAGGAGGAAGGGATTGTGCTGTGCTGGAGGTCCTTGGGCAGAAGGAAGGACACTGGGTGGGACTGAGGAGACAAGGTTAGTCAAAGGGAACAGGAGGTACCAAACAAAAGGGAAGGAAGGAGTGCCCATGTGGGGAGGACTCAAAAGATGGACCTTTCCCTTCTGATGTGGGCCAGAGCCTGTGCTGACCATCCCAGTATCCTCCTTTCCCTGATCCAGAATACAGTCCTCTCCCCTCTGCAACTAGGGAGGGAGTCTGATGTTTCCCCTGAAATCATTGCCCTGTGGTCAGTCTTGCTAAGAGCCTCTCCAGACTTTATCTAGTCCTCAGATCCATCACCATTGCCTTGTTCCTAGCCAAAGACTTATCTTCATGGTAGATCAAATGACCAGCGCTCCTGTTCCTTCCAATGCCACAGTATCTGAGAACCCTGGGGCACTTCTGTGCCACAAGAAAGCCTAAAAGGACTTGAGTGGAGGAGTATAAGGTCAGAGACAGAGAAGGAGAAAGGAGAGATAAGAGGGGAGATAAAGGAGGAGGGAGAAGGAGAGGGAAAGAGAGACAGAGAGATAGAGGGACAAAGAGAGAAGCAGGGAAGGAGAGGAAAGAAGAAGAGAGGGAAAACAAGACTTCATGCTCTTTGATGGGATGGGAGAGATGGGATTGTAAGCTTTTTGAGGGTAGGGGCAATATCTTAACCCATTTTATTTTTATTTTGTATTATTTATTTTTTAAAACCCTTACATTTTATCTTAAAATAGAGCAGTTTCAGGGCAGAATAGCAGCAAGGGCTAGGCAATTGGGGTTAAGTGACTTGCTCAGTATCACACAGCAAAGAAGTTTCTGAAGTCAGATTTGAACCCAGAACCTCCCATCTCTAGATCTGGTTCTCCATGCGCTGGACCATTAGCTGCCCTTCTCTGTTCATTTAATCAAAAAACATTTATTAAGCCCTTGCCCTGCATAAATGTACTCTACTGCACAGGCACTAAGAAAGGTACAAATTGAAATGGACATCAGTTTTCCCACCAAACTCTGAGGCCAGTGTGGCTCAAGCCCCTGTCTTGTGTCTACTCTACTCATGGTATAGGCAAGAGCCCCAAGTTAAACAGAAAATCATTGAACTGGAGCATACTAGCTATCAACATTTTCTATACAAATCCTGCAGTAAGATTATTCTTAGCCTCCATTCACAAGCGAGTGCTATCTCTCCTACCTCAAATACCAGTGAGGTAGGGCGCCAACCCCAGAAAGCCATGATTTGAATATAGGAAGAGGCTTGTCAGCACTAGAGCCCTTGTATCCCAGCTGGGAAAAGCGCTCCTACCTGAGTTCTCATGGCTTCATCTCCTGGCAGCTGACTAGGTCTTGCTGCTGCTTTGGCCCTGTCTCCGAAGCTCCATTCACTGGATCTCCTCCCTTTTATCCTGCTTTCTACTTCAGTAACTGTCATCTGCTGAAGGTCCACACCCTTCTCTCTCTCTCTCTCTCTCTCTCTCTCTCTCTCTCTCTCTCTCACACACACACACACACACACACACACACACACACTCACTCACACTTCTGCTGCTCTTCTTTCCCTGCTTTGCTGACATGATGCTGCTTTGGAGAAGGGTCATTGCCCTGTTCAAATGAAATCACCCAGGCTGCCTGCTACAGAGGCCACCAAAACATTTCCAGCTCCATCTTTAACCTTCCTCATGTCTCTGCCCTAGCTGGCGCACAAAAGAGCGATTCAGGCAGCTCTCGCAACAGAAAGTGCCCATCTTTTAGTCTTAGCAAAGTTGGGACAAATGAATTCCTTTCTCCTTTTTCCACTCCAGGCAGAAAGCAGGGCACACCCAGATGCTGTACCTTCCATTGAGTATTTTTGAGGATGAGGCTAGATGGTCAGAGCCCTTTGCATTTGCCCTGCTGTCATGTCTTTCTGTCCCCCACCCTTTACAAGGTCCCAGAACTATCACTCAATCATGCAAACTGCCCTGAAGTCTGGTGAACCTCAAGATGGCACTAGAAATGCTGGAGGGGAGGGGCACAAGCTAGAAGCCTCAGCCTTTGGGCTCCTGAGAAGAAATAACTTCCATTTATATAATGCTTTAAGCTATACAATGTGCCTTCCTCACAACAAGCCCAGGAGGTAAACAGTAAGCATGTTATTTCCCTCATCTAAGAGATGAGGATACCAGGGCCCAGTGGGGCAAAAACTTTGTTGTCAGTCAAGTGTCTCATTAAGTGGCAGATCCAGGATGTGACCCTCGGGCTTCTGATCTGAAATCCAAGACTTTCCCCAGTCACATCTATTATCCCCCTGCATCAAAGAGCTCCAAATTAAATAAGATTGCTGAGCAAAACCAAATTTAATCAACCAACAACCAAGTACCAAAGTCTCCATGACAGTCCACAAACTACAAATGGGTTTAATTGGAAAAAGGTGGCAGTTGGGGCCATATGTGGCTATTTCTACTGAAACTTGCTCTGGCTGTGTGTTAGAGGTTACATAGGATTTCTATGGTGGGACCAAAGCTGTCTCCAGGCTAAGAAGTGACCTTGGGCCTTGGGCTTTGGGAACTGGGCCACTGGGGCTACAGATGGTAGACAACAAGCCTGAAGGAGGAAGAGAAAGAGCCTGTGTCATCCAGTATAAAACATGTTGTCCGTTGTCAGCACCCTGGCCAGGGGCAGTGGGAAACCCAGAGGAGTCAGCTATCAGCACCAAAGTAAGGGACAGCTTTAAGTTGCTCACAGCTTCACAAAGTTGCCCCACCACTACTTGGGGGGCCTGAGGTGAGTAGGAAGGACAAGATATGATGAGCCATATGAGAAAAATCAAGGGTTGACTACTTTGCTGCTGATACTCATGGACCCACAACCAGTGGAGAACCTCATAGCAGCTCAAACCTAGTTGCGCATCTAGATTTTAGGAGGAACTCAGCTACATTTTCAGTATTCCCAAGGAATCTTTGGTGACTAAACATGTCTCTGTGTCTCTCTTCTGGGATGCCAATTCATGGGGAGGCAGTCAAGAGAGCTGTGTGTACTTTTCTGGTCCCTGACTCCCAGCCCTGAGGAAAACTGTTCCCTTGAGCGCTGTCTATACACCATCTGGTACCAGATATTCCTAGAATTGTTTCAAAAAGAGTTATGGAGAATATCTTTGGGAGGTGGGGAGGAGGAAGACACATGGAGATTTAGCCTTCCAGTATTAGCTGATCTGTGATGATCATGCCTTCTTAGGCCAGCCTTGGTAACACCTCTGATGGGACACCTGTTTGAGCCTTGAACCCCGGACATAACAATCAGCCTCTACCTTTAATTTATCATCACCAGTGCAATGAAGGATGCCCTCTGCTACCTCAATATCCAAATACATAATCTCCTAAAGGCTTCTCCCACCACCAGTGCTCTAAAGACAAGGTGCAACCACATGCCGTCATTTGGGGACAGCTGGCCCCCAGCTGGAACCCTTTCCAACCCCCAACCCCAATACTTCCTTACGAGATAATAAGTGTAGCCCTAAGTAGTCATCTGAGGGTCATACCATTCCCACTGTAGCCCTGGTGTTTCCAGGACAGCTAGCTCTGTTCATCCTCAGACCTTCTGTTGATAAATCAGGAGAGAGCAGAATGAAGGGGAAGGCTCTACAACAGAGTGAATCTGTTCAATTCCATTGGCTAGTTGAACAACCAATATGCATCAGGTTAGACAGTGATTGAATTACAACCAATTAAAGCCTTCATGGACTGACCTCATGTGGATAGACAGCTCAGCAAGCCAGTGATGATATCATTGGGGTACTCTCTTCTCCCTTGGAGCTCTTAACTATTGGCAAGGGATAGGGGCTCAGAGCCATACTCTCAGACATGAGTTGAGTCTTTCAATTAGTCCAGGGCCCAGTGTTCATCTGTAGTTGCCTTCCTTACAAATTAGCCAGGTTAAACTGGCAAATTTCATTCATACTATCACCCACCAATGGAGATGAGTAGGATCCCTTCAAGGAGTCTCATTTTTCCAAAGGATGAGACACATTCTCTCTGGAACAAAGTCAAAGGTGCTGGCCCAGTGGTAACAAGGCTTACTCTTAAACAAGGAGCAAGGAACTTCAAAGATAGAATTCCTCAGGGTACCAGATCCTGCTGGGTTTTGTGCTCCTCCCATGCACCACACTGATAATATTTCAGCCTTCTTGAACCTCACACTCTGTCTACACAACTCCTATCCCATGTACTCTTCAGTCTAGAAACTCTAGCCTCCTTGCTGTTCCTTGCATGGCACTCTATCTCCCACCTATGGGCATCTTCACTGGCTGTTCCTCATACCTGAAACGCTCTAGCTCCTAGTTTTTCTGACTTTTTAAAAATCTCAATTAAAGTCTTCTCTTCTGCAAGCAGCCCTTTCCAATCCCCCTTAATGTAAATGCCATCCCTCCATTGTTTATTCACAATTTATCCTGTCTATATAGTGTTTGTATGTAATTGTTTCCCCCATTGACTCCCCCATTAGACTAGAAATTCTTTGAGGGTAGGGACTGCTTTTTGTTTTCTTTTCCTTTTCCTTTTTTTTCTTCTTCTCCTCAGGTTTTTTTTTTTTGCCACAACTCTTGATGTTTTGGGGGGAATGGTGATTAGGATCAATGAGGGATTTCTATGGCTCAGGAGAGAAATCTCTGATCAGCCTGTCACCTTGGGCTTTCTCAGGCAAGAGAGAAAGAGATCAACTGTCTCCCCCTGGAATCTCCTCTTCCCTCAAGATTCCAAACCTCCTTCACCATCCCCCACTGTGGATGCAAACCTTGCCATGTCCTTTAGGCTCTGTCCCTCAAAGTCTCTGGATCATTCCTCTATCACACCTATCATGATTTACTTTTATCTCCAAGCCCTAAAGTTGCCGAGTATCAAATACACCGATAAAGAATATTAAAAGCTCAGAGAGCCTAGCTACGCTGCAGAAGCCAGTCAGTAAAGGGACTTGGTAGGAGGAAGAAAGCACCTATACTTAGGATGTAGGAGCCAAATGTTATAGATATTAAATTTTGCCTTGTTTGCTTCAGTCCATCCTTCTATCTATTAAGATCTATTTGGATGAGAGTTTTTAAACCCTCATTTTCCATCTTAGAATCAGTACTAAGTATCAATTTGAAGGCAGAAGCAATAGGTGCCTGGAGTTAACTGACTTTCTCAGGGTCACACAGCTAGGAAGTATCTAAGGTCAAATTTGAACCCAGAACCCCCCCCCCACACACACACACTCTGGGTCTGGTTCTCTATACACTGAGTCATGTAGCCACCCCTAAAGTTACACTTTAAAAAATATAAACCTTTACCTTCCCTTGTAGTATCAATTCTAAGGCAAAAAGGCAAGAGCTGGGGAATTGGAGGGAAGGGCCTTGCCCAGGATCACCCAGATCTTCCCTACTCCAGGCTGGTGTTCTGTCCACTGAGCCACCTAGCTGCCCCAAATTCTCTTTACATTCCCAATCTCATAGATACTATAGACATTCTTATCCCCAATTTTACAGATGAAGAAATGGAAATTCAGAAAAAGTCAATGACTGGCCCATCATGACATGGCTAGGGCAGGAGTCAACCCTGAGCCTTCCCATTTCTAAGTCCATGCCTTGAAGTCTCTGGATAAGGAGTTTGGAGCCAAGACTGGGTCTTTTTGTGATGTTGTGGCACCCGAGTCCAGATTCCTACACACCGAGCCTTCAGGAAATATCTAACTAATAAATTGGTTGATTGGGGTCATTCTTGCCAATGCTTTTAGCCTGCCTCCAAGCTGCTATTCGTGTGACAAAATGTAAGCCAGGGTTAAGTTCAACCCAAGCTCTCTTCAGTGATAATTTCTCCCATTAAAATTCCCCTCCAATGCCTTATGTGGGTTCTCATAGGCTACACTTAGAAACGGGATCATAGATCTCGAACAGAAAATGATTTGCTCCAGGTTCCCTGGCTAAGTAAGTGACAGAGCCAAGATTCAAAATCAAACCCTAACTCCAGAATGGGGAACATTCCTCTCTCTGAACCATCTTTCCTGACCCAAGATATGAAATCACCTCCTAGCACTCCAGGATCAGCCCGCTGTCCACTGGACCACAGTGGAGTTCTACCCAAGGGCTTCCAACTCCCGATTCAACATTGCTGTTCTTTCAACTATCCCAGGAGACTCTCTCCTGAAATTCCTGCACTTCTTTCTCTCTCCTGAATGCCCAGGATACACCTGGGAGTGCCCGCCTTTGAAGTCACATAGATCTAGAGATGGAAGGGACCCCAGAGGTCCTCAAGGCCAGACCCTTTACTTCATAGGTGAGGAAACTGCCCCGAGACAGTAATTTGCTCCTTATAGAGGACAAGCCCTCACCCATCCTTCCCAATTGCAAAAGCTTTGAATGGGTCCTGATGATGGACTTGTGTCCATTACCCACGGACCAGCCTATTCAGTGAGGTTCATCACCAGCTGGAGTGTTAGGTGATGAGTTACTCAGCTGAAACACCTTTCCGAGACTTTCTCACAGGACCCAGCAAAAGAGTCATGAGCTGCTCCAGGGGAAAGACGATGAGCTCCTGAATGACTTCAGTGCTGTAATGAAGTAGCCCCTCTCATTCCTTGGTAGAGTTCTCTCTGGAACCCTGCTAGACTGGAAGTCCTCTGAGGGCAAGATCTGTCTTATCTCCCCATTTCCTCTCCTTGATCATGCAGGACAGCGCTCTGTACCCACAGAGTTATTTAATAAAGGTTTCTCTGACTTGAGGTCAATGGTCTTCCTCTGCCTTTCTTTGTATTCCCAGTGCCTGGCTGGATTGTGGGCTATAGGCTGGAGCCAGGATGGGGTAAGATCTGGGCACACTGCCCATGGCCACTGCTCGGATGGGGGAATGTGTGAGAATGTTGGGTGGGGGGAGAAAAGAAATTTGACCAGGTCAGGAGCCTCTGTTTACTAATACACGATAATCGTGTGCACGTGTGTGTAACTCAGAACAATCTGGTGCTTTGGTACCATGTGCGTATATTATATAATGTTAGAGAGGTCCTCTGGCTGGTCTGGCATTGCAAAGTGAATATGAAGCTTTCCTGCAGACCTGCTGCTTCATGAAGCTTTGGTCTTAGAAAGGGAGACTGTCACAAGTAGAAAAACTTGGCAATCATCTCTCTAGCAAACCCTTGTCCTCAGCCCCTGCCAGTGCAGGCTGCTTGTTCTGATGGATCCTGGGAAATGAGTCCCAGTCCTCTCCACACCACTCTCTCCCTGCTCCTCAGTGCCAGAGCTTCCAGCAGGCTCCTGAAGGCAGACCCAGAGGGAGGCATGCTGGTCTGAATCAGGCAAGGGCAAGACCACTGGCTCTGTGTCATGGGCACTTAACCCACAGCTCAAAGAAAGCCCCTAACTCAAACTCTTCTCAGAAAACCCTTCTCTTAAGGGGCCCCACATTATAGGATCATAGCTGCAGAGCTGGAAAGGGCCTCAGTGTGCAAGCAGTTCAATAACCTTGTTGGTTGGTGGGTTTCTTGTTGTCTTTCATACTCAGAGAGGACCAAAATGGCACCACTGATGATGCCTTTTGACTGGTTCATAAATTAAGGGAGGCAGAGAATTCATCAGCCTCACTTTCTTCCAGAGTCATTTAAGTCCAGCTTCAAGATAAATTGGGGGGGGGGGGAGCCTGAGATGTGGTGGATGACCTTGGCTTCTCTAATGTTTAATCAAGCTCTAGGGGCTCCATAGCACCCATTCTAAAATGGAAAAATTGTTCTCCTCTCATGTTACTGATGAGGAAAGGGAGGTAAATGAGTCCTTGAAGGAAAAGCTCAAGCCCTGTTTCCTGAATGAGACATTCCTTCATTTGACCCTTCCTTCCTCCCTCAGCACTTTTTCCCTCTAGAAGCTACTTTGTACAAATTTTCAATAGACTTTATGCATACATAAAATTTCCCACCTCAAGGCAACTAGGTGACTTAGTGGATAGAGCACCAGGACTAGAATTGGAAGAATCTGAATTCAAATCTGGCCTTAGATACTTCCAGGTGTGTGGCCCTGGACAAGTCACTTAACCCCCATTGCCTAGCCCTTACCACTCTTCTGCCTTGGAACTGA
Source organism: Monodelphis domestica (assembly GCF_027887165.1). NCBI lineage: Eukaryota > Metazoa > Chordata > Mammalia > Didelphimorphia > Didelphidae > Monodelphis > Monodelphis domestica. The sequence goes on from NC_077231.1 coordinate 94,141,392, forward strand.
TACTTACTATTGATTCTAAGACTGCAAATGGGGGTTTAAAATAAAAAATAAAATAAAATTATCCCCCCCCCCCCCAAAGTAAGCTTCTTGAGGGCAGGAACGATTTTCACTTTGTTAGCATCTCTAACATTTTATGCAGCCCCTGGCACATCATTAATGCTAACTGATCAATTTATTGACTTCTGTGTAATTTATATTGACACATCCCTGCAGGGCACAAGCTCCCTGAGGGCAAGACTGTTTTCTTTCTCTCTCTCTTTTTTTTACTTTTGTATCCACAGGACCTAGCAGAGAGCCAAACACATAGTAAGTGGGGATTATTCAGAAACTACATTCAGTTCTCACCTAGAGATCATACTTCATATACATTTAATTTGATCCTTACAAGTCGGTGAGAGGACTACTGGAAGGAATTGTTTTGTCCATTTCGTAGATATGGAAATTGACTCTCTACACCACTGCTAATACTACTGGACTTTCTTTAAAGAGAAAGAATAACCCCAAATCAGTTGAAAACAAATGATTAAGCATAGTCCCAAGAAAGAGAAGAAAAGCTGCTTCCCCTCAGTCGTTTGTGAGGGGAGAGAGAGTTCACAAGTATTTAAGTGTGCACGTAATCTCAAGTTTCTTAAAAAGTATTGATCAGTTTTGCTGGCTTTTTAAAAAAGTCCTTTGTTATAAGGGATGACTCCTTGTGAGGAAGAGGAGTAAAAGGGGAAATCTAGGCAGCATAAAAGCAAAAGATAGCAAACAAGATCTACTTAAAAATAAAATGTAATTCTGGATTCCCTGCTCCAAGATAGAACTTTCCCTGTATATTGTTTGGTACAAGTGAGCACGGTGCTCATTTTAAAAAGGAGGAACGTGAGGATCAGAGATATTAAGGGGCTTGTTTGAGGCCGCACAGCTTTCCAATATCAGATTTAGGGTTCAAAAGGAGTTTTCTGGAGTTGGAGCACAGCATTCTTTCCCACTCTGTATCCCTTCTGTTCATAGAACTTTTGATTCCCAATCAGCATATAGGATTTATTCATTTACCACACTGCCTCTGCAAAACCTCCAAAGTTTCCCTTTTTTCTACAGGATAGAGTTCAAATTTCTTATCTCGGCATTCAAAATGTTCCAGATTGAGTCTAATCCAAGGACAACCTAGTAAATGTTTAACAATCAGCTCTCTATAAGGGAAAATGTACTCTGACACTTTTAAGTTTAATCTGCATTGTTAACATTTTCTCTAGCATATATACGTTTTTTCTTTTTAACCCTTGTTTTCAGTCTTGGAATCAATACTATATTGGTTCCAAGGCAGAAGAGTGGTAAGGTCTAGGCAATGGGGGTCAAGTGACTTGTCCAGGGTCACACAGCTAGGAAGTGTCTGAGGCCAGATTTGAACCCAGGACCTCCTGTCTCTGGGTCTGACTCAATCCACTGAGCCACTCAGCTGTCCCTCCAGCTCCCCTGCACCAACCTCTCCTTCCCTCCAGTCAACATGGCTTCTTTACTTTACTCTGAATCTGTTTTCATTCTTCCCCTGACTCTGAGATCACATCCTCTGGAGTCTTCTTTCTTAACATTCATCATTTACCATTCACCTTGCAATCATCTAATATCCCCAAACAGACCATAAATTCCAGAAGGGCAGACAGCATCTTTATAGTGGCATGGCTCTGTGAAAACAGTGCTGGCTTAGGAGTCACCCCAGGACCTGTTTAATCTTGAAAGCCACTGTATGACCTCTATGGAGTCATTTCATCTCGGTGGGTCTCAGTTTCCACATCTGGAAAAATGAGGGGAATTTTTTTAAGAAAGAAAAAAATGAAAATTTTGGTCTGGAAAACATTTAGAGATTCCTTCCTGCTCAGTCCATGATAGAGATGATAGAGATATAGATGTGTACGTGATGTTCCCCTACAGGACTTGGCAAAAAAAAAATAATAAAAGTTGCTGCTCTCTCCTTCTTGGGATCTCTCTCAGGAAACTGGATGTTTCCCATGCGCTTAAAACTGATTTTGTATTCTATGGATTTGTGTTTGTCTTGTGTCTTCTGCTAGACTGTACTCTTCTAAACAAGGAGGATTTGGGCCACATTGGGCCAACAATGAGGGGCTGGGACTGGCATGGGTGGGGTGGAGAGATTGCCATTTCACTGGTGTGGAAATTTTCATCCACATAATTCAGATGATCATCTCTTCTGTGAATTAAAGTCTTAGAGAGTGGTTTAGGGACCCAAAGTCCTTTCAGAGGCAGGACTTGAACCAAGGTCCTCCCAATTCCAAGACCAGCTCTCTCTGAAAATGACTTTTCATGGTTGTGTTCCATTAATCAATAAGTCATTTCTCCAGCATGTAAGTGCCTGAGTCACATGCTGGGGATACCAAAAAAGTCAAAACAGTCAAAAGATCATTTGAATCATCACTGTAGAGCTACAAGGAGACCATCTTTTCTAACAACTTCATTTTATAGAGGAGGAAACTGAGGCCCAGAGAGAGGAAAACATTTGACCAGTGTCACATAGCCAGGAAGTGACAGAATTGGGATTCAAATCTAGGTCCTCTGACATTTCCTCACCTGAAAAATGGAGGGGTTTGGGCTAGATGGCCACTAAGGTCCTTCAATACTCTATTTCTGTTATCTTAGCATTCCAAACCCATTGGGCTAAACTCTATGACCACCACTGAACTGGATGCCTTCTAAGGTCTTGAGATATTTGATCTTATGATCTGGGTTCAAAGCTCATTCTAGAAACTTACCCTCAATTCCAACTAACCCTAACATCATGTGACCTGGGACAGGCCAGAGAAAGAGAGGGGAGGAAGTTGGGGGAGAGAGGGGTGGGAGAAAGAGAGAGGGGAAAAGAAGGGGAAAGAAAATAGAGAAGAGATAGGGAGGAGAAACAGAGACAGAGTTAAAGAGGGAGGTCAGAGGAAGAGGAGGAAGAGGAAAGAACAAACATTTATAGTGTTTATAATGTGCCTAGTACTCTGCTAAGAGGTAGAGATATTATTGATTGAATGAACCTGTAAATGAATGCTTGTTGACTTGAATTCAGTATTAAGAATCATCCCTAATTGTTTTAGTTCTCTGGATAAATGCCAACTTTCTAGAGTGCTGAGATGGCCAGGCCATCTGTGTGACCCCGTGGTTCATGATGGCCATTCTTAAGTCCTTAGAAAAATATCTCCATTACTTCTCCAGGCTGGAGGTGGATAAGGGATCAGGTGCTGAGGTTGTGTATAGATGACTCTAGATGGATCTCCATTGATCCAGGGGATCCAGAGAGACTGGGATTCTACAGAAGACTGGCCAGGGCTGGGGGAGCATTGGAGATGGAGTGAATTCAGAAGACAAGGAGCTCAGGGTCCCTAGAACCACAATCGTGAAGCTGCAGCTGACCTGTGATGGTGGGATGACAGGCTTAGGGCTAGAAGGGAGCACATACTCTAAATCTCACCTCTTTCATTTTACAAACAAGTAAATTGAAGCCCAGGTAAGGGACTTGTCCAAGAAGTCTGCTAAAAAGGCAGCATCAGCAAAGTTCATTGGGTAACAAGAGTGATAACAACTGATATATTTAAGATGATTTTGAAGTGTCCAAAATCCTTCCTGGCTTTTTTGAGCCTCAGACCACCCGTTGGGAAGCACTACAATGATTTCAAATCCCAATTTCACAGGTGAGGAAAGCAGTTACTTGTTCAGGGTCACACTATTATAGGTAAGATTCAAATGATCTTTCAAGGAAGTTCTTGTTTCCAAGTACTGAACTTTTCCAACTTGAGTTAAGTGGATAGAATAGAAAAAGCCCAAACCTGGAGTCAATAAGTCATGAATTCAAATTCCACTCCCAACCCTTAGTAGCTGTGTGACCAGAGGCAAATTAGTTCCCTTTCCCACTTCAGGTTCATCACCTGCAAAAGGGACATAATCAGATTTGTAGCTCCTATGACCTCAAGTGAAATGCTGAATGCCAGTGAAATCGGGTGATTATTACACAGGTAGGGAGCAACAGATCCAGGTCCTCCCACCTTGAATCCAGAGCTTTTCTCATTGTTTCTCGGCCCTAGGCTCCCTGACCTTAGTGATCCAAAAGTTTGGACATGCTTAGTATGTGGGGTGGAGCTATCCTGGGGTCCTTTCATAGATAATAGATTAAAAGTGGAAAAGTTTCAGGAATTTAGAGATTCATTCAATAAGTATTTATTGTGTCCCTACTATGTGCCCCACATCTGTGCTAGGCATTGGGATTTCAAAAAAGAAACTATCTGCCTTAGAGGAACTTTCATTCTCCTGGGGGGAGAAGGGATGTTGAACACAGAAGGATAAATATATCTGTGTATGTATGTAAATATGGCAGCTAGGTTGGGAAATGGATAGAGCTCTGGGCCTGGAGTCTGGAAGACTGGAGTTCAAATTTGACCTCAGAAACTTATTAGCTCTGTGGCCCTGACCAAGTCACTTAAGCCTGTTTACCTCAGTTTCCTCATCTGTAAAATGAGCTGGAGAAGGAAATGGCAAAAGATTCCAGTACCTTTGCCAAGAAAACCCTAAAAGAGGCCATGAAGAGGTGAATATGACTGAAAGCAACAATAACAAATATATGCATATATATTAAGTAATATAATCTATTATGTAATTATTTAGATATTAGATAAAATAATTTCTGGAGGGAAGGGCACTAGCAATTGGGGCAATTTCAATAGACTTCCTGGAGAAGTAGCACCTGAGATGAATTTTGAAGAAAACACAGGATTCTCTGAAGCATACGTGGAAAAGGAAGGCAATTCCAGGCACGGGCACAGCAAATGCAGAGTCATTGAGATAGGAGATGGGGAGTTCCCTATAGAAAACAACAAATAGGTCAATTTGGCTAAAAAAAAAAAAAGAATACAGACCTTGAGATGGAAGAGACCTGGGAAACTATTTTTCTGGTTTTTACATTTTACAGATGAGGTAATTGAGGCCTAGAGAGAGGAAGGGCTTGCACAAGGTAACAGGCAGGAAGCATTGAAGGTGGGATTTAAACTGAGATCCTTTGATTTTGAAGCCACCAGTGTTGCTTCCATTGTAGTATGTTGCCTTCAATGAGCGTGAAGAGATGGAGGTCTGATGCAGTGTCCTGATTTCCTGGAGATCATGGCTAGATGGAGCTGGTGAGAGCTAGCCTTGGAGCCTCCTGGTCCACCCTAATTCAAGTTCCCCTGGAGCACTGGGTCCGGCAACTCCCCAGAGTTACAGGGGAACTGCTGACCCGCCTTGGTAAAGAGAATTTCCTCACCTGGGCGTTAGGAATCCCAGTGAAAGCCCAGATGTAGCCCTTCTTCCCCATCTAGGATGTAGGTAGAGACAGGATTTGAACCCCAGACTTCTGATTCTTTCTCCATTGAACGAGGCTTAAGTAAGGCACGTTCTCTCCAACCCCAGCCCCCCAGGTGGCCATTGTTTTGTCTTTGGATCCCACCCCCACCCCAGTAAGAATGCTTACCCAGCTGCTTTCTACTAGGACAAACTTTCCAAACCCCCTCACTCCCATTAACACCTTCCCTTGCCCGGACTTTGGCCAGGAAAATCGAAGCCCCCCAACGAGCACTGTGCAGTGTGCTCTGTGGCCGCCCCAGGGATGGGCAATGCCCCCTAAATCCACATGGCCTGAGGCTGCGGCTAAGGGCCAACCTTAGTTTGCACGTGAGCAAAGTTAGAGCCTCAGAGATCAACCGGCAGCTCTGGAGCAGAGCGGGCTTCGAGCTAAACTAGTTGGACCCCCTGATTCTGCAGAAGAGGGGATCGGGGCCCAGCTGGACCCCCGCGTAAAGTCACGATTGGAACCCAGGTACCGGGCCTTCCTCGAGGCCCAGGACACCAGACCGGAAAACAAGGCTGCCTTTCGGGGTTAAATAGTGGATTCAAACAGTTGGGGACTCGCTAAAATCCCAACTCTTTTCTCGCTTTCCAGTCACCGCCCCCCCCATTCCCCCTACACCTTCTCTCAGTGTCTCCCCCCCCCCCCTTCCTGTTTAGCCGCAGCAGCGCGCTCTCTTTTACTGGGTTGAGGTTTGGGTGCTTCCTTCTTCCCCCAGCCCTCCCCCCTTCTTCTCTTCCTTTTTATTCGAGGGCGGAGGCGGGCGGGGGGGGGGGGGAGAGTCTGGGGCCCTAGAAAACGTTGCCTCTGTCCATGGTCAAAGTAATTCAGCTGTAATCCCTTTTCTCCTCCTCTCCTGGAGTTCTATTCATATTCTAATCACAGCTTTCCCTTCCCTAAAACAGCCACTTTATCCTAGGCTGCAGAGATCCCGGCTTTGCACTTTGCTTCCACTTCCAGCATGCACCCCCCCTTCTCCTCTACCCCGCCCGGCCCAAGCCCTCCCCCCAGCCCCTTTTCTGCACATTCAACTCCTGGAGCCCGGCTCGCAGAGCTGGGGAGGGGAGGGGGAAGGAGAGGAGAGGGAGGAGAGAAGGGGGAGGGAGGCAACTAGTGCCAGTGCCTGGGAAACCCTCCTCCCCACTTAAGGTAACGGTCCGGGCTCCTTACAAACTTCTAGACTAGGCGCGCGTTGGGGGGGGGGGGGGAGATGGCAGAGATAAAGGAAAGAGATTGGGAGACCCTGGCTCAAGGAGAATGCAGACGAAAGTCCCTTTTTTCTTTGCAAGGTGGAAAGGAAGGTTCCTCCGCTGCTGAGGCCACTCTCCTTCTCCGCCCTCCCCCTCCCCCTGGCCCTAGGCTCTGGCCTGCCCTTCAGTCTCCCGCCTCCGCACCACGCCACCACGCGGGGCCTGACAGCCTCGGCTCAGAGGTGGGCGCCACTGCTTCAAGTCAGGGAAACCTCTACTGATCTTTTGGGGCTCCTCCGGGCTTTCCCCTTCTACCACCCCCTACAAAAACAAACGAAGGTGGAGGGAGTGTTGGGGTAGACTGGAGCGGTGTGGGGCCCGTTAACTCCCGGGCGTGCAGTTTCTCAGACACCCAACTTCAGACGTTTGGGGTGGGGGACCGGGGTGGGGGGCGGAGAAGGTCCTGACTGCCGGGAGGAGGGACCCAAACTTGCTTCTTCAGCTTCACAGTTGCAGGGGGCGGGGGGGGGGGGCAGTCCCTGGGATCTACTCCCTTACATTTGATTAAAGGCCGACGACGCATCGCAGACTTTGGGGGACTAGGGGGCGAGGGGGCCAGATCTAAGCCAATTTTGATTTAGACTATAATGAGTCCCCGGCCTAAGGCTGGAGGGGCAGGCCTCTGGAACTTTAAATAAGAAAACGTTTTTAATGCTGTAATAGAAGGGGGAAGTCGAAGGGTTGGGATTGCGTAGATCTAAGCCCCCCTTTTCGGAGGCAGCTTTTCTTATTCAAAACAGCGCCACAATGGGCTTCACATCGAGCCGGGCCACATCCCCATCTGACTAGCAGCCATTCATCAGGCTGGCCGGCCTATCAATGACATTTCTCCCATCAGGGCTCCTATAAAATGATGCTTTTTCCCATGAACATCCGCAAACATTTTGACGGGTTTGGCTTTGCCCTGCTGGATTACTAAGTGTCCCTTCTCTCTTGCTTTCTCTGTCCCCACTCTTTCCCTCCCTCCCTCTCTCTTTTCTATTTCTCTCTCTTCACTTTTTTCTCTCCTTTTTCTTTACATTGCTTTTCTTTTTCTTTCTTTCTTTCTTTCTTTCTTTCTTTCTTTCTTTCTTTCTTTCTTTCTTTCTTTCTTTCTTTCTTTCTTTCTTTCTTTCTTTCTTTCTTTCTTTCTTTCTTTCTTTCTTTCTTTCTTTCTTTCTTTCTTTCTTTCTTTCTTTCTTTCTTCCTTCCTTCCTTCCTTCCTTCCTTTCTTTTTCTCCCTCCCTTCTCCCCGCCCCCCCAACTCTCAGACAGGGGATCTCCAAACCTCAGGACTTTTTTGGGGGGCTTCGGTACTGTCCATGGGAAGAGCATGCATTGTGGGTTACTGGAGGAACCTGACATGGATTCTACAGGTTAGTTCAACTTTGGAGGGGGGAAGGATATGGAGTGGTACAATGTATGTGTGTGTGTGTGTGTGTGTGTGTGTGTGTGTGAGAGAGAGAGAGAGAGAGAGAGAGAGAGAGAGAGAGAGAGAGAGAGAGAGAGAGTTGTGAACAATTCAAAGGGCCAACTTGACAGTGAGACCTAAGGAAATAGAGAAGAAGAAGAAGTTATTCTTATGTTCTGAAATACACTGCTTAATGTCTAGAAAGGGAAGGCGCTCGGAGTTCCGCAGGCAACAAAGTTTCTTGGAGATATGTTGACTTACTTAGGTGTTACTCGCAGAGCCTTAGAACTCTTGCCGCCCGCCCCCTCCGCCCCTACCACCGCTTTCCACCCCACCTCACCTCAGCCCCCTTCCTCTAGCTCCAGGCAAACTGCTTGGTTTAAGGGAATAGCGGTCCATCCCGAGCCCCTCTCTTTAAGGAGGCTAACCCCTCTGGGCAGGGCAGGAGAAGGAACGGAAGGGCGACTTTTCGGAGAGAGAGGGGATGGAGAGGTGGCCGAGGCGGGAGCAGGATGGGGGGAGGGGGGCAGTGTTGAAGGCTCACAGCGGTCAGGGAAATCCCGAAATAAGCAGCTGCAGCAGTGGGAGATGCTTCCCCCGAGTTTGTTGGCCAGGGCCGCTCGGGGAAGCTGCGTCTTTCCGAGCCCAGCAGGAAGTTTCCTTAAGCTAGTTTCTTTAAGTATCCCCCTGAGCTTCCAAGGGCCAGGGAGAAGAGATTTGGAGCCCAGGGAGTGTGGTTAAGGCAATAAGGTGTGTGTGGGGGGGGGGGGGGGGCTGGCGATCAGAAAATTATTGACAAGCCAACTCTCGGGAACAGGGATTGGGAATTGGCAGGGCTGGCCATCTCTATCTCAAAGTTCCACAGCTGTTGGGTGGCACTTTTAAGGTGTCGGGTTCTTTTGGTGGAAGGTGGTTCACCAGGCAGGAGGCACGGTTCTCCCAAATCCTTTGCAGCAAACTACCTTTTCCAATCCAAGAGGGTAGGGCCCTTTTCCTTAAGGCGATCACTTCCACTCTGCCCCATCCCACACATGCCCAAGGGCAGGCACCCCGTTTTCAATGCCTTTCAGACGCACTCAACTTTTTCCGTTAATTTTCCCACCTTTCTTCCCTAAGGGAAAAGGCTTATTTGGCAGCTCAAGGTCCCCCTCCCCAACCTTTCCCTTCTTGGGTTCTCAGTGCTGAGTTCCCAAGATCTGGACCTGCCCCCAGTAGGGGCTGCTGAGTGTAGTGGTGGGACCCGAGAGGGAAGAACCAGGACAAGGGACACCAGTACACTGCTCAGGCCCCTCAAACAACTGGGGCACCATTTCGCATGATCCTTTGGAAGCACCCTCTGTTCCCCAAATCCTTTACACTCCACTCCCCAAATCTTGCAGAAGGTAGGGGGAAACAGAGCAAAAAAGACAAATGTAGGAACCGAGCAAGTGACTCCTGGACTGCCTCTCTTAGGGTTGGAGATGAGGTAGAAATCGTCCTTGAATGCCATCAGGTCCTTAGTCCTGCTCCTTCTATATAGCCTGTAAGGACATCTGGCAATGGGGGTGGAGTAAGAGCAGGGTGAACTTTCCATTAGCGCTAGCCTCCAGTACAGCCTGGTCTCAGCTTCATAGCCCTGCTAAGAGGGTCCCAATCTTGAGCCCTTAGGTGCTAGTATAGTGGGAAGGCAGACATCATGCCTGCCCCTTCCAGAGATTCCAGAAGTCTGGGACTGAGACTTCAGAGGCCTGTCTAATCTCTAGTATATGTGTGTGTTGGGGTGGGGGGCACATTGCCGGGCCTAGCGCACCCAGCAGGTGGTGAGTCGAAGTAAGCCCGCTGCAAGGTAGAGTATCTGTTCCTTGGGAAACTTGAGAACTCATCGAGGAGGGGAACAGTTGCTGCTCAACCCACCCAGGCTGTGTGACAAGAGGCAAGTGCTGCAAGTGCTCGTTAGCAACTCAGACCCAGTCGAGAGAATTTATGGGCTGCCAGCCATCTGCAAGGGCTGGGTTCATCTGCGGTTGGGACCCTCGGCTTATCCTGACACTCACTCGGACCCTAAAAACATTGCCCAATTGCCTCTAAGCTCTTTCCCCACACAGACATGGCTAGAGGGAAATCAGAGCCATGTTCTACTTCAGATTCCCCCCAAAGAGGCTTAATTTGTGTTTTCCCCCCTCCCTGCTTGCTTCCTTCCTTCTTCCCTCCCAGGTTTCCCCTCTCTCCAAACTCTACTCCTCTTCCTCGTCCCTCAGTCTCTATGTCTGTCTATGTGACTGTCTCTCCCTCTTCTCCCTCCACCAACCTACAATTTCTTCTTCAGTAAAGAGAGTCTGGGAATTCTTTGGAGAGACCTTGACACTAACTTGAATGTGGGGGCGAGTGTCAGGGAAGAGGGATGCACCCCAAACTTCACGACTAAATTGTAGGCATGAGGAGGTAGGCGGGGAGGCCAGAGTGTTTTCTCGGCTTGGTGGGGGTTGCTTAGTTTAAACTGTCGGTGCAAGCCAAGGCCCAGTTGGAACGTTGGGCTTGCTCTCTTGCATACTCTTCTTTCTGCCCCCTTCTGTTATCTGGCCCGCTCTGGGGCTCCGTGTGCTCGAGGTTTCCTTCTTCCTTCTGGATATGGGTTCATAAAGCTGCTCTATGGTCCTGGTCCTTCTCACCCCACCCTCTCCTCCTACAGCAGATTCCTGTGTCTTCAAGCCCATCTACCCGGGAATCCTGCCCCTCGCTCCCTTGCCGCTGCCGCCGCCGGCCCCTTGCTCCCCAGGTCCCACTTGGGAAGGTGCAGGAAAGAGGGTGGGGATGGAAACTGTTTGTCTGGCGCACCCAAAGCTTCTAGCCAGGTACCAGTTGAGTGGCGCAAAGCAGATGGCCAGGAAAGTGGAGATTTGCTCTGGCTGGTTCAAGAACCTTCACCTCCCTTTCAGGGGACTTAATCCAATTAGCTGTCCTTCTGAGTTTCAGTTGTTATGTAAAGCTTCCTTTGCTATTTGGGGAAGAAATATCGCTTCCCAGAACGCTCTCGGCCTCCTTTTAAATCCTCCAGCAGAGCAGTTTGCGCGGCCGCCGGCCGGCGGCTGGCCCGCCAGTCCCCAGACTCTTTTTTATTTCAGAGAAAACTTGAAAGTGCGCCCCGCGGAATCCCAGAAACAGAAAAATGTCAGTGTTGGAAAGGACCGAGAGGCCATCGAGGCCAACCCATTCACCACCAGGGTCTCTGGCTGGGAACGCTTTAGCGTCTCTGGAAAAGGTGGAAGGGCACGTATTTCAGCCGGGACTCACTAATCAGGCGCTGGCTTGCCTCCTCCTCTCCACCCCCGGGCTTTGTTCCCTAATCTTTAAAACAAAACCTACCCGGCCAGCGCACAACTTTAGAAAGTTCATCTCTTTGTGGCCAACTTTAACCAAGCTGCATCGTCCGCTCTATTCCCGTTTACTCACTTCGCTGTGACCCTCCAGGAGGCAGGTTTGCATCCAACCGAGGGCGTCGCTTAATATATTCGAAACTTTTTATTAGGGGGGAAAAAGTGCCCAACAAGTGTTTAGCTAAGACAAAGAATGGGCCTGGGAGAGAACGAGGGAAGACGCAGACAAGCTGTGTTTCCTTCGGAGACCTCGCCCTCCCTCCTCCCCCCAACTCTAGTCCAAGGTTTACAAAGAAACACCCTTTAGAAGATCACTTCTTATTGCCAGCAGGGATCCGGGAGCTTCGGTCTGGAATCTAATTGAAACAGACAGACGGGCAAACAGCTAGACGGGTGGGTTTGGCGAGGCCACTCGCAATTGTGCTCGCCTGCCCCTCTCCAAATGGCACCATCGAGCTAGCCCCTCCAGGTAACTGAGGCTAGTCTGTGGAAGCAAAATAGCCCCCGCCACCCTCACCCCTCCACTTCGCACCGACTAAGCTGAAGCATACGCGGCTGCTGCGCCTATTTACTTAGGTGCCAAGCAGAAGCGGGAGCTAGAAGCCCGGAAGGAGTTAGGAGTAGCAAAGATAGGATCGACTTCTTCCCGAACAGTAGGGAATAGAATTCTCGGCATTAGCCGGTGGAAAGATCGCTTTAGGGGCTGCTTTGTATTGCTTTGCCTTCAGGGAAGCGGTTGGACGTGGTGGGGAGTTGGTCTGGTGTCTTTAAAGTACAATAAATAAATAAACAAAACGATTTCTTGGGAAACGGGAGCCTCCGAGTTAAGGAGGCCAGCAAAACTTTTCCGCTGCCCAAGGCGTAAATGAAATCAATCGGGATTAGAAGACGCCTTCACACCCCCACCCCCAGTTCCCACTGCCCCTTCCCTTCTTTGTATCCCTCAAAGGCAAGCAAGACTGACTCCAGAGAAGCGCCGGCGGGTGGGGACTTTTTCGTGCAATTGAAGCCCCAATCTGAAGGGAGTGAGGGCCTCGTCTATTCCAAGCTGAGCTAAGTTTGGGGTTTTTAACGGGCCCAGCGGTCAACATTTATGGAGCGCCCACTGTGTGAGGAGCCAAGAGCTGCCGGGCCTCCCAGTCCCCTTCCTCGAGGCGCTTGACCTCTTCTACGAGCCGGAGCTCCCATCCCCCGGCTCCCGCCTCCCTCTAACCTCCTGGCCCCGGGGCGTGCCCCCTGGGAAGACGCTTTCTCTTCATTCCGATCCCCTTTCTCCTGCTGGGGGGAAGGGATCTATTCGCTGCGGGGTAGGATGGGGGAATGAGGGGGCGGGAGGAGAGGCGGAGAAGAGAAGGGTTGGGATTTGGGGGCCCTGGGCTCTCTCGACTAGGCGGAGAGGGGGTGCGTCTTCCCCTCCCCCCGAGCTTGTGTGTGTTGGTAGGACCAGGACTGGGGGTGGAGCGGAGGGCATTCTTCTCTTCCTAAGCCACCTGCCAAGCGGACGCAACAGGTTGCTGGGAAAACCTGCCTCCAGTCCCCGAATGGGTCTGCTTGAGTCAATTCGAAAATCAATTTAACGAAGTTATTAAGCGCCTTGCACAGAGGTGCAAGAGTTGATTGAAACTCAGCTAGGTTCCAAGCAGGCCCCTCAGTTCTCATATCTCCTGGGTTCTTCTGTGGAGCGCCCAAGAAAACAGGCTAGCTTCAGCCAAGGCCCGGGCCAGATCTAGTTCAACTTATGCCCCATGGAACTGGGACAGGACTCCCCGGTGACTTTCCAGTCTCGGGTGTGAGACCCCTATAAAGTTCGAATCCCTAGTCCTGCTTTGGATCCCAGGTCCCGAGTCGCTGCTTTCCGGGGCTCATGCTCCCCTCCCTCTGAGAGTTGAAAGGCTGGTTGGTAGTGGGCTGGGGTGGATGGGCCGGGGGTGGGCCTGGGGGGAGGGCGGCTCTGAGCTGGGGCTGGGAATGGAGAGTTTTTCTGGTTCGAAATAACTACAGTTTGGGATTTCCATTGCCCCCCTCCTCCTAGGCGACATCGCCATGGTTACTACATGGAGGAGGGGAGGGAGAAGGAAGCGAAAAGCCAAATATTATGTGTTTGCAGTTTGGGGAACTTAAAGGGGGAGGGGAAAACAGAGGGTATCGGGCGGGAGCCTGAAATGAAAAGCCGGGACAACAAAGAGACTTAGGAGGAGAGAGGAAGCAATCTCTAAGTTTGCATTAGGGCCTCCCAGCCACTAAGTAAAAGGGGGCCAGTTCCCGGCTATGAGCCTTCCTTGAGAAGAGATGTCTGGAGTCTCTCATTTTTCCTTTGGGCAGACCTCTTTCCTACCCCCCTGCTCCCCTCCATGCCTCCGGAGTCCCGTACTGTATATGTATAGTCTTTCTCTTTCAGCCCCATGCTGATTCGATGTATATGTATGTATGCTACCCCCATCTCTCAGGCCCAAGCTGAAAGGCACTGTTCCCTCCCAGGGCTCGAGGTCACTTGCCAAAGCGCCGGATATAATAGAATGTTAGAGTCGCAGGGAACCTTAGAGATCATTCTGCGCAAGAGGAAACTGAGGCTCAGGGAGGAGAAGCCCAAACTTACAAAGAGAATTAGAGCAGGGCCAGACAGGGGCCAGACTCCCAGGCCAATTTCTCTTCCCTTAGGCCAAGCAGCCCTTTGCCATTCCCTTCTGCTGCTGACTCAAGGAGAGGTGAGATGGAATGGTATGGGAAGGAAGGTGATGGAATGGGAGGGGAGACCCAAAGCCTTCTGGTCATTGACAAATGGCATTTATTGAGAACCTACTACCTTATGTTAGGGAGTTAGAAAGATAAATGAGTGAACTCCACCTTCAAGGGATCCACACCTACCCAAGAGACACAATTCACCAGGAAAAGCCCAGTAGAGGTCTTGAAGGAAATAAAAAGTCCAGCAAAAAGAACAGCAGATTTGGAGACAGAGGATCCATGTTACATTCTCTCTGGGAAACTTGGGGGCAGATTAGTTTAATTGTTTGTGCCTGTTTCCTTATCTGTAAGAAGAAAGGGTTGGTTGAGAGGACTTCTGGGGTCTCTTTTGGCACTGATCTAAGATCCCATGAAACAATGAAAAGAATATTCACTGCCTTTGACATCAGAGGACCTGAATTCAAATTCTGATTTCATGATTTACTTCTTAAGGGATTTTGAGTAAGTTACTTGCCTTTTTTAGGTCTCAGATTTCTCATCTGTAAAATTAGAAAGTTGGACCAGATGGCTTCCCAAGGTCTTCCCCCTCCCTGAATAAATATCTTTAGGATACAAACCTAGTAATAGTAGTTAGTATTGTTGGGTCAAAGAGTATGTACTGTTTTATAGCCCTTTGGGCATAGCTCCAAATTGCTCTCCAGAATGATTGAATCATCTCACAACTCCCCCAGCAGTGCATTAGTGTCTCAATTTTCCCACATCTCCTCCAAGTTTTGTCATTTTCCTTTCTTGCCATGACAGCCAATCATGTAGGGTGGTACCTCAGAGTTGTTTTCATTTGCATTTTTCTAATTAATAGTATTTTAGAGCATTTTATACAAATACAGCTTTAATTAATTTGAGAACTGTCTGTTCATATCCTTTGATCATTTATCATTTGGAGAATGATGTATTCTTATATATCTGATTATATTTTTGAGAATTGAGGTCTTTATTAGAGAGATTTATAAATTTTTTTATCATTGTGATTATTGGATATTACTCTCCATCTTTTTTTGTTTCATTTCTGACCACGGCTCTCCCAATTTCACCTCTTTTATATCAGCTCTACCCTTCTCTTATCCCCTTCCCCTCCTACTATCCTATAGAGTAAGATAGATTTCTATACTCAAGGAATTGTGTATGTTCTTTTTATTTCTCTTTTCTGTTTACCTTTTTGTGCTTCTCATGTCTTGTATTTGAGATTCAGTTTTTCCATTCATCTCTGTTCTTTTCATTAGGAATGTTTGAAAGTCCTCTATTCCACTGAATACCCTTTTTCCCCCCTGAAGAATTATGCTTAGTTTCTGGGTAAGTGATTCTTGGTTTAAGTCCTCAGTCTTTTGCCTTCTGAAATATCATACTCCAGACACTCCAATTTGTTGAAGCTTCTAAGTCTTGTGCCATTGACAGTGGCTCCATGATATTTGAATTGTTTCTTTTTGGCTGCTTGCAATATTTTCTCCTTGATCTGAGAATTCTGGAATCTGGCTATACTATTCTTAGGAGTTCTCATTTTGGAATCTCTTTCAGGAGGTACTTGGTGGATTCTTTCTATTTTGCCCTCTGGTTCTAGAATATCAGAACAATTTCCCTTGATTTCTTGAAAGATAATGTCTGAGCCAATGTTGACAAAGGTTTTTGAGTTCCAGTGCCTGGAGGTCAAATTCAAATTTTCTGTGAGCACCCCCACCCCCTGAATTAAGGGAAGAGAGCTGAGGGAGAAAGTCCTTGCCTTGAGTGGCTAGACAGAGGGGTGGGGCATGTAAAAAATCTTAGGCGTTGGGAAGAGGGGGAATGGGGAACAGCTGGGGGTGGGGAGCAGCTCCTATGCCAATACTTTGTCAATGCTGGTCTACGTCTTTTTTTGATTATGGCTTTCAAGTAACCTGATAATTCTTTGGTTATCTCCCTTATATTTATTTTTCAGGTCAGTTATTTTTCCAATGGTATATTTCCAATTTTCTTCTATTTTTTTTCATTCTTTTGGCTTTGTTTCTTGGTGTCTCGTGGAATCTAATGATTCTTAATACTTGATTTTTCTTGAGTGAGTTTTTGTACCTCCTTTTTAATTCAACCAATTATGCTTTTTAAAAAGTTCTTTTCTTCATTGAAATTTTGTGCTTTGTCTTCCAGTTAGCCTATTTTGTTTTTTTAAAGTATTAATTCTGTCAGTATTGTGGGGGGGGGGAAGGCACTAATATTAATGGGGGAGGGCAAAAAATAATTCCTTCAGAAGGTATACTTTTAGCTGGGCTTAAAGGAAGCCAAGGAAGTCAGGAGGCAGAGGTGAGAAGGGAGAACATTCCCATTCCAGATGTAGGGAACAGCCAGTGAAAATGCCCAGAGTCAGGAGATGGACTGCCTTGTTGAGGAACAACAAAGATGCCAGTGTTAAAGGATGGTAGCGTAATCTGAAGAGAGGAAAGTTTAAGACTGGAGAAGGAAACAGCAAACTGTTCTAGTATCTTTACCAAGAAACTCCCAAATGGGATCATAGTGTCAAACACAACAAAAAAAATGAAACTCCAGGTCCAGTGCTTGGAATCTTAAATCCTTCCAGTTTGAACATTTAGTGATTCCTTAATTCATTAGTTCTAAGCAATCTTTATAGATGTTTATTCTCCCTCTCCAAGGTGTGTTGACTTTAGTCCATCTATGAAGAAAGTGACCCAGGTGTAAGATGGGTTCACAGAAGGTTCTGCCTATCCTCTGATCTGCAAGTTCCTTTATCTCCCAGCATTCCATCCAAGGGTTTTGATGGGGTCCCATGGGTACCAGGACCCTCTTTCTAGTGACCTGGGATATTCCAACTAACCAGAGCACAGCCAGGTCTTCTGACTGTTTTGCGGTCATCACTTCAGGAACATTCATAGCTCTAGGAATCAGAAGGTAGAGAAAATTGAGCCATGGGTCTTTTCTCTTGGCTATATCTCAGAGATCATTAAATCTGGAAGGGGAGATAAGCACACAGAGCTGGGAGGGGACCTTGGAATAGTAAATGTCAAAGCGTAGGGCAGGGATGGGAAAAGCTTAGAACAAGGAATGTCAGACCTGGGGAGGAACCTGGAAGGGCCTTTATTTCATTTCATTTCATTTCAATCTTTACTCTCTGTCATAGTGACAACTCTAAGACAGAAATGCAAGATCTGGGCAAATGGGTGTCCAGGGTCACACAACTATAGAGTGTCTAAGTTCAGATTTGAATCCAGGTCCATCTAACTCCAAGCCTGGCACTCTAGCCACTGTGCCATCTAGCTGCCCCTTCAGAGGGCCCTTAGAAGAGAGAAAGCCAAAGATGGTGGGGCTTTAGAGGAAAGGAAACCAGAAGTGGAAGGACCTTAGAACATTGAATGTCACAGCCAGGCCTTCTATAGAATAGAGAGTGTCTAAACTGAGCTGGATCTTGGAACTTGGGATTTCACAGTTGAAGGGGATTTGGTTGAACATGTTATAATAGAGATTCTTGTAGTTCATGGACTGGACTAAATGTTTGGTGGGGTCCTTTCTATTCAGTCCTTCTTCTGATACTAAAAATGAGCAAAAATGGGCAAACTGATCCCCCAGGAGGAAAAAGAATTTGCCAGCCATCTATGATCAAGCCAATGGCAAGTTGGGGGTTAGGAGCTAATTTAATGAATTCATATTTATGCCATGTACCATTCCCTTCCCCATTTCAAGCAATCACTAAGATAGCAAAGAGTCAAATACACATCTATGGACTTATTTTTTCTTCCCAAACTTGAGGTATGAGCTAGAGAGTGCTACAGTGGAGAACAAATGGTTTTCTGGGAAGGATCATGAGCCAGTTGGCCAGTGATTGGCCACATCCTCTGAGCTGTTCCAATTCCATTGACTTATTGGCTTCTCATTAGTATAATTATTATAATTATTAGTTAGCTTTTATGAGAACAGAAACATGTAACTGAAACAAGGGAAGTCTCTTTGGGGCCCCAGAGAGCCCCAATTTTGAAATCTGAAGGCTTGGGTTGAAGTCCCTGCTCCTTCATGAAGTAGCTGTGGGATCTTATACCAATGACTCCTCCTTCCTTAAACTTAGTTTCCTAAATGTATATAATATTAAGGAAATTGAGTTGACGTTCCCATTGTCTCTATTCCAGGGTTGTTGTGAGGCTCAAATAAGAGAATGCTTGTAATATATGAGAGACTAATGAATTAATAGCCAGCCTTAAAGCCATAAAACTTCGACCGTACATGGGACTGGGTGACCCAGAACAAATCACTTCACCTCTTTAGTGCCCCAGGAAACCCTCTACGATTAAATTTACAGGGGAGCAGCTAGGTGATTCAATGGATAGAAAGCTAGGAGATGGGAGAGCCTGGGTTCAAATTTGGCCTCAGCTATTTCCTAGCTATATGACCCTGGGCAAGTCACTTAAGCCCAATTGTGTAGCTCTTACTGCTCTTATGCCTTGAAACCAATACAGAGTATTGATTCTAAGATGGAAGGTGAGGATTTTTTTTTAAAGATTAAATTTGTAGGTTGGCACAATTCAAAAAAAGAAAAAAAGCAAAACCTGAAAAACCCTGGCAAATGTTAGCTCTTAATTTCTTTGCCTTTATTTTTAAAAATTCATTTTATCATTGTCTTTTGTTTTTGTGTTACCTACATTTATCACTAACTCCTTTCCTTCCCCCCACCCCAATGAGCTATTCCTTATAATAAAAAAGAAAAAACTTAGCAAAACTGATCAAGACATCAAATGTTCCACACCTGTAGAACCCAGTCCTGGTGTCCCTTTTCTACTTTATTTCTGGTTCTTGGACATCACACAAAAAAGTGCTGTTCTTGGTTCATACAGAGCCTTTAAAAAAAAACAAAGCCCTTACTTTCTGTTTTAGTAACAATTCTAAGACTGAAGGGCAAGATCTAGGCAAATGGGGTTACGTGATTTGCTAGGGCCACAGTTAAGTGTCTGAGGCCAGTTTTGAACCCAGGTCTCCCAGCTCTAGGCCTGGCCCTCCATCCATTGCACTACCTATGGTAGTCTTTCTTTTTGGCATTAACCTCCTTGGGATACATCCCTAGATGTGGAATCTCTGGATCAAAGCATCTGGTCATTCATTCATTCAAATTGCATTATTATAAAATCTTGACTCTATAAATGCTAATATATTATTTATCAGACAATAAGCATTTATTAATGTGTCTACCTATGTGCCTGGCACTGTGCTGAGCCCTGATGATACAAAGAGAGGCAGAAGACCATCCCTGCCGTCAAGGAGCTCCTAGTCCAATAGAGAACACGATGGGCAAACTTCATATTGGCTGAGATAAAAGTGATGACTCACTCAGATAAACAAACTTGGAGTCAGAAAGTAGAAAAAAGGCAAATTTTTCCCTTCATGGAAGGAGACACTTCAGCTAAGAAGTGCCAGCAGGACCATACAGTTAGTAAGTAGTAAATGCCTGAGGCTGGAATTGAACTCGGGAAGATGAAATCTTCCTGACTTCCTGTCTAGCTCTAATTTTCTTCACATAGACCTTCTTAAAAAAAAAAATCACAGATTCACCTCGGAAGCTAAAAGCAACTCTGGCCTCTCTGGAATTCTGCAGTGCCTTGCATCTTAGAGATGGATTTTAGTTTGCATTTAGTCTAGCTTTTAAAAAATGAACACTATCTACTCAAGTTTGCATACCTTCTTGATTGCTGCAAGTCACATTGGTCTACTTTGATTTTTATCAGCTGATTGGGGGGTGTAGAGAGGGTCCAGGCTTCTGAATTCATCAGTATGGGGAACTCATCTGTAGCTTACTAGAGAGTTACCTGGGAAAACCTGGGAAAAAAAAAATTCATTAAAGACAAGACTGGAACCCAGATCTTCCTGACTCTTGAAGCTAGGCGGCACAGTAGATAGAGCACTGGGTCTGGAGTCAGGAAGATCCAAGTTCAAATCCAGTCTCAGGCATTTCCTAGCAGAATAACCTTGGGCTAGTCACTTAGCCTTGTTTGCCTCAGTTTCCTTCTCTCTAAAATGAGCTACAGAAAGAAATGGTCAACCACTCCAGTTATCTTGGCCAGGAAAACCCCAAAAGGGGTCACAAAGAATTGGACAGAACTGAAAAATGCTGACTCTAAGGCTGAGCTTCTAGACCCTGGTGTGCTCTTCCCTAGCCCCCTCCCCCAATTATCTCCCTCCCCTTCCACTCTTCTACTCCCTGCTTTCCTTCAAGGATGAACCCCCCCACTCCCCCACTATTACTTTGTGTATCTGTATCCATTTTGCATACATTTATTTTCAATTTACCTGTCTTTCTCCTTCAGTGTATCCCGAGTAAATAAGCACTTTGTAAATGTTAGTTGATTGATGGGTTGATATAATCACATAAACCGTTTAGATCTCAATATGTCACAACATAATTGACTGAAATTTGAAACTGTGGAAATGGGCACAGATGTGTGAAGCTAGGACTTGGGGGAAGCCAAGAGATGGGGATGAGGAGGGAGAATGTTCTCGGCACGGGGGACAGCCAGTCAGTGCGAATGCTGCCAGTTAAGAGATGGAGTGTCTTGTTTGAGGAATAGCAACCCAATCGGTCTCTATTAATCAGCATATGTGTGCCCAAGCCCATCTGTTGGGAAACAATGGAACCGTTCTATCATCTTCAATGATGGGGGCAATCTCTTTGGGTTGGTAGGTTTCTGCGCTAGAAGAATATAGTCTTGGTGTTTCAAAATCAAGAACAAATCGTTCTCTAAAACACACCCAAAACATGACTTGGGGCCAGGGTCTGACCTCCTCCCCTGGCTCCAGGCTTTCTTACTACAGTCACAAATTTCTAGGATTGAGAGCTTAAATTAGGAGCCTTGGAAGATCATCGCATCCAAGGATTCTGAACTCTTTTGGGGTCATCTGTGGAACCCTTTGCTAATCGGCACGAGGAAGCCTCTGGAACCCATCTCACGATGGGGGTTTTAAATGTATAAAAGGTAGGACACAGGATTATAGAAGAAACCAATTCTATTAAAATATTCTTATCCCAATCTTTTGGAAAATAAGCACACATGGAACTCCAAGTTAAGACCTCTTGATTCTAGTCCAATTTCTCATTCTAAAGATAAAGGAAATTAGGCTCTGAGATTGGCAGTGATTTGTCCAAGGTCCAACAGCTGGGATTTGGGCCCCAGATTGTGGGGGACCCGAGGAGAGCTCCTTCTGCTTCACTGTCATTTCTGAAATGGCTTCCCTCTGATCTGTCATTTTCTATCTCTGAGCTTCCTCATCCATTAAATGATAAGAGCACCAACATTCTCCTGCAGAGGAAACTCTCTTTGTCTTGGGCTTCAGCCCAGTATAGGGGCTCCCCAAAGGGTCTTGCTTAGAGTAGGAGGACCCTGTTCATTGGCTCGACCTTAGAGATGCAAATTTAAAGTGTCATTTCTGAACACCAAAAGGCCATTCTTCTGCTTTCTTTTTTTCTCCTTCCTGTGCTGTGGAGGGAAGAGTCCCATTAAAATAATAATAATAATAAATCCTTACCTTCCGTCTTAGAATCAATAGTAGGTATTGCTTCCAAGACAGAAGAGCAGTAAGGGCTAGTAGGCAAATGACTTACCCAGGGTCACACAGATAGAATGTGTTTGAGTTCAGATTTGAACTCAGAACCTCTTGTTTCCAGACCCAACTCTCTATCCACTGAGCCACCTAGCTGCTCAACAGCCTCATTTTGAAGCCCAAACTCCTTAATGTTTAATTTTTGTTTTTGTTTTTCAGGAAAAATGCTCATCTGCCTTTGAAATGAGCCATTTCCTGCAAAGGGCTTTGCAGGTCTTAAATTACTCTATAAATATCCGCTATTATTATGACCTATTAGCTGTTTTGCCTTGTGCTTGTCATTTAAGCAGAGTCTCAGCTTCCTGGAATATAGAACAGGGATGATGACAAATATCCCACTCTTCCCTGCCATACATGATGATGGAATATAATGAAAAGAAATTCCTCTCCCTTCCTTCCTTCCTTCCTTCCTTCCTTCCTTCCTTCCTTCCTTCCTTCCTTCCTTCCTTCCTTCCTTCCTTCCTTCCTTCCTTCCTTCCTTCCTTCCTTCCTTCCTTCCTTCCTTCCTTCCTTCCTTCCTCCCTCCCTTCCTCCCTTCCTCCCTTCCTCCATTCCTCCCTTCTTCCCTTCCTCCCTTCCTATTTTTGTTTTTTATCTTTCTCTCATTTAACTTCTAGATGAATTTAAGCTGATATTTTATGGAGGCTAGCAAACTTTTGGAGTTTGCTTGGCTGTCTTGGCCTAAAAGTTTTGCTGAATTTCTCTAGTCTTATTTCCAATTGTTATAGCAAGAATACTGCTTTTTAAGCCCTTACCTTTTATTTTAGTAATATATCTAAGGCAGAAGGGTAGGAGCTAAGCAATGGGGGTTAAGTGACTTGTCCAAGGCCACACAGCTAGGAAGTGTCTAAGGCTAAATTTGAACCTTGGACCTTCCATCTCTAGGCCTGGCTCTCTATCTGTTGAGCCACCCAGCTGCCCTAATAGTTTTTTTTTAAGTACTTAAAAATCCATCTGATGCTGCTCTGTGTACTGTACGTGGTTTTTAATAGATGGACAAAGCTTGATGGATCGAGTACATGAGAACGTTCCAGGGCTGCCTTAGCAAAGACGGTGCACACTCACTTCCCAGGGACACAGCAGCTCCCACACTCCTCAAGCTGCCTCATCCCAAGCCTCAAGGCCATTTCTGGGTTAGAGCAGAGAGTGGAAAGCCCCAGTGGAAGCCACGAGCACTTGGCCCCCACCAGAGCAGAGTACGTTAGCCGGACAGCTCAAGCAAGCTGGCTCCTTGCAGCTGAAGTCACGGAAATAACCTGAAGAGTCATGATTGATTATTGATTCAAACCAATCCTGTCTGTTACTGGAGGGAGAATGTGAATTCTAATTTAAGAATCTGCTCCCTGGGATTATCTGGGCTTTGTTACCCCTGAGACTTAATTAGGTCAGCAGACTATAGTTGGGAAAAGTATTGAGCTTCTTTGCACTTAAAAGTCCATACAACTGAGGCAGCCAGGTGGCTCAGTGGATAGAGAAGCAGGCCTAAAGATGGGAAGTCCTGAGTTCATATCTAACCCCAGACCCTTCCTAGCTGTGTGACCCTAGATAAGTCACCTAACCCCCATTGCCTAGCCCTTACTGCTCTTCTGTCTTGGAACCAATACTTAGTATTGATACTGAGATGGAAGGTAACGGTTAAACTTTTTAGTTTTTAAAAAATCGATTCTCAAGGGTTTTGGCTTTCTGGGTATTGTCTTTATTTTACAAAATTATTATTTCGTTGGCATAGGGCATTTCCAGGAAAGAAACCCTATCACCAATGACGACTGACTTCTGTCCTGCAACTAATCATTTCATACTTGTCTTGGGCAGTGGGAGGAAAAGCAACCTGTCCAGGGTCACACAGATAGAATGTGCCAGCCGTGGGACTGGACACCAGGTCTTCCTGTTTCTGAGGTCACCATCCATACTCTTGGGTTTTAATGAAAGTAATTGCAGGATATTGCTAGTCTCCTCCCTCCGTCCCCCACTCACTGAACCCTCTTGTTTTTTTAATATAGTTCATGGATGATGGGCATGGCTGTGTGTCATATTGGGTAGGATGCTAACTTGAGAAATACAGGGCTTGGGTTCAAGTCTCTCTTCAGACACTTACTAGGTGATCCTGGGAAGGTCCCTTAACCTTTCTGGGCCTCAGGTCTCTTATCCATAAAATGAGAGAATTGGACTAGATGACCTCTTGGGACAGACACTTCCAGCTATGAGAACATGAATCTTGGGGCTCTTCCAGCTATAAGTATATGAATCTTGGGGCTCTTCCAGCTATAGGTATATGAATCTTGGGGCTCTTCCAGCTATAGGTATATGAATCTTGGGGCTCTTCCAGCTATAAGTATATGAATCTTGGGGCTCTTCCAGCTATAGGTATATGAATCTTGGGGCTCTTCCAGCTATAAGTATATGAATCTTGGGGCTCTTCCAGCTATAGGTATATGAATCTTGGGCCTCTTCCAGCTATAAGTATATGAATCTTGGGGCTCTTCCAGCTATAAGTATATGAATCTTGGGGCTCTTCCAGCTATAAGTATATGAATCTTGGGGCTCTTCCAGCTATAGGTATATGAATCTTGGGGCTCTTCCAGCTATAAGTATATGAATCTTGGGGCTCTTCCAGCTATAGGTATATGAATCTTGGGGCTCTTCCAGCTATAAGTATATGAATCTTGGGCCTCTTCCAGCTATAAGTATATGAATCTTGGGGCTCTTCCAGCTATAGGTATATGAATCTTGGGGCTCTTCCAGCTATAAGTATATGAATCTTGGGGCTCTTCCAGCTATAGGTATATGAATCTTGGGGCTCTTCCAGCTATAAGTATATGAATCTTGGGGCTCTTCCAGCTATAGGTATATGAATCTTGGGGCTCTTCCAGCTATAAGTATATGAATCTTGGGGCTCTTCCAGCTATAGGTATATGAATCTTGGGGCTCTTCCAGCTATAAGTATATGAATCTTGGGCCTCTTCCAGCTATAGGTATATGAATCTTGGGACTCTTCCAGCTATAGGTATATGAATCTTGGGGCTCTTCCAGCTATAAGTATATGAATCTTGGGCCTCTTCCAGCTATAAGTATATGAATCTTGGGGCTCTTCCAGCTATAGGTATATGAATCTTGGGGCTCTTCCAGCTATAAGTAAATGAATCTTGGGGCTCTTCCAGCTATAAGTATATGAATCTTGGGGCTCTTCCAGCTATAAGTAAATGAATCTTGGGGCTCTTCCAGCTATAGGTATATGAATCTTGGGGCTCTTCCAGCTATAAGTATATGAATTTTGGGGCTCTTCCAGCTATAAGTATATGAATCTTGGGGCTCTTCCAGCTATAAGTAAATGAATCTTGGGGCTCTTCCAGCTATAGGTATATGAATCTTGGGGCTCTTCCAGCTATAGGTATATGAATCTTGGGGCTCCTCCAGCTATAAGTAAATGTGAATCTTGGGACCTTTCCAACTATAGGTATATGAACCTACTTCACACCATGATAGGACAAGTGAAAAATAAGCCTCTGCTTATTTAAAAATGTGAGACTTGCAGAATTTATAGACTGACCTGGAAGGGACCTTGGAAGTCACTTACTTAAAACATACAGTGCTTTGCACATATTAAGCATTTAATACATGCTTGCCCACTGACTGACATTTACCCTAGCCCCTTCATTTTCAGGAGAAATCTGCAGGCCAGGGAGATGACTTGCCCACAGTCATGCAGGTTGCAAATCCCCGGGGTACCAAGATTCAAACCCAGGTACTCTGAGTCCAGATACGGCAACCTTTCCAGTGCACCAGGCTTTGAACAATTTTTTGATCAGGTTTTCTCGAAGCTGTTCCCATCAGCGTGTGATAGCAGAAGCAGAAGAGAAAGGCCATGGGGAGCTTTGGGAATGGTGTGATCCACAAGACAAAAACAACAACAGGTTTTTCCCTGGCTAAAGAAGCGTTTTCTCAGAAACTTGCCTGGTGTGGTGTGTGGAATTTGGGGAGGGGGGAGCGGGTAAAGCAGAACTCCTTTCTCTCCGCCACCTCATTTGGCTCCCCAGAAGCCATAAGGGCCGGCCGTGGCAATGGCCTAGAAATGGACAAGGAGCCCAGATGCCAGCCGCCTCCGAAACAGGCCCCCTTTCTCTGAGAAGGCGCCCAGCTCAGACTTTCAAAGCGTTCGGCCTGGGCCACACGAATTCTAAAGCGTGGAGGGAGACACTGTGCTGTAGAGTGCATTCGGTTTCCATGAACTTTTCTCTTCGACTCAGTGGGCAGACTATTGGAAGCTGCTGGGCCTGGAGTCGCGGCCCCTTTCAGAAATGCCAGTGGTTCAGAGAAAACAGGGCTTTCTTCTACTCCAGCGCTCGTTGGAAAGTTTGGAAACTGGGCTGTTGAGGAGAAGAAAGCATTATTTATCGGCCGTCGTTGAGGTTTCTTCCCGGTGCCCGGCGGTGGGGCTCTTTAGCACTTTGCCATCTCTTTTGGGGCCCCCGCCAGGGGGCCGTGAAGATGGGGGTGGCTGGCATCTTGCAGGCTGCTGGACATGGCCCTTCCTCCAGGCCTGGGCTGTGTTCCCACCAGGACACATTCAGGCTGCTGTGGGGTGGGGAAGCAGAAACTGGTCTAAGAGGCAGTGTGGTCCAATGGATTGGAGTCGGGAAGACCCAAGTTCAGTCTCTGTCCAGTACACCAGCGGCGTGATCTTAGGAAAGCCCTAGAACCTCTCCGGGCCTCAGTTTCTCTATCTGTAAAATGAGGGGGTGAACTGCATAGTTTCTGTTTCATCTAGCTCCAAATCTGTGATCTTCATGATCTAATTCAGCCTTTCCCTCAGTTGCTAGTCCCTTCCTCCTCCAAATTCTTCATCCAGGCTGCGGTAATTGTGGGCACCCCCTGACCCATACACACTTAAGTGGGGGAGGGCTTCTTTTCTCCCTCCCTACTGCTTCACTAGGGCTCCCATCAGCTCCTGCTCACTTAATAACCCTCGTTGTGCTGATGATTCTCAGATCTACCCATCCTGCCCCAGCTTCTCTGCTGACCCCAAAAGCTACATGTCCAGCTACTTTTCTCCCATCTCCAGCTGGATGTCCAGTAGCTGCCTTAAGCTCAGCATGGTCTAAATTGAGCTCATTATCTTTCTTCTCCACCCTCTTCCTAACTTTCCAATTCCTTTTTTTTTCTTTTGAACCTCTACTTTCTGTTTTAGTATCCATTCTAAGACAGAAGAGGGACAAGGACTAGGCAGGCAGGGCTAAGTGACTTGTCCAGGGTCGCACAGCTAGGAAGTGTCTGAACCCAGGACCTCCCATCTCTAGGATTGATACTCCATCCATTGAGTCACCTGGCTACCCCCCCCCCCAACATTTTTTCTTTTCAATTTGGAAATTTTTATTTAATTAATCAATTTAGAATATTTTCTCATGATTACAAGATTCATGTTCTTTCCCTCCCCTCCTCCCACCCCCCTCCTGTAGCCGATGCTCAATTCCACTGGGTTTTACATGTGTCATTGATCAAGACCTATTTCCATATGATTGATATTCGCACCAGGGTGATCATCTAGAGCAGTGGTTCTCAACCTTTCTAATGCCGGATCCCCGCAATACAGTTCCTCATGTTGCGGTGACCCCAAACCAAAAAATTATTTTGGTGTCTACTTCAAAACTGTAATTTTGCTACAGTTATGATTCGGAATGTAAATACCTGATATACATTATGTATTCTCATTGCTACAAATTGAGAGGTTGAGAACCGCTGCTTTAGAGTCTACATTCCCAATCATATCCCCCTCAACCCATGTGATCAAGCAGTTGTTTTTCTTCTGCATTTCTGCTCCCACAGTTCTTCCTCTGGGTGTGGAGAGCATCTTTCTCATAAGTCCCTCCGAATTGTCCTGGGTCACTGAATTGCTGCTAGTAGAGAAGTCCATTACATTCGATTGTGCCACAGTGTATCCATCTCTGTGTACAATGTTCTCCTGGTTCTGCTGCATCACTTCCTGGAGGTCGTTCCAGTTCATATGGAATTCCTCCACTTTATTATTCCTTTGAGCACAATAGTATTCCATCACCAACAGATACCACCATTTGTTCAGCCATTCCCCAATTGAAGGGCATCTCCCCATAACATTTTTTAAAAACCCTTCCCTTTCATCTTGGCTCCAAGGCAGAAGAGTGGTAAGGGTTAGGCAATGTGAGTCAAGTGACTTGCCCAGGGTCACACAGCTAGGAAGTGTCAGAGGCCATATTTGAACCCAGGACTTCCCATCTCTAGGCCTGACTCTCAATCCACTGAGCCACCCAGCTGTTCCCATCCCCATAACATTTTTTAAAATATCCTTACTTTCATCTTAGAAGCAATGCTGTGTATTGGTTTCAAGGCAGAAAAGCATCAGCCTAGCCTTTGCCCTTCTGTTCTTAGAGTTGTTGCCAAGAGAGAAAGTGAGGGCTTAAAAATGAAGTACAAGTCTGGCTCTATCGCCTTCCTACCGAATCAACTCCTATGGCTCCCTGTTATCTATAACATCAAGAATAAAACTTTCTGTTGGACTTTTAAAATCCTTTGTCTCTTGACTCCTGGCTCTTCATCTAGTCTTCTCATACCTTATTCCCCTCACCCAGTGACTTAGCACAGTGCCATCCAATGACTGGCCTCCTTAAACAAGACACTCCGTCTTTGGTCTCCCACCATTTTGCCCGAGTTTCCCTCGTGCTTAGAATGCCCTCCCTCTTCATCTCTGGCTCTTCCTTCAAGTCTCAGTGAAAATCTCACTTTCTCCAAGAAGCATTTCCTGAGCCCCTCTAAGGATAGTACCTTCCCTCTGAGATTTTCTCCAATTTATTCGGTTTACATCTTGTTTGTTCATAGCTATTCACATATTTTCCCCCCCATTACACTGTGAACCTCTGGAGAGCTGGGAATGTTTTTGCCATCCTTTATACCACCTGAGCTTACCATAGGATCAGTGCATAGTAGGCACTTAATAAATGCTTGTGATGAATATTTATTCTACTGGTATTTATTTATGTCCCTCTTTTCACCTCTTAAATATACATTGCTTTGATATTCCTGATAGAATGTAACTAGCCCAAGAGCAGAGACTGCTCATTTTTCTCTCTATAGTATTCCTCAGAGACTAGTGCAGAGCCTGACATATAGTTGGTGCTTAATAAATGTTCACCATCAGGAAAAACCTCCCAACAGTTCAAGGTGTCCCTCCATGAAACAGGTTGTTTTGAGGCATGGTGGGTTTCCTACTCCTTGGAATTCTTCAAGTCCAGGCTGAATGAGACCTTTGGGGATTCCTTTGGCATTGGGGTTGGGGTTGGACTTGATTGCATTTCTGTGATTTTGCAGCTGAAGCCACTGAAATAATCTGAAGAGTCTTGAGTAATTAATGATTCAACCAGATCAGCCCAGACATTGCTGGAGAGGGTTTCTTCCAAATCTCAGATTCTGCAAATCTATCTATCAATCAATTGAGCAATCAATGCTATAGAATATTGACTCTTTGACAGTAGAGACTATTTCATTCTCTACCTAGCACAGTGCCTTAGCACACAGTAGGTGCTTAATAAATGTGCTAATTGATTGATTACTTTGGGAAGTCAGGAAATGGGAAACAAAAAACCCTCTCCTCTATCCCTTAGCACACAGTCTGTTCAAAAGAGTAATGACACCTCTGTACAGGTGCTTATTTGGAGAGACTTGGTAGGAAGATAATGAATCTGAAGTCAGGACAGACCTGAGTCAAGTGCTAACAAAGACCCTTGGAAGTTCTGTGACTTTGGGCAAGTCATTTCTCAGCTCCAAGCCTCAGATTCCTTATCTGTCAAATATCCAGTTTCATCTAGTCAAGTCCTGTCATTTTACCTGAGGGGAAACTGAGGCCTAGAGAAAATGGAAGTGATTTTCCTGAGGCCGTACAAATACTAAAATGGGAATAATGTTTTGAAATGACCAAATAAAACATTGTTTAAAAAAAACAAATACTAAAATGGCAGAGACAGGATCTGAACCCCAGTCTTCTGTCACATTTGAACCCAGGTCCTCCACTGTACTGCCTAGCTGCTCCTCCAATATCTGTTTTATTTTCAATCTTGCCAATGCTGTCTTCAGTGTGGTCCTTTCTATCAACATAGCCATTATGGAAATTGTTCTCTTTTATTCTAGAGGGAAGAGGAGGAAGGCACTGATGATTCTT
Source organism: Monodelphis domestica (assembly GCF_027887165.1). Taxonomy (NCBI): domain Eukaryota; kingdom Metazoa; phylum Chordata; class Mammalia; order Didelphimorphia; family Didelphidae; genus Monodelphis; species Monodelphis domestica. Next base: position 94,171,219 of record NC_077231.1, read on the forward strand.
GAGAGGCAGAGTGATCTAGACAGACCAGTGATCTAGGCTGGGGGGCTAGATATCCCCTGAACAGCTGTGACAAGGACAGATTAGAGGGGAGAGACTTGAGTCTGGGAGATCCTTTAGGGGGAGGCTAATGCCAGAGGTTGGAGAAATGAGGACTTGAGCTAGTCAGCGGAGAGAAGGGGGAGAATGAGGAAGATGCATTAGAGATAGAACTGACAAGGCTTGGCAACTGATTGGCTATGAGGTGAGGGAGAGGGAAGAGCTGAGGATGAATAGAAATAATGCCTTCCTCCTCCCCCTGCCCTAAACTGAACCCTGTCTTGGAACAAAGACAGTGCATTTCTATAGGACCTCCCAAGAAGCCCGGTTCTTCACAATTCGCTCCTTCTGGGGGTTGTTGTAACCCCAAAGGGTCAAAGGTCAGCAAGGTTGGGACGAAGGGGGATGGTCTGATCTCAGGATCCTAGATTTGGAGCAGCGAGGGACCTTGGAGGCCAGTGAGTGCAAGCCTTCTCCCTCCCTGTACCACCGTACATACTGCACCTCCTCTTTTTTCAGATGGGGAAAAGGAAGCCCAGAGAGAGGAAGGGATTTGTTCTAGGTCACACAGCCAAGGAGAATCAGGGGTGGGATGAGAACCCAGACCCTTGTGATGCCAACCGCAGTGTCCTATCTACCGATCGGGCTGGACTTTTAGGGCTTCCCTCGAGGAGGTTGGAGGGAGCGGAGGAGCATCCTTTGGCTGAGCAGAGTGAGAAATGAATCCCTGCCCCATTTCCGCCTCAGCCCAGCCCTCAGCCCAGCCCCCAGCCCTCCCTCTGAAGTCAGTGCCCGGGAGAGAACAGGGGGGTCTCAAGGAGCTGTGAGCAGGCATTACAGAGGGACCTGTGGGGCTCCAGCTATTTACAGCCTGGCATTTCCCCAGGTCCCAAGCTGCTATTTGGTTGGGGCTCCACGGTCCATGCAGGGAGGCTCTCTCCAGAAGTAGCCCTGGATCAGCGCATATAGTGAGTTGCTGGTCGTCTCAGAGAGGGGGAGAGCATTTAGAACTCACCATGTGAGGATTTCAAAGACTGCTTTGACATGGAATTGGGGGAAATAGAATATTACTAAAAAGAAAGATGATTACAAAAATGAGTAATGCAGAAATAGGTTGCTTATCAGCTTGGGGAGGGGAAAAGGGGGAGTGAATCATGGAACCATGGGAAAATACTTCAAGAAAAAAATAAACCAAAAAGAATGGTTCCCTTCTGCAACAGATCCTTCCCTGAAATAGTGAGTCCAGATGAATGGGTGAAAGCATTGATTAAACACTCTCTGTATTCTAGAGAGGTAGATGGGCATCATGGATAGAGAGGCTGTAAAATTGTAGGGCAGCTGTGGATTGAGTGCTGGGTCCGGAGTCAGGAAGATTTATCTTCTTCTTGAGTTCAAATTCAGATTCAGATACTTCCTAGCTGTGTTACCCTGGTCAAGTCGCTTAGCCCTAATAGCCTCCATTTCTTCATCTTTTGCCGAAGAAGGAAATGGCAAACTTCAGTTATCTCTGCCAAGAAAACCCCAACTAGGGTCACAAAGAGTGGACTGATATGACTGAACGACCACTACAAAACGATTGCAAGACCTGAATTCAAATCCTATCTTTCTAGCTACAGTACATGACCATGAGCAAGTTGCTTTGGCTCTAGAACACCGGTTCTGAAGCATTTTGACTTCAGGACCCCTTTCCACTCTTAAAAATTATTGAGGATCCCAAAGAACTTTTGCTTGTGTGGGTTATATCTATTGATATTTATCATACTAAAATTAAAATGTCTTAGTATTATGATGACCCCCTAAAATGGTCTGGGAGACTCTACTCTGAGAACCACTGCTTTAGACAACTAATCTCGAGGTTGCAGGGAAGGTGCCAACTTATACTTGTGGAGGGGCTTCCTTCATAGGTCCAGTCACTTTCCCTGGGTGCTCAGTCCTATTCCTTTCCCCTCTTCTCTGTTAAATTCCTGAGGTCCTCTATGCCAGTTTCTCTTTTCCATTGATCTCCAATTAGCTGGCTCCCAAGGCTTAAACTCAGTCTAGATCTTCTGCCTGCCTCCCCTTCTCCCCATCAAGAAAATTAATGAACTGTAAACAACACTTCAAACCCAAAGGGAAATTTCTGTTTAAAGGGCTCATTCTGTAAGGTGAGTGAGGCTTCCATGTAAGGCATGATCATTGAAAAGCTGAAAGAAAGGGAGAAGCAGCCAGCATCTTCACAGTTGGAAGACAGTAAACAGCTACTTATGCTGAGACTCCTGAGTGGCAGCATCATGGGGCGCCTCATTATGATAGTAGATAGGCTTCTAAAAAGTTGCACATCAGGGCAGCCAGGTTGCTCAGTGGTTAGGGATCACTGTGTGATCCTAGGCCAATCACTTGATCCCCAATTGCCTAGCCCTTACTGCTTTTCTGCCTTGGAACTGATACTTAGTATTAATTCTAAGATGGAACGGAAGAGTTTTAAGAAAAAGTTGCATGTCAATCATTACTTTGTGTGCATGTTTTAAATTTAACTTTCATTTTTAGTTCTAAATTCTCTCCTTTCTTCCATCTCTTTGACTCCTCCCTCACCCACTGAGAAATCAAGAAGTGTGATACTTCTTACTCATATGAAGTCATGCAAAACATTTCTTTATTAACTTTTACATGAATTTTTTAAAAGTTATAACTGAGAAGCAGTGGGGTGTAATAAAGAGTGCTGGTGCTGGAGTCAGGGAGAGCCAGGTTCAAATCCTGCCTCTGGCATGGGCCTGGTTGTGGGAGCATGGGAAAGCCTCCGAACCACTCTGTGTCCCCAGACAAGTAATAGGCAGGTTGCCGATTTGCCACAGTAGAGGAAAAAGTTTCTTATACCAGATCAGAGCAAGTGCAACAAAAATGGTTGTGGGTTATACATTGCCAGTTAAATTCATGCCCCTCACTGATTGCCTTTGAGAAGTGCTTTGCCATCATTTCCAACTGGGCTTTAGACTGGAACCCAAGTTTCCTCATCCTGGGATGCTACATCACACAACGTCCTCTCTTCCTGGGTTTAGAGATGAGGAAACTAAGACCTGAGGAGGGGAAGAGACTTTCAAGAATGACTAGAAAATGGTTCACTTCTCAGGTATGTCTTAGTGGTCATTCTTGGTCTGGGAGGAGATGGCCTGTGATTGCCGAGATTTCTGAGATGATGTGACTCATCCTTTTGCTCAAGGTCCTTGACCACATCGGCAGATTTGGAACTCAGATCTTTGGCTTCTCAGACCCACAATCTTTGTACCAAACAGCTATCCTTTCCTTTCCTTGCCTTTCTTTTCCTTCTTTTCTTTTTTACAACCCTTACCTTCTGTCTCAGAATTTATATTAAGTATCAGTTCCAAGGCAGAAGAGCAGTAAGAGCTAGACAATTAGGATTAAGTGACTTGCCCAGGGTCATACAGCTAGGTTGTATCTTAGGCCAGATTTGAACTCTGGCCCTCCTGTCTCTAGGCCTGGCCCTTATTCACTGAGCCACCTAGCTGCTCCCTGATTTTCAAAAACTATTGGATCTAACTAAGAAACCAGAAAAGAAGAGAAAGGAAACTAGAGATGCAAGTGTCTAGAATAAGTGGGAACATCCTGGCTCTGGTCTTGTCTTATCTGAAGCCCCTCAAGGAATCATCTCCTGGAACAGAGCCCAGCCAAGGGTCTTGTACATCAGAGGTTCCCCGTGGATCCAAGACTGGGCATTACCCTACCCCGGGGAGTGGGCACAAGTGTTACTTTTGCCAACAATGTATTAACGCAGGATAAAACAGCTTCATGCCACAGAGGGCAGGATTTTCTCATATATAAAAACATACAATTTTAAAAATACCTTCAAGAGGTTTCCCATCTCCCTGCTCTGCTGTAGCTGGCACCTGCCCTGCCCCAAGGTCTAACGTGCACTTGCCTTGCACTTGAGGAGCCCACCCTCTGGAGGGACATTCGCTGCCCTCTCCTCAGGACCTTGGAAGTGATCTTGAAGAGTTTCTGTAGCTGAAAGTCCATTTCCCTGGGGCTGCACCACTGGCTCATGAAGCTCTGAAATGGGTCAGGCTGGGCCCCAGAGACCCAAAGCTGTGGAGGGAAGGAAACCTGGGAAAGAGGCTGCTGGCCAGAACGTTCCTTCTTCCTTGTTGTCAGTCAGATCCCCATGGCCCAGGCACTGCCTCCCTTTCCCAACTCCCCATGGACACTCTCTGCTTAGTGAAATCCTATTAGATAACTTTGTATACCATGGGACCAGTTTACTTGGGAGAATTTTGTCTGCCCTGTAGAATAGACAGGGGCTGTCACCTCAGGGCAAGGACCCTTTCTGTTTGGTCTTTGTAGCTAGCACAGGGGCTGCTATGTGATGATCCTGGAACAGAACTGAGGTGGGAGAGACAGACAGACAGACAGATGGAGGGACAGAGAGAGAGAGAGAGGAGAAGGAGAGGGGGGAGATAGAGATAGAAAGATAGAGACAGAGACAGAGAGAGTCAGAGAAAGGAGAGACAGAGGGGAAGACAGACAGACAGAGAGAAGGGGATAGAGATAGAGAAGCAGAGAGAGAGAGAGAGAAAGAGAGAGAAAGAAAGAGAGAGAGAGAGAGAGAGAGAGAGAGAGAGAGAGAGAGAGAGAGAGAGGCAGAGAAAGGAGAGGCAAAGAGTGAGTTAAGAAGAGAGTGAAAGAGCAAAAGAATATTATTAATATGAATTCACATTTGTTGAGTGCTTTTTGGTTTTTGAAAGAGTTTCCTTATAATAAGTCTATGAAATAAACAGGGTAAGGATTACTATTCCCATCTTAACAGGTAAGAAAATTGAGGCTCAAGAAAGGAAAAGACTTGCCCAAGGTCACAAAAGTAGTATTATAAACTCCTAAAGGTGAAGCTAGAAGGAACCTAATGGGACAGCTTATTGGAAAGAGTGCCAGGCCTAGAAATAGGAGGTCCTGGGCTCAAATCAGACCCTAGATACTTCCTACTTGTGTGACAAGTCACTTAATCCCAATTGCCTAGCCATTACCACTCTTCTGCCTTGGAACCAATATTTAGCATCAACTCTAAGACGGAAGGTAAGGGTTAAAAAAAAAAAGAAGGGATTTTGGAGGTTGTCTTGGTCACTCATTTTGTTTTACAGATGAGGAAACTGAGGCCCATAGAAATGCATTGCCTGGACTTGGGTATGCTTATAAGAACATTGATGAGGAGCTAGAAGGGCTTTAGAGGTCACCTAGTCTATCTCCCATATTTTATTGACGAGGAAGCTCAAGCCCAGAGAATTATCCAACATCACACATCCAGGAAATGTGTGGTCAATGGCCAAGCCTAGAGTGGCTGATTCCAAACTCAGCCCTCATACACAGGATCACTTCACTCATGGCCAAGGCAGGTCTCACCCTGAGCCTCCCAGTTCTGGACTCGGTTCTCTTTTTTTCCTTATAACATTCCATAACCCAAAGCGCCATTATAAGAAAGACATAGGTTGTAGGCATTGCCCCCTTAACGGCTACAAAAGCCATCTGCTAGGCTTGACAGAGTGAGCAAGAACAGGAAGCAGGGGTGCCTTGCACATAGTAGGGATGATGTCATAAATAAATTTGTTGGATTGAATTGAGTTGAAAAAAACCAGGAAGAAGCCCAAAGAAACTGCAGCTGGATGGGCCACTGGGAGGGGTCTCTGCTCCTGCCAACAGGGGCAGGCAGATACAAAAGCTTGGGAGCCTGGGAGCGGGGCTGGCCCAGCCAGAGACTGTGCTGGTCTGGAATCTGGGTCACAGGGTTACCACTAAAGAGAAGTAGTTTCTTTAGCCTGCTCTGTTAGTACCAGAAAGGGAACAATTGGGCTGTTCACAGATAGTCTTCTCTTCCAGGGAAGCAAATAAGTTTTAAGGGAGCTTAGACAAAGCACCCTGGATAAGGAGAGTCTCAGGACCTGGGTTCTGATCCTGACTGCCTGTGTGATGTTGAGCAAATCCATCTGCTTTTCCACAGCGTGGTTTCCTCACTTGCAAGATTGCCAACATCCCATCCAACTCTAAATGTCTCTTGTGTGACTTCCAAGGTGTCGAGCACCACATGGGCTCTATGTGTTGGGTCACAGACATTGCAATGGTGGCATGGCTGCCACTTTCCACTCAGTATCATCAGTTCACATAAGAAACATGTATAGCTGAGACTGAGAAGTGATTTGTTCAAAGCCACAAAGGCAGGTAGTGGCGGAGCTCGGATTCAAATTCGGGTCCTTTGACTAAAGTTTAATCTTCCCAATGCATTGTGCTTTCTGAAATTCTGTATACAGAGAAGTCAGCAGAAAACATATGTTAACAAAATACAAAGTAATTTCAGGGGGTAGCACTAACAACTAGGGGAATCGGGCTGAGCCAAGGATGCCAAGAGATGGAGGTGAAGAGGATAAAAATATCAGGTATGGAGGATGTCTTTACCTGGCCATGCCAAGGAGACATGGATCTTTTGTTTCATGATTATTTGGCACATTGACTGATAGCATAAAGGACTGTTTTTCATTTTCTATACATGATATCTAGGAGATCACTAATAAAGTTTTCAAGGACTACCACCCTGGGAGATAGATGCTATTATTTTTCCTATTTTTCTGATGAGTAGACTGAGGCATAGAAAGACTAAATGGATTTGTACAGGGTTACATAACTAGTGTCTGAAACAGGATTCAAACTCAGGTCCCCCTGACTCCAAGTATAGTAATTTAACCATAACAGATATGGGCTAGCTTATTTGTGTTTATTTTTATTTTTATTTACATGTTTATTTGTGTGCAGGCTTTTCTCCTTTAAAGAAAGGGTTTTGAACCTTTTGGGGTATATTTTGGCCACTTAGCAAATCATCTGGACCTCTTCTCAGAATTATATCTCTAAATGCATAAAATAAAATCCATAAGATTACAATGGAAAGCAATTACATGACAATGTAATAAGGATAAGTTTTAAAATATAAATTAATGGACTCCAGATTAAGAATCTCTACTTTAAAAGATAGCAGATCCCTTTCAACTGTGAACATCTAGTCCTTCCTTTTCTCCTAGGTATCATCTGTCCTTTCACTAAATGAATAGGAAAGAGCTACAAAATGGGCTGCTCGGGGGACCAAAATCAGGCAGAAATAAACACTAGGCATCTCTCCATGGTGCTTGCTCTGTCTTCCCACATCTACAGAGCAATGCCATCATTATATTCCCTCCATTTTCTTTAGCTTAAGATATTTTTCTAGGATTTCTCATCCCCGTGTTTTCCCCTTTAACAGTAGAGGGCAGACTGGGAAATGTCTCTACTAGACAGAAATAAACACTACTATTCTTGGCCAGATGCCCATTCCAGTGTATGGCATTGCAGAAGAGGTAAAAGCCACCTTAAGCTAACAACTTGGCCCAAACTTATATCTGCCTGCCTGTCTGTCTATCTATCTATCTATCTATCTATCTATCTATCTATCTATCTATCTGTCCATCTGTCTATCTATCTATCTATCTATCTGTCTGTCTATCTGTCTTATCTCACCTCTCTGTTTATATTTATTTTTCTTTCTATCCATATATATCTGTGTATATAGGTATGTAGATACCTTTATAAGCAGATACAGTGATAAAGTATCTTTTATATAATATTTTATTTTTAGAATATTTTAAAATTCCCTCCAATTTCCCCTTTTATATTAAAAAATTTTATTGGTGTTTCTTGTTTTATTTTTCATTTTCCAATATACTCTTCACATTATCCCTTCCCAGAGATCTTTCTCTTGTAACACGGAATAAAAAAAAAAGAGAAAGAGAATAGGAAAAAAGCAATCTGGTGAAAATAGACAACACACCCCTGAATCTGACAGCAATGTTCCATATCCATAGCACCCTACCTGCAAAAAGGGGAAGAAGGTTTATTTTCTCATCCCTTCTTTGGTATTAACCCAAGTTTATGTTTTTAAAGATGTGTTCAACTGTATAGAAATAGATAAAACCAATTATGACTGCCCCTGCTCGTGGCATTATTTTCTCTGGTGAGTCAATAAATCCATGATTTTTTGATGTGTGCTCACTTATACAGTGGATTTGTTGTTTATGTAGGCAGCATAATATACCAGGAAGTATGTTAGACTTGAAATCAAGAAGACCAGTGTTCGAATCCTGACTTAGTCACTCACTAGTTGTGTGATCCAGGGTAAATAATTTAGTCTCTCTGGGTCTATTTTCCTTCTCTGTAAAATCAAGGGGTCAGACTCTGAGATCTCTTCCAGCTCTAAATCTATGGATATATCTTTTAAAAATTAAAAGAAAATTTTTAAACAAATACCAAATAGCATTTCTATATATACTATAAAACATGAGAGATTTGTATATAAAACTGAATCTCTATTATGTATACTCTACTCTCTATCTCTTTTCTCCCCATGTATATAATACATTCAATGTGCAACCTTCAAAGCTTCAAAGCTCATTTATGATTCCATCTGGCTTTCCTTCTATTTTCTTCTCATTTTTCCAGGTTGGGGAAGGTGAAGGTGGGAGAAACTATCCCAATCCTTCTCTACTTATAAAAAAGAAACCCTTGCCTTCTGTGTTAGAATTGATACCAAGTATCAGTTCCAAGGCAGAAGAGCAGTAAGGGCTAGGCAATGGGGGTTAAATGACTTGCCCAGCAGCACACAGATAGGAAGCATCTAAGGCCAGATTTGAACCCAGACCCTCATATCTCCAGGCCTGGTACTCTATCCTCTGAGCTGCCCAGCTACCCCTTTTTAAAATTTCTTGGTAAATTCTCATTGGGAAAGGCTGCAAAAGAGATACTTGGTTACATCTAGGTTGGACCAGAGGAACTTTGAGTTCCTTTTCAACTCTGTGATTCTGTGAGTCTATGAATTATATCCAACCCCACTAATTATTTTTTCTTTAAGTAAATTTGTATTGTCAATCATAAAATCTTCTGCATACATTTGAAAATGTTAATATATGTATAATAGATATTTATTCAGTCTTCAGAGAGCATATTTGCTGATTTATTATCCTGAGTTGTTTTACAAGAAAGTGGCTGGAATATCATTTGGCTTTTAGGAATCCCATTAAAAAAACAAAACTTGGTGCCCACAATAATTTAAAGATCTCAGACACTTGCAACTCACATATTGGGAGCCATTGGCCTAAGCACTGGGGAGAGAACACACAAGTTCTTCTCCCAAGGCAAAATGGTATTTGACCACAAAGAAGCAGTACCTTACCAACTGTAAGATAAGATGGTAGCCTGAGATTGACTAACCCAAGAAGCTTGGGCCAACCTCTGAGGTTAGGTGAAAGATTACTTAAGAGATGACTCATGTGATCTTTACTACATGATAATTCTATATTCTGCATCCTCTGCCCCTTCATCTTCATCTATTAAAACCTTTTTATCCCTTCAAAAATGCATCTAATTTTCTTGCATTTTCTTGTGGCTCTTTCATTTGGTGATATATGTATTTGGTTTGGGGTTGATTAATGCACCCAGATTATTATCTCCCTTTGTTTGGCTTCTCTTTTCGTGTGTGTCTGTTTGGTTGGATATTTTCAGACCAGACTTATCTCCAAATATCAGGCTATTAGTTAACAGGAGATGAAGAGTTATTGGGTGAGGGATCAACTTAATTAAATTTGCTTAGCACAGCCTGTGATATGTGTCCCAGGGAGCTGTTTGGGACTGCCTAGTGCCTGGCACACAGTAGGAACAAAATCAATACTTGTTGATTGATTGACTCAGTTGGTTTGGGGTTTTATGTATTCTATACTCTGCTTTATGAATGCTCTGTATTTTAAAAATCTGAAATCTATGAAAGATTAATTGCAGTTATTTTTCACTTGATTCATTTTCAGTGGTGCTTCTAATATTGCTCTTACTGTCTATGCTTGATCTTGAAAAAATCCTATCACTTTCCAGAATCTCAGGGTTTTTTCCCTGTAAGTTAGGGATTATAATGAAAAAAAAAACCCAAACCTTACCTTCTGTCTTAGAATTGATACTAAGCATTCGTTCTAAGGCAGAAGAGCAACAAGGGGCCAGGCAATTGGAGTTAAGTGACTTGCCCAGGTTCACACAACTAGGAAGTGGGTCTGAGGTCAGATTAGAACTCAGGCCCTCTCCACTCTAGACCTTGCTCTCAAGCCACCTAGCTGTCCTTGATAATGATTCTTGAGATGCTTACTTTACAGAGCTTGTTATGTTGATCAATTGACAAACATTTACTAGGCTGTGTTGGGGCTCCAAATACAAAGAATGACCCAATCCCTACTTTCAAAGAGTTTATGGTCTATCCAGGACAAAATGAGCTGAGGACTAAATGTAAAGTCCTCTGTAACTGCGAAGTGGTTTTCATAGGAATAAGGAACATACATACTCCTAGACCTGGAAGGAACATTAAAGACCATTGAGTTTAATCCCCTTATTTTATAGCTGAGGAAATTAAGATTCAGAGAGCCTAAGCTTGAGCAAATTGCCCAGAGTGATACAGTTAGTAAGGGGGAGGGAGGATTTGAACCTAGGACTCAGTGACTCCAAGCTCAATGATCTTTCCACAGTACCATACCTCTCAATTAATGACAGTCAGAGTGGATGAAGCAAGGGAGGAGATCGGGCAAAATGTTCTCTGGAGTCCCTTCCCATTCTACAGCTTGGTTAAGTTTCAAGTGAAGACAGTGATGAAGTTTGTGATTTTTTTGAACACAGTGTAATTAATTGAGTTTCTGAGGCTCCCATTTCCCCACAAATGCTAACAAAGCCTTTTTTTTTTTTCAGAGAGCTGGATTGAAAGATGCCTCAATGAAAGTGAAAACAAGCGCTATTCCAGCCACACGTCTCTGGGGAATGTTTCTAATGATGAAAGTAAGTATCCGGCATTCCTGGGTCCAATTCTGTCTCCCATGACAGAGAACTGATTGATCGATGACATTTCCTCCAAATATTTCTGGGATGGGATTTGGAATCCAGGGAAAACTGCATCTGACCCCTCCCCTGAGGTCCCTTTGCTTGTGGAGGTAGCTGTGAGCTCTTAAAGAATACACCTTAAGGCAGATGGGTGATTCAGTGGATTGAGAGTCAGACCTAGAGATAGGAGGTCCTGTGTTCAAGTGTGACACTTCCCAGCTGTGTGACCCGAGACAAGTCACTTAACCCCCATTGCCCAGCCCTAACTATGCTTCTATGATGGATATTGATTCTAAGAAGGAAGGTAAGAGTTAAAAAAAAAAAAGAATTCATCAGAAAAGTCCTCTGTCTGGAAGGACCTGCCAAGCTAGGAAAGATTCAAGGAGGATGCTAGATCTGTTGCCTGAGGACCAGCTTGACTCATCACCAGGTTGGCCAAAGAGAGATTGTATTTTTCAGCCACTGTAACCCATGGAGATATTTTACTAAGTCACGGAGGGGCTGTGATCTGTATGGGGGGGGGGGGTGCCCACATGGACAAAACCAGAGATCGTTCAAGTAAGGCAGAAGGAACGTGCTCCCTGGCAAAAGAAAACTTTCAAAGAGGTCGTTAGCATCCATGCTGCCTTGTAAAGTAGATGAGAACCGTGACATCACACTGTACTATGGACCAGAAGGCTGTATAAGGTAGAGATGCTCGTGTGCTGAAAGGTCTTGGCTGAAGGGAGCTCTTGCTTCCGGGCTGGTTCCAGTGTCATGAATTGTAAGGACAACATTTCAGGCTTGTAGATGCAATAGTCCACAGAAGGGATGCCCCAGCATTAAGAGGGGTTGGGAAAGGCTTCCAGTAGAAGGTGGAATTCTAGGGGAGCCTTGAAAGAAGCCAGGAGGCAGCGATAAGGGGGTGAGCATTCCATGCATGAGGGGCAGCCAGGGGAAGTGCCCTGAGTTGGGAAGTAGACTGTTTTGTTTGAGAAGCAGCCAGGAGATCAGTGTCACTGGATGGAAGAGTACATTAGGGATGGAATGGAGGTGAGGTATAAAGTATGAGAAAACTGGAAAGGTGGGAAAGGCTTAAAAAAAAACCAATTACTTTCCATATTAGAATTAATACTGTGCTTTGGTTCCAAGGCAGGAGGGAAATAAGGGCTAAGCAATGGGGGAGGGAGTGGCAGGCAACTAAGGGACTTGCCCAGGGTCACAAAGCCAGGAAGTGTCTGAATCCAGATTTGAACCCAGAACCTCCTATTCCTAGGCCTGACTCTCTATCCACTGAGCCACCTAACTATCCCTGAGACATACATTTTCCTTTCTTTTCTTTTTTTTAAACCCTTACTTTCCTTCTTTAAAAAATTTTTTTTAGACCCTTACCTTCCATCTTAGAATCAATACTAGGTATTGGTTCTAAGACAGAAGAGCTCACCTTCCTTCTTAAAATCAATACAAAGTAGCAGTTCCAAGGCAGAAAAGTGGTTAGGGCCAGGCAATGGGGGTCAAGTGACTTGCCCAGGGTCACACAGCTAAGAAATATCTGAAGCAGATTTCCCTAGCTCTCACTCCATCTAACTGTTCCCTGGGAAGGACTTTCAAAACCAGAGGATTTTATATTTGATCCCAGAAGTGATAGGGGGCCACTGGAGTTGATTGACTATGGGAGTGACATGGTGAGACCCACATTTTAGTAAGGGTAATTTGAAAGCTGAGTGGAGAATGAATTGGAGCAGGGGGAGACTAGAAACAGAGAGACCAACTTGTGGGCAACCACAGTCATCCAGGTATGTCGTCATGAGGATCTACACCAGGGCGGCGTCAAGAGAGCATCAAGAGAGGAGAAGGCAGCCTATTTGAGAGATGCCAGAGATGTTACAAGCATCAATCCACCAGGACCTGGCAACTGATAGGATGTGGGAGGTCAAGAGAAAGTGAGAAGATGAGGCTTTGACCCTGAGAGCAGGGATCCCCAAACTAGGGCCTGCCGGCCACATGTGGCCCCCTGAGGCCATTTTTCTATCCCCCACCGTACTTCCAGAAGGGGCCCCTCTTTCATTGATGGTCAGTGAGAATAGCACTGTGTGTGGCATCACTCACATACAGTACTATTTCCGGTGACAAAATCCTTTGTGTGGAGCCTTGTTCTGAGAGTAACTGAATGAGAACGAGGCGCCTGCAAAGGATTATGTGGCTGCACAATGGAAGACGTCAGCATGCTGAGCAGCGATCTGGGGGAGGGGATTCCACACTGTGTATACTGCTGCCCAGTATAGTGGTGGCAGTGATGGGCCTGTGCAAGGTGTGGCAGGCCCATCACAGCCAGCACTGCAGCCTCCACTATCCCAGACAGCCGTATACAGATTTGCTCATAGTTTTTTTTTTTGTTTTGTTTTTTATAGTCCGTCCCTCCAATGTTCTGAGGGACAGTGAACTGGCCTCCTATGTAAAAAGTTTAGGGACTCCTGCCTGAGAGGCTGGGAGGGTGGGAGGGCTCTTGATGGGCATATGACATTTAGGGACAGAGGAGGGTTTTGGGGAAAAAAGTAATCAGTTCAGTTTTGGACATGATGAGTTTGAGCTGTCTCTGGGACAACTAGGTTTTTTTTTTTTAAGTTCATTTATTTAATTAATTAATTTAGAATATTTTTCCATGGTTACCTGATTCATGTTCTTTCCCTCCCTTTCTCCCACCCTCCTTCCATAGCTGATGCGCAATTCCACTGGGTTTTACATGTGTCCTTGATCAAAACCTATTTCCCTATTATTGATATTTGCACCAGGGTGATCATTTAGAGTCAACATCCCCAATCATATCCCCATCAAACCATGTGATCAGGCAGTTGTTTTTCTTCTGTGTTTCTACTCCCACAGTTCTTCCTCTGGATGTGGATACTGTTCTTTCTGTCCCTCAGAATTGTCCTGGGTCATTGCATTGCTGTTAGTAGAGACATCCATTACATTCTATTGTGCCACAGTGTATCAGTCTCTGTGTACAATGTTCTCCTGGTTCTGCTCCTCTCATCTGCATCACTTCCTGGAGGTTGTTCCAGTCTCCATGGAACTCCTCCACTTTATTATTCCTTTGAGCACAATAGTATCCCATCACCAACATATACCACAGTTTGTTCAGCCATTCCCCAATTGAAGGGCATCCCCTCATTTTCCAATTTTTGGCCACCACAAAGAGTGCAGCTATGAATATTCTTGTACAAGTCTTTTTCCTTATTATCTCTTTGGGGTACAAACCCAGCAGTGCTATGGCTGGATCAAAGGGCAGACAGTCTTTTATCGCCCTTTGGGCATAGTTCCAAATTGCCCTCCAGAATGGTTGGATCAATTCACAACTCCACCAGCAATGAATTAATGGGACAACTAATTTGAGGTGTCTAATAGGCAGTTGGAGATGTAAGGCCAACAGGCAGCAGAGCTCTTGGGGTTGGTTATGTAGATCCAAGAATCATTGGCTTCGAGATGATCATTGAATCCCTGGAACCAAAGAGAGAGTGTCCATGTCTACTGATCTCCAGACTCAATGCCACTATTGTGTTTCCTCTGATCTGTCTAATGATGGCTTATTGGGAAAACAGATGATTCAAATGTGTACTTGCAAGTTTTTTTTTAAACCCTCTTACCTTCCATCTTAAAATCAATAGTGTGTATTAGTTCCAAGGCAGAAGAGTGGTAAGGACTAGGCAATGGGGGTTATGTGACTTGCCCAGGGTCACACAGCTAGGTAGTGTCTGAGGCTAGATTTGAACCCAGGACCTCCCATCTCTGGGCCTGGCTCTCAATCCACTGAACCACCAAGCTGCTCCCTACTTGCAAGTAAAGAGACATCTTTTAATCTTTAATCCCAGGGAAAGGAAATACAGTGAGCAAATTACAGAAGGTATATATAATGGTACATGGAAGGCATTTAATAAATGCTTGTTCCCTTGACTAGGGAGATGCAGGACAGTAGCAGCCTCATGAAACTGGCTATACTTTCCTCTTCTTGTTCTTTAAGGTAGATCCCCTTGAAGAAGAGAGGCAACTCTGGAGGCAGCTGGGTGGCTCAGTGAATTGTGAATCAGGCCCAGAGAGAGGAGGTCCTGAGTTCAGATATGATCTCAGACATTTCCTAGTTGTGTGACCCTGGGCAAGTCACTTGCATTGCCTAGCCCTTACCACTCTTCTGCCTTGGAACTGCTACTTTGTATTGATTTTAAGAAGGAGGGTGAATTCTTTTGCCTTAGAACTAAAACCCAGTATTTATTCTAAGATGGAAGGTAAGGATTTAAAAAAAATTTTTAAATGAATAAAGGAGGAAGAATGAGCCCCTCAAGTGGTGGTGGGGGGAAGTAAAGGTGGGGGGGAGCCCAACTTTTTACCACTGGAAGCCCCTTTCATTGTCAAGCCTCATCGAATTCTAGGTTTTTAGCTTTCCTGGTACTGTTCTTATAGGGCCTTCAAGCCACTTCATCCATCTGTCCCATCACCTGCCTTTATCTCTATTGCTTCTATAGCTCTTTTGCTGTTGTTTTTGAATCTTTTCAGTTTTGTCCAACTCTTCATGATCCCATTTGGGGTTTTCTTGGCCAAAATACTGGAGGGGTTTGCCATTTCCTTCTCCAGCTCATTTGACAGATGAGGAAACTGAGGCAAATGAGTTCAGTAATTTCCCCAGAGTCACACAGCTAGTAAGTATCTGAGGCTGGATTAGAATTCAGGTCTTCCTTATTCCAGGTCTGGTGCTGTATCTACTTTGCCATTTAGCTGTGTGATCTTCCTTTTTTATACCTCCTTTTATATAATCTGATCCATATCAACCTCCTAGGCTTCTTTCATCACCTTTAGGAACAGGAAATGTCAAAACTGGGAGAAATCTTAGAATACAGAAGGCCAGAAGTCAGAGGGAATGTAGACCACAGAATGTCAGTCTTTGGAGGGACCTTAGGCTATGACAATGTTCATAAGCAGCAGCAGCAGCAGAATAGCCATTGGATGAAGAGGAATGAAAGATTAGATAAAGAGTGGGGATGATCAGAGGCCAGCTCTTGAAGGAGTTGGGAGGTGATGGATAGTAGCACAAATTGAGGGTAGGGGTTGGCCTTGGCAAGGAGAAGGGTCACCTCTTCATCAGACTGGAGAAAAGGAAAAAAAGAACAAGAGATGATGTTGAGGGATTTCGAGGTATAGAATTGGGAAGAAGTGAAAGTTCCAAAAAAATGGTATTTAATTTCTTGGCAAAATATGAAGCAAGGGTTCTTTTGAAAAATGATCTGGGGATGGGGGCAGCTGGGTAGCTCAGTAGATAGAGAGCCAGGCCTAGAGATGGGAGGTCCTAGGTTCAAATCTGACCTCAGACACTTCCCAGCTGGGTGACCTTGGGCAAGTCACTTGACCATCATTGCCTAGCTCTTACCACTCTTCTGCCTTGGAACCAATACACAGTATTGATTCTAAGGCAGAGGGTTAAGAGTTTAAAAAAAAGTGATCTGGGATGGAGGAAAGGATTGCCTTGTGCTGAGGAGAGAAAGGTTGAAATCACTGTGGGGATGGTGACCAAGAGTCCTACAGAAAGGAAGGAGCCCAGGGATGGACATGCACTGGCAAATGCTTAAGTGAGATTAGATAGCCTTGCTTTGTAATGGACAGTTGGCAAGGTTGTGTGATTTTCTTCATGAGTCATCAATATCACACAAGAAGTCCATCAAGCTAACTAGATTTACTAAGTGATTAATACGGAATAAGTCCTTGCTCCATGGTTGGGATACAAAGAAAAGGAAAACAAAACAAAAATAGTCCCTACCCTCAAGATAGTTATAGTCTAAATAGAAGCAAGGAGGGTGGAAGGTGGATGGTAGATAGTGGAAGGTGAATGGTGGAAGGTGGATGATGGATGGTGGAAGGTGGATAGTGGATGGTAGGTGGTGGATAGTGCATGGTGGATGGTGGAAGGTGGATGATGGATGGTGGAAGGTGGATAGTGGATGGTAGGTGGTGGATAGTGCATGGTGGATGGTGGAAGGTGGGGGTAAAACTGGAGGTCATTTTGGAACATTGTGATCAGAGATGTGAAAAGGGTCAAGAGATGTGAGAGTAAAGAAAAGGATAAAGTTGAGTTTCCTGAGGCCCCTAATTCCCCAAACCCAATTTTTGCCCAAGCTTCCCTATTACTGTTGAGGGCACCAACATCCTTCCAGCCATTCAAGATCATAACTTCTTGCTTTCCTCACCTCCCATCTCTTCTCTCTACTCACACAGTTGCTTATTCAGGACTTCAGCCCCTCTTGCCTAGACTATTATTTGTGGGTAGCTTTCCCTTTTCCAATTCTCCACATACCTGCTAAAGTGATCTTTCTGAAGCATGGGTTGGACCATGTCATTCTCCTGTTCAATAAGCTCCAGGGACTACCTACCGACTCCAAGTTTCTCTTTCATCTTAAAAAAAAACCAAACCAACCTTACCTTCTATCTTAGAATCAGTACTAAATATAGGTTCTATGGCAAAAGAGTAGTAAGGGTTAGGCAATCAGGGTTAAGTGACTTGCCCAAGGTCACACAACTAGGAAGTGTCTGAGGTCAGATTTGAACTCAGGATCTCCAGACCTGGTTCTCTATCCACTGAGCCACTTACCTGCCCCTAATACTATTTCATCCTTTAATTTTTAGTGTGTGTGTGCGTAAGCTTCATAGTATACAAAGTGAAAACTACAGAGTACCTATAGGTAATTTAAATATAAATATGTACATATTAGACTGTATGTAGAAATACTTTATGCTGAAGGGGGTGTACAGTCAAAAGGTTTGGCAAATTTGACCTCAGACACCTCCTAGCTGTGTGACCCTGGGCAAGTCACTTAACCCCCATTGCCTAACCCTTTCCAATCTTCTGCCTTTCTCAGTATTGATTCTAAGACAGAAGGTAAGGGTTCAAAAAAAGAAGCTGGGGGACAGAGGCGGCAGAAAAGGTCTCCTGAAAAAAAAATTAAAAGCTGAGTCTTGACAGAAAATCAAGGAACCCAAGAGATGGAAGTGAGAGGGAAGAACATTCTAGGCCTTGGGACCAGCCAGGGGAAAAGGATGGAGGGATGGAGTATCAGGAGTGAGAATCAGCAAGGTCTGTACTTGAAACCTCTGCAGTTTGGTGGGACCCTGCAGGGCTTGTGCTTCTAGTTTGGCCTCAGAAAACCCAGGGCTGTCCCCACCCCATGCCATAATGATATATTGGGAGGTAGGCCTCATTGTATTGTGAAGAGGACTGGACATGGAGTCAGGAAGCTGTTTTTCAGTCATTTCATTCAAACCCAACTTTTCATGATCCTTTATGGAGTTGTTTTTGTTGTTGTTTTTGGCAAAGGTATACAGTGGCTTGTCACATCCTTCTCCAATGAATTAAGGCAAATAGAGGTTGTGACTGGCTCAGGATAGTGAGTATCTAAGATTGGATTTCAACTCAGGTCTTCCTGATTCTAGGCTTAACACTCTACCCACTAAGCCATCTAACCACCTCTTTGCATTTTCCTACGAGGTCTAATTCTTTTTCTTTCCTTTCACAGATGAGGAAAAAGAAAACAACCGAGCATCCAAACCCCACTCAACACCCGCCACCCTTCAGTGGTAAGTTTCCTCTTTGAAAACCTCAATATAGTCCTAATGTCTTTTGATCTTCTTGCCCATGGAACCAACTGAACCACTTTTGCTGGTGTGAAAATGAAAAGATAATGAGTTTTTAAATGGAACTGTTTAAATTTGAAAAAAAAAATCCTGTACCATCTAAATTTATAGATGCTTCCTAAATCTCTAGGGGCTGTCTAAAGGTGAGTCAGGGAGATTAGGAAGGATAATCAAGTCACTTCCATAAAAAAAACATCAGTAGCATTTGTGTGGAAAAGGCTAAACTCTCAGCTGGGCTGGAGAATTGTGTGGTCCTGTGAAGACCATCCCTGCAGACATCTCAATAGCAAAATAGGAAAGGGAGAGGCTAGGCCAGCAGAAGCCGATATCCCATCTCTCTATTTCTATAATTAATTTCACTTTGGTTAGCGTTCTGGTAGCACCTTTTTTCACCCCATCCCCATCTCTGAATGGATTCTCTCTCAGCAATCCCCTCTCTCTAGCTTTTGGAATCCTTTCCCTCAGCCACAGACTTGGGGCAAGTCACAGCCTCTCGAAGCCTGCCTCACTTGTAAAATAGGCGGGTTGTACTCTGTGTCTAAACCTGTGCTGCTCTCTAGGACTCCAGCATTGCTGCTTATTCTCTGGCGTTAGAATTAGGAGTCTTTACTCTAAGGTTAGTCTGTCCTCGGTTTGTTTTTTTTTCCTTTAGTAGATTTGACTCTGTCCCCATGTCTGTATTTAGCTAAAATGGCAGCAGTCTATTGGAAGATGCTTTGAGAGAGAAGACCTGATGGGAGCGGGGATTCTTAATTTTTTTATTTGAAAATTTTTATTTAATTAATCAATTTAGAATACTTTTCCATGGTCACATGATTCATGTTCTTTCCCTTCCATAACTCCCTCCCATAGCCAACAAGCAATTCCACTGGGTTTTACATGTGTCCTTGATCAAGACCTATTTCCATATTACTGATATTTGCACTAGGGTGATTGTTTAGAGTCTACATCTCCAATCATAGCTCCCTCGATCCATGTGATCAAGCAGTTGTTTTTCTTCTGTGTTTCTGCTCCCACAGTTCTTTCTCTGGATGTGGAGAGCATCTTTCTCATAAGTCCCTCTGAATTGTCCTGGATCTTTGCATTGCTGCTAGTAGAGAAGTCCATTACATTCAATTGTACCACAGTGTATTAGTCTCTGTATACAATGTTCTCCTGGTTCTGCTCCATGTAGTCAAGCAGTTGTTTTTCTTCTGTGTTTTTACTCCCACAGTTCTTCTTCTGGATGTGGATAGCATCTTTCTCATAAGTCCCTCGGAATTCTCTCATATAATAAACAACATTTTTAAACCCTAACCTTCCATCTTAGAATCAATACTGTGTATTGGTTCTAAGGCAGAAGAGTGATCAGGGCTAGGTAATGGGGATTAAGAGACTTGCCCAGGGCCACACAGCTAGGACACATCTGAGGTCAAATTTGAACCCAGGACCTCCCATTTCTAGGCCTGTCTCTCCATCTACTGAGTCACCCAGCTGCCCCCAAAGAATGGACATATTAATATTTATTTTATTGTTCAATTTTTTGTGCATTTTTTTCAGAATCTCTGTGACCCCATTTGGGTTTTCTTGGCAAAGATACTAGAATAGTTTGCCATTTTCTTCTCCAGTACATTTTACCAATGAAAAAACGAAGGCAAACAGGGATAAGTGACTTGCCCAGGGTCACAGCTAGGAAGTGTCTGAGGCTGGATATGAGCTCAGGAAGATGAGCCTCTGTGCCGTCCAGGTCCAGCACCATATGCACTATGGTGCCACCTGAATGTCATATTTATTCGTATGAGCCTATTATAGAGCACAGGACTTAGCACTGAAGGCAATCTTAGAGATGTAATCCAACCACTTCACTGAACAGAGAAAGAAACAGAGACTCCCAAAGAAGGAGAGTTGTCCCCCCAGAGCTTCATCAAGCTGGGATTCAAATTCAGTTCTCTTGATATTTTCTTCAATGCTCTCTCCATTATACGAATGCTAATTAATAGAAGAGACCTAGAGAAATCATCGGGACCTGTTCCATGATTTGTTGGAGACCCAAATTGAGAGTATGGAGTGAGGAAGATGATGGACAGTTGTGTGACACTGGGCAGGTTTCCCCTGCATGTCCCAAGGCATCTATGAGCTGTTTAGCAGATACTGATCTGTATCTGTGGAGGGGCTGTTCTCACTAGGAACGTCCTATCTGGTCCTCCCATCCCACCCACCCCAAATGATCTGTCTATGCCAATTGGTTCCCGCCATTCTTTGCTTATGGCTTCCTTGTTGGATTACAGGGGTCTGAATCTAGGACTTTCTGGGCTACATCAGGTATTCTGGAAGGTCATTAATCATTCACTGATAGCTCCTCACATACATATGGGAAAACAACTGAAGCAGACCCAAAATATGACAAAATAATGAGAACACACCTTTCTCTCGCCCTGAGAAGTCTACAAATTGCTTTGCTCAAGTCCTGGGAGAAAATAGCATACTGGTGTCTCCATGTGCGAGAAATGAAGCTGAGGTTTTGAGATGGTAAATGACATGCACAGGGTTGCCCAGCTAGTAAGTATCAGGGCTAGAACTTGAACTCTGGTCCCCCAGCTCCAAATCTGGCACTTTCCCTCCTACCTCAATTATCTCAAGGGAGAGGTGGATGAATAAATATAATAATAATAGTAATAATGAATACAGTCTTGCTGAGTGAAGTGTTTAATTTACTTAAGGGTTATCTGGATGATCCCTTTGTCTTACTTTCCTTAATTGATAGAGTGGAAATTCCTTGAGGGCAGGGACCATTTGGTTTGTGTCTTTGTGTACCCAATGTCTGGCATACAGTAGGAGCTTAATGACTTTTCGTGGCTTGGTTGATTGATCACCTTTTATAACAATATAACCCAAGAGCCATTTGGCTTCATTTTCATGGGCTCTTCCAATATCTATCCCCTGGGATAGGAATTCTCTGTTTCTCCTCCCTACCTGTCCTCCCTCTTCCCCAATCCACTTCCTTCATCTTCTCTTTCCCCAAGAGCCCTTCTATGTTAAGGAACAAATAATATGTCAGCCAGAAAGCCTACAATAATTGGACCACGTGGTTTTCCCTGAAGAAAACAGGCAAATATTGTAAAATGCCTCCTGCCCAATACTTTCTGGCTTCCTCCAGCCCAAGGGTTAGTAAATCCCAACACTCTTGGGGACGCTCAGCGCTGCTGGAATCCGATTCACACAATAGCCTCTATTCAGGGAGAAAATTTAGAAATGGAAACGTCTGATCATCCAGGCCCCCTCTGTGCCAGCCCATGAAGGAAGGCCTTCCTCCCCCTGCTCTCGCCAACCCCCGAACACTCATCTCTTGGCATTTCCCTGTTGTGTTAGCTTCATTGTGTCCTGTCAAATCGGAGGCATTTTCCTTTTCAGCTGTTTACAGAGTGTGGGATAGCCTTCTCAAAGAGAAAGGAAGGAAAGATTAAATGGTCATTCTTTGTCTCAGGCTTGGAGTTTTCTTTCTTTCTTTCTTTCTTTCTTTCTTTCTTTCTTTCTTTCTTTCTTTCTTTCTTTCTTTCTTTCTTTCTTTCTTTCTTTCTCTCTCTCTCTCTTTCTTTCTCTCTCTCTTTCCTTCTCTCTCTCTTTCTTTCTCTCTTTCTTTCTTTCTTTTTCTTTCTTTCTTTCTTTTTCTTTCTTTCTTTCTTTTTCTTTCTTTCTTTCTTTCTTTCTTTCTTTCTTTCTTTCTTTCTCTCAAGTCCTAGGGTAATCTGACTTTTTTTTTTTCAAATTCCAAAGTCAGAAATTCACAAGCCCAATTTAAGTTTCTCTTTGCAGTATTCTTGGAGTTCTAACTTTGCAGGATGAAAGCTGGGCTTAGCTTCTTTTCCATGAAACATAGATTTTCAAGGAAGACCCTCTCTATTTGGTCAAATCAGCTAGCATAAATTTATTCCCGCTTGTAATTCTCTTCTTTATTTAAAAATGACGTCAAATATCCTTTCATAGAATCCTAGGACCACAGAACCTTAGAATTGAAAGGACCTTGTGGAATAGGAATCCTTCCTATTCTTGATGGAGACCTCATTACCTCCCAAGGCATTCCATTCTACTTAGGGGAGTTTTCTTATGTTTAGCCAAAATCTCTCTCTGCCATTTTTACTTTTCTTCTCCTTATTCTGATCTCTAGGCCCAAGCAGAACAAGTCTCCTTCCTATTTCCCATGGCAGTCGTTCAGATGCTTAGACAAAATTATCATGTTCTTTCTCTGCTTTCTCCTCGCTAAGGTAAAGAGTTCCAGTTCCTTCAGCTTAGCTTCATATGGCCTGGCCTATATATAGTCTTTTGATCAACTTGGCTGCCCTCCTCTGGACACCCTCTAGTTCTTCCATATTCTTCCTCAAATATGGTGGGAGAACTGAAAACGACACTTCAGATTTATGTATAACTAATGCACTTGAGGGGGCAGCTGGGTAGCTCAGTAGAAAGAGAACCAGACCTAGAGATGGGAGGTCCTGGGTTCAAATCTGGCCTCACACACTTCCCAGCTGTGTGACCCTGGGCAAGTCATTTAACCCACATTGCCTAGCCCTTACTGCTTTTCTGCCTTGGAACCAATGCACAGTATTGTTAAGGGTTTAAAATAAACAAACAAACATACAAGTAAATAAT
The DNA here is from genome assembly GCF_027887165.1 of Monodelphis domestica. NCBI lineage: Eukaryota > Metazoa > Chordata > Mammalia > Didelphimorphia > Didelphidae > Monodelphis > Monodelphis domestica. The sequence continues at coordinate 94,194,436 of NC_077231.1, forward strand.
GCACTTGACACATGACATCTTTGCCATAACCCAAGTCCAATATTGATAAAAAGGTTGAACAAAATAGAATCAAAAACGGCTCCCTGGGGAATTTTGTTGGAGACCTTGCTCCAACTCCCATGCATCTGTCATTCATTCTTGTTTGATATGGGCATTTAACCAGCTATATAATCTGCTTGATTCTACTATCATCCAGCTCATCCCATAATGTGAAGGCATAACATTCCAGAGGCCCAAAGTGGAATCAACAAACTTTTGTGTCGACAAGTTGGGTGAACCAATACCCAGACCTTATTAAAGGCATAAAAATCAAAGGCAAGAGGAAACAAAAGAAGAGAATGGTAGAGAATAAGAGGAGAAAGAGTAAGGAGGGGCAGGAGAACTAGGAAGGAGAGGGGTAGAGACAGGAGAGAAATGAGAAAGAGGGCCATTGGAATGGTCTCTCCATAGCATTAGACAGGCAGGCCATCAGTGTATATTCAGCCCCTACTTACACGATATGCCAGGCATTGTGCTAGGAGCTGGGAGAGCAAAGAAAGGCCAAGACTGTCCCTGCCCTCAAGAAGCTCACCATTTACTTTGAAGATGACAAAGAAAAGCAGAGTGAAGGAAGCCAGAGAGGCAGAGTTGGGAGAAGATGCGAGGATGAGTAGGGAAAAGCGTGGTAGGAAAGTACCCAGGAATGCAGCTGGGTGGGAAATGAAGAGATGGTGCCCTCCTTGAATGGAGGTTCTGGGAGGACTGCTCTCTGACCTCTAATCAGAGATGGGGCTGGGGTGGGGGGAACTATAGGAGCAGAAGGTATTGAGGAGCTGTGAGTTTCAGGACCCACATGATCTTGCAGGGTGATAAGATGTCTGGTCCAGTGGATGGCACCAGAGCTATGGCATTGCCCACAGCCCAGACCTTATTAACCTTTAGATGCGGCAAGTCCAGTCTAGTTTCCATAAATGAAAGAGAAGGATTTTGGAATTCATTAAAGGTCAGTCTGCACGAAATGCCAGTTTAACTGATAATAGGTGCAGTGTTAAGGGAGCAGATTAGGTTGCCCCATGTTTAAGTCAAATGGGGTCTTTCTCCAATATTTATCCTTCACACCACTAATAGATTAATCTTCATAGAGCCCAGTTCTAACCTTGTCACTCCCCTGCCCTCAAGCTGTCAATGGCTCCCCATTATAATCCAGATAAAGTCCAAACTAAGGCCTTTTATGACCTGGTCTTAATTATTCTTGCATATTTATTTCATATTTTAGGTGGCAGTGTAGATAAAATGCCAGACCTAGAGTCAAGAAAAACTGAGTCAGCCTCAGATACTAATTGTATGACCCTAGACAAGTCACTTAACCCTATTTGTCTCAGTTTCCTCATTTAGAAAATGAGCTGGAGAAGGAAATGGTAAACTATTCTAGTAGAGAAAGAAAACCCCAAATGGGATCAGGAAGAGTCAGACACAATGGAAACAAATGAATAATAACAACAACAAAATCCCATCACCTACTAGGTACACTGGACTACCTTATCCCGTTCCACATGGAACCTCTTATTTTTCTCCCCATTTTCAGAATCCACCTCCTTTAAGATTTAGCATAAATGGTAACTCCTCTGCAGAACTTTCTCCACTCTCTTCAGCTGGAAGCAATTCCTCCCTCTCTGATCTCCTGGAAGCCCTCTGGACTCCTCTGATAACCTTGTGATGTTCTAAAATGAGAATACACATAAACACAATTATACCTCAAATTCTTTGAAGGAACTGACTATGCCTTATTTACACTCCCATCTCCCTTCAGTGACTACTACCATGCTTTACCAGAAAGGAGGTGCTTTGTAAATTATTTTTAATTTAATTTTATTAATTAAGAAAATTTTTCTCTGATTACATGATTCATGTCCTTTTCCTTCTTTGATTTATAAATTATTGAATGAATAAATTAGGGATACAAGCCACTGTTCATATTTGATAATCGGTAGGACCATAACTATAGACCCTGAAGGAACCTTAGAGGCCATTGAGTCTAACCCTCTCATTTTTCAAACAAGGATACTGAGGCACAGAGAGATAATATGATGTAGGATCATAGCCACCTAGATTGATGTCAAATTCAAATAGAAATAGAGTCCACTTATCCATACATAAGGATCCCTGTCCGCTGCATATTGACTTCCTTTTAAAATGTAATATTTTTCATGATTTGTTGTCTATTATTTATATTGTTAAATATTTCCCAATTACATTTTCATCTAGTTCACGCCTGCAGGCCACATGCCTGACATCTCTGTTATAGCCACTAGTGACCTTTAAGACCACCAAATCCAAACCACCCAATCAATAATAAATAAATATTAGAGAGGCGGAATCATTTACTTAGGATCATACATCTAGTAAGTTTCTGAAGCAAGATTTAATCTCGAGTCTATGACTCTGAGGTCGGCTTTCTTTCCATTGCACCAAAGCCAGCTGAGCATTTTAATAGTTGATTCGGTATAATACGTGCCTCTAATCCCTATGCTGTAGGCTTCCTTGTTTTCCCTCTCAGTTATGACACAGGCTACTAGGAGCTCAGAAATGTGTTTATTGTTCTGCAATATAGGATTAGACGAGAGGACTCATCATTGGTTCCCCAATATTGGTCTTACTGTGCTTTTAGAACATGCCCAACCTGTCAATTCTTTACCCCCTTGGACTTACCTACTGTGGATTCCAGAGCCTGTGTGGACATGTGCTTGCATGTCCTGTCTTCACAATCCAGTTGTAAGATATTTGAGGGCAGAAGCCATATCTTATACTTAGGTGTGCCTTCTAATACCTTGCATGGTCTGGGGAGTACAGAAGCTGTAACAAGATAAATCCAGTCAGTCCTCAGCTTCCAAGGGGGTAACATTCTTAAAAAATGGCACAAAAGTAAAAAATGCAAATGTCGATACATTGAACCAATGGGAAATAAGGGGTTAGATTTCCACGCCCACCCAAAACTGTAATCTTTCCTTAGAGAAAGCTGAAAATACACTTTTTTGAATGTAATTCCTCATAACAAAACATTTTATTAATATACACTTTAATACAGTGACCATGAAATAACCCACAAAATGCTGTACACAAAAGAAAATTGGTAACATGCAAAACATTTTTTTTCCCTGGTAGTTCTTGAGAATACTTTGAGCTTTTGTGCTAATATATCAATTTTTTAAAAAATGGCTTCAGACAATGTTCACTTTTCATAACACATGAAATCCACAGTGTCATAAATATTCTACAGAAAATAAAATTCTCAAGACTAAAATACCTTTAAACCTGAATTTTAGCTTCCATTTTGTCAGATGGCATGGTGAAGGTGTGGCAATGAATGCATGGCGTGCTCTTTACTCTACCGTGGTAGTGTGAGTAAGATAAGTGAAGCACCCAGTAAGATATCAGCTATTCCTCAAACTTGCCTACATCACAGTTCTCATTTTTTTCTCTATTACACATCACTATAAATATGCATGATTGCAAATGTGAAAGTGGAAATGAAGTTACTAATAAAATCAAAGTCTTGAAGGTTTTTTTTTACAGTTTTTGAATTAATTAGTCAATTAAGAACATTATTCCTTGGTTACAAGAATCACATTCTTTCCCTCCCTTCCCTCCCTCCCCCTTTCATAGCTGATGCACAATTCCACTGGGTTTTACATGTGTCCTTGATCAGAACCTATTTCCATGTTGTTGATATTTACACTAGGATGATCATTTAGAGTCTACATCCCCAATCATATCCCTTCGATCCATGTGATCAAGCAGTTGGTTTTCTTCTGTGTTTCTACTCCCACGGTTCTTCCTCTGGATGTGGATGGTGTTCTTTCTCAAAGATCCCTCTGGGTGGTTCAGGATCACTGCATTGCTAAAGTCTTGAAGTTGCAAGGGTTAAACACGCCAGTGTTGAGGGTTGACTGTATTCATTGTGTTGAATTCTTAGTTGTGCACTGTTATCTATCAGTTAAGAAATGTTCTTGATGCTGTCTTGCCTTCGAGGGGCTGGTTTTCTGACTGGAGAGATAGATGAAGAGTTATATAAAGATCCAAGGAAATTTACTCATTCTTTGTACTTCCCCCAACCAACACTTAGCACAGCATCTGGAATATAGTAGATGCTTAATAAATGCTTGTTGATTGATCAACTGATCAATCAGCTGTGCTGACTCAGCTATCTCCAAGAACAATTTTTCCTACATTTTCCATTAGTTTTAGAGTTATTCTAAAGCCCTAAATGGGTATTCAGATTCAGACATATTTTATGAAATCCTATTCCATTTTTCCTTTTGGTAAAAATGTTTCAGATAAGTCTGCAAAGATACAAATAACAGAAACTTTTAAAACCTGGCATGTTGTTATTATTATTGTTGTTCAGTCATGCCTGACTCTTCATGACCCAATTTGGGGTTTTCTTGGCAAAGATACGGTAGTGGTCTTCCATTTCCTTCTCCAGCTCATTTGACAGATGAGGAAACTGAGGCCAACAGGTTTCAGAAATTGCCCAAGGTCACATAGCTAGGAATTATCTGAGGCTAGATTTGCATTCAGAAGGATGGGTCTTCCTGTCTTGGCACTCTATCCACTGTGCTACCCAACTGCCCCCAAAAACTGACATGAGAACTCATATTTGTGGCCATTTGGGGGGACATGGACCTTTGATTTCACTGGGATAGAGAACTCCTGGAGCGAAAAGTCACTCTAATTATACAGGTCTCCTCCTTAATTGTCACATTGTTTTAAAGAGTTGCCTGAAAGAGTGAGCAGCAGGAGCAGCTAGATAGCACCATGGATAGAGCACCAGACCTGGAGTTAGGAGCACCTGGGTTCAAATCTACAGATAAGGAGACTGAGGATCTGAGAGGTTAAGCCACCTGCCCAGAACACAGCCAGCATTTAATTTGTCAGACCTTGAACCCAGGTCTTCCTGACTCTAAATCACACTGCCTTTCATGGCCTTTTAAGGATTCTAAGAAGTTTTCCCTGCAGCAACCCCCTGAAGTCACCAGGTGCAGATTCCCCCCATCTATAAAAAAGGAGAACAAGCTCACAGGAGTTGGTCTGAACCAGAATCTGAACCAGTGCAGAGGATTTCCTGCTATCCCACTAACTATGTGCACCATTGGATTGGGGGCTAAAATGGGGGCGGGGGAAGGTCTCTCCATATTATACCCTTTTATTGCCAATCCTGGTAGAGACTGTGGTCTGGGCTGTCACCATCTGTACCTTCAGTGAGGTTTGGAAAATGGGGCCTGCGGAGAATCGCGAGCAGCCCAGCAGCCTCATTATCTTTCCATAATAGGATGAGGCCAAATTCAAATATGATAAAGTTGTTAAATAGAAGATAAGAAAATGGACCGAGTGGGGGGATTTTTCTTTTTTGATCATTAAGAATTTGAGGTCCTAATGTGGCTTTGTTCACTATCTCAGGCTAATGATCCGCTCTGAAAGAGAGGAGAAAAGGGGGAAATTTCGTCAGATATGAAGAGAAATAATTAACAGCTTTTCATTCAGCCAGGGGAGCTGACGTCCCAATTAGTGACAAGGGGACACAAGCGGACTCTCTGGGCTTTGAAAAGAGGTTTTGTTGAAGGCCAATGAATTTGGGGGAAAGATGCCGCGATAATCTTCCTGTGGAAACTCATAAAGGGGAGATGTTTCCCTTACAAATCAGTTGCATTCATTTGTCCACAGAGCTTATTAAAATGGTCATAAACCACCCAAATGACTCCAAGGGAAGCCGTGTCTGCCTGAGGGACAAAACACACAGAGAAATGTAGTTATTGGGGAGGAATCGGGCTTTCACAGGTAACTGCTTAATTAGCTCAGAGTCTGCAAACCAATTGCCCAGATCTGATAACAATCGTTTACTGCTGCTGTCAGGGACAGGGAAAATAAGGTCATTTAACCTTTCCCTGTGGATGCTGGGTGCTTGCTTCACAGCCAGATGCCAGGCTCGGGGTCACCAGATAGATGTGGTCGTTTAAAACTCTTTGAGAAGGGATTGGCAGAATAAGATCAGGGTCATGGCATCGCTGGCTCCTCTCTCTGTTCTAAGAAGATCACAGATGGATGTTAGACTTGTTTCATTTTTTAATTTGTGCCCCTGGGACCGATGTAGCACAGCACCTATGCTCGATACATCCTTGGTGATTGATGCCATCGCTGACTAAGCCGCTGGTCTAGCTCTGATCTGGCCCCTGGCTTGGAAGATACTAATTTTTTAATCTATTTTTTCTATCTATCTCATTTTCTTTTTTCTCCTTAGTATCTCTACCTATGCCTTCTAGGAGAATATGAGCTCCCCAGGGCAAGGGCTGTTTCATTTGTGCATCCCCACCAAAAAGACCACTTACTCGTCTCTGAGTAATTCATTGCTAAAATGAAGGGATTGAACTTGACAGCCTCAGCTTTCTTTTCTCTACTTGAGGAACTTTGGTCAGCAATGTTGGACAAGTCTGGAAAGGCAGGCTGGAACCAGATGGTGTAGGATATTAAATGCCAAAGCCGAGAAGTTTCTCTTTTATCTAAGAGACAATAAGGAGCCACAGAAGGTCATTGAGGAACTGGAGCAGGAGGGGAAGAGTGACTTTATTAGACTGGTGCTTTGTAAAACCTTTATTCAATTGTCCAAAATAAATATCTGAAGCATCAGTTGGGAGCAGCTGGGTGACTCAGTGGGTTGAGAGCCAGGCCCAGAGATGGGAAGTCCTGGGTTCAAATTTGTCATCAGACACTTCCTAGCTGTGTTACCTTGGGCAAGTCACTTGACACCAATTACCTAGGCCTTACTGCTCTTCTGCCTTGGACCCAATTCATAAGTATTGATTCCAAGACAAAAGGTAAGGGTTTTAAAAATAAATTTACAAAATGAAAATGAAATATCAGTCCCCTTTGATTGTACCTCACCTTTATCTCTGATATCCAATTTTGCCTCCATTGCTTCAAAATATCTTTCAGATTCCCTTCTTTTCTGTTTCCAATACTCCCGTGTTCATGCAAACACTCCTCACTGCCCTTCTGGGGGCATTGTAGCCGGATTAAAGTCCTTGCCACCACCAATGCACAAACTGCAAACTTCTGCCAGAACTATGACACATTGTCATCAGTTATTCTCCTGCTCAAGAGTCTCTCGTGATCAAAAGAAAACAGAAGGAGTAGGACTGGAAGACCTCTGAGGTCCCTGTGAGGCAAATCTGTGATAGTTCAGTGGACTTTCCTCTATGCTATCTCACCCAGTCCAATTCTTGTTTATATTTCCATAGATCATTTGGAGCTCAAAGGCAGTTTTGAAGCCATCTTATTTAACCTTTTCCTTTTTTGCCAAGTAGGAAAATGACCTGCCTAAGGTCACAAAGGTAGCAAGTAAGATGGGATTGAAACTTAGATCATCTGATCCCAGAGCCAGAGTTCTTTCTTCTGTTCTAGACTGATGGATTGTCAATAAATAGTAGCTAATCCAATGATACTTACTGGGTTGGTTTGGCATTGTCTTTCCAGGCTGGAGGAGAATTATGAGATTGCAGAAGGTGTCTGTATTCCAAGGAGTGCTCTCTACATGCACTATTTGGATTTCTGCGAGAAAAATGATACACAACCTGTTAATGCTGCCAGCTTTGGAAAGGTGAGTCAGAAACCCCAACAGTGTCGATTTCATCAGCGTATGTGTGTGTGTGTGTTAGTGTGAGTGTGTGTGTGTGTGTGTGTGTGTGTGTGTGTGTGTGTTTTAAGGTAACCTTTCCCACAATGGGAAGCTAATGGTGGGTACTGAAGGTCACTCACTAATATATGTAAATGGTCATCAAATTGATTTCATAGCTCAGAGTCTTTAAAGGTCATTGTACATGTATTCTTTTTTTTTAATTATATTTTATTTGATCATTTCCAAGCATTATTCATTAAAGACATAGATCATTTTCTTTTCCTCTCCCCCACCCCCCCCACCCCCCATAGCCGACGTGTAAATCCACTGGGCATTACATGTTTTCTTGATTTGAACCCATTGCTATGTTGATAATATTTGCATTAGAGTGTTAGTTTAGAGTCTCTCCTCTGTCATGTCCCCTCAACCGCTGTATTCAGGCAGTTGCTTTTCCTCGGTGTTTCCACTCCCATAGTTTATCCTTTGCTGATGAATAGTGTTTTTTTCTCCTGGATCCCTGCAAGTTGTTCAGGGACATTACAGCGCCACTAATGGAGAAGTCCATTACATTCGATTATACCACAGTGTATTAGTCTCTGTGTACAATGTTCTCCTGGTTCTGCTCCTCTCACTCTGCATCACTTCCTGGAGGTTGTTCCAGTCTCCATGGAATTCCTCCACTTTATTATTCCTTTTAGCACAATAGTATTCCATCACCAACATATACCACACTTTGTTCAGCCATTCCCCAATTGATGGGCATCCCCTCGTTTTCCAGTTTTTGGCCACCACAAAGAGTGCAGCTATGAATATTTTTGTACAAGTCTTTTTGTCCATTATCTCTTTGGGTGTACATGTATTCTAATGGATTTCATCAAGTTGGAAATTCCCCCTAAAAATGCAGATCACCCCTCCATGTTTGACTTGTTTATGTCTTCCCATGAATTCACCGAAGGGATCTATCCTATTCCCTGAATGCCTCCCTTTTGTCCTCTTGACATTGCATAGACAGAGGCCACCTCATGAAACTTCCTGATTTTTTCAGAGGAGGAAAGTAATGCCCTTGGGTGCCTTCTTCCTGTCCTCTTGATATTGAGTGGATATCAATGGGAGCTCTGAGCTATCTCATCTGCTATCCATTGTTCTGTTGACTAGCTCATCCCTTTTTTCTGGTTGTCTTTCTTCAGAGACATCTTTGATAGTCTTCTTTTTTCATGATTCCTTGTTTGCAATTCATTGAATCCTGGCCATCCTCACGGGCTCCTGTCCATTGCCCAATGGGTAATCCCCAGCTTACATTCTTCAGACATGATGGTATTCCAGGATCTGTAGCCATCAACTCAACAAGGAAAATGGCATTCTTTCTTCTTTCTACCCCTCGATTTATTTAGGCTTCAGAGCTGATGCTTCTGGACTGCTTTTTATGATGAGGCTATAAGTCAGTCCTTTAGGTCAATATTAATGGAGTAATTGTCATTTCTTTTAGACAGATGTTCATATGGAGCATCTAGTAAACAACCTGAGGGAAATGATTAGAAAGTTCCTTTAAAGCAGGGACTCTTTCCCTTTTTAGTATACTAGACTCTTTAGGCACCCAATTAGGAGGTGTGAGGTATTTTGGTAGAGGTAGGAAGGATCCAGATACGTAGTTTCATCAGGAGAAGGAATTACTTTAATGAGGAAACTCCCTTTACCAATGTAGTTTCACTTTGGGGCCATGGAGGAAGGGATGAATCAATGAACTTTAAAGGCATTTATTAAATACTTAATCTGTGCCTAGTACTGGGCTGTGTTGGGAATACAAATTTTAAAAAGCATTTGGTCAATCAACAACCATTTATTTAAATACCTCTTATCTGCCAGGCACTGCACTAGCTACTGGTGATATAAAAAGAGTCAGTGCCCCCAAGGAGCTGACATTCTTCCACTGGTCCTAACACTTGTTGCTGTTCATTCGTTTGGGTCATGTCTAATTCATCATGACCCCATATAGGGTTTTCTCAGAAAAGATACTGGAGTGGTTTGCTGTTTCCTTCTCCAGCTCATTTCACAGATGAGGAAACTGAGGCAAATAAGTTAAAGTGATTTGTCCAGGGGCATACAGCTAGTAAGTGTCTGAGACAGGGTTTGAACCCGTCTTCTTGACTCCAGGTCCTGCTCTCTATCCACTGTACCATCTATCTGTCCCTAGCAGTTAGTAAATGGTATTCTGATAGTGGAGTGGTCACCAAGATAGGGTACTTTGGGCAAAAGGTGAGAGGAATGAGGAGTGGGGATTTGGGGGAATAGATTGATATGCCCCATCCAGGAACAATGGCAAAATTGATTGGATCATTAGATCCAGACTTGCTGAGTATACACAGTCAGTGTCAGAGGTAGGATTTGAATCCATAGTCTTTCTGAATACAAGGTCTACATTCTATCCACTACCCTTACTGTCTCATTTGTAATAGGAAGTGGAGAATATTGAACTAGAGCTTGAATTCAGATCTCCTAGGACCCCTCCCAGTGCTCTTTCCAACAGCCCCCATCTGCCCTCAACAAATGCAAAGCTCTTGGCATAGGTCATAGTCAAGGATGCCCTGGAAATTCGGGCTGGCTTTCTACAAGCAGAATACAGAAGGTGCTGACAGAGAGTTTCCAAACTGAGTCTGTTGGGGGGGGGGTGTCTCAGTCAATGCAGCTGTCATCCCCTTCAGAGAAAGGGTTTAGTTGTTCTGAGAAACCTTCTAGAATAATGATGGACAGACCCTCTTTGAGCAGAGCTTTGTGGCTTTATGAATCATTGGTGAACTTTTCACTCTGGTGTGCCATTTTGTCTTTAGTTTGAGAGAAAAATGAGACGTGATAGTTTTTTACAGCAAAGTTAAGAGGTCATTAACAGGAAGAAATGAGAAGTCGTGAAACTAGCTTATAGCCATCGTGCAACTTCCATTCTTCTTTTGAAGGAACCTCTGCTCTTCACAACCTAGGAGCCATCTTTGACTCAATAGGTAGCATTTATGTAGCGCTTTCCATATATTATCTCAGCCGATCTTCATAATATTTAAGAGGTAGAAGCTACTATTATCTTCATTTTCTAGATGAGGCAACTGGAGATTACGTGACTTGCCCTGGGTCCCATAGCTAAGAAGTATCTGAGGCTGGATTTTAACCCAAGCCTTCCTGGCACCAAGTCTAACACTCCATCCTCAGAACCCCATAGTTGCTACATTGATTGATAGCTTCCTATCCACATGGAAGGAATGAGAGATTTCTGAAGTACTGCTTAGCCATTCAGTTAGTGAGACTTTAAAGCCTTAAGATTGGTTTCCTTTGTAATCCCATTTATTTTATTTTATGCATTTAGAAATGTGAGTCTGAGAAGAGGTCCTTGGCTTCCCCGGAATGCCTGCCTAAAGGGTCTAGCACACAAAGAAGGGGAAGAGTCCCTGCTTTAAAGGAACTTTCTGAGAATTTTCCTAAGGTTGTCTATTAGAAAGGACATCTATCTCTAAAAGAAATGACAATTACTCCATTAATATTGACCTACTGGCCAGCAATAAGGCTCATAGCCCCATAATAAATGGCAGCCCAGAAGCATCAGCTCTGAAGCTGGGTGCTCAGGATGGCATTTTCTAATTGGGCTGATGCCTGCAGATCCTGGAATACCACCAGAAGAATGTAAGTTGAGGTCACCCACTGGGCAATGGACAGGAATAGAGTGGAGATGGTCAGGATTCAATAAATTACAAACAAGAAACCTTGAAAAAAGAATATCAAAGATAATTCCATCAGAAAAAATGATGGACTAGTCAATAGAGCAAAGGATAATAAACAAGACAGCCAACAGGCTCCATTGATATCCACTCAATATCAAGAGGGCAGGAAGAAGGCATCCAGGTCCTCAGTTTCTTCATCTATAAAATAAGGGGGTTGCATAAGGTGACCTCGGTTGAGCTCTAAGTTACTGATCCTGGGATCCACTCTACTGGACTCAAGACAAGAGTTTGGTTCTAATGGATGGAATTTAGAGCAAAATAAAAAGTTCCCTTCCTAAATATTGGAGCTGCCTAAAGATGACTACATCATGAGGAGGTGAGCTCCCTGTGGTTAGAGGTATTCAAGTACCTATCTAGGTGTATGTTATCCCTTCCCTCTTCCAAATGGCATAAGTAACCACTCATCTAAGATGTTATAGAGAGGAATGATTCTTTTAGGGTGGAAAGTGGGAGGGAAAGGGTTGAACTAGGTAACTGAGCAAATTCCCTTGTAATTTTGGGATTCTCTGAATTCTCATCACTTAAATTTTATTTCCCTAACCTCCATCAGGTACTGAATAAATAATTGTTGGCCTGATTTAATAGGAGTCTATCCCAACATTCTTAGTCTATCTCAGAGGGTCTTGTGAAGAATTCACTACTTAATTCAGAGAAGTCATTTTGAACAAAGAATGGGTAAATTACTAAAAAAAAGCATTTATTATTATATGCCAGGCACTGTGCTAAGAAGCAGTCCTCACCCTCAAGAAGCTTACATTCTGTTAGGGAGAAACAAGGAGTAAAAAATAAACTATGGCAAACCTTTTAGAGATGGAGTGCCGTGCCCCACCCTCACCCCATCCCAAGTGCTGGGTGCATCCTGTCCCCCCTTACCCCACATAGGGAAGAGAGGAAGCACTCCCATTGGGCTGCTGGGCAGAGAGGTGAGGGAAGTGAGGAATGTCTTCAGTGAGTGTAGAGAGAGGGAGGAGAGTGGCTCTAGTGTCCTGCTCCCTTTCAACCCTGCCACCTGTGAGCCACCTATCTTACCCCCCTTTGTGCTCCTATGGGGCTACTGGGCAGAGGAGTGGGGGACTTGAGGAATGTCCTTAGGCACAGTGGAGAAGGGTAGGGGAGCAACTCCACTGGAGTCCTTTTGCCTTTCTAGTAACAAACTTGGAGGTGGGAGGGCAGCTGCCTGCCCACAGAGAGAGCTCTGTGTGCCATTTTTGGCACTTGGGCCATAGGTTTGCCATCACTCCTCTATACAAAGTAGTTATCAAGAGCCACCTTTGGCTCAGGATCTTCCAAATCCCCAGGGCACACATGGATAGGTGGTGATCCTGGGGTATTTGCCTGAAGACCTTCAAAGACAGGGAGCTCAGATTTCCCAAGATTCTCAGATTGCCTATTTCACTTTGGGACAGTTCTCACTGTAGAGAACTTTCCCCTGACATCTAGTTCAAATCTGCTTCTTTACAATATCCAGTCATTATTTTTGGTTCTGTCCACTGGGACCACTCTGACAATTCTCATCTCTCTTCAACACACGAACCCTTCAAATACAGAGGATGGCTGTTGTGTTCCCCTGAACTCTTCTCTTCTCCAGGCTGTGTTTTCTGATTTCCCTCTACTCATCTACCTCTGCCAATTTCAAGGCTCTTCAGGATCCAAGCTACCCTTTTCTAGATGCTATCAAGTTTATTTCCCAAATGCTCTAGATATGAATTGGCCAGGGTGGGAATGCAGGGCAACCAGAACTTCCCTTGTCTTGGACATTCCACCTTTCTTCATCCTCTCAGGGAGGTAGTTCTCATGGCTGCTATATCACACTGTCAACTTGTCTCGATTTGTGGTCTATTCCAGATGAACAGCTTATCTGGACTTCCCTCTGTCTTTCTTCCAAAAAGATCCTTACCTACTGTCTTAGTATCAGTTCTAAGACAGAAGAGTGTCAAGGGCTAGGCAGTCAAGGTTAAATGACTTTACCAGAGCTAGGAAGTGGCTAAGGCCAGTTTTGAACCCATGTCCTTTCCAACTCCAGTCCTGACTTTCAATCCACTGAGCTACCTAGTTTTCCCCTCTCCATCTTGTTCTTGAGAAATTGATTTCATGAACCTAAGATCAAGCCTTTCCATTTGTCCCCATTTGCTTCCTCTCATTCGTTTGGGTTTAGTGCTCCAGCCTGCCAAGATCTCTTCTGGAGTCCTGGTTCTATCACCCAGAGTGTCAGCCGTGCCTCCCTACTTTCTGTCATCTGTACATTTGATAAGCACGCCGTGTATGTATGGCATGAGGCAGTCTTGGCTCAGTGCCAGATGGCACCAGATTTAATTGCCTTTTTTCTCCTTCTGAAAGGCAAGGCTGAGGATGCTGCCAGAAGGAACATGATAAGTCTGGTATGTGAGATTTGTTAAATGTTTGGGCTCCAAAGTGGAAGGCCCTGATCATTGTTATTTGTTTTGCTATTGTTCTAAATATTTGTTAAAAGGTGGAAAAAATTAACCCCCTTTCCATGGTTGCCTTACCCTCAATACTTCAGCAATTTGTATCTGGTTTTTTTTGTTGTGGGCACTGTCTCCACCAATGTGGATCCTAGGTTTCCACCATGTGTTCTAAGGCCCTTCATGAGTTGTTATGGCAAAAAACCCCATCCCTCTGTGGCATTCCTGGTGGGTGGCTACTCTGGACTTGCCCAAATGGGTCCTTGGGCAGTAGACCCAAAGTCTATCTCTGGGTCAGTACTCAAAGGCTTTCCAAGATGACGAGGTCTGCTCAGAGCATGTTCCAGCACGCTTACCCTAGGAAACCCAGGACTACCTTCATACTTGCTATGTGTCCCGCTCCACACACACCAGAGGAGAATGCTAGCAGAGATGCTTTTCATGTCCCTTGAAACACTGTGTTTTCCCTTCCCAAGAAATGCTTCAAATGCAAAGGACACCTCCCAAGAGAGGAGGCAAGACTTTGAAACAAGTAATTCAGAACTTCAACTTCCAAATGCGAATGGACCTCTCCAGAGGAATCCGGCTGGGAAACTAGATACGGGTGTCATTAAGACTGATTTGCTCAGAATAATTGACCAGCTCAGCTTGGTGTCATGGAGAGAACTCTGAGGACTAAGCTTCACCTCCTAATATGGCTACATTGCAACGTTGGGTATAACCCTTCCCTCTCTTGGCCTCAAGAAAATGTTCTGTTTGGACAGAATGTTGACTAAGGACTTAGACTTTAGGCTCTGAATCTGTGACTTAGCAGTCCTATGTCAGCTTACCTCTCTAGACCTCTGTTTTCCCATTTTTAAGGTGAAGGGGTTACACTAGATGGCCTCTAAAGTTTCTTCCAGCCATAGGTTCAAGATCCTTTTTAGGAATTCTCTTCAAGGTCAAAGATATCTTCCTATACATCTCAGTGATGGAAAAAGGTCCTCTAACTTGCCATTGTTTTCTTGAAATGGTTAAAAGTCATGTAGGGACAAATCAAATGAATGATTTTGATAAGTAAGTTAGAGATCCCATTTGGGAGAGGAGTTGACTGCACAAATATCAGAGAAGGACTGGAAGAGGGAACTTAATTTATACTGCTTGTCCTTGGAGAGCTGATCTTGGAATAGCCTTCTCTTCATTTCCCATTCTGCACTGTTACAGGCTTTTTTGAACCACCCCACCTATAATTCTTCCTGGAACCCCATCATCGAGAAATTGTCCTGCAAGATCCAGTCAACCTTGGGACTCACACCTTATCTAGAACTTCAGTCCCTCTGACCAGAGGACAGAACCATGATCTCCAAAACCTCCACTAAAGGGGAAGAGTCCAGTGGCCAGCAGAGAGTAGTAATGAGGAGCAAAGTACCAAAGCTGATTGGCTCTTGCAGGATGATGAGATTTCCCAATGATGAGATTCCTGGGGGGCATGATGGAGCCTTCTAAACAAGTCCAAAAGAGTGTCGAGTGGAAAATGTAGAGAGGGCTATTACTGGACCATTATGTAGTCAACGAACACTTATAAAAGTGCCAGGCGCTAGGGGAGAGTACTGGGATTTCCAAGGAAAACAAGAGTCTCATTTTCCAGGAGCCTAAATTCTTAGGGAGAAAGTAGCTAAGATGTGAATTCAGCCTTTATGGTCAGGAAAAGTACTCCTAACAATCAGAGCTGTCCAAAAGTCTAGAGACTGACCGTTCTCCCTCCCTAGAGATATTTTGGCAAGGACTGGCTGGCTGATGGTAATAGAGGACATTTTCATTTAGGTTTGGGTCAGATTAGAGGAAGGACCTCTGAAGAGTCTAGGATCCTGTGAAATTCTTTTTTTTTTTTAAACCCTGACCTTCCATCTTGGAGTCATTATTGTGTATTGGCTCCAAGGCAGAAGAGTGGTAAGGGCTAGGCAATGGGGGTCAAGTGACTTGCCCAGGGTCACACAGCTAGGAAGTGGCTGAGGCCAGATTTGAACCTAGGACCTCCCCGTCTCTAGGACTGGCTCTCAATCCACTGAGCTACCCAGCTGCCCCTTCCTGTGAAATTCTTGAAGAATAAATCATTCTGAATGAACTCATAGACACCTACTATCTACTCCATATTGTATTGAGTGCTGCAGATTCTGAGACAAAACCAGAAAGACCTCGCCCCTCAAAGAGCTCACAGACTATAGGGGAAACCTCAGGTATTCAGAGAAGTGTCTACAAAGAATGTGCAAAAGGGACTGGACTCTTAATGAGCATTTATTAAAGTCCTACTATGCGCCAGATGTGATTCTGGATCCCATAGATACCAAGTCAGAAACAAAATGGCTCCTGGCCACACAGAAATCCATTTTAAGGAAATGGGCTTTCTTGTGTGGTTTATAAAGGAGCTCCAAGGGCCATTCTGGAAAGGTTTCAGGTTAGGAGCATAACAGAATTAGCATACAGCCTCCTGAGGTGACCACTTGCAGGGACAAGGCTCATGTGACTGTACAAACTAATGCTTTTGTGGGGATCACTTCGCAATGCTCCTCTTCTTGACTGAATCGAGGTGGGCTCCCGATGCCAATTTCCCTCAATTCAGATAAGGCAGCCAACCCAGCTGAGTCTAGGCTGGCATAGCAAGAACAAGAGCCCCTTCCTCCCTCCTTCCCTTCTTCCCTCCTCCAGCTCAGAAAAGCTCCCTTCCAATAGCCTCAGCTCGCAGAACTTCAGCGGGGCCCTATTTTTCCCACAGCCCTGTGGAGCCCCTAGCCCTGTCTCTAGAGGCTGAAAGGGAGAGGGGTGGGATTAACCCGTAATTAAAGGGAATTTGGAAGGCTGAGATGTTGGGGAATGTTAGATCAGTTGCTGGGACAGCATGTGGTGTTCTTTAGGCAGGCTTCATTGAGCCCACACAAAACAAGAAAGGGAGAACTGCCTAGCTGTCTGCTCATTTATCAAATGGCCAGGCTGGACTCTCACAGCCCCACAAAGGCGCTGAGCTGTTTGCTGAGTTTGGCCCTCACTTCTGGAATGACACCACTGTGTTTGGGGGCCTGAAACCAAAGTACCATGGGCTTTCGGAACCAGAGACAAGTCTGTGAGCCGGGGAGCAGGAGGGGTACCATTTTAGGAGACGCTCTTATTAATCATGAAATAAAAAATAAAGTTCATTTTCCATAGCCTTTTTTGTTGTTGTTGTCATCACTTGGAAGGAGGAGGAGCTGACTGACTGGGACACAACTCTCTCTTTCGCTCTGGGAGGAAAAGTCTTGACCTCCACTGGGCCAGAATTTCATGCAGATGGCTCTTTTCCTCTCCTCCCCCCAACTATAAAGGACAAACTTCCTGACTTTGGAATTTTTATTTAAAATTAGCTGTCCTCTGTAGTTTCTTTCTTTCTTTCTTTTTCCTGCCCTCTGTAGTTTTTTTTTTTCCTGATGGGCACAAACCCCATAAGATTGTACGTTTAGGGCTGAAAGGGACCTCAGAAAAGATCTACCCATTTTATGGATGAGGATTTTATGACACAGATGGGGCAGTGGTTTGCCATAGATCACATAGCTAATAAATTTCAGAGGCAGGATTTGAACCCCAAACTTTTGACTATAAATTCAGAACCCCCAAATCCCTGACTACAAATCTGTACTTCTCATAAAGCTGAGGTATGTGTTCTAGAGAGGAGAGTGCGATCAATTGACTCAAAGAGCCTGATTCTCTGGATTTACTCAATAGATGGTGTCTGAAAGGGTAGCTAGGTGGTATAGTGGATAGAGCTCCAGTTATGGAGTTGGGAGTACCTGGGTTCAAATCTGACTTCAGACACTTCCTAACTGTGTGATTCTGGTTGAGTCACTTAACCCTAATAACCTATCCCAGGCCCCTCTGTCTCAGAGTTGTGAATAAGACGGAAAGTAAGGGTTAAAAAAAAAAGATGGTATCTGAGGTCCCTGAGATATTTGATCCCAGTTAATGGCCCTTCTAGTTCAAAATTGACTATCTTGTGAGCCTATGATTTATCCTATAGCCTTCCAGAAAGCTATCCTAGATGGCTTCAGAGGCCATTGTTGTTACTGGTGTGTGTGTCCGCATGTGTGTATGTGTTGTGTTGTATTATTTCTTCCCACATATGGTAGCAGTTCATTAATTTGGATCCTGCCAATTCGGCATTTGATCTCTTATTCTCACTTTATGGTCATAGAATCATAGATCATAGAACCATAGATTTAAACATGGGGTACCCATCTAACTCCCTCATTTTACAGATGAGGAAACTGAGGCACAAGGAGGGAAACTGACATGCCCTAGGCTAAGACGTGGGCACATTGTTCTTGAAGAATATGAGAGAATTCATAAACTCATAGGATAAAAATTTTTGAGTTAGAAAGGACATTAGCTGAGATTATGAATCTATAGCTGAAAGGGATCATCTCGTCTACCTCCTTCATTTTACTGATGGGGAAACTGAGGCCCATGGAGATAAAAGGGACTTTTCCAAGGGCACATGCTTGCATTCTTGAATCTATGAGATCATCGGTTGAGTATTCTCTCCCTCCAAGAGTGCAGATCACACCCTATCCTCAACCTCACTCTATGTTATTCTTGCCCATGACTTCCCAAAAGTCCTCCATAGAGGGCTGGTCCAGTGCCCTGGAGACCTTCCCTCAATGGGTGGCCACCTCTTATTTCTTGCTCTTGGCCCAGCTACTTTTCCAGACCCATATTTCCTGGGCAACAACTTATTAACATTTCTCACTAATAAGTTATTATTGGTGATATGTTGCAGCTGTGCCCACCATGGCACTCTTCATTGCTCTTTGGTGATTCAACATACATCCATGGATACCTCTAGTGCCTGGCACATAGGCATCATTCTCTTTACCCTCCCTTTGAGTGAAGTGTATTCTCAAAACATAAATAGAAAGATAAGCATTTATTAAACACAGTCTAGGTGCCAGGCATAGACTTAAACTCTGAGTATACAAAGTCAAGCAAGCTCGCCCTCAAGGAATTTTTATATTCTCATGGAAGCAAGATGACAAATAAAGAAGGGCTAGCAAGGGATGATAGGGTGTGTGAAAGTTTGCCAATCTGAGTGCAAGGTAGTCCCAGGGACATGGCCTTAAGATTGCACTGTATAGGAAATGGAGAATCTTGGCCACACATCTTTGCCAGACATAGAATAATAAAAACAACCTATTAAATAAGTTAGAAATAACCAAAAAGGCACAGGAATTCTCTCCCTGCTATACCTCTCTCAATCTCTCATCATAGACTTTGGCTCCTTAGTCCCATTGGTTTAATGAAGGGAGGAGATGATGGAGTTTTTCCACTGCTCTATCCATCTACAGGTCATGGATAACTCATCCTGAAGGCATCATAAACTCCCCTTTCCCAACTCTGCATCCACCCTGTCTTTGCTTTTTAATTAAATATTTTCATTATTATCTTTAATTTTTAATCTCACCTTCATTTCCAAATTTATCTCTTCCATTGACCCAATTCAGAAAGCCATTCCTTAGGAGAGAATAAAAAAGGAAGAGAAAGCAGCAAATCAGCAAAATTGACTAACCTAGCAACTGTATATGACAATGTAGTACATGCAGTGTTCCACATCCATGATTCCCCACCTCTAAAGTGAAGGCAGGGAGGCGCTCTCTCATTCGAAATTATTTTCCAAGAAGTTATTGCTGGAGTTTAATTGGTCCAGTTTGGGGGAACATCTGGGGGTTCAAATCGAAGTTAATTTTCCCCAGACTGAGCTGTTAGTGTGGTAATCTCATGGCTCTTACTGGTATTTGAAATACTTTGGAAGATGTAAAGGACTGGACAAATGCTGGGGCTTGGACTGGCTACTGAGAGCTGATTCTTGGATTTTCAGTGGGGCCTCAGAAATCAGCAAATGCTACAGATCGGGGTTTGCTTGATTGCTTCGTTGATTGTCCAGGCTAATTAAGAAAGTGATGGAGAAAACATTAATAATGCAGAGTAAGTTTAAAAGTGTGCATTGTGCACTTTCTTTTGTCTGGAGAGCAGCTTTTTAAGTCTTCGCCAGTACTTCCCTAAATTTATTATTATTATTATTAGGATTGAGATTCTCCCTGATAAAGGCTGAATTCGTAGGTCTAGGTCCAGATACTGCAAAGTCCAAAGGGACAGATTCTGACTGGTTCATCCCAATTGTAAAAATCTCATGGGTCAAAGGTGCTGCAGCTTCTCATTCTAGTTCTCTGCTAAATCTGGGCTCCCCTGTCCCTTTCAGTGCTCCGCCTTCACACTGCACTATGTCAGCACCCAACAGTCTAGTGCCTGGCACCTGGGAGGCCCTTCGATACTTGGGGATTATTTGAGCAAGCACCAGTTGGGGAGGGAGAGAATTTCAATATGCTGTTTTTCCTTGAGGAAGAAGATCTGTATCCAAAGAAAGGGCTAATAGTGACAGCTCCCACTTTCCGCAGTGCTGGGATATTTACAAAGCTCCTTCTTTAGGACACCTTTATCAAGGAGGTAGTGCCAGCATTATCTCCACTTTTAGTTGAGGAAACTGAGGCTCTGCAAGGTTGAGGAAAGCCCAGGAGAAGGGAAAGAAAGCTGGGAGTGAATGCCAGAGACCTGAGACTGAATGACTGGTCTACTAATTACTACTCCTGTCTATTTGAGGCAAGTCACCGGGAGTCTTCACTGCTCAGAAGACTTTATCCATGAAATGAGATTTGAAATAGAAGTTCTCCAAGCATCTCTGCCCCCCTCATCCCCTGACCCTCTGCTCTGTGCAAGGTCCCCTGGCAGTAAGTGTCAGAGCCAGGATAGGGGCTTGAGAAGCAGCCCAAGGAAAGGATAGTCATAGAAACTGAGCTGGGGAAAGAGGCATCCCAGAGAACAGAGAAGGCAAGGCATGGGCACCTGGAAACCCTGGACTCCTGGTGGTGCCTTCAACGTTGGGAGTCTGCTATTAGCTCCCAAGGGGAAAGGCTGCAAGTAGCCCCAGGAGGGGAGGTTGAGGGAAAGGGGCTGATAGTGGCTCCTCTGGGTCTTTTCTTCCTTTCTGCCTTAAATAATGACCTTTGATACTTAGGCTACAAGCGGTGAGATCAGATCGCCAACACCAGAAATGACTTTGATTGGCTAATTTGGCTAATACCTTTCAAATGTGCTACTCATGCATGAATACTTCTTGTCCACCTCATATGTGCCCAATCTGCCTCCCTTAATCTTTCCTGGTCTCTTTCTATGGTTACCCTTGGTAGAAATGGATGTTGGAGTCTCAGGGAAGCAGAAGGTTCCCAGGCATCATCTGCCAAAGTGCTGGGTTCTTTCCCATGTTCCCTTCCTCTCTTTCTCCATGGCCACCTCCCTAGTGCAAGCCCTTAATAAGACTTCTCTGCACTTGGCTGGAGTCTTCCAACAGGTCTTCCCATCCCCATGCTCTTCCCCTGAAATCCATCCAGATTTATGCTCTGACTCTCCCCCTTTTTTTTTTACCTAAATCTTTGAATTCATTGGTCAAGGCAACTCTCGGCGTGGAGATTTCCTCTCCCAATTCACCTACTCTGGGCCTGGGAATCAGAGACCTGAGGTTCTCACGCTCAGCAAGCCCAAAACTCTTTTTCTAGCAGTCATAAGATATTTTCATTTCTAATGTGGGAAATACCAATCGATACAATCCACATAAGCAAAAGCCCTTTGGGAGGCGGGTCTACAGGGATGTCTAAAATCCTAAAGGGGTCTCAAAGTCAAAAAAGTTGAGAACCATTGATTGACTTCATTGTGTGCTTTGCATACATATAGGCAAGCCCAGGTAAGGCATGTATGGAAACATACACATACATGGAAAGACATGGAAAGGTTGTGGATCTATATGACACACGTGCACACATGTGTATGTGTGTACACAATAACCATGTGTAGACATATTTGTATGCACATATAGTATAAATATATACACATATACAGCCACAGACACACATATATGTATATGGATACACATATAGTCATCTCTCTATATATAAAATACACATGCATGCATCCATAAGTACCATGTATATGTATATAGGTACATATATACATATAAGCAAAATGGTATCTATATATGTATATCTAAAACATACATATATACACAAGTAATTATATATATACATATTAACCTGTATACAGATGCACATCCATAAGCATGTATATCATATGTACACACTACACATATAGGTATGCATGGATGTATACATATATGCACCCAATATACACATGTGCATAAACACATGCACATGTGCCCATAAGCACACATTTATATATACATGTGTACTATTCAAATGTGAACACATGTATACATAATACACATGTATATACATGCTGTAAGTATACAGTATATATGTGTAAAACATACTAATAGATATCATATATGTATGTGTACATGCATATATCCATAAAGCACACATGTGTGTAATGTGTATACATAGAAATACAGGAGCATATGGATATTTATGGATATATACATATATGCACAATACACACACAAACAATACACATAGCCATAAGCAAATGTGTGTATATGCACACACCAATGGGTATTTATATGTGAATACGACATATATGCAACATGTATATTTGCATGTGCACATGCCCAAGAGCAACCCATTTGTAGAGGTACACATATACACAAGATATCCACACATATATGGTGTATATAAAAAATATATATATATACACACACACACACCTATGTCCATAAAATGCACATATGTAGGTATCCATATACATATACATATAGACATTCACACATCCATAAGCAATGCTTTGTGTGTCTATAGACACATACACATTCATGTATACATGTATAAGTGTGCTTTCTCCATGTTCAAATGGATGACTAGTTGATGTCTTGGTTTTCAGATCATAAGACAACAGTTTCCACAGTTAACGACAAGAAGACTCGGAACTCGAGGCCAGTCAAAGTAAGTACCCTAAGTTATTCGAGTTCAATAGATTTCCATCTAACAGGTATCTCTCACACACTTACTCAGGATGTAACACTGTCCTGGGCACCATAGAGAAAGCTTTGCCTGGTGTTTTGTTGGTAAAAACCTCCTTAATGGGGGATGTGGCAGCTCTTATGCAGATTGGCTCCTTCTCTGAAATGGAGCATCGTCCAAGAGTTGCCTGGTGCAAAGAGACACTGAGGAACTCACCCAGGCTCACCCAGCCAGTGTGTGTCCTAGGGAAGACTGGAACTCAGGTCATCCTGGTTCCAAACCCAGACCTCTTCTCAGCATTGAGGGTAAGAAGACCCCCAAGGAGGTGTTTGGGAGAAGAGCCATTCATCTCCTCAATGTTGAAACTATATCACAGGGAACTAAATCTAGAAGACCCATCTGAAGCTGACTAATTTAATCCCCTTGTTTTATAAAGGAGGAAACTGAGACCAATAGAGAAATCCTATTCAGTGTCACATGACTAATTAGTGGACAGAATCAGGACTTAAACCAAGACCTAGAACCAGACCTGGAATGGCAAGGACCCAGAAGTCATCCAGACCATTCTCTTCATTTTATATTTAACCCTTTACCTTCCATCTTAGAATTGATACTGTTATTTGCACCAAGGTAGAAGAGTGGTGAGGGTTAGGCAATGGAGGTTAAGTGTCTGAGGCCAGTTTTGAACCCAAGACCCCCCATGTGTAGATGTGGATTTCTATCTGCTGAGTCACCTAGTGACCACCACTCCCCCCATTTTACAGACGAGGAAGCTAGAGAGGTAGTAAGTAAACCATGAATCCAGATTCCCTGGCTCTGGTAATTCCCCCCACAATTTGGAAGTCCTCCAGGAATCATCCTTAAAGCCTAGAATCAGAGTGCCTCTGAGTTGGAAAGGATGTGAGAAGTCATCTCTAGTTACTACAGAATGAAGGAGCCGGGAAGGTTGGCTGGACAGTGGAGGGGAGCAAAGCACCCCATCCTGTAAAGCAAAGGAAGCTTGCCCTGTGCCTGCTGGCAGGGTACTTTGCCCTCAGAGCCATAGGCTGGACAGCTGGCTGTATCTGCTTTCAAAGTCCTATGTGATCAGCACTGAGAATTCTCTTGGCAGCACCTCTGTGTGAGGTGATAAATTCAGCAAGGAGGACAGTCAGTCAATCAGTGAGCACTGAGCAGGCGTCTCCTTGGGGTCTGGCACTGTCCTGAAGGCTGCTGTTGAAAGATCTCTTCTCAGACCTGCACTTTGGAGGGTGCTGCAAACTTGTAGATGGAAACTCTCGACCGATTTCCATGGTCCTGGGAGAATATGGCTCTCCCGGTTAGATGAGTGGCCAATGGAATGAATGTGGGAGCAGCTTGAGGGAGAAGGCTTAGTAGGGCAGCGTGACCTCCAAAGGATAAGTCATATGTGATTTGGTCTTACCCTAATCAAGACAGGGACCACTGACAGGGTACCAGCAATTGCCAGAAATCTTGATGAGGGCACCAGGCTCTCTCACCCTTGCCCAGCCTTTGGAAGCAAACCAGCCCAGCCTTCTGAGCTGGTATTTCTACACTGGCCTTTATACCATGGGGCTGGCTACACTGACAGGAGGGAGACCTCTGTGTGCAGAGCAGTAAAGCCCGAGGGAGTCTGGGGACCTGGGTGGCCCTCCCTGGGGGTCTACTTTCTTGTTCTTATATAGTCATTTCTTTTTTAGAAAATCCCTTCCTTACTTTCTGTCTTGATAACAACTCTAAGATAGAAGGGGATTAAGTGACTTGTCCAGGGTCACACAGCTAGGAAGCATCTGAGGCTGGATTAGAACCCACTGCCTCCCAATTTAGGTCTGGCACTCTATTTCAATACAATTCTATTCAACAAGCTTTTGAGGGGCAGCCCTTACCACTCTTCTGCCTGGAAACCAATAACAGTACTCATTCTAATCCAGAAGGCAAGGGTTAAAAACCAAACCCAAACCATTTTCTGTAGGTATCTAGTTTGCATAAGGCACTGTCCTAGGTGCTGGGACGCCAAGGGCAAAGGAAACACACTTCTTGACCTCCTATAGGCTCCCTTGAGGAGAATTTCCCGCAGTGGGATGTTCTGCAGGCTGATGGCGATCCCGAGGCACAATGGACAGGAAAGAGCCCAGCACGGGTGATGCTACGGTCTCAAAAACACTTTCTCTGCCCTTCTCTGTCCTCTCCAATGTCCCTCCACCAGAGCCTGAGGGGCTCTTTGCAGCCTGACCACAGGAGACTCTAATATCTGGCTTGGAAAGTCCTACCGTCAGTCCAGCCTCAAGAAGACTCCATTGAGTGCCTGCTGTTTGGAAGGCCGAGTGCAGAGGCAGCAACGTGATGGTCCCTGCCCTCGGCTGCCTTAAACGCAGGAGGGTCTTTTCCATGGGCCACAATGAGCCTCTGGCCATTATTTTATCCAGCTTCCTCCCATGTAATAAGAGCAGTTCCTATCATCCCTCTTATTAGTATTCAACTGGAGAGAACGAAACCCAAAAGGGAAGGTGAGTCTCTCCATGAAGGTCTCCAAAGCAATCACTGGCAGAGAGGCTGGGGACCAGCTCCTTAGACCTGGGAGAAACTTCAGCTAAGAGACTCGACTTCCCTGTCCTGGCGTTGGCCGAGTGCAGTGAAAAGTCAAGGCCCTTTGGTCTGCTTGCCCAGCCCGACTTCTTGGGTATGCTGGACAGAGAACAGACCCCTCCAGGCCCTCCGCCATGTTCCATGTCATGCCCCCTCTCTAGGCTCAGGCTTCGGCCGAATGTCCAGTGGCAAGGCCATTACCAAACCCCTTTCAAATGGAGAACGATAGGACATCAGAGCCAGGAAGGATCTCAGGGACCCCCTAGCCCTGTCCCCTCATTTCATAGGTAAGGAAACAGAGGTATTCAGAAGAGACACATCTGCCTGCCGCTCATAGATGAATAGCGGAGAGAGCCCGGGCTAGAACCGTGGACTCCTCGCTCCTGGCGTAGTGGAAACAGCACAGGCTCTGGAGTCAGAAGACCTGGATTCAAACTTACCACCTGGGGGATTCGGGGCCTCAATTTCCTCATCTGTAAGGAGGTTGGATGAGAGGGTCTCTTCCAGCTTATTTTAAATATGACTCCTAAAGAATGGTACATATTGGCTCCCCAAATGTGCAAGATAAGTCACATGAAAACTACTTAGCAAGCCTGCTCCTCCTGTCTGACTGGGAAGGCCTGCTATAAGTCTGGGCTATCTGGTCAACAAGCCATGGAAGATGGCCAGCCAGGTACCAATGGGAAATGTCCATGCCCACATCCTATGGTAGCAGAGATTCAATTCTCAGGGTAACTCAGTGTATGGAGAGCCAGACCTAGAGATGGGAGGTCCTGGGTTCAAATCTGGCCTCCTGGGCAAGTCACTTGACCCCCATTGCCTAGCCCTTACCACTCTTCTGCCTTGGAACCAATACATGGTATTGATTCTAAGGTAGGAGGTAAGGGCTTTAAAAAAAAAGATTCAATTTTCACTTTTTTCTCCTTGAGATGCTATTTGGGGGAACAGCTAAGTAGCACAATGGATAGAGCACCAGATCTGGAGTCAGGAGGACCTGGGTTCAAATCTATCCTCAGGCACTTTCTAGCTGTGTGACCCTGGGCTAGTCACTTACCCCCTATTGCCTAGTTACTTAACCCTGACTGCTTAGCTCTTGATGCTCTTTTGTCTTAGAGTTGATACTAAGATAGATAGTGAGGTTGGGAAAAGAAGCTAGTTGGGTTATTTTTTCCTAGCATTATTTACAACTGGGAACGGAGCTGAGAGCTGGAAAACCTTCAATACATTACATTAACTGACCCCAAATGTCCTGAACCATGTTCCAACCAACTTGCTTCACATTACCTAGGACCCTAGATCTAGGGCTGGGAGAGGGCTAGGAGATCATTTGGCCCAAGCCCCTCATGTCATAGATAAGGAAACTGAGACCCAGAGAAGACATAGGATCCTAATTTTGAGACTGGAAGGAGCCTCAAAGGTCATATGATAGTAGAACCTTTTATTTGACAAAACAGGAAACTGAAACCAAAAAAATTAAGTGTCTCACCCAAAGGTATTATGGACACATCTGGATTTGAACTCAGGTCCTTAAATTACAAATTCAACCCTTTTTTTCCTGCACTATTTTCAACTCATTTCAATTTAGCAAGTATTTGTTAAGTGTCTGCTGTGTGCTCAGGTGAACTCTGCTGCAGTGGCTGCCCACAAGGAGATTAAGTCGGTTTGATGTTGGAATACTTGAATTCTTGCTTCTATGTTCCAGGTACCACTACTATGGCATTGCTGTGAAAGAAAGCTCTCAGTATTATGATGTGATGTATTCAAAGAAAGGAGCTGCTTGGGTCAGCGAGTCAGGGAAGAAAGAAGTGAGCAAGCAGACAGTGGCATACTCCCCCAGGTCCAAGCTGGGCACCTTGCTGCCTGAGTTCCCCAACGTCAAGGACCTGAATCTGCCTGCCAGTCTGCCAGAGGAGAAGGTGGGTAACCATATTGGAATATTTCTCTGTCTTTCCCTCTCTATTTCTTTCCTTATTTTCCTCTTCTCTGTGTGTCTTTGTGTCTCTCTGTACATCTATGTCTCCATTTCTCTGTCTTTCCTCATCCCTCTCTTTGTCTCTTCTATTTTTCTTTCTTTCTTTGCATCTCTATTCTTTGTCTCTTCTTCTGTTTCTCCTCCTGTTTCTCTCTCTGTCTCTCACTGTGTTTCTCTCTCTCCTTCCTTTCCTCCTTTCTCCCTCTGTCTTTTTGTGTCTCCATCATCTCTATTTCTCTTTCTTTCCTCTTCCCTCTCTCTGTCTCTTTTATATCTCTATCTCTGTCTCTACTTTTTGTCTCTTCTTCCTTTTCTCTTCCTTCTGTCTCTGACTGTGTGTTTCTCTCTCTCTTCTTTCCTCATCTCTTTCTCAGTCTCTGTTTCTCTTTTCCCCCTCCCTCTTTTCTATTTTTCTCTTCTTCCTTTCCTCTCTTTCTTTCTCTGTGTCTCTGTGCATCTGTCTCTCTGTCTCCATCTGCTTCTCTGTCTCTCTTTCCCTTCCTCCCTCCCTTATGCCTCATTGCAAAAGAGTCCATTTAAACTCTAACTGCTGTCTGATGACCACAAAAGGTCAAAGAGTACCATTCCATGTGGGAAGGACCCAGTGCATCAGACATGCTTTTCAACAAATCTACATATACCAAGCATCTATTATATTACAAGACCCTGCAAAGACATTTTAGGAACTGATGATACAGTGAAGACAAAGACCCAATCCCTGCCCTTGAGGGATTTACGATTTAGAAGGAGGAATCTGGGTCTAGAGGCCTAGAGATGGGAGGTCCTGGATTCAAATCTAGCCTCAGACACTTCCTAGCTGGGTGACCCTGGGCAAGTCACTTAACCCCCATTGGCTAGCCCTTACTACTCTTCTGCCTTGGAAGCAATAAACAGTACTAATTCTAAGACTGAAGGTAACGGTTAAAAAAAATAGGAGGAGGAGAAAAATAAAGAAGTCTTTGACATGCAACCTAGTACTGGCTGAGGACTCACTGGGCTGTCTCCCCAGACCACTTCCCATGAGACTATGAGCTTTGGAATTTCCCCCCAAAGATCTAGGCAACAGGAACTGCATCAGGGAGAGAACTCTGGGATGGTCATTTCCCAAAGCTTGGGGGAGCTGAGAAACACGCAAACAAGCATCCAGAGATGAGGTGGTGACATACTCAAATGTGTAGGATAGAAAGTAGAGGTGAGAGCTCATAGTGGTCCCAAGTCCCTCCAGAGTTGCTTTTCCCTTTTGAAGGGGGGGGGGCACGGCAAAGGGATTGCTAGGCAGTGTGGTAACTAGTTTAGAACCCATGTATGGACTAGATAATGCAGTAGATACCTTCAGGAATAAACTCTCCATTTCTGTGATCAAGCCCATCTCCTTAGGGAAGCAGTATCTCCAGCTGCTCCTAAAGTAGAACAATTCCAATTTCTGCAGTGCTTTAATCTTCACTATGCTTTTTCCTCACAAAAATATGTACAAGGTCAAAAGCATAGGTCATCCATACTGGCTCTACAGTCAGAGTCCCTGGGTTCAAATTCTGCCTCTGATGCTTCCTCCTTGTATGACTGTAGACAAATCACTTAACTTCCCTGGACCTCAGTTTCCTCAGGTATAAAATGAGGGAATGAAATTGGAAAAGGTCCCTTCCAGCTTGAGATCTCTGATTCCCATTCTATGGATAAGGAAGCTGGCATGAAGGAAGGCTCATTTGTCTGGTTAATAAATGCCAGAGCTGGGATCCAAACCCAGGTCCCACCAGACCCCAAATCCAGTGATCTTTCTACAACATCCTTGTAAGCTGGATGTAAAATGCTGGGTCTTGCAGCACTTTTTAAAGGAAATAAGGGGTGCAAATCTGGATTCAGACACTTCCTAGCTGCATGGCCTTAGGCAAGTCCATTGCCTCTCCTTTACCATTCTTCTGTCTTGAAACCAATACATGGTATTGATTTTGGGATGGAAGGTAAGGGTCAAAAAACAAACAAACACCAAAGTGTTCTGCAACTGATCACCCTTTTGGTTTTCCAAGTTTCAGCCTCTAGTTCTAAAATCTGGGAAGAAGCCAGAGGGGGTGCTGAAGACCACA
Organism: Monodelphis domestica; assembly: GCF_027887165.1. Lineage (NCBI taxonomy): Eukaryota > Metazoa > Chordata > Mammalia > Didelphimorphia > Didelphidae > Monodelphis > Monodelphis domestica. Next base: position 94,223,870 of record NC_077231.1, read on the forward strand.
GTAGTGTGCATAATGATTCAAAAGCTAGCCTTGGAGGCAGGCAAGCTCTGCCTTTGGAACCTTCAGCCAATCATTGGATTTTTCAATGTCCCAAAAAATCTTAATCATCTGTCTCTGTCTGTCTCCTATCTTCATCTCTGTCTCTGTCTCTCCTTTCTCTGTCTCTCTGTCTCCCTCTGTCTCCCTCTGTCTCTCTCTGTCTCTCTCTCTCTGTCTCTCTCTCTCTCTCCCTGTCTCTCTCTCTCTGTCTCTCTCTCTCTCTCTCTCTCTCTCTCTCTCTCTCTCTCTCTCTCTCTGTCTCTCTCTCTCTCTCTGTCTCTCTCTCTTTCTCTCTCTCTCTTGCTGTCTCCCTCTCCCCTAATATCAATTCTAAGACAGGAGAGTGATAAGGGCTAGGCAATCTAAGTTAAGTGACTTGCACTGAGTCTTATATCTAGGAAGTATCTAAGGTCACATTCGAACCCAGAACCTCTCATCTCCAGGACTGGCACTGTATGCATGCACTGTGCTACTTAGCTGCCCCCCCTTCAGACAATCTCTTGTAGAGCAGGTGCATTTCTTCATTCAGAGGTCCGCTATCAATGAAATCACAATTTGACTTTTAAAAGACTCTAGAAATCACAGATGATTCTTGGGTTGATTTATCCCGGTTAAGCTCTATTTCTAAAAATCAACTTCTCTGTGATATCACTGTGTTCATTGCTCATTTTGCAGAATTTAGGAGACAGTTTTTTAATCATCCCCCCCAGGGATACAGCTTCATTTAGTAGGAATAGCTGACAAGAAATTGGGAGATCAGGAAAAATAATCTGAGATTTTAAAAAATTTTAATTTAAAAAAATTTTAAATTTAAATTTAAAAATTCTAATTAAAATTTTTTTAATTAAAAAAAATTTTACCACCAACTAGTCCAAGTTCCTGATTTTCCAAAGAAGGAAACTATTTCCCAAGGATAGGAAGGGACCTTCCCAACCTAGGAAGGTTCTTAGGTCCGATTTTGACCCTGGACCTCCCATCTCTAGGTCTGGCTCTCCATCCACTGAGCCACCCATTTTGTATTTTTTACAGTCTACATCACATCTTCACACAGATAATGAATGACCTGCAATCTATAGAGGGGAGTCAATAAGCTCTTTTTAAAAAGTCCAGACCTATGATTTCATTAGTGTAGGGAATTTCCAGTGGGAAATTCCTCCTTTGATGTAGACCAGAATCTCATCTGAAATTTATAAACCTAAAGAGTACCTGGAGCCCTGAAAAGAGATTTGCAAGTAGCCACACAGATGGCATGTGTCAGAGGGACCTGAGTTCAGCTCTTCCTGAATCCAGAGCCAGTCTTTTGTCTAGTGGGCCACACTCCTGTCCATGGCAGAGATTTTCATTCCCCCTCCCCATCCCAAAATGACCATTGGGAAATTTGTTTTAGTCTATTGTTTGAACATGTAGAGAAATCGCCCATTTGGGCCCCAGATCCTTGGGCTTCTGGAGCTCCTGATCTAAGAAGAAAATCTAAAAGCTGATCTCTGAGATCTGGGGAAAAGCAGATGCCTTCCGTTTATCAATGAAGAAATTGAATCTGGCCAAGGGTCCCACAGATGGTGTCTGTCTTCAACACCTACTTTTTGTCTTCACCTTTTCGTACCATCTGTCAGCCCAGGAGGAAGGAGGCTGTGCTTTCCAAAGGGGAATGGTCTGGGAGCTAAAAAAACCATCTAACAGCCACCTTGTGTTTGTGCCTCAGGTTTCGACCTTCATCATGATGTACAGAACCCATTGTCAGAGGATACTGGACACTGTAATAAGAGCCAACTTTGATGAGGTAGGTCCAGAAATGATCCAATCTTGTGTTGCAAGGCAATTTTATTCACTCAAAAAATAATAACAGACACTCAACAGTGGAGAGAGACTTGATGCATTTTAAGGGTACCTTCCTTTCTGTTACTTTCATTGGGGAACCCAGTTTTGGTCATAGTCAGAGGATCAAGAAGGGATGGTGGTGGTGTTGAATTGTTTCAATTGTGTCCTGCTCTCCGTGGCCCCATTTGGGGTTTTCTTGGCATAAATACTGGAATGATTTGCCATTTCTTTCTCCAGCCCATTTTAGAGATGAAGAACTAAGGTAAACAGGGGTTAAGTGAACTTGCCCAGGGTCATACATCTAGGAAGTATCTGATACCAGATTTGAACTCAGGTCTTCCTGACTCCAGACTTTGCACTCTATCCACTGTGCCGTCCAGCTTCCTTTAAGAAGTGGAGGGGTTTGTAACTAATATATCAAAATGCTTATTCATAGAGACAGAAAACAGGAGAAATGTTTGCCATATATAAGAACCCTCTTACTAGAGTATTCACTGGGAAAAGTTGGTGTTTTTTGGATTTGACTGGCCTAAACAAGGAGTAGAGCCTAGATAAGAGGGAGTTCTTATGAAGAGTGGTCTTACCACAATAGTAGACAAAATGGCGGTCTTTCATTTATAGGAACCTAAATTGAGAACTACAAGGGTCTTTAGAGGCCATGGAGTCCAACTTCTCATTTTATTGATGAAAACAGGGAGATCCATAAAAATGAAGGCTAAGGTCACACAGGGAGGAGGAAACAGGGCCAAAATTTGAATCCAACTCCTCTGACTCCCAAGACTGGCTCTTCCATATTACTTCCCCCATTTAAGTGTATTCACTAGATTATTCAAAGATCCCTTTGGGAATTCCAAAGTCCTTTGAACACTTTGTTATCAAGTAAGAGAATTCACCAGTCACTTACTGGATAACAAAGTGTTAACTCAAAATAGGCAAAGAGAATAAAGAATTCCTTTTCACACTGGAAAAATAACCCCTGAGACCAACCACTTCAGAGTGAAGGGAGAAGGGCAGCCAGGAGGATCAGTGGGTAGAGAGCCAGACCCTTCATCGCTGGGCAAGTCACTTCTTACCAATTGCTTATGCCTTGGAACCAGCACTTGGTAGACAGAAAGTGAGGGTTAAACATTTTTAAAAGAGTGAAGGGAGAGTTTTTCCAGCAGGTGAAGCATGGAATCCTTTTAGCCCACCTCCTCTGTGGGTTACACCTAGTCTTGGAGGGTGTCAGGGAGGAGGGGATGCTGGGCAATGAGAGGATGGAGCCTTCCCAGGGGTCTTTGTGCTTCTGGGGAAGCTTTGGGCTCTCACACTCAGTGGTGGGAAAAGGGACGCTACCCTGGAAAGAAACTTACATTCTTCTGAGGTCGGTGGGGCATTGTGTGGCCATCCTTGGCATCTTGTCCATCAGGGCCCACTGCTTTCCCAGCCCTTGTCTTTTTATTACCCACATTATCTTCCCTGAAATGGAATTCCCCCCCTTCAGGGGGCTTTTAGCCCAGGGGGGAGGTTTTCTTTAGACAGGAATGCCTTCACTTTTATGAGACCGGGTGTGTGTGGTTTCTTTGAGTTCCTCTGGAAGGATGTTTGGATGGCATTTCAGACAAGCATATTAAAATTTCCTTTGGGATAACAGAGGCTTTTCAATGCCAAGACTGAATCTCCTTTCGTTTTCCTGCCTTTTATTCTCTCTCCTTATATTAAAATATTGGCCCAATAGGACATAATGAGTTACTTTGTCTATTTGAAGATGGCACTACTGGGTCCAGGCCCGCCACGGGGTACCCCCTTCTCGAGGGAGTGAGCTCATCTGGCACCGTTAGGATAGGCAGTTTTAAACTGGATCTGACCACAGTTTCATGATTGCTTACCCTTCTGATTCCGGAGAGCGCTCAGTGAGGGCATGGGGGAAGCCTGAAGCTTTGACTCTGGACCAAGATAGACATCTGGCAGGAAGGAAGAGAGACCCAGATCCCAGCCCTCTAAGTTCTACAGCTGCCCAGCCTCTACTGGGTTGGGTTGGGTTGGGTTGGGTTGGGTTTTTTGTCCACGTTCACTCTCACCATAAGCTCTGCTCAATGCCTTCGAGAAGCTGGTCAGACCCAAGATTAACTAGCCAGCCCTCTTCTTGTGATCTGGTACCCTAAATTCTCTAGTAGATGGCTTGAGCTAGGAGGTTCAACTGGATACAGCCATTACCTCTATGCCTGGTTCCAAAGGGAGCCTTCCCTACTCAGTGGGGAAGTTGCTACCTCTAGAGTCATCAGGTCCTGGGTTTGAATCCCAGTTCTGCCACTTCCTTGACTCTGTGTCCTTGCACAAGTTCCTTTCTTTCTTTGAACCTCGGTTTCTTTCTCTGTAGAATAGTAGCTTTACAAATGGAAAGAACTCTAGGGTTTTTTTGAGTTAAACCATTTCATTTTACAGATGAAGGAAATTATTCTAGAAAAACAAGATGACTTGCCTAGGGTCACACAGCTAGAAAGTGTCTGAGGCTGGATTTGAATTCAGGTCTTCCTCATTCCAGTTTTCATCCTCTAAAATGAGGGCATTGGACTTGATGATCCCAGGAGAGGGAGAGATCTCTCTATCTGCCAAGCTAAGACAACAAAAGCCCTTTCCCTTTTCTATGCCCCATGGTGGCTCATTCTCCCTTCTCTGCTGTGCCTTTTACATCCTCAGCATGATCAAGAAGCTGAGAAGAATGAGCAGAGGAAGAAGATGAAGATGATAAGATCACCTTGCATTTGCCTTTTGTTTTGTTTTTTCAAAGTGCTTCAAGATCTCCTTTGAACCCTGTGACTTCTCTTAGGACAGGATAACCAGCACATTCATTCCCATTTAACATATGGATAAACAGAAGCCTAGAGAACCTGCCTAAAGTTACGGAGCAGCAAGGGAATCCCCATCAAAGAGTCTTTATGAGGAATCCCCTGACTCAGATCTGTGGCCCCAGAGGGAACTGGCACAAGACTAAGATGGTTTGGGGGTGGGCATAGAGTCAGAGAGACTTGCATCCAAATCCTACCCCAGATATTTTTCTAGCTGTGTGGGCCTTGGGTCAGTCACCTCACTTCTGTCTGCTTCAGTTTCCTCACATTTAAAATGGGAGCAATAATAGTATCTACATCACAGGGTTGTTGTGGGGACCGAATGATATAACATGTCAACATCTTTACGAATCACAAACCAAGCTATTTTTGTCATCATCGTCATCATCGACATCATCTCTGTAATACAGAGCAGTGCCACAGCAAGTTTTCTATTTTTAGTTTTAGTCTGTTCCGAGGCTTGAAACAAATTGATCCTTTTTCACCAGCCTGGGAAAAGTTATCCTGTACGGGCTCCTGGGATTCTGCCTTCCAGGACCCTCAGCCATCCCCTCCAGCTGAGGAGGCACCCATCGGGGTCCTTTCTCCACCCTACCTCAGTCATGTACTGGGAAGAATGTGGCCCCAGCTGGAGTTTGTGCCAGGGACAGAGCCTGGGGGGGGGGGATGAAGGGACTAGAAAAAACACTATTTACATGGCAAACTGGAACAGTGAAGATTGCTACATCGAGTATCCAAGGCTATGAATTCAAGTCCCAGGTCTGTTCCTTTGGACAAATTACCAGGTGCATCTGAACCTCAGGCTCTGCAAAACCAGAGGGTTGCTCCAGATGATGTCCCTTCCAGCCCTGGGTGATACTCTATCAGGAACAGTGCTCTCTTAAAAATCTCTTTCACAAGCATCGTCCTATTTGACTCTCAGAGTGGTCCAGTGAGATGGACAGATCATCTACTGTTTTCATTATGACTGTTTTGAAGAAGAGAAAACTGAGACCCAGAGAGACTAACTGATGTGCCCAGAATCATATAGGCAGTAAGCAGGACCACTAGGATGTGAGTTTAAATTTATCTGTTTCTTACTCAGTAGCAGTGGATAGAGTGCCTGGCTTAGAATCAGGAAGATTCATCTTCCTGAATTCAAATCCAGCCTCAGACACTTACTAGCTGTGTGACCCTGGGCAAGTCACTTAGCCCTGTTTGCCTCCATTTCTTCATCTGTAAAATGAGCTGGAGAAGGAAATGGCAAACCACTCCAGACACTAGCTGAGTGACCCTGAGCAAGTTACAACCTTGTTTGCCTCAGTTTCTTCATCTGTAAAATGAGCTGGAGAAGGAAACAGCAAACCACTCCAGAATCTTTGCCAAGAAAACCCCAAATGGGGTCCTGAAGAATCTGACATGACCCAAATAACCAAAATGAACAACACTTAGATGCTGCTAGAGGGTGCCAGAGTGCACAGAATGTTGAGTTTGGAATCAGGAAGACTTACTTTTATGAGTTCAAATCCTTCATCAGACTTTACTAGCTGTGTGACCCTGGACAAGTCACTTATTTATTATCACAACAAACTGTTTGCCTTGGTTTCCTCATTGTAAAATGGGGGTAATAATATCCTCTACCTCCATGAGGATCAAATAAGACAATAATTATAAGGTGCTTTAGCGCAGTGCCTGGCACATAAGAAATGCTTAATAAAATATTAGCTGTTAGTGCTAGTTATTACCGGTCTGACTCTGGGCAGGTTACTTTCCCTCAGTTTCCCCATCTGTAAAATTAGTGAATCCAACTAGTTGGCCTCCGAGGTCCTTTCCAGCTTAGGATCTACATGCCTAAGGCCCTATGCGACCCAATAATTCCCCCAAGCCTCCCTTCACCCCCTAATCAATGACTTTCTTGTGTGTCCTAATTAGTTCATCTGTTAAACCAATCCATGACAAAGAATGCTAATGAGGTTAATGTGTTAGCCCTGGCAGGTAACATTTACATTTTAAGAGAGTCCTCCCGCAGAGACAAAGGCTTCCCACTAAGGGTAACCCCAAGATGGGGATTCTGGGCAGCAGGGAGGGGGGCAGCTTGCTCCCAGGCTCCCCCCCTCCCCCCCAGGCTCTTTAGCCTGGGTGGAGCTCCGACCACGCCAGCCCCAGGTCCGTTCCTGGCTAACCAGCTGTTTGGTTTTGTTTCTGGCTGCTTTGGGCTACTGCAGGTTCAAAGTTTTCTTCTGCACTTTTGGCAAGGAATGCCCCCCCACATGCTGCCTGTGCTCGGATCCTCCACAGTGGTCAACATCGTCGGCGTTTGTGACTCGATACTGTACAAGGCGATTTCTGGAGTGCTTATGCCCACCGTGCTCCAAGCATTGCCGGACAGGTTAGTATGCCTGGCTCGCAGCGGGGACTGGGGGACAGCTAGTGAATGAATGAATGAACGGACTGGCGAACGGAAACCCCCAAGCTGAGTGCCAGAGAGGCCATCTGCGGCTGCGGCGGCGGCTGCGGCTGTGGGCGTGCCCCGGAAGGCGTACCTGTAGCCATTGTGCTGCCTCTATCTCAGGTACCAGCGGCGCCCCTGAGCCCCACGCCCTGTCCATCTATCTGCTATCTATCTGGGGGTCCTGGATGACTCGAATGAATCAGCCACACTAGCACGTGAAGGGTGGGCTGGGGGAGCTTTTCCTTCTTGTCCCGACTCCCCATGAGATCAAGCGAGAGGCCGCTGAGCAACGGCAAGAGCTTGTGCCGAGTGCTGGTCCCGATGGGCCATCCGGATTGCCTGGCATGTCTTCAGGGGGTCTGTTGAGAGGATGAGATGGACGTGGCAGGGCAGGACCTCTCTAGAGGGCTGAGTTTCTTCCCTGAAGCCCTTTCCTTACCCTCCCAATTAGTAACGATTATCTTCCCCCCCCCCCCCAACACTGTGTTGCTAAGTCTGCTACACTTTATTTGATTTTCTTTTTTTAAACCCTCCCTTTCTGTCTTAGAAACAACTATTAAGATAGAAAGGCAAGGGTTAGGCAAATGTGACTTGCCCTGAGTCCCACAGCTAGGAAGTGCCTGAGGAGAGATTTGAACTCAAGATCTCCCAGCTCCAGGCCTGGCTCTCTGTCTACTGTCAACTATCTGCCCTGGCTAAGTGATTTTTAAAAAGGTATGAACAAATAATCCTCAAATGAAAAATTACAAGCTATGCAATCATTTATTGTTCTAAATGACTAATTCTCAGATGAAAGTAAGGGGAAGAAGGAGGAAGAGAAGGAAGAGGAAGGAGGAGGAAAAGAAGAACAAGAAGAAGAACAAGAAGAACAAGAACAAGAACAAGAAGAACAAGAACAAGAAGAAGAACAAGAAGAAAAAGAACAAGAACAACAAGAAGAACAACAACAACAACAACAACAAGAAGAACAAGAACAACAAGAAGAAGAAGAAAGGAAGATTGGTATCTCAATTCTTGTTGATTGATAAGTTGAAAGTTTCAGGTCTGACATTTAACTTAACAAAAATAACTTTGGATACCTTAAGCTGTCTGTTGGTTCATCTGTCAAATGAATGGGGAAGCTGGGTTGACTTTGATGATCTAACACCCAGAGAATACAGCCCTAAAATTCTATGACTAGGGCTGTCTCGTGTTATGATGCTTACTCTAGTAGAGGAGACAAGACATGGGTTGATAAAAGGCCAAATGTAGAGAGGGTGGGGATTCTGTTCAATTCTAGGAACCATGTATTTAGGAGTAAATTAATAAGGCAGAGAGCACTGAGAAGGAAGCAGCTAAGCTTGTGCCCACCTTTGAGCCCATCTCACATGAAAGTCACTTGAAGGAACTGGAATTATTTAGACTGGAGTTGAGAAGACTGGGAAGGCTACATAGTAGCTGTCATCAGTGATCTGAAGGATTGTTTGTTATATGGGAGAAGGATTCTCTTGTTTCACTTCCCTCCAGAGAACAGAACTTGGGAAAAATGGGAGGAGGGGAGTGATACAGAGGGGAAAAAAAATCTAGGCTTGATATAAGGAAAAACTTCTAAACAATTAGAATTCTCTGGAGTGGAATGGGTTCATTGATTGTACTTCTCCTTCCTCGAGGTCTTGAAGTTGAGGCTGGCTCATCATTTGCTGGCTATCTTTTATTGTAGATTCTTGTTCAGATACAGATTGGATTAAGTGGCTGCTGACCTACTTTCCATCTGGGACAGGGTTAGCATCAGCTACATCCATGATAGCACCTATGAGCTCTCTCATTTTCCTTGGGGCACATCAGCATCAGAAGTCAAGATATCCTGACAGCCAAAGGTCAGAGGACCATGCCAAGTGCCAGTTGGGACAAACAACAATGGCAAGAGGAAGAATTGCCTTGGACTATCCAGCCAGCAGAGCAAATATGGGCCCATATCTCAGAAAGGAGGTCTAGATAGAAAATATTTATGTTAGAATCACACACAAAGAACTCCTAGTTGAAACTCTGGGAGTGAATACAAGTCCACAAATACTTTGGAAGCATTTGCTATGTGCCAGGTGTCATATTTAACCAAAGAAGACAACAGAGAGAGAAGAATACCATGAAGACAATTTGGGGCAGTACCTGGGTAGAGCCAAGGAAAAACCAGTAAAAGGGAGACAAATGATATGGTCAGAGAAATAGAAGAAGATATTGTTATGCATAGCAAAGTTGTAAGGGCAGTTAGGTGGCTCAGGGATAGAGTGCTGGAACTAGAGTCAGAAAGACCTAAGTTCAAATCCAGCCATAGACACTTACTAGCTGTGTGATCCTGGGCATGTCATTTAACTGTTTGCCTCTCAGTTTCCTCATCTATAAAATGGGCTGAGAAGGAAATGGCAAACCACTCCAGTAACTTTGCTAAGAAAATCCTAAATGGGGTCATAAAGACTCAGATATGACTGAAACAACTGAAGAGCAAATAATCAAAGTGGAAGAGGAATTTCAAGAAGGGAATAGTCTATTAATTAGCTTAGTTAGTGCCTACTATGTGCCAGGCATTATGCTAAGAGCTGGGTAACCATCATTATCACAGAGCAGAAATAGAAAGATGAAGAGAAGAGATCACTGGGTTTTACAGCCTGGTCATTGATGATCTTTAAAAACTTGGCATAGACTATAAGCTTCTAGAGGGCAGAGCTTAGGGGATGTTCCCTCTGCATCCCCAAAGTACAGGCAGGCCCTCAATAACTGTATGTGGAGCTATTGCCCTGAATGAACCTAGCTCTTCCTTGGCCCTCAGCTCAGTAACTCCGGTACCCATCTGGTATTTGAAGTGAAAATAGCCCCAGAGAAGCAGCTGGGTGGCTCAGTGGATAGAGAGTCAGGTCTGGAGACAGGAGGATCCTGGTTTAAATCTGGCCTCAGATACTTCTAGCTGTGTGACCCTGGACAAGTCACTTAATTCCAATTACCTGGCCCTTGCCACTCTTCTACCTTGGACTCAATAAATGGTATTGTTCTAAAGTGGAAGGTAAAGAGTATTGTTTTTTTTTTTTAATTTTTAAAAGAGCCCCAATCTGGCATTGGTCCATTAGCTGAGCCACACTTGTGCTCCTCCTGAAAGTTTGGCATACTTAAGTAGGAGGCCACAGAACAAAAGGCCTCCCAGCAAGCTTTGGAGGTATGGGAACCACTGCTTTTTATAAAAAGCCAACAGGGCTATGGGAAACCCACTGCAAACCCAACAGGCAATCCTCTCTGCTGGTGATCTTGTGCTCCTGGCCAAAGCCTCGCCCTCCATACTGAGGCTGGGATGGATGCCTCATAGGCATAAAATGTTATTCAAAGGAACTGAAAAGGAAACTTTCCCAAGATTGCTCTAGTGGCCACAGGGGGTCTTGCTTACTGTCATTTCCATAGCTTTTGACCCACAGAGGTGAACAGTGGGCAGAGGCTTAGAAAAGAGCCCTCTCCCAGGAGCTAAGCTAGGGCAGCTGTTCTGCTCCCTGGAAGAGTGCGCCTTTGGAGTCTGGACTCCTGTCCATGAGCTTGGGATATTTCCCCTCCAACTTTATAACTGCTATATGAGTCAGAAAAGTTGTGCTAGTGTATAAAATCCACATCAGATGCTTGCAATCTCAGGCAGAGGGATGGCCAGGGAGAGGGAGAATTTGGTTCTTAGATATGAATATGCTTGGGATACTACAGGTTCAATTTCAGAATTTAGATTAAAATTGTTTTTATAATTTTGTAATTGAGGAAAAAATAAAATGTATGAAAAATAAATAAAATTAGGAAACTTTAAAGAAGAAAAAGAAAGAAAGAAAGAAAGAAAGAAAGAAAGAAAGAAAGAAAGAAAGAAAGAAAGAAAGAAAGAAAGAAAGAAAGAAAGAAAGAAAGAAAGGAAGGAAGGAAGGAAGGAAGGAAGGAAGGAAGGAAGGAAGGAAGGAAGGAAGGAAGGAAGGAAGGAAGGAAGGAAGGAAGGAAGGAAGGAAGGAAGAGGAAAAAAGAAAGAAAAGAGAGGAAGGAAGCAAGCAAGGAGAAAGAAGGAAGGATGGAAGAAAGAAAGCAAGAAAGGAAGGACGAAAGCAAGAAAAAGAAAGTTATGCTAGTTACCAAGAAATGAGATCCTTTCTATCTATCCTTGAGATGTGCTATGAGACAGGACCCTTCTAGGGATCATCCTGCATGTTCAACAGATATTCAGGGATCTATTTTTTTTTAATATTGAGCCATAGGATAGGCTTTCCCATCTGATGGTTTAGCACAGTACCTGGCACACAGTAAGTGGTTGATAAATGCTTGGTAATTTGATAGTCTATAAGGAAGGGCTTAAACAAAAGAAGGATTGTCCTCTATTCCTGTTTAGCTAGATGGAAAGGATACATACAGCCTGGTACAGTAGAAAGAGAACAAACGTAAAGTCACAGGACCTGAGTTCAAATCCTAACTCTATTTACCATTGTATATGATCTTGGACATATCATGGAACCACTCAAGATTTTAGTTTTCTCATTTACAAAATGAGAGGATCAGACCTACTGGCCTTTAATGTCCTTTTGAACTCCAGATTTGGGACCCTAAAAGTGACTCCTTTTCTAGTTTACACTGACTGAGCTCTGGTTGCACACAGTATAAAGTATATAAATGAGGGGCAGCTAGGTGGTTCAGCAGATAGAGCACCAGGCCTGGAGTTAGAAGGACTTGGTTCAAATATGGTCACAGATGCCTCTTAGCTGTGTGTCCCTGAGTAAGTCACTTACCCCCATTGGCTAGCCCTTACCACTCTTGTTCCTTGGAACCAATACACAGTATTGATCCTAAGTTAGAAGGTGAGAGTTTTTCCCCATTAAAATTTTTTTTATTTAATAATTAACTTAGACTATTTTCCCATGGTTACATGATTCATGTTCTTTCCCTCCCCTCCCCTCTTCTCCTTCCCGTAGCCGATGTGCAGTTCTACTGGGTTTTACATGTGTCATTGATCAAAACCTATTTCCATATTATTAATAAGGTAAAAGTTTTAAGAAAAAAATAATAAAAGTGCCATATGAATGTGAGTTGTTGTCATGATTGCTATCTGCTGTCTGTCCCTCTAGTATGACAATGTATGGTTTGGGATGGGTGGCTCCAAGGTTTTCCCGATGGATGATTAAGGGCGACTCAGAGCCTTAGTTCTCTTATCTTCAAAATGGCACTGATAATGCTTGAGCAGCCTATCTCACAGAGTTCTTGGGGGGGGGGGGATGAAGGCATTCATTATAGAAACAGAAATTTCTGCCACTTTAGTGAACTAAATCCTGACAGCCTTGGGCTTCTCCCTTTGAATGCCCAGTTTGGGTAGGAAATTCAGTTCAATAAACACTTATTAAGACCCTACTGTGTGCCAGGTACTACTATGTGGGGACAGAAAAAGAGGCAAAAGACAGCCCTTGCCCTCCAGGATCTTACAATCTCATGGGTTTGGGTAAAGACACAAATATATACAAAGCAAGCTCTTTACTGGATAAATGGGAAATATTGGCCAGAGGGAAGGCACTGGACTGAGGAGGGGTTGGGGAAAGCTTCCTGTAGGAGGTGGGATTTGAGGTGGGACTTAGAGGACGCCAAAGATTCTCTTTGCCCCTGCTGGACAATGAATGGTGGCCCCTTTAAGACAGTCAGCTGGGTTTTCTTCTCGGTTACCTCCTGACTCCTGCGCGTAAAAGGCCAAACTGGAATGGGAGGGAAGCTTTGGTGAGGCGTTAGCAGGGAGTGACTCTCAGAACCACGTGCTGATGCCATAAATGGTCCTCTCCTCTTTCCAGCTTAACTCAGGTGATCCGAAAGTTTGCCAAACAGCTGGATGAGTGGCTCAAGGTCGCCCTTCATGATCTCCCGGAAAACTTGCGAAACATCAAGTTCGAACGTAAGTTATTGGGAGGGCCCGGAAATGGAGGCGGTGGTGGAAGGGGACAGCTCCATCACTAAGTACCTGCCTGATCTCCTGAAAAGGTTTTACCGCCCTCATTCTCCGCTGCGGTTCCGGGATCAAAGGCGTGAGTTCAAATCTCACCTCTGAGATACAACTTGCGGGACCCCGAGGATGCGATTTGATCGCTGTGGGCCTCAGTTTCCCCCATGGTAAAATGAGATAGTTGTACTGAATGGCCTTTGAGATGTCTTCCCAGCTCTAGAATCACTTGAGTTCTACCATTCTCTCCTATTTCATTCTTTTTTTTTTAATCCTTACCTTTCCGGAGAAAGAACTTTTGGAGTTAGATGGATGTGGATCTAAGCAGACTCTTTCACATCTGTGTATCTCTGGTTTTATTAGGGGGTTTTGGTTACGTGTGGGCATGCTCTTATAACAGTGACCAAAACGGAGGTGTATTTTGCATGATAATAAAAAATCAGTAAATTAATAAAGCAAAACCCTTACCTTCTGTCTTAGAACTGTGCTGGTTCCAAGTCAGAAGAGCCGGGAGAGCTAGGCAATTAGGATTGAGCAATTGCCACATCTAGGAAGTGTCTGAGGTCAGATTTGAACCCAGGCCCACCTGGCTCTCTATTCAATGAGCCACCTAGCTGTGTCCTCTATCCTGTTTCTTGGCCTGACTAATGAGAAACTCAAATGATGGCATTTATTTGAAGCTCAGGGCCATAAATCTTGCTTCCTCCCCCCCATCTCCATTCACCCACCAGAATCTCTGTAATAGATGGATTGTTTTCCGTCCAGATGGGCCTTTTTCCCTCCTACTTTTGAGAAGACTCAGAGCCCCTTAATTTGTTGATATTAAACAAATATTCACATGATTTTAAGCAAAACAAAGTTTTCCCCTAAAAAAAAAAAAGTCCTGCACAATTTGAATACAGCTCACCATTCTTGCTCCAAATAAATGCCAGAATGGAAAATGAAGGAGATCAAATTACCCTCTCTCCACAGGCAAAGGGGAGCCTTTCAAACATGCTTTTAGAGCTAGCTGCCTGCGGTGCCCAACACCTATTGATGAAGCCGGCTTTCTTTCAGGGGTCTCAACTTCTTTCTTTTCATGAGCACTGGATTCCACATCACAAAGTTAAAGAAAAAAAGTAATTAAGGAGAAGGATTAACAATTGATCAGCCTGGAAAATTAGAAGTTGGTAGGGTGGGGGAGGGCATTATTGTTTTTTTTTTCCTCTCTCTCTCTCTCTTTTTGTCTGGGGAGCTGGCTTTGGACACCAATTAGAATAATCCCAGGAACATTTTTGCTTATTTATTTACTGATTCAAAGAGTAATCGGAATAGTGGTCCTGTTCACATTCCAATTACCTAGACAATGCCAAACTGAGGAGAGTCTGGGATGTGGATGGTGGCTCCAGATTTGGTACCTGTCGGTTCATGAAGAAAGCAATTATCCCCAGAGACTCTTGGAATGAACTTTAGAAAATGTGTGTCATAAATGGAAAGAGCCGGGTTACCTCCCCTTCCAGAGGCCCAGGGGGAGTAAGGACCTGGTGGGGGGCAAAGATAGGTTGGCTATTTCCATCGAGCTTTCTGTTATGAAATGCTGTGCTTCTGGAACTTGAGAACCCCAACAACTTGAGCTCAGTTCATGCAAGGATCATATTGTGATTATGTGGGTCTATTTTCGTCATGTGGAACAATATGCATATTGCCAAAATATTAGTATTAACGAGCTTGTCTGGCACCTATGGCCACCACAGATAGAGCACTGATGACTGCTTCCAGCACTCTCTGCTTCCCCATGTATTTTCTTTAGGCTATCCCAGGTTTAAAGCTGATTTTTGGTCATTATCCAATCAAAACCAGAGCTCCTGAGCCTCCACCAATGGGGCTCTCTTACCTGCCAAGGAGTGGACCATTTGTTCAAAGCAAAAACATTTAATTAAATATGGGAGCACTTTCCTTCAGGTCAGCATCACCTGAATATATTCACTTTGATGCTAAAAAACCCACTTCCATGTTATAGCAAAACCAAATCCAAATCAGA